>NW_028317807.1:11516875-12135000 GCF_062004578.1 Staurois parvus
CCTGAGTGCAGTGGGGAACACAGGCACCTAACTCTCTCAGAAACATCAGGTGCAGATGAATTTTCAGCAAGATTATCTCTTTAAAGTAGGTGAGTTGAGCAGCACATTTGGCCCCAGTGCATGAGACTCTGGCACTTAGCTGCGGCTTGAGGGCACAGGTGTCCCATCCATCCCCGCTGCTGGACAGGGCAGGGCCAAGGTTGTACCTACAGGGGTTTCAGGGGTCACAATTGAACCTGGCCCTATGCTGCAAGCAGCCCGTGCAGCCCCCCTGTACACCTGGATAGGAGAAGCGGCGGGTGTGGCTGCATATAGAGCAGTGGTGGGCAACCTTTTTTTTCAACTGAGCCAAATCTCGCCAAAACCACGATTGAAATTTATTTTGAGAGCCACATTTTTAAAACTGAAAATACATCTCCCATATAGTAATTCATCCCCCATAGTAATTCATCCGCCATAGAGTAATTCATCCCCCATAGAGTAATTCATCCCCCATATAGTAATTCATCCCCCATATAGTAATTCATCCCCCATAGTAATTCATCCCCCATATAGCAATTCATCCCCCATATAGCAATTCATCCCCCATAGCAATTCATCCCCCATATAGTAATTCATCCCCCATAGTAATTCATCCCCCATATAGTAATTCATCCCCCATATAGTAATTCATCCCCCATAGTAATTCATCCCCCCATAGTAATTCATCCCCCATAGTAATTCATCCCCCATAGTAATTCATCCCCCATATAGTAATTCATCCCCCCATAGTAATTCATCCCCCCCATAGTAATTCATCCCCCATATAGTAATTCATCCCCCATAGTAATTCATCCCCCATATAGTAATTCATCCCCCATAGTAATTCATCCCCCATATAGTAATTCATCCCCCATATAGTAATTCATCCCCCATAGTAATTCATCTCCCATATAGTAATTCATCCCCCATATAGTAAGTCCCCCCCATATAGTAAGTCCCCCCCCATATAGTAAGTCCCCCCATATAGTAAGTCCCCCATATAGTAAGTCCCCCCCCCATATAGTTATTCATCCCCCATATAGTAAGTCCCCCCCCATATAGTAATTCATCCCCCATATAGTAAGTCCCCCCCCCATATAGTAAGTCCCCCATATAGAAATTCATCCCCCATATAGTAAGTCCCCCCTGTGTCAATTCACTTACCTTTGCTCCGCGCGTTCCTCTCGTCGTGCTTCCCGCGCCGTTCTGGTCTTCAGGGCGGACTGTGAGAGGAGAGGAGTTCGTCACGCTGCCCCGCCTACATCCTGGTTGCCCCGCCCACATCCTGACAGCTGCAGAGTCCTGACTTTTGGGGCGGCCGCCCGAGAGGAGGGAGGGGAGCGGGCGGCCGTCCGAGAGGAGGGAGGGGAGGGGAGGGGAGGTGAGGGGGCGGCCGCCCTGCACACGCCCGTCCGAGAGGAGGGAGAGGAGGGAGGGGAGCGGGCGCCCAGCACACAGAAGAGCCGCATTTAAGCTTGTAAAGAGCCGCATGTGGCTCGCGAGCCGCGGCTTGCCGACCACTGATATAGAGGAACCGATCTCTCCATGTTCCTCCTGCCGCTGAATGCCAGCTTCTTCCTGTCTCCCGTCTGCAGGCATTCAGTGGCTGCAAGAGGAAAATAGAGAGATTGATTCTTCTATATGCAGCTGCCCCTCTTATCCAGCTATTCCGCCCCCGTGCTCTCTGGCCAGCCATGCTCTCTAGTCCAGTGCTCTCCACCCCCCATGCTCCTCGCCCCTGTGTTCTCAGGCCAACCCGTGCACTTTCCTGCCCCCCCTCCCCCCCTGCTCTGCCGAGTTCCCTCCTCCCCTCTCCTGCTGGCTGCCGGGGGGATATGTCAGGATTGAGAACAGGGAAGGGTACAGTAAATGTGTCATTTATCTGTGTCTTTTTTTCTGAATGGACAGTCAGTGATCAGTACCAATCGTTGACTCTGTCCAATCATAACTGAAACATAGTAAACTATGCTTACTATGCTTCAGTTTATGAATGGACAGGAAGCTCTGTACAGAGCTATTCCTGTCCATTCATTCTGTGCAGCTGAGAATGCACAGAAGGAGATTGAGGGTTCTGAGGTACTCCATCTCCTTTCTCTTTCCCAAAGGTGGAACATCAGAGGGTTAGGGGGGCCCTTCATGGTTTCCTGCACCGGGGCCCTGAAGATTCTAGTTACATCACTGGGAAGAGCAGTGCTACTAGCAGTGTGCACATTTAGGGCTGTTTGTGCCCAGGGACTAATGCCAAGAACACAATCAGTCTGCATCCTGGACATTCGCCTGAGTGCATACTGCTCTAAATGGAAGTACTGTTGAATGTACTGCCCAGCCCTGTCCAATCACACAGCTTCTCAGACTCTCATGGAGTTTAACAGACTGCTAGCAGCTGGACTGGATGTTGCGCCTGTGCCCTTCAGCTTCAGCTAAATTCAGGAGCCTCAAGCACCAGGGCCAAACACTCAGTGTCATGGGGCCTTGGGCATTTTCTGTGTAGGCTCAGCTTCTGTTTAGGTTTCTGAAAGAGCAGCAGAGTCATTTTAGGAATGTTATAGTTCAGTTCAGCAACACTTAGAAAGTGTTTCATGACAAACCAGATAAGTAAATAACAAATCTTTAGAATCTGGCTTTTTGTAGTAAATTAATGTATAACCATTTAAAATGTACTGAACATCTGAAAAAATAGAAAATAAAATAGTTTTGTCTTGAATCAAAGCACCAAACTGAGCCAACACAAAACACAGAACAGAAAAAATGAACAATGCATGCTGAATGTTTAATACAATTAAGACTATGAAACCGTAAAGCAAATTTCTTAAGTCAGCACTAGGTGGTAGTCTAGTATCTCTTTATGAGTGTGCCGCACAGCATGGAATGTTCCTATATCCCACAATAAACATGGCCCAGGCCAGTGGAAACTTTTCTCTAAATCCCTATTAGGGAGGGTTTTTAAAAAATAAGAGAAGCTGTTTCAGCATTTGTCTATTGTGTGTTAAAGCAAACCTGACATCTGGATGTAATACATCAGAGCGTATTTCATTCCTGCATGCACTGGAGATTCTGCATTTGGATTGTTCTCTATCTGAAAGGAAAGAAACAAATCCACACAATTTGAATCCCATAAGAGTTTCAAAGAAAGAAATCAGATCAATAGATTTCAAGCAGCTGCCTATTTCAGGTGCAGAAATGAAAGAGGTATTGATAGGGAAAAGTGTGTAGTTTTTGAGCTTTTTCTTGTGATCACAGCAGATACATGGGATTTGTGATGAAGCCCCCAATCCACCAAAGTGAACTTGCCTGAAGAGGTTTTTTAAAAATAAAGAAAAAAGAAAAAAAAAACTATTTGGACCTGAATTTCAACACTTCTGAGAGGTGCAGGTTATGTCATTTTGCCTCACTGCTTCCTTCTAAAATACAATATATTGCCAAAAGTATTGGGACGCCTGCCTTTACACGCACATGAACTTTAATGGCATCCCAGTCTGAGTCCATAGGGTTCAATATTGAGTTGGCCCACCCTTTGCAGCTATAACAGCTTCAACTCTTCTGGGAAGGCTTCCACAAGGTTTAGGAGTGGGTATATTTGACCATGGGAATATTTGACAATTCTTCCAGAAGCACATTTGTGAGGACAGGCACTGATCGGATCGGATGAGAAGGCCTGGCTAGCAGTCTCTGCTCTAATTCATCCCAAAGGTGTTGAGGTCTGGACTCTGTGCATGCTAGTCAAGTTCATCCACCCCAAACTCGCTCATCCATGTCTTTATGGACCTTGCTTTGTGCACTGGTACGCAGTCATGTTGGAACAGGAAGGAGCCATTCCCAAACTGTTCCCACAAAGTTTGGAGCATGAAATTGTCCAAAATGTCTTGGTATGCTGACACCTTAAGAGTTCCCTTCACTGGAAATAAGAGGTCAAGACCAACCCCTGAAAAACAACCCCACATCATAATCCCCCCTCCACCAAACTTTACACTTGGCACAATGCAGTCAGGCAAGTACCATTCTCCTAGCAACCTCCAAACCCAGACATGTCCATCAGATTGCCAAAAAGAGAAGCGTGATTTGTCACTCCAGAGAACATGTCTCCATGGCTCTAGAGTCCAGTGGCAGCATGCTTTTCACTATCTGACAGAGCTTGTGCAATTCATATGTGTTCAGTTTGAAAGAAGAAGGTAGCAAATTTTGTGTCATTGCTCTTTGAGGCTAATTTACTAAGGGAGTTGAGAATCTTCACCCATACATTGTAGGTGTGTTCACTTTGAATACCCAATCATTTGCAGGTGAAATAAATAAACAGGTATTTGCTAATCCTTTGATTCAATAACTGAAGGGTATCTCCACAATTCAGTTTATTGAGTGAAGACTTACAACTCTTTAGTAAAACCTCCGCTCATTGGCTCTACACTCAAAGACTGAAGTATAGTAGCTTGAGAGTTACTGTACATGTAACATACAAGTTGCATTCAGTACTAAGCACAGTCACTTACCTTCAATATTTCTTCTGCCTCTCTAAGTGTGGATTCACACATGTGCAGTGCAAACTGAAGCTCTGTTTTCACATCTAATTGACAAAATAGTTGTTCAGCGGTTCAGGTCAGGTTTAGTTCAGGTTCAGAACAGGTTTAGATCAGGATCAAGTCAGGATTTTATCCTGTTCACAACTGATGACAGCAAATCCTTTTAAATCTAGTAGTGCATCTAACATTGTTACTGTCCACAGGTGTCTTTGTTGCTCTTTCAGTTTGTTTCACATAGATATGATTCAGAAGCATTCCTATAGAAGTCAATGAGCCTGAATTCGTACCTGAGCCGGACCGCACTGCTCGGAAAACTGACAGGGCTCTTTTTCAATTCACACTGAATCCACATTCTGGTTACACAGCCTATATGTGAACAGGCACAGTAGAAACTAATGTTATTATACATGTCATGCGAATTGGATGCGATTCAAAACACATCCAATTCTCATATGTGTGCACCAGAGGTGCAGCATCTGTATGGACTTGACTTCACATCCAAGTGTGCAGGAATGGGTGCACGGCCTGGGAAGCACAATGCATGTTTTTTTGGGTCATGCAACCATCTTTGAGTCTGTACAGCTGCTGGCTGCACTCAGCTCCTCTGCACCCATGTGAATGAACCCCAACTGTAAAGAGAACTAAATACAGAGCAGCACAGATAGCTCTGAGCACTTTAGCAAAACACCACTGAGTACTGGCCTTTACTCCTGAATTATTAGTGTAGTTTACAATTGCCAATCATATTAAACATTTTGATTTTTTTTTCAGAGAATTAATTTTCTTTATTATGGATTTATTAAATGCCTTGAAGATTTCCTCATAACATGTTTATACTGAGTAATCACAGCAATATTAACACTACAGTGTGATATCATTTTAAAGAGGAAGGTTATTACTAACCCATCGTTTGTACTCATCAATGACATGATCCCCCTTCACTCCTCCACAACCCCTTTTTACTGATCTGGATACAGAATTAACATTTGCATATTGCCAATCCAAATTTAACATGCACTCTTCTTCTATTATACTTTATTTTTTGCTAACTAGCTGGTAATTGTGCATGGTAACTGTATGTTATTGTTCTGTAAACTGCCCTGCCCATGTGAATTATACCCTATACTTGCCAATAATTAATCTGAGTGGTTGCCATTTTTTATTTTTGCTAGTTGGAATTATGCAAATATACATGTAGCACACTGCTACAAATGTTTGATGCAGAATGTCAAAGTGAACACAAGATGGCAGTGTCCTACAGAACATTGCATTCACCCTCTAGGACAGCCCCATGGAACTTGAAGGCTGAACTAAAAGACTTTGCTAAGGAGCAGTGTATCTAGGAACTACATTTCCAAGAGGAGACATTGCACATTGTTATTATAGTATAAGTTGTGGCCTAGTTCCTCCAGACGCTATTGCATGACCACACTTAACACAGCCTTATAATCAGAGCTGCTAGCAGGACAGCCATTCTGCAGCTGTGTCACCACCATCATCAATTTACTCTCTTAAAGAGACCTTTTCTTATTGTGCCAATAGTCTTGCAGTTCAGAGAGGAGTTGACCTGTGTCAACAATCACTTCTGCCACCTTAACATCTTATTGCTTTTGATCTACTAGTGACTAGTGCTTTAAAGGAGCATTGCACAAGTCAATTGCTGCTTTCAGGGGGAGTGCTGTTCTTACCTTTCTTCATTGCATTGTTCCTCAGAGAACACTTCATCTCATTGTGCACCAACTGGGCCCCATCACGTGCACAGAAGATTCTTCACTGCATCGAAGAGAACATTGGTCGTTTTGGGATAAATAGCTCTTTTCTTATTTCAGGCTACCTCCCTACCATCAGATCCTGGGGGCCCAAAATGAGCTAGTCTACCTGTTTGATAGTTCTTGCTGCTCACTGGGGACTGTAAAGCCACCTCAAGTTGAAGGTATTGGGTTAGTTTTTGAAAAGCAGGCCTCCTAACACTAACTGAGACTCTGTGATAAGTGTTGTCTTTTCCTTGTTTAACCGCCTCCCGCCCGCCATATAGTAGTATGACAGACGCAAGGCGGTTCTCTTGTTCTGGGAGGATGTCAAATGATGTCCTCCCATTCTCACCGGGCATGCGCTGCTCCGGGAGCACGCTGCGCAGCAATCAGCGGTGCGCTGTGTCCCTCGGACAGAGCGGATCATCGATCCATGGAAAGAGCCAAAGATGTCGGCTCGGTCATGTGATCAGCTGTGTCCAATCACAGCTGATCACATGTAAACAGGGAAATGCCGGTTATCAGCATTCCTCGGAGGGGACATCTACACAGATCATCAGAGCACTGATGATCAGTGTGCCCTGATGATCTGTGTAGCCCCAGCAGCGCCACCTGTCAGTGTCCATCAGTGCCAGCTCTGTGCTCATCCATGCCACCTGCCAGTGCCCATCAGTGCCGATCAGTGCCACATCAATGCCACATATCAGTGCCCATCTGAGCTGCCTTTCAGTGTCATCCATCAGTGCCAGTCAGTGCTAGTATCTTTCACTTCATATGTGAGAAACTAAGGTGAAATTCAATCCACATTTTCTGAGCCATAGTGTGGATTCCAAGCCAGGTTTTGCTTCCCACTTTTGACCAACAGCAGGTGGAATAAAGAAGAAGGGCTGGAGCAATAAGGTGCTCCCTTGAGCTAACCCCATATTGGTCCACCTAGAAAAAAATCCATGGGTTAGATATTATAACCTCTTTCCTTTTTAGCTTTTCCTATAAGGCTCTGTAAGCTAGCCTGTACTCAGCTGCCCCCACAGTCTTATGAATGCTATAATACAGGGATGAGCAGAGTCTGATATCAGCAGAACAATCTAGAAGCAATAACGAAAACTTACCAGAGATCAATACCAAAAGATCAAAGGTTCAAGCATCAAATCCAATTCATATTACAAACAGCAGTGTCAGACAAGCCAAGGTCATGGCGGGCAGCAAATATCCAGGACATAGCAGGGGTCAGCGGCATCAAGACACAAGTATAAAGCTTTGTCAAATCAGGTTTTCTTTAGTTATTTTTAATAGCCTAACATTTTAAAAGTGTTATGCTCTGAAATTCCTGTTTGCCTCTTTCTGCAAGACAAAAGGATGTAGTTTCAATAACAGTGCAATATAACTATTACACTCAGCTCGCCATAGACTGGGCATTAATGGAGTGGAATAAGGGGCATTAGTGCATGTAAAAGTCAAATTCCAACAGGCAACAATTATTTTAGGTATTTGTTGCTGTGATCCTATTTTGGGAAATTTCAACTTACTTATCACCAAGACAGGATGCAAGGGGGAAATCTTCCCAACAGGGAGATTCAGCAATAATACAGTGCCTTCAAAAAGTATTCATACCCCTTATAATTTTCCACATTTTGTCATTTTACAGCCAAGTGTGGTGTGCATTTGTATTCAGCCCCCTTTACTCTGATACCCCTAACTAAAATCTAGTGCAACCAATTTCCTTCAGAAGTCACCTAATTAGTGAATAGAGTCCACCTGTGTGTAATTTAATCTCAGTATAAATACAGCTGTTTTGTGAATCCCTCAGAGGTTTGTTAGAGAACATTAGTGAACAAATAGCATCATGACGGCCAAGGAACACACCAGAAAGGTCAGGGATAAAGTTGTAGAAAAGTTTAAAGTAGGGTTAGGTTATAAAAAAATATCCCAATCTTTAAACATCTCACAGAGCACTGTTCAATCCATCATCCGAAAATGGAAAGAGTATGGCACAAGTGCAAACCTACCAAGACATGGCTGTCCACCGAAACCGACAGGCTGGGCAAGGAGAGCATTAATCAGAGAAGCAGCCAAGAGGCCCATGGTAAATCTGAAAGAGCTGCAGAGATCCACAGCTCAGGTGTGAGAATCTGTCCACAGGACAACTATTAGTAGTGCACTCCACAAATCTGGCCTTTATGGAAGTGACAAGAAGAAAGCCATTGTGGAAAGAAAACCATGTGTGGCGGAAAACTAACACTGTACATCACCCTGAGCACACCACCTCCACCGTGAAACATGGTGGTGGCAGCATCATGTTGTGGGGATGCTGTTCTTCAGCAGGGACAAGGAAGCTGGTCAGAATTGATGGGAAGATGGATGTAGCCAAATACACAGCAATCTTAGAAGAAAAGCTGTTAGAGTCTGCAAAAGACTTGAGACTGGGGTACAGGTTCACTTTACAGCAGGACAATGACCCTAAACATACAGCCAGAGCTACAATAGAATGGTTTAGATCAAAGAATATTCATGTGTTAAAATGACCCAGTCAAAGTCCAGACCTAAATCCAATTGAGAATCTGTGGCGAGACTTGCAAACTGAGACAAAATGTGGGATTGGTTCTGCACAACGGTAAGGGACTGCTGCTATCACCTACCACACCCTAATAGGAATGTGTAGATACAATAAAGACATAGGGTGTAGCGCTGTACCTCATAAATGGTAAATATGCAATCAGTGTTCTATGTGGTAATAAACTTATTTTGTGCTATAAAACACCTCCCCTCTTCCTATTCCCGTGATGATGTGTGAATGTAAGTGAATATATACCTCTGAAACCCCACCTTCCTACTACAAATTGGCCAAGTGTATCACACTAGATTCCCAAACCGTGTGGGATGGAAACCACCTCCCAAACCATCTCCCTCTCTTGCAAAAAAAATAAAAATACAAATCATGAAAAATGTATGTAAACAATAAAGAGTATAAGTAGTACCTACGAAACACCTAAGAAATGGCACTAAAGTGCACCTCCCCCATGTTACACCATGCATATACAATAGAATAAAACAACCAGTGCAATGTGCTGTAGGTGATAGTAAGAGAACTTGTGCTTCCACACGTGCTCCCCCTTTTGACACCACACTCGTCGCAAAGTTAGACCCCTAATCCCAGTGGGTCTAATACACTGTTGTAGCTCTCCAGGCCACTACACAAGACTGTACATGATCCCTCAATTCCAAACACACTGGTATTCCATAGACCGTACCGTAGGAAAAAAATGCCAGGGGAAAGCTTTGATCAATCATTAGATGTGATGGCTGCGTTAGTTTTCTTTTGTAGTATTTTTTCCCTCTATTTCATCTGGTGGTCTGGCCAGCAACACACCTGCTGTATTAGAGCGCCCCCACTCTGGATGAAGGAGCACAGGGGGCACCTTTGGACAGCAACATTGTCAGTTTTGAACATACGTGAGCCTCGACGTGCCTCAACAAAGATGGTTTATTGAGACTTGAAAATTGCTGTTCACAGATGCTCTCCATCCAATCTGAGTTATTTTGCAAAGCAGAATGTGTAAAGCTGGTAGAGACATCCCCAAAAAGACTTCCAGCTGTAATTGCAGTGAAAGGTGGTATTTCAAAGTATTGACTCGGGGGCTGAATACAAATGCACGCAACATTTATCATTTATAATTTTCCTTCCAATTCACATTTATGTGCCACTTTGTGTTGGTCTATCACAGGGGTGGGCAAACTTTTTGACTTGAGGGTCGCAATGGGTTCATATATTGGACCCGGGGGCCGGACCAAGAGTAGATGAATGATGTGTATGTTTCATCCATAGTAAGTATAGTAATATTCCCCCATAGTAAGCATTGTAATTAATCCCCCATATAGTAATTCATCCCCCACAGTAATTCATCCCCCATATAGTAATTCATCCCCTATAGTAATTCATCCCCCATAGTAATTCATCCCCCATATAGTAATTCATCCCCCATAGTAATTCATCCCCCATATAGTAATTCATCCCCCATAGTAATTCATCCCCCATAGTAATTCATCCCCCATATAGTAATTCATCCCCCATAGTAATTCATCCCCATATAGTAATTCATCCCCCATAGTAATTCATCCCCCATATAGTAATTCATCCCCCATAGTAATTCATCCCCCATAGTAATTCATCCTCCATATAGTAATTCATCCCCCATAGTAATTCATCCCCCATAGTAACTCATCCCCCATATAGTAATTCATCCCCCCTATAGTAATTCATCCCCCATAGTAATTCATCCCCCATATAGTAATTCATCCCCCCTATAGTAATTCATCCCCCCTATAGTAATTCATTCCCCATATTAATTCATCCCCCATATTAAGTCCCCAAGTCCCCCCTGTGTCAATTCACTTACCTTTGCTCCGCGCGTTCCTCTCGCCGTGTTCCCGCGCCGTTCCGGTGTAGCATGAAAATCTGTCTCCTATGAGGATCTGTCCCCCTCGACGTATCTGCGCATGTGCCAGTTTCAGGCATTAGCAGCCGATCGGCGATCTCCGGCACATGCGCAGATACGTCGAGGGGGACAGATCCTCATAGGAGACAGATTTTCATGCTACACCGGTCTTCAGGGCGGACTGTGAGAGGAGCCTAGCGGGAGCCTAGCTCCGCGGGCCGGATTAAAAGGTCCGCCGGGCCGTATATGGCCCTTGGGCCGTAGTTTGCCCATTGCTGGTCTATCACATAAATTCCCAATAAAATACATTTATGTTTTTGGTAGTAACAAGACAAAATGTGGAACATTTCAGGGGGAATGAATACTTTTTCAAGGCACTGTACATTTTAGCAAAGTGAAAACAACTAAAGTCTCTGATAGATGATATGCTATAACCAAACACCCCAAAAATATATTAGCCGCAATTCTAATTTAATCCAAAAGTATGTAAATGTAGGCCAGCCCATAATTATTATATGCACCACATCCCAACTTATAATATAAAACCACAATACAAAAAGTTATTTTTCCAAAGATGACTTTACATGTGCAACTACATATGAACAATAAAACAACAGTGTTTTCATTTCCACAGTTGTGTTAAAAAAATCAACTAGTCTTTGACTGCTTATTAAGGAATAATATAGCTTAGCATGTGTTCCGATTTGAAATACAATTTACATTCGTCCTATACGCAATATAACTCATGCATAACAGCACTACCCTGGCCTGACCTATCATTAAATTCTTTTATAGCTTAAGCAACACAGTTCTTTTTGGATCTCGCAGGTTCTGCTGAATAAATTGATAGAATTTGGAAAGTACTTTTCTTTATGTGTTTCACAGGCTAAAATGTATGCTTTCTACAAAAGGTAACACCAATGCCATCAATATTTGATAACACATTGTTATAACATGCTTGTAAGTAATGCATAATACAGAATATCTACACGTATGAAATGCCACAATGTCTGATATAATGGGGTTGCTTTAGAAACTGATTGGCTACCATACACAGCTGCACCAGATTTTGCACTCTCCAGTTTTAGTAAATCAACCCCAAAGTGTAATAATTATAATAAATAGTATATAATAAAAGCCTATGTATAATACAGTGCAGTTCTTAAGATTTGGAACACCCAACTCCAGCAATCGGAGTTAGAGCACCAGGGGATCCTATGGGACTTTTTCTGGCACAGAATTTCATGATACTGCTATACAGATTTGTATCTTTCCAACCGTAAAAATGGTATCTTAACATTCTGTGATCTTTCCCAAAAAATTCTTGAGCTTAGTAAGCTCACATATATCAGAGGTCAAAATGTGGTTGGTGCAGAAAGTACCAGCCAAATTTTGATCTGTGTGTGGCCCTCCCTGTCAAGCAGTCCTGTTGGAAAGCCTTCATCGATTAGCGATTTGCAGCTAAATGGAAAGAGCGCTGATCAATGTAGTCTGTCCCGCTGTCAGAATACAGTAGCACAGCAGGGATCCACATAAGCCAGTTATAGTAGATGCAGGAATCTGTTTGTTTTTTTGTTTAGCCCGCTGGTCGAACACAAAAAAAAAAACGTTCTGTGCCCAGTTTAATTTATGATCTTAAGTTACAATGGTATCTTAACTATAAATAAAAATCCACTTCCTCATGCATGACTTATCAATCAAACAGGTTGTTCAATATAGATTGGTCATTCCTCTTGAGCCCTCATTCACACTTGACATTTTTACTGCTGCTAATTTTGGCATTTGACGTTTTTTTTACAGCCAAAAAACTCCCCAGCATGTTATCTTATGTGTCCATGCACACCTAGGCAGTAATCAATTTTTTTTTGGCAGGTGCATTTTTTGGCTGGACAAAAACCTCAACTAGCGGGTTTCTAGAGGAGTTTTTCAGCTGTAAAAATGCTCTAACACTGAAAAACGCAGCAAAACATGGCAAACGCGGTAAAATGCCGCAAACCAGCATTTTTGGACTTTTTTTTAGCAAAAAAAACACTAGAAAACACAAACACAAGAAAATGCTACAAAACGTGTAAAAAAGCAGCTAAACGCTATTGCAAAAACGCTAAAAAAAGCTGAAAAACTCATGTTTTTAACGTCACGTACACAGCTAACGTTACCAGCATTGGCAAACCGTCCAGTGTGTATGAGGGCTTAGACCATTTAGAATTAACTGGTAGGTGCATTTGACCTGCAGTTAATCTCCTTCTCGCCTGCATTTGACCTTTTTCAAGTGGGTTTCACTTTCCCATAGACTTGTATGTAAAACCCATTTAAAAAGTACAAAAGCCCTTTGACACGGCCCTCACAAATGGCTGAAGACTGAACTAGAAACATAAAAAAATGGAGGAGTTACCCTTTATCACAAAGTGTGAACATTTGGCTGGGTGTATCCTAAATATATGGAATAATTATCAATGTTTACACAAAAAAATCACATTGCACAAAATACAACCCTTTCATTAAGAAAAATGTGTTGGCCTATAGCAAGTTTTTTTACAATGTTATTTAGCAGTTATTTTTACCTCTAAGTCAAAGATAATGAGAAGGTTTGATAAATGTTGTTTTGCAGAGTGATGTAGTGCTATCAGAGAGTGGCTTGATTACATTGCAGTCAGTTCAGGCTCAGGCTGCTGATTCTGATGCAGGCTGTCATTGTCAGGAGTCAGCAAGGTAGAGATTAACACACATGCTGAATAATGCTGTGCTAATAGCCTAATTCAGATAATGTTCAGCAATCCGCCAGGGAAAGCGCAAGAGATTATACTCAAAATCAGACATGGCCATAATATGGAATCTTGCTTATTAGGTGGACATACACTGCAGCTCACTGATAGAGTGATTAACACTGTCCAGTAATACTTAGCTTTGTGGTTCATGTAGTACTGTCAAATCATTACATTTAGGCATCAATGTAAATGAAACATACATAAGTATATCTTAAAAGTGTTACATTAAAGTCACAGATCTCAAAAAACATCTTAGGGCCCATTCACAATATTTGCGCTGGGATGTTTAGTCCCAAAGCACATATGAGACAATTTGCTGTGTTTCCTATAGCGTCCGTTCACACCACTGCGTTGCAGTACTTTTTTCAGTGAAGCAGGCTTTGGCAGAAACTACTGCATCTCAACACTGCTGTGTGAATAGAACTTGATGAAATGTCATTTATTAATTTTCAGTAAAGTTCTGCCAAAAAAAGGAAAACAGTGTGATGCGCTGGAGTTAGCTCGGGTTCACATATATGCGGCCATGCGGGCCGCGTTTTGCGCGGGCACGAGAGCCCATTCATTTGAATGGACTCTCGTGCCCCATGACACGCAGGGAATAAGTCCCTGTACTTCATCTGAAAACACAGCCCACACGGGAACCTCGGCCCCTAGTATGGTTGCATTTTCCAGTGCGGATGGCGTGCCATTACAACTAATGGCACCTGCCCATGGGTCTGCATTTCTCTGTGTGGGTGGTGCAGCTGCATGGATTTTCGTGCGGATCCGCAGGGGCACCTCCCGCACAGATGTGAACCTAGCCTTAGTGGCTATGGACGGAGAATGGTCAAATATGCAAGCACAATTTAATCACAATGTTGGATGGATTTACTGGAATGTTAGGTAATAGTGAACCTGTGTCCACTAGGATACCCCATTATGTGCATGCAAAATTAACCACTTCCCTTTCGGCCAATGCATATAAACGGCCAGACAGGAGCAGCAGCGAAGAGGACTGACATACCCATTCGTCGCTGCAATCGGCGGGCTCACAGAGCATGCACCCAAGAGCCTGGTGTCCCTCAGACAAAAAAAGGTGGGTTTTTTCAAAATTTTTGGTATTTTTTTATTTGTATAGCAAAATATCTAAAACTCAGTGGCGTTTAAATACCACCAAAAGAAAGCTCTATCTATCTAAAAAATATTATAAAAAATCTGAAAAGTAGCCTGGATTGGAAAGGGGTGAAAGTGTCTGGACATGAAGTGGTTAAACTATATGTAAAGTCCAAGCTTTTTTATTTTATAGGTTATGTAAAGCCTTTCAGATTGATTTAGTTATTGCCATCTGCATCCCACCTGGGGAGATTTCCCTTCACTTCTTGCCCTGACTTACAAAACAGGAAGTTTAAAACACACATCAAGTGAAGATGAGTGCGAAGGAAGAGTTAGGTCCCCTGACAAGTTTTTAGTGCTGCCGCTGTTCCCATTGAGGAGATTTTACTCTGCTTCATGTGTCCTTGACAACCTTGTTACTGGGCCAGGGGGTGAGGAGGAATCTCAGGCAGGGATATATCGTATTTTTTGCTCCATAAGATGCACTTTTTTTCCCCATAAAAATGGGGGAAAATGTTTGTGCGTCTTATGGAGCAAATATGGAGCGGCCGGTCCGGTATTCCCCCCGTTGCCACCACCGTCGTGTTAGAATACCGGGCCGGCCGGCCGCTCGGCTCTTCTGTGCAGCAGAACCTGCAGACCTCCAGCTGTCTTACCTGTTCCTCGATCCAGTGGTGTCCTCACCGTCTTCTCTCCCCGGAGCTGACATCTTTAGTTTGGGAGCCCAGCTGTGACAGCTTGTGGCTCCATGGTCGGGTGCTCATTGTGCATGCGCGAGAAGCGCTGCACTTTGTGAATGGCCCTGTAGTCTTCTGGGACCTGCCACATGTCCCAGAAGACTATGGGAAGGGAGGGAAGAGGACAACTCCACGGAAGTGGGAGTGGGTACCTGTCAAATTTGGGTACCCTCTCCCCCCGCCTCCACTCCCCAAAGGTCTGCAGCCTCTGGTCATCTTCTGTACTATATCTGCAGTCTCTGGTCATCTCCTATACTATGTCCGCAGTCTCTGGTCATCTCCTGTACTGTGTCCGCAGTCTCTGGTCATCTCCTGTACTGTGTCCGCAGTCTCTGGTCATCTCCTGTACTGTGTCCGCAGTCTCTGGTCATCTCCTGTACTATGTCCGCAGTCTCTGGTCATCTCCTGTACTGTGTCCGCAGTCTCTGGTCATTTCCTGTACTCTGAGGAAGAGGCAAGTCCTCAAAACGCGTCAGCCTATTGAATGTCTACACTCCCTATTGTGGACTGTTACTCAGCGCGGTAATGACCCAGCTGTTCTTTTATGTCGTGCCTTGACTTTATTGTCGTTTGTGAGTACAACACCTATTTTATTTCTTATTAAACATTTTTTATGCTAATGCACTAGGCCTGTTCCCCGGTCTATTGAAGGCAGCAAGGTGTGCATGTTCCAGGACATTCTTAATATGGTTGTAGCCTGCATCGAGTCCATCCCCAAGCACAGGAGCATTTGAGTTTGCTGGTTATTTATTTCCTCTACTATGTCCGCAGTCTCTGGTCATTTCCTGTACTATGTCCGCAGTCTCTGGTCATCTTCTGTAGTATGTCTGCAGTCTCTGGTCATCTCCTGTACTATGTCCGCAGTCTCTGGTCATCTCCTGTAGTATGTCCACAGTCTCTGGTCATCTCCTGTAGTATGTCTTCAGTCTCTAGTCATCTCCTGTACTATGTCTGCAGTCTCTGGTCATCTCCTGTAGTATGTCTGCAGTCTCTGATCATCTCCTGTAGTATGCCTGCAGTCTCTGGTCATCTCCTGTACTATGTCTACAGTCTCTGGTCATCTCCTGTACTATGTCCGCAGTCTCTGGTCATCTCCTGTACTATGTCTGCAGTCTCTGGTGATCTCCTGTACTATGTCCGCAGTCTCTGGTCATTTTCTGTACTATGTACGCAGTCTGTGGTTATTTCCTGTGCTATGTCCGCAGTCTCTGGTCATCTCCTGTACTGTGTCTGCAGTCTCTGGTCATCTCCTGTACTATGTCTGCAGTCCATTGGTTCGGAATATTTTTTTTCTTGTTTTCCTCCTCTAAAACGTAGGTGCGCCTTATGATCAGGTGCGTCTTATGGAGTGAAAAATATGGTATACAATAATAAAATGTTGGTAGATGCTGTAATGTTAGTTGGGTTAATTTGATGTTTGTTTTTGACAAAAAATTCAAGGTAGGAGGATGGGAAATGTTTCTCAAACCAACAAACTTGTAATAATGAATGTGGCTTTTGTTTGGGAAAGTCTATTATTTCCCAAATCCAAATCAAATATTAAAAGAAAATGTTTTTGTAGTACTTTCGTATGACGATCGTCATATCAAAGAATGTACTAATGAGGATTTTTGTTTGAATGCTTGTGCAAAAGGTGGTTCAAAATTCTGCTAGTGTGTGGCCGGCTTAGGAGGATGGAGGGAGCATGCTGTAGCTGCAGGGTTCATGTTGTGGAGTAGAAATATGTGCCAAAAATTGTGGACACTTTTGGAAATTTTTATATTTTGCAACTTTGCAGGCATATAGGAAATGCTATTTTGCACCAAATGCAAATGTTTATATGTCAATTTAGAGAAATGGTAATGCTGAATTCAATACAAAAACAGAATTCAAATATATGCAGTACAAAAAATGTATGCATACTTTAGTCTAAAAACACAAATGTGAAGACGAGGCCTTTTCTGACACTTTTTGTTTGCATGTAAAAATCAGCTGTTTTTGCCAGAAAATTACTTAGAACACCCAAAATATTATATATATATACACACACACACACTATATTGCCAAAAATATTGGGACATCTCTCCAAATCATTGGATTCAGGTGTTCCAATCACCTTCATGGCCACAGGTATATAAAATCAAGCAAATTAAGCACCTAGGCATGCAGACTGCTTCTACAAACATTTGTGAAAGAATGGGTCGCTCTCAGGATCTCAGGGAATTTAAGTGTGGTACTGTGATAGGTTGCCACCTGTGCAATAAGTCCACCTGTGCAATTTTCTTCCTACTAAATATTCCACGATCAACTGTTGGTATTATCATACTGTTGGTATTATAGCAAAGTGGAAGCAACTGGGAACAACAGCAACTCAGCCACGAAGTAGTAGGCAACATAAATGACAGAAAGGGATCAGTGCATGCTGAAGTGCACAGTGCACAGAAGTCACCAACTGTCTGCAGAATCAATAGATAAAGACCTCCAAACTTCATGTGGCCTTCAGATTAGCACAACAGCAGTGTGTACAGAGCTTCATGGAATGGGTTTCCATGGCCGAGCAGCTGCATCCAAGCCTTACATCAAGTGCAATGCAAAGCGCTGGATGCAGTGGTGTAAAGCACTCCGCCACTGGACTCTAGAGCACTGGAGATGTGTTTTCTGGAGTGATAAATAACATTTCTCTGTCTGGCAATCCGATGTATGTGTCTGGGTTTGGTGGTTGCAGGAGAACAGTACTTGCCTGACTGCATTGTGCCAAGTGTAAAGTTTGGTGGGTTATGGCATGGGGTTGTTCTTAAGGGGTTGGGCTTGGCCCCCTAGTTCCAGTGAAGGGAACTTTTAAGGTGTCAGCATACTAAGACATTTTGGACAATTTCATGCTCCAAACTTTGTGGGAACAGTTTGGGGATGGCTCCTTCCTGTTCCAACATGACTGCGCACCAGTTCACAAAGCAAGGTTCATAAAGAAATGAATGAGTGAGTTTGGGGTGGAGGAACTTGACTGGCCTGCACAAAGTCCTGACCTCAACCCAATAGAACACCTTTGGGATGAATTAGAGTGGAGATTGCCTTCTTTTCCGATATCAGTGCCTGACCTCACAAATGTGCTTCTGGAAGAATGGTCAAACCTTCCCATAAACACACTCCTAAACCTTGTGGACAGCTTTCCCAGATGAGTTGAAGCTGTTATAGCTGCAAAGGGTGGGCCAACTCAATATTGAACTTTACGGACTAAGACATTAAAGTTCATGTGCGTGTAAAGGCAGGTGCCCCAATACTTTTGGCAACATAGTGTGTGTGTGTATATATATATATATATACACACACATGTACATACTGTACATACTATATATATATATATTATACAGGGTGTCCCTAAAGCTGTTAGAGCTGGGCCAATTCTGGGTCATTTGAATGGACTCCCATGCCCCGAGCCACGCAGGGAAAGAGTCCCAGCACTTCTTCGGAAAATGCAGCCCGCACGGGAACCTTGGTTCCCAGTACAGTTGTGATTTCCAGTGCGGGCAGCGTGCCATTAGAATTAATGGCACCCACCTGTAGGTTCGCAATCCTCTGTGCGGGTGGTGCTGCTGCACGGATTTTTGTGCGGATCTGCAGCAGCACCACCCGCAAGATGTGAACCAGGGGTAACTGCTCTCGCAAACCCATCATTATAAGGGCTGTGTGCACCTGGGCACACACCCTGCTGGTTGTCCACAACACCCAGATATAGGGTTGGAGATTCCATCCCGCCCATGACTCTTAGGAATCTCCAAACTACAGAGCCCCATCCAGCAATACCCAGACCCAGAGAAAGCTGCACAAGCAGTTTTCTCCACTCCAAATTTTTTCTTGTAGCATTGCACTAAGCAGACATGTAAACTCTGTGTCTTTTTCCTGTCACAATATATATTATATACTCAAAAAAATTAAAGGAACACTTTGGAAACATCAGATCTCAATGGTGAAAAATATCATGCTGGATATGTATACTAATATGAACTGGGTAATGTGTTAGGAACGTAAGCCTGCCCCATCATTTGATGGAAATGAAAAATATCAACCTACAGAGGACTGAATTCAAAGACACCCCAAAAGTCAAAGTGAAAAAATGTTGCAGCAGTCTAGTCCATTTTGCTGAAATTTAATTGCAGCAACTCAAAATGGTACTCAGTAGTTTGTATGGCCCCATGTGCTTGTATGCATGCCTGACAATATTGGGTCATGCTCTCAATGAGATGACGGATGTTGTCTTGGGGTATTTCCTCCCAGATCTGGACCAGGGTATCACTGAGCTCCTGGACAGTCTGAGGTGCAAGCTAGCAGCGTCAGATGGACCGAAACATGATATCCCAGTGTTCTATTGGATTTAGGTTAGGCGAACGTGGGGGCTATTCAATTTCTTCATCCTCCAGGAACTGTCTGCATACTTTTGCCACATGAGGCCGGGCATTGTCATGCACCAGGAGGACCCCAGGACCCACTGCACCAGTGTAGGGTCTGACATTGGATCCAAGGATTTCATCCCAACACCAAATGGCAGTCAGGGTGCCATTGTCTAGCTTGTAGAGGTCTGTGCCCACCTACATGGTTATGGCTCCTCAGATCATCACTGGCCCACCACCAAAATGGTCATGTTGAACGAAGTTACACAGGCAGCATAACGTTCTCCACAGCTTCTCCAGATCCTTTCACATGTGCACAGGGTGAACCCACACTCATCTGTGAAAAGCACAGGGCGCATGTGGTGGACCTGCCACTTCTGGTGTTCAATGACAAATGCCAATCAAGCTCTATGGTGCTGGGCAGTGAGCCCATTATGACTAAGCACGTGATTGCGTGAAAGATGTTAACAGCCATTACTATGTCCTGGTGCTTTTTGTGGATATTGGGCCCTCAGGCCACCTTCCTGAAGTCTGTTTCTGATTCTTTGGTCAGAGACATTCACATCAGTTGCCTGCTGGAGGTCATTTTCTAGAGCTCTGGCAGTGCTCATCCTGTTCCTACTTGCACGAAGGACCAGATACCGATCCTACTGATGGGTTACAGACATTCTATGGCCCTGTCCAGCTCTCCTAGAGTAACTGCCTGTCTCCTGGAATCTCCTTCATGCTTTTGAGACTGTGCTGGGAGACACAGCAAACCTTCTGGCAATGGCATATATTGATGTGCCATCCTGGAGGAGTTGAACTGCCTGTTCAACCTCTGTAGGGTCCAGGTATCGCCTCATGTTACCATTAGTTACACTGACCCTAGCCAAATGCAAAACTAGTGAAAGACAGTCAGAAAAGATGAGTAGGGAAAAAAATGTCAGTGGCCTCCACCTGTAAAACCATTCCTGTTTTGGGGAGGTCCCATTGTTGGCCATCTAGTGCACCTGTTGTTCATTTCATTAACACCAAAGCAGCTGAAACTGATTAACAACCCCCTCTGCTATTTAACTGACCAGATCAATATCCCAGGAGTTTAATTGACTTGATGCTATATTCTGATTAAAAAGTGTTCCTTAGATTTTTTGAGCAATATATATATATATATACAGTCATGGCCAAAAATATTGACACTGTCAGATAGTGCACCACTTCACCTGGAAAATTGTTGCAATTACAAATGTTTAGTCAATCTCATGTTTATTCCTTTTGTTTGAATTGGTTTGACACAAAAAATGGAGAAACAAAAAAACAAATCTGACACATTCCAACCAAAACTCCAAAAATGGACTGGACAAAATTATTGGCACCCTTAATTTAATATTCGGTAGCACACTCCTTGGAAAAAAATAACTGAAATCAATCGCTTCCTGTAACCATCAATGAGTTTCTTTCACCTCTCTATTGGAATTTTGGACCACTCTTCTTTTACCAATTATTCCAGGTCTCTCAGATTGGAAGGGTTCCTTTTCCCAACTGTTGTTATAAGATCTCTCCACAGGTGCTCTATGGGATCTAGACCTCAACTCATTGCTAGCCAGTTCAGTACTCTGCAGCGCTTTGTCTAAGGCTCCATTCACACTTGTACGACTCCAAAGTTTTACGACTTTGGGTTATTGTCCTGCTTTTTTTTTGGCAGATGCCATATACAGATGAAAATCAAAAAATTTGAATATCGTGCAAAAGTGAATTTATTTCAGTAATGCAACTTAAAAGGTGAAACTAATATATGAGATAGACTCATTACATGCAAATCAAGATAGTTAAAGCCGTGATTTGTCCTAATTGTGATGATTATGGCTTACAGCTCATGAAAACCCCAAATCCACAATCTCAGAAAATTAGAATATTACATGCAATCAATAAAACAAGGATTGTACATAGAACAATATCGGACCTCTGAAAAGTATAAGCATGCATATGTACTCAGTACTTAGTTTGGGCCCCTTTTGCAGCAATTACTGCCTCAATGCAGCATGGCACGGAAGCTATCATCCTGTGGCACTGCTGAGGTGTTATGGAAGACCAGGATGCTTCAATAGCAGCCTTCAGCTCTTCTGCATTGTTTGGTCTCATGTCTCTCATCTTTCTCTTGGCAATACCCCATAGATTCTCTATGGGTTCAGGTCAGGCGAGTTTGCTGGCCAATCAAGCACAGTAATCCCACGGTCATTGAACCAGGTTTTGGTGCTTTTGGCAGTGTGGGCAGGTGCCAAGTCCTGCTGGAAAATGAAGTCAGCATCCCCATAAAGCTCGTCTGCGAAAGGAAGCATGAAGTGCTCCAAAATCTCCTGGCAGACGGCTGCATTGACCCTGGACTTAATGAAGCACAGTGGACCAACACCAGCAGATGACATGGCTCCCCAAATCAACACAGACTGTGGAAACTTCACACTGAACTTCAAGCATCTTGCAGTGTGTGCCTCTCCATTCTTCCTCCATACTCTGGGCCCTTGGTTTCCAAATGAGATGCAAAAGTTGCTCTCATTAGAAAAGAGGACTTTGGACCACTGAGCAACAGACCAGGTCTGTTTTTCTTTAGCCCAGGTAAGACACTTCTGACGTTGTTTGTTGTTCAGGAGCGGCTTGTCAAGAGGAATACGACATTTGAAGCCCATGTCCAGCCTCAGTCCACTCCATTTGAAAGTCCCCAACACTTTTGAATGGCCTTTTCCTGACAATCCTTTCCAGGCTGCGGTCATCCCTGCTGCTTGTGCAACTTTTTCTTCCACACTTTTCCCTTCCACATAACTTTCTATTAATGTGCTTTTATACAGCACTTTGGGAACATCCAACTTCTTTTGCAATAACCTTTTGAGGCTTTCCCTCCTTATGGAGGGTGTCAATGATGGTTTTCTGCACAACTGTCAGGTCAGCAGTCTTTCCCATGATTGTGATTCCTACTGAACCAGACTGAGAGACCATTTAAAGGCTCAGGAACCCTTTGCAGGTGTTATGGCTTAATTAGCTGATTAGAGTGGGACACTTTGAGCCTAGAATATTGCACCTTTTCACAATATTCAAATTTTCTGAGATTGTGGATTTGGGGTTTTCATGAGCTGTAAACCATAATCATCACAACTATGACAAATCACAGTTTGAACTATCTTGCTTTGCATGTAATGAGTCTATCTCATATATTAGTTTTACCTTTTAAGTTGCATTACTGAAATAAATGAACTTTTGCAAGATATTCTAATTTTTTGAGTTTCACCTGTAGAATAAAATGGTGGGTTTTAAAAATGTTTATGTCACACATAGGTTTTTACGATGCAAATGTTTTGTAAAAAATACACTTTCATGAATTTTATTGCAAACAAACACAATATAATACCCAAGCTTTTTGAAAAATATAAAAGATGGTGTTTTGCCGAGTAAATAATTAGAGATGAGCGAATCGAAGTAGGCGAAGTGGAATTCGTTTAGAATATTAGGAAAATTTCGAAAATTTTCGCGTCGAATCCGAAAATAAGCAGACTTCGGATGCGCGAATCGAAATTTTTCCTAAAATGGCGGCAACATGTGCGGCGACGGAGCGGGGATGTCTGGGAAGGCGCGCAGACAAGGCGCGCTGACCCATAATGCATTCATTCATGACATGTGATCGCATTAGCCAATCAGCAGCCAGCCAGCCAGCACAGTGTAATGGTCGAGCTATAAATGGCGGCCATTTTAGAATTCTCCATTTGCCTCCAGTCATTCAACAGAGGCAGACCTGGCTGTATGCAGGGAGAGAGTTAGGGACAGAGAAACGTTACTTAGGGACACAGAAACGTTAGTTAGGGCCACAGAATCGTTACTTAGGGCTATAGAAACGTTACATAGGGCCACAGAAACGTTACTTAGGGCCACAGAATCGTTAGTTAGGGCCACAGAAACGTTACTTAGGGACACAGAATTGTTACTCAGGGACAGACAGAATTGTTACTGAGGGATACAGAATTGTTACTGAGGGCCACAGAATCGTTACTTAGGGCCACAGAAACGTTACTTAGGGCCACAGAATTGTTACTTAGGGACAGACACAGAATTGTTACTGAGGGACACAGATTTGTTACTGAGGGCCACAGAATCGTTACTTAGGGCCACAGAATTGTTACTTAGGGACAGACACAGAATTGTTAGTGAGGGACACAGATTTGTTACTGAGGGCCACAGAATCGTTACTTAGGGCCACAGAATCGTTACTTAGGGCCACAGAATTGTTACTTAGGGACAGACACAGAATTGTTACTGAGGGACACAGATTTGTTACTGAGGGCCACAGAATCGTTACTTAGGGCCACAGAATTGTTACTTAGGGACAGACACAGAATTGTTAGTGAGGGACACAGATTTGTTACTGAGGGCCACAGAATCGTTACTTAGGGCCACAGAAACGTTACTTAGGGCCACAGAATTGTTACTTAGGGACAGACACAGAATTGTTATTGAGGGACACAGAATTGTTACTAAGGGCAACAGAAACGTTACTTAGTGCCACAGAAACGTTACTTAGGGCCACAGAAACGTTACTTAGGGACACAGAATTGTTACTCAGGGACAGACAGAATTGTTACTGAGGGATACAGAATTGTTACTGAGGGCCACAGAATCGTTACTTAGGGCCACAGAAACGTTACTTAGGGCCACAGAATTGTTACTTAGGGACAGACACAGAATTGTTACTGAGGGACACAGATTTGTTACTGAGGGCCACAGAATCGTTACTTAGGGCCACAGAAACGTTACTTAGGGCCACAGAATTGTTACTTAGGGACAGACACAGAATTGTTATTGAGGGACACAGAATTGTTACTGAGGGCCACAGAAACGTTACTTAGGGCCACAGAAACGTTACTTAGGGCCACAGAATCGTTACTTAGGGCCACAGAAACGTTACTTAGGAACACAGAAATGTTACTTAGGGACACAGAATTGTTACTTAGGGACAGACAGAATTGTTACTGAGGGATACAGAATTGTTACTGAGGGCCACAGAATCGTTACTTAGGGCCACAGAAACGTTACTTAGGGCCACAGAATTGTTACTTAGGGACAGACAGAATTGATACTGAGGGACACAGATTTGTTACTGAGGGCCACAGAATCGTTACTTAGGGCCACAGAATTGTTACTTAGGGACAGACACAGAATTGTTACTGAGGGACACAGATTTGTTACTGAGGGCCACAGAATCGTTACTTAGGGCCACAGAAACGTTACTTAGGGCCACAGAATTGTTACTTAGGGACAGACACAGAATTGTTATTGAGGGACACAGAATTGTTACTGAGGGCCACAGAACCGTTACTTAGGGCCACAGAAACGTTACTTAGGGCCACAGAATTGTTACTTAGGGACAGACACAGAATTGTTACTGAGGGACACAGATTTGTTTCTGAGGGCCAAAGAATCGTTACTTAGGGCCACAGAATTGTTACTTAGGGACAGACACAGAATTGTTATTGAGGGACACAGAATTGTTACTGAGGGCCACAGAACCGTTACTTAGGGCCACAGAAACGTTACTTAGGGCCACAGAATTGTTACTTAGGGACAGACACAGAATTGTTACTGAGGGACATAGATTTGTTACTGAGGGCCACAGAAACGTTACTTAGGGCCACAGAAACGTTACTTAGGGCCACAGAATCGTTAGTTAGGGCCACAGAAACGTTACGTAGGGACACAGAATTGTTACTCAGGGACAGACACAGATTTGTTACTGAGGGATACAGAATTGTTACTGAGGGCCACAGAAACGTTACTTAGGGCCACAGAATCGTTACTTAGGGCCACAGAAACGTTACTTAGGGCCACAGAATTGTTACTTAGGGACAGACACAGAATTGTTATTGAGGGACACAGAATTGTTACTGAGGGCCACAGAACCGTTACTTAGGGCCACAGAAACGTTACTAAGGGCAACAGAATTGTTACTTAGGGACAGACACAGAATTGTTACTGAGGGACACAGATTTGTTACTGAGGGCCACAGAAACGTTACTTAGGGCCACAGAAACGTTACTTAGGGCCACAGAATCGTTACTTAGGGCCACAGAAACGTTACTTAGGGCCACAGAAATGTTACTTAGGGCCATAGAATTGTTACTTAGGGACAGACACAGAATTGTTACTGAGGGACACAGATTTGTTACTGAGGGCCACAGAAACGTTACTTAGGGCCACAGAATAGTTATTTAGGGCCACAGAAACGTTACTTAGGGCCACAGAAACGTTACTTAGAGCCACAGAATTGTTACTGAGGGACACAGAACCGTTACTTAGGGCCACAGAAACGTTACTTAGGGCCACAGAATTGTTACTTAGGGACAGACACAGAATTGTTACTGAGGGACACAGATTTGTTACGGAGGGCAACAGAAACGTTACTGAGGGCCACAGAAATGTTACTTAGGGCCACAGAATCGTTACTTAGGTCCACAGAAACGTTACTTAGGGCCACAGAAACTTTACTTAGGGCCACAGAATTGTTACTTAGGGACACAGAATTGTTACTCAGGGACAGACACAGAATTGTTACTGAGGGATAAAGAATTGTTACTGAGGGCCACAGAAACGTTACTTAGGGCCACAGAAACGTTACTTAGGGCCACAGAATCGTTACTTAGGGCCACAGAATTGTTGCTTAGGGACACAGAATTGTTACTTAGGGACAGACACAGAATTGTTAGTGAGGGACACAGATTTGTTACTGAGGGCCACAGAATCGTTACTTAGGGCCACAGAAACGTTACTTAGGGCCACAGAATTGTTACTTAGGGACAGACACAGAATTGTTATTGAGGGACACAGAATTGTTACTAAGGGCCACAGAAACGTTACTTAGGGCCACAGAAACGTTACTTAGGGCCACAGAATCGTTACTTAGGGCCACAGAAACGTTACTTAGGTCCACAGAAACGTTACTTAGGGACACAGAATTGTTACTCAGGGACAGACAGAATTGTTACTGAGGGATACAGAATTGTTACTGAGGGCCACAGAATCGTTACTTAGGGCCACAGAAACGTTACTTAGGGCCACAGAATTGTTACTTAGGGACAGACACAGAATTGTTACTGAGGGACACAGATTTGTTACTGAGGGCCACAGAATCGTTACTTAGGGCCCCAGAAACGTTACTTAGGGCCACAGAATTGTTACTTAGGGACAGACACAGAATTGTTATTGAGGGACACAGAATTGTTACTGAGGGCCACAGAAACGTTACTTAGGGCCACAGAAACGTTACTTAGGGCCACAGAATCGTTACTTAGGGCCACAGAAACGTTACTTAGGTCCACAGAAACGTTACTTAGGGACACAGTATTGTTACTCAGGGACAGACAGAATTGTTACTGAGGGATACAGAATTGTTACTGAGGGCCACAGAATCGTTACTTAGGGCCACAGAAACGTTACTTAGGGCCACAGAATTGTTACTTAGGGACAGACAGAATTGATACTGAGGGACACAGATTTGTTACTGAGGGCCACAGAATCGTTACTTAGGGCCACAGAATTGTTAGTTAGGGACAGACACAGAATTGTTACTGAGGGACACAGATTTGTTACTGAGGGCCACAGAATCGTTACTTAGGGCCACAGAAACGTTACTTAGGGCCACAGAATTGTTACTTAGGGACAGACACAGAATTGGTATTGAGGGACACAGAATTGTTACTGAGGGCCACAGAACCGTTACTTAGGGCCACAGAAACGTTACTTAGGGCCACAGAATTGTTACTTAGGGACAGACACAGAATTGTTACTGAGGGACACAGATTTGTTACTGAGGGCCACAGAATCGTTACTTAGGGCCACAGAATTGTTACTTAGGGACAGACACAGAATTGTTATTGAGGGACACAGAATTGTTACTGAGGGCCACAGAACCGTTACTTAGGGCCACAGAAACGTTACTTAGGGCCACAGAATTGTTACTTAGGGACAGACACAGAATTGTTACTGAGGGACACAGATTTGTTACTGATGGTCACAGAAACGTTACTTAGGGCCACAGAAACGTTACTTAGGGCCACAGAATCATTAGTTAGGGCCACAGAAACGTTACTTAGGGACACAGAATTGTTACTCAGGGACAGACACAGAATTGTTACTGAGGGATACAGAATTGTTACTGAGGGCCACAGAAACGTTACTTAGGGCCACAGAAACGTTACTTAGGGCGACAGAATTGTTACTAAGGGACAGACACAGAATTGTTATTGAGGGACACAGAATTGTTACTGAGGGCCACAGAACCGTTACTTAGGGCCACAGAAACGTTAGTTAGGGCCACAGAATTGTTACTTAGGGACAGACACAGAATTGTTACTTAGGGACACGGAATTGTTACTCAGGGACAGACACAGAATTGTTACTGAGGGATAAAGAATTGTTACTGAGGGCCACAGAAACGTTACTTAGGGCCACAGAAACGTTACTTAGGGCCACAGAATCGTTACTTAGGGACACAGAATTGTTACTTAGGGACACAGAATTGTTACTTAGGGACAGACACAGAATTGTTAGTGAGGGACACAGATTTGTTACTGAGGGCCACAGAATCGTTACTTAGGGCCACAGAAACGTTACTTAGGGCCACAGAATTGTTACTTAGGGACAGACACAGAATTGTTATTGAGGGACACAGAATTGTTACTAAGGGCCACAGAAACGTTACTTAGGGCCACAGAAACGTTACTTAGGGCCACAGAATCGTTACTTAGGGCCACAGAAACGTTACTTAGGGCCACAGAAACGTTACTTAGGGACACAGAATTGTTACTCAGGGACAGACAGAATTGTTACTGAGGGATACAGAATTGTTACTGAGGGCCACAGAATCGTTACTTAGGGCCACAGAAACGTTACTTAGGGCCACAGAATTGTTACTTAGGGACAGACACAGAATTGTTACTGAGGGACACAGATTTGTTACTGAGGGCCACAGAATCGTTACTTAGGGCCCCAGAAACGTTACTTAGAGCCACAGAATTGTTACTTAGGGACAGACACAGAATTGTTATTGAGGGACACAGAATTGTTACTGAGGGCCACAGAAACGTTACTTAGGGCCACAGAAACGTTACTTAGGGCCACAGAATCGTTACTTAGGGCCACAGAAACGTTACTTAGGGACACAGTATTGTTACTCAGGGACAGACAGAATTGTTACTGAGGGATACAGAATTGTTACTGAGGTCCACAGAATCGTTACTTAGGGCCACAGAAACGTTACTTAGAGACACAGAATTGTTACTCAGGGACAGACACAGAATTGTTACTCAGGGACACAGAATTGTTACTGAGGGACACAGAATTGTTACTCAGGGACACAGAATTGTTACTCAGGGACACAGAATTGTTACTCAGGGACACAGAATTGTTACTGAGGGACACAAAATTGTTACTCAGGGACACAGAATTGTTACTCAGGGACAGACACAGAATTGTTACTGAGGGACACAGATTTGTTACTGATGGACACAGAACCGTTACTTAGGGCCACAGAAACGTTACTTAGAGACACAGAATTGTTACTCAGGGACAGACACAGAATTGTTACTCAGGGACACAGAATTGTTACTGAGGGACACAGAATTGTTACTCAGGGACACAGAATTGTTACTCAGGGACACAGAATTGTTACTGAGGGACACAAAATTGTTACTCAGGGACACAGAATTGTTACTCAGGGACAGACACAGAATTGTTACTGAGGGACACAGAATTGTTACTGAGGGCCACAGAACTGTTACTTAGGGCCACAGAAACGTTACTCAGGGACACAGAATTGTTACTCAGGGACAGACACAGAATTGTTACTCAGGGACACAGAATCGTTTAATTAAAGAGTATGTCAGACAACATGCAGAGGAGTGGCAGAGGAGGCAATGTTTTAGAAGCGAGCAGACATGGCAGCAGAGGAAAGGGTAAAGGCAGCACTATTCGCAGCCAGAGGCCAGTGCTCCCGGTGTCATCCAGCGGTCATGTCTCCACCGACAACCCTGCCGTCATTGATTGGTTGGCTCGGTCGTCTTCCTCTTCCCAGGTCACCTCTGACACCTACAGCCAACGGTCGGTGGGTACGTCAGACACAACCGTTAGTTGGCATGGCCCGGGACCAAGCCCACTGAAATCACGTGTCCTCTACCTGCCCCTGTCCTTTGGTGTTCCCTCACCAAGCGAAGTATCGCATGCTGTGGGCTCAGCCCCACTGTACAGTGAGGAAGAGCAAACAGAGGGCGGTCAGGAACGGGGGGAGACATCCGCCTCTTCAGCAGCCAGGCGAAGAAGTAGTGGCGAGGAGAGTGGCTCGGTAGCCGGTCTAGAGATAGGTCTGTCTCCTGACCCACACGCAGCCGAGGGGGCTAGTAGTGAGGCGGAGACCCTAATTGATGATGATGAGGCTGATCGCACTTGGCAGCCTCGTCGTCATCAGGCTATTGCTTCCGCATCATCAGGAGAAGAGGGTGGCAGCTTGGCAGCGAACAAAACAGTCGGTGGGTTGCCCAGGAGGCAGCAGGGTCGCAGCAGTGTCAGTGGAGGCAAACGGCCACGGAGTACAGCACCAGCTCCACTGCAGCCTACCACCACAGCCAGTAGTGGTGCCGGTGTGCACGGAGGAAGCAGCAGTCAGCCAGTGAGGAGTATCGGGGGCAAAGTTTCCTACTCGGCGGTGTGGCAATTTTTTGTCAAGCCGCCCGAGGAAGTAAACGTAGCCGTATGTCGACTATGTGGCCAGAAAGTCAAGCGTGGCCAGGGGGCCCATGTTGGGACTACAGCGTTGCGGCAGCATATGCAGCGTCGCCATTTGGTGGCCTGGGAAAACCGTGATAAAGATACGGCGGTTCTGCCCGCCCCAGCCCCCGCTCCATCACCCGCTCCGTTACTTGCTCCGTCACCCGACGTCAATCGCCCTCTATCAGCCAGTCAAGGCTCCAACACCTCTGCTGAGGGGAGTTGTCGCTCGTTGCCATCTTCCGCTCGTTCAGATGCTCCTTCTCCTGCTACTCCTCTTCACGGATTCCGTCAGCAGTCTTTCTTGGAATCCGTTTCCAAGAGACAACAGTTTGCGAGCACGCACCCGACGGTGCAAAAGCTGAACGTCCTCCTGTCCAAGTTGCTGGTGCTGCAGTCCCTCCCTTTCCAAGTGGTGGACTCAGCACCTTTCCGAGAAATGATGGCTTGTGCCGCGCCGCGGTGGAGAGTGCCAAGCCGGCATTTCTTCGCCAAAAAGGCAGTGCCAGCCCTGCATTCACATGTAGAAGAGATGGTGGGCCAGTCTTTGAGCATGTCGGTCTCTGCCAAAGTGCACGGCAGCGCCGACGTGTGGAGCTGTAACTACGGTCAGGGACAGTACATGTCATTTACGGCCCACTGGGTGAACGTGGTGCCGTCACAGCCGCACCAGCAACTTGGACAGGTCACGCCGCTTTTGCCTCCACGTTTGCACGTCCTTGGTCCACAAAAGATGTCCGCCTCTACCACCTCTTCTTCCTTCGTGTCCTCAGCCGCCACCCCCGTGCCAAGTCCCATTACCCGACCGGCATATCACATGTGCAGGGCGCAACGGTGTCACGCTGTGCTGCACCTGGTATGCCTTGGCGAACGTAGTCACACAGGGGAGGAACTTCTCAGTGTAATGAACAGAGAAATCGACAGATGGCTGTCTCCGCGCAAACTCAAAATCGGAACCATGTTGACCGACAACGGAAAGAACATGGTGTCTGCTCTGCGTCAAGGAAGGTTGTGCCATGCGCCATGCATGGCTCACGTGTTCAATCTGGTTGTCAAGCGGTTCCTAAAATCCACCATCCCACTGCAAGACATCCTTAAAATGTCACGTAAACTTTGCATGCATTTCAGCCATTCCTACACCGCAAAGCACACCCTCCTTGAGCTGCAGTGGCAGAACGGAATTGCACAGCATCGCCTGATCTGCGACGTTGCAACAAGGTGGAATTCAACCCTACACATGTTAGACCGCCTTTACGAACAGCGAAAGGCCATCACCGATTTCCTGATGTTACAAGCGGATAAAGGTACTCCCCTGTGTAACTTCGATGTCAGCCATTGGCAGCTCATGCGTGACACCTGCCGCTTGCTCAGGCCCTTTGAGGAGGCCACGCTATTCGTGAGTCGCCAGGACTATGGGATGAACGACGTCATTCCTCTGTTGCACGTCCTGGAACAAATGCTGTTAACAATGGCTGGTCAGGGTGCGGTAGACGTGGCGCACAGATCTCAATGCCACATGACCCCTGTGGGGGCAGGACAGGAAGAAGAGGAGGAGGTAGAGGAGGACATTTGTGCTCAGGAATTATTGAGTGAAATGGGTGGTTTTTCCACTCAGCGGACAGGAGTGGAGGAGCAGGAGCATGTGGTGGAGGAGGAGGAGACAGAGGACCCAGACGCACCGTGGCAGTATGCTGTGGAGTTGGAGGCAGGGAGTCCCTCGCATTCCTTGGCACAAATGGCCCATAGCATGCTCGGTTGCTTGCGTAGCGACAGCCGAATAATAACCATCAGACAGAGGGATGACTTTTGGCTATCCACCTTGTTGGACCCTCGCTACCGTTCAAAAATGGTGGCCTTTTTCACACCTGCTGAGAGGGAGGCCAAAATAACGTACTATAAAAACCACCTATGTAGTCAGTTGGTCTCTGCCTTTGTGCGCCAACGTCCATCCTCAGACACTGTGGGCCCTGTGCACTCGCATTCCGCTGCCATGGCAGCAGGGGAGGGGTGGGTGGTAGGAGCAGTGGTAGCTCCACCAGCAGCGGCTGCCTCAGTCTGCAGTCGATGATGAGTAGCTTTCTTCACCAGCGCAGTGAGGAAACTACTAACCAGCCGCAGCAGCAGCAGCATCAGGTGGACCTGGAGCAGGACCTCAAACAACAGGCTTGGGCCTACTTGGGCAGCACCCTGCCAACCGAGGTAGACAATCCCCTTGACTACTGGGCAACGAAACTTGACCTTTGGCCCCAACTAGCTGAATTTGCCCTTGAAAGGCTGTCATGCCCGGCCAGTAGCGTGGCATCGGAGCGCGTGTTTAGTGCGGCAGGAGGTATTGTAACTCCGCGGAGGACACGACTGTCCACCCAAAGTGTGGAGAGACTCACGTTTGTGAAAATGAATCAGGCGTGGATTAGTCTGGATTTCAAACCACCAGTTCCTGACACAACTGACTAAATCCGCCATGAATCATGCCCCTGCCATGTGCCACTTTCAGGTCTACTCACACTGCTGGTGTGTTCCATTTTTTGTCATAGGGTGCTGGCAGATTACGGGCCTCCCATAGCTGCTGCCAGGCCCCTAATCTGCCATGGGCCCCTGTACCGCCTCCTCATGCTGCTGCCAGGTCCACAGTGTCTCATGCCATGTGCCACTTTCAGATCTCCTCACACACTGCTGGTGTGTTGAATTTTTTGACATAGGGTGCTGGCAGATTACGGGCCTCCCATACCTGCTGCCAGGCCCCTAATCTGCCATGGGCCCCTATACCGCCTCCTCATGCTGCTGCCAGGTCCAGAGTCTCTCATGGGTCCCTGTACGGCCTCCCATTGCTGCTGTCTCCATCGCCACACTCTGCCATGTGCCACTTTCAGGTCTCCTCACACACTGCTGGTGTGTTCCATTTTTTGACATAGGGTGCTGGCAGATTACGGGCCTCCTATAGCTGCTGCCAGGCCCCTAATCTGCCATGGGCCCCTATACCGCCTCCTCATGCTGCTGCCAGGTCCAGAGTCTCTCATGGGTCCCTGTACGGCCTCCCATTGCTGCTGTCTCCATCGCCACACTCTGCCATGTGCCACTTTCAGGTCTCCTCACACACTGCTGGTGTGTTCAATTTTTTGACATAGGGTGCTGGCAGATTACGGGCCTCCTAAAGCTGCTGCCAGGCCCCTAATCTGCCATGGGCCCCTATACCGCCTCCTCATGCTGCTGCCAGGTCCAGAGTCTCTCATGGGTCCCTGTACGGCCTCCCATTGCTGCTGTCTCCATCGCCACACTCTGCCATGTGCCACTTTCAGGTCTCCTCACACACTGCTGGTGTGTTCAATTTTTTGACATAGGGTGCTGGCAGATTACGGGCCTCCCATAGCTGCTGCCAGGCCCCTAATCTGCCATGGGCCCCTGTACCGCCTCCTCATGCTGCTGTCAGGTCCACAGTGTATCATGCCATGTGCCACTTTCAGGTCTCCTCACACTGCTGGTGTGTTGAATTTTTTGACATAGGGTGCTGGCAGATTACGGGCCTCCCATAGCTGCTGCCAGGCCCCTAATCTGCAATGGGCCCCTATACCGCCTCCTCATGCTGCTGCCAAGTCCAGAGTCTGTCATGGGTCCCTGTACGGCCTCCCATTGCTGCTGTCTCCATCGCCACACTCTGCCATGTGCCACTTTCAGGTCTCCTCACACTGCTGGTGTGTTCCATTTTTTGTCATAGGGTGCTGGCAGATTACGGGCCTCCTATAGCTGCTGCCAGGCCCCTAATCTGCCATGGGCCCCTATACCACCTCCTCATGCTGCTGCCAAGTCCAGAGTCTCTCATGGGTCCCTGTACGGCCTCCCATTGCTGCTGTCTCCATCGCCACACTCTGCCATGTGCCACTTTCAGGTCTCCTCACACACTGCTGGTGTGTTCAATTTTTTGACATAGGGTGCTGGCAGATTACGGGCCTCCTATAGCTGCTGCCAGGCCCCTAATCTGCCATGGGCCCCTATACCGCCTCCTCATGCTGCTTCCAGGTCCAGAATCTCTCATGGGTCCCTGTACGGCCTCCCATTGCTGCTGTCTCCATCGCCACACTCTGCAATGTGCCACTTTCAGGTCTCCTCACACACTGCTGGTGTGTTGAATTTTTTGACATAGGGTGCTGGCAGATTACGGGCCTCCCATAGCTGCTGCCAGGCCCCTAATCTGCCATGGGCCCCTATACCGCCTCCTCATGCTGCTGCCAGGTCCACAGTGTCTCATGCCATGTGCCACTTTCAGGTCTCCTCACACTGCTGGTGTTTTCCATTTTTTGTCATAGGGTGCTGGCAGATTACGGGCCTCCTATAGCTGCTGCCAGGCCCCTAATCTGCCATGGGCCCCTATACCGCCTCCTCATGCTGCTGCCAAGTCCAGAGTCTGTCATGGGTCCCTGTACGGCCTCCCATTGCTGCTGTCTCCATCGCCACACTCTGCCATGTGCCACTTTCAGGTCTCCTCACACACTGCTGGTGTATTGAATTTTTTGACATAGGGTGCTGGCAGATTACGGGCCTCCCATAGCTGCTGCCAGGCCCCTAATCTGCCATGGGCCCCTATACCGCCTCCTCATGCTGCTGCCAAGTCCAGAGTCTGTCATGGGTCCCTGTACGGCCTCCCATTGCTGCTGTCTCCATCGCCACACTCTGCCATGTGCCACTTTCAGGTCTCCTCACACACTGCTGGTGTGTTCAATTTTTTGACATAGGGTGCTGGCAGATTACGGGCCTCCCATAGCTGCTGCCAGGCCCCTAATCTGCCATGGGCCCCTGTACCGCCTCCTCATGCTGCTGCCAGGTCCACAGTGACTCATGCCATGTGCCACTTTCAGGTCTCCTCACACTGCTGGTGTGTTCAATTTTTTGACATAGGGTGCTGGCAGATTACGGGCCTCCCATAGCTGCTGCCAGGCCCCTAATCTGCCATGGGCCCCTATACCGCCTCCTCAGGCTGCTGCCAAGTCCAGAGTCTGTCATGGGTCCCTGTACGGCCTCCCATTGCTGCTGTCTCCATCGCCACACTCTGCCATGTGCCACTTTCAGGTCTCCTCACACACTGCTGGTGTGTTCAATTTTTTGACATAGGGTGCTGGCAGATTACGGGCCTCCCATAGCTGCTGCCAGGCCCCTAATCTGCCATGGGCCCCTGTACTGCCTCCTCATGCTGCTGCCAGGTCCACAGTGTCTCATGCCATGTGCCACTTTCAGGTCTCCTCACACTGCTGGTGTGTTCAATTTTTTGACATAGGGTGCTGGCAGATTACGGGCCTCCTATAGCTGCTGCCAGGCCCCTAATCTGCCATGGGCCCCTATACCGCCTCCTCATGCTGCTGCCAGGTCCAGAGTCTCTCTTGGGTCCCTGTACGGCCTCCCATTGCTGCTGTCTCCATCGCCACACTCTGCCATGTGCCACTTTCAGGTCTCCTCACACACTGCTGGTGTGTTGAATTTTTTGACATAGGGTGCTGGCAGATTACGGGCCTCCCATAGCTGCTGCCAGGCCCCTAATCTGCCATGGGCCCCTATACCGCCTCCTCATGCTGCTGCCAAGTCCAGAGTCTGTCATGGGTCCCTGTACGGCCTCCCATTGCTGCTGTCTCCATCGCCACACTCTGCCATGTGCCACTTTCAGGTCTCCTCACACACTGCTGGTGTGTTCAATTTTTTGACATAGGGTGCTGGCAGATTACGGGCCTCCCATAGCTGCTGCAAGGCCCCTAATCTGCCATGGGCCCCTATACCGCCTCCTCATGCTGCTGCCAGGTCCACAGTGTCTCATGCCATGTGCCACTTTCAGGTCTCCTCACACTGCTGGTGTGTTCAATTTTTTGACATAGGGTGCTGGCAGATTACGGGCCTCCTATAGCTGCTGCCAGGCCCCTAATCTGCCATGGGCCCCTATACCGCCTCCTCATGCTGCTGCCAGGTCCAGAGTCTCTCTTGGGTCCCTGTACGGCCTCCCATTGCTGCTGTCTCCATCGCCACACTCTGCCATGTGCCACTTTCAGGTCTCCTCACACACTGCTGGTGTGTTGAATTTTTTGACATAGGGTGCTGGCAGATTACGGGCCTCCCATAGCTGCTGCCAGGCCCCTAATCTGCCATGGGCCCCTATACCGCCTCCTCATGCTGCTGCCAAGTCCAGAGTCTCTCTTGGGTCCCTGTACGGCCTCCCATTGCTGCTGTCTCCATCGCCACACTCTGCCATGTGCCACTTTCAGGTCTCCTCACACACTGCTGGTGTGTTCAATTTTTTGACATAGGGTGCTGGCAGATTACGGGCCTCCCATAGCTGCTGCCAGGCCCCTAATCTGCCATGGGCCCCTGTACCACCTCCTCATGCTGCTGCCAGGTCCACAGTGTCTCATGCCATGTGCCACTTTCAGGTCTCCTCACACTGCTGGTGTGTTCAATTTTTTGACATAGGGTGCTGGCAGATTACGGGCCTCCCATAGCTGCTGCCAGGCCCCTAATCTGCCATGGGCCCCTATACAGCCTCCTCATGCTGCTGCCAAGTCCAGAGTCTGTCATGGGTCCCTGTACGGCCTCCCATTGCTGCTGTCTCCATCGCCACACTCTGCCATGTGCCACTTTCAGGTCTCCTCACACACTGCTGGTGTGTTGAATTTTTTGACATAGGGTGCTGGCAGATTACGGGCCTCCCATAGCTGCTGCCAGGCCCCTAATCTGCCATGGGCCCCTGTACCACCTCCTCATGCTGCTGCCAGGTCCACAGTGTCTCATGCCATGTGCCACTTTCAGGTCTCCTCACACTGCTGGTGTGTTCAATTTTTTGACATAGGGTGCTGGCAGATTACGGGCCTCCCATAGCTGCTGCCAGGCCCCTAATCTGCCATGGGCCCCTATACCGCCTCCTCATGCTGCTGCCAAGTCCAGAGTCTGTCATGGGTCCCTGTACGGCCTCCCATTGCTGCTGTCTCCATCGCCACACTCTGCCATGTGCCACTTTCAGGTCTCCTCACACTGCTGGTGTGTTCCATTTTTTGTCAAAGGGTGCTGGCAGATTACGGGCCTCCTATAGCTGCTGCCAGGCCCCTAATCTGCCAAGGGCCCCTATACCGCCTCCTCATGCTGCTGCCAAGTCCAGAGTCTGTCATGGGTCCCTGTACGGCCTCCCATTGCTGCTGTCTCCATCGCCACACTCTGCCATGTGCCACTTTCAGGTCTCCTCACACACTGCTGGTGTGTTGAATTTTTTGACATAGGGTGCTGGCAGATTACGGGCCTCCCATAGCTGCTGCCAGGCCCCTAATCTGCCATGGACCCCTATACCGCCTCCTCATGCTGCTGCCAGGTCCACAGTGTCTCATGCCATGTGCCACTTTCAGGTCTCCTCACACTGCTGGTGTGTTCCATTTTTTGTCATAGTGTGCTGGCAGATTACGGGCCTCCTATAGCTGCTGCCAGGCCCCTAATCTGCCATGGGCCCCTATACCACCTCCTCATGCTGCTGCCAAGTCCAGAGTCTGTCATGGGTCCCTGTACGGCCTCCCATTGCTGCTGTCTCCATCGCCACACTCTGCCATGTGCCACTTTCAGGTCTCCTCACACTGCTGGTGTGTTCCATTTTTTGTCATAGGGTGCTGGCAGATTACGGGCCTCCTATAGCTGCTGCCAGGCCCCTAATCTGCCATGGGCTCCTGTACCGCCTCCTCATGCTGCTGCCAAGTCCAGAATCTGTCATGTGTCCCTGTACGGCCTCCCATTGCTGCTGTCTCCATCGCCACACTCTGCCATGTGCCACTTTCAGGTCTCCTCACACTGCTGGTGTGTTCCATTTTTTGTCATAGGGTGCTGGCAGATTACGGGCCTCCTATAGCTGCTGCCAGGCCCCTAATCTGCCATGGGCCCCTGTACCGCCTCCTCATGCTGCTGCCAGGTCCACAGTGTCTCATGCCATGTGCCACTTTCAGGTCTCCTCACACTGCTGGTGTGTTCAATTTTTTGACATAGGGTGCTGGCAGATTACGGGCCTCCTATAGCTGCTGCCAGGCCCCTAATCTGCCATGGGCCCCTATACAGCCTCCTCATGCTGCTGCCAAGTCCAGAGTCTGTCATGGGTCCCTGTACGGCCTCCCATTGCTGCTGTCTCCATCGCCACACTCTGCCATGTGCCACTTTCAGGTCTCCTCACACACTGCTGGTGTGTTCAATTTTTTGACATAGGGTGCTGGCAGATTACGGGCCTCCCATAGCTGCTGCCAGGCCCCTAATCTGCCATGGGCCCCTGTACCACCTCCTCATGCTGCTGCCAGGTCCACAGTGTCTCATGCCATGTGCCACTTTCAGGTCTCCTCACACTGCTGGTGTGTTCAATTTTTTGACATAGAGTGCTGGCAGATTCCGGGCCTCCCATAGCTGCTGCCAGGCCCCTAATCTGCCATGGGCCCCTATACCGCCTCCTCATGCTGCTGCCAAGTCCAGAGTCTGTCATGGTTCCCTGTACGGCCTCCCATTGCTGCTGTCTCCATCGCCACACTCTGCCATGTGCCACTTTCAGGTCTCCTCACACTGCTGGTGTGTTCCATTTTTTGTCATAGGGTGCTGGCAGATTACGGGCCTCCTATAGCTGCTGCCAGGCCCCTAATCTGCCATGGGCCCCTGTACCGCCTCCTCATGCTGCTGCCAGGTCCACAGTGTCTCATGCCATGTGCCACTTTCAGGTCTCCTCACACTGCTGGTGTGTTCCATTTTTTGTCATAGGGTGCTGGCAGATTACGGGCCTCCTATAGCTGCTGCCAGGCCCCTAATCTGCCATGGGCTCCTGTACCGCCTCCTCATGCTGCTGCCAAGTCCAGAATCTGTCATGTGTCCCTGTACGGCCTCCCATTGCTGCTGTCTCCATCGCCACACTCTGCCATGTGCCACTTTCAGGTCTCCTCACACTGCTGGTGTGTTCCATTTTTTGTCATAGGGTGCTGGCAGATTACGGGCCTCCTATAGCTGCTGCCAGGCCCCTAATCTGCCATGGGCCCCTGTACCGCCTCCTCATGCTGCTGCCAGGTCCACAGTGTCTCATGCCATGTGCCACTTTCAGGTCTCCTCACACTGCTGGTGTGTTCAATTTTTTGACATAGGGTGCTGGCAGATTACGGGCCTCCTATAGCTGCTGCCAGGCCCCTAATCTGCCATGGGCCCCTATACAGCCTCCTCATGCTGCTGCCAAGTCCAGAGTCTGTCATGGGTCCCTGTACGGCCTCCCATTGCTGCTGTCTCCATCGCCACACTCTGCCATGTGCCACTTTCAGGTCTCCTCACACACTGCTGGTGTGTTGAATTTTTTGACATAGGGTGCTGGCAGATTACGGGCCTCCCATAGCTGCTGCCAGGCCCCTAATCTGCCATGGGCCCCTGTACCACCTCCTCATGCTGCTGCCAGGTCCACAGTGTCTCATGCCATGTGCCACTTTCAGGTCTCCTCACACTGCTGGTGTGTTCAATTTTTTGACATAGAGTGCTGGCAGATTCCGGGCCTCCCATAGCTGCTGCCAGGCCCCTAATCTGCCATGGGCCCCTATACCGCCTCCTCATGCTGCTGCCAAGTCCAGAGTCTGTCATGGTTCCCTGTACGGCCTCCCATTGCTGCTGTCTCCATCGCCACACTCTGCCATGTGCCACTTTCAGGTCTCCTCACACTGCTGGTGTGTTCCATTTTTTGTCATAGGGTGCTGGCAGATTACGGGCCTCCTATAGCTGCTGCCAGGCCCCTAATCTGCCATGGGCCCCTGTACCGCCTCCTCATGCTGCTGCCAGGTCCACAGTGTCTCATGCCATGTGCCACTTTCAGGTCTCCTCACACTGCTGGTGTGTTCAATTTTTTGACATAGGGTGCTGGCAGATTACGGGCCTCCCATAGCTGCTGCCAGGCCCCTAATCTGCCATGGGCCCCTATACCGCCTCCTCATGCTGCTGCCAAGTCCAGAATCTGTCATGGGTCCCTGTAGGGCCTCCCATTGCTGCTGTCTCCATCGCCACACTCTGCCATGTGCCACTTTCAGGTCTCCTCACACTGCTGGTGTGTTCCATTTTTTGTCATAGGGTGCTGGCAGATTACGGGCCTCCTATAGCTGCTGCCAGGCCCCTAATCTGCCATGGGCCCCTGTACCGCCTCCTCATGCTGCTGCCAGGTCCACAGTGTCTCATGCCATGTGCCACTTTCAGGTCTCCTCACACTGCTGGTGTGTTCAATTTTTTGACATAGGGTGCTGGCAGATTACGGGCCTCCTATAGCTGCTGCCAGGCCCCTAATCTGCCATGGGCCCCTATACAGCCTCCTCATGCTGCTGCCAAGTCCAGAGTCTGTCATGGGTCCCTGTACGGCCTCCCATTGCTGCTGTCTCCATCGCCACAATCTGCCATGTGCCACTTTCAGGTCTCCTCACACACTGCTGGTGTGTTGAATTTTTTGACATAGGGTGCTGGCAGATTACGGGCCTCCCATAGCTGCTGCGAGGCCCCTAATCTGCCATGGGCCCCTGTACCACCTCCTCATGCTGCTGCCAGGTCCACAGTGTCTCATGCCATGTGCCACTTTCAGGTCTCCTCACACTGCTGGTGTGTTCAATTTTTTGACATAGGGTGCTGGCAGATTACGGGCCTCCCATAGCTGCTGCCAGGCCCCTAATCTGCCATGGGCCCCTATACCGCCTCCTCATGCTGCTGCCAAGTCCAGAGTCTGTCATGAGTCCCTGTACGGCCTCCCATTGCTGCTGTCTCCATCGCCACACTCTGCCATGTGCCACTTTCAGGTCTCCTCACACTGCTGGTGTGTTCCATTGTTTGTCATAGGGTGCTGGCAGATTACGGGCCTCCTATAGCTGCTGCCAGGCCCCTAATCTGCCATGGGCCCCTATACCACCTCCTCATGCTGCTGCCAAGTCCAGAGTCTCTCATGGGTCCCTGTACGGCCTCCCATTGCTGCTGTCTCCATCGCCACACTCTGCCATGTGCCACTTTCAGGTCTCCTCACACACTGCTGGTGTGTTGAATTTTTTGACATAGGGTGCTGGCAGATTACGGGCCTCCCATAGCTGCTGCCAGGCCCCTAATCTGCCATGGGCCCCTATACCGCCTCCTCATGCTGCTGCCAGGTCCACAGTGTCTCATGCAATGTGCCACTTTCAGGTCTCCTCACACTGCTGGTGTGTTCCATTTTTTGTCATAGGGTGCTGGCAGATTACGGGCCTCCTATAGCTGCTGCCAGGCCCCTAATCTGCCATGGGCCCCTATACCGCCTCCTCATGCTGCTGCCAAGTCCAGAGTCTGTCATGGGTCCCTGTACGGCTTCCCATTGCTGCTGTCTCCATCGCCACACTCTGCCATGTGCCACTTTCAGGTCTCCTCACACTGCTGGTGTGTTCCATTTTTTGTCATAGGGTGCTGGCAGATTACGGGCCTCCTATAGCTGCTGCCAGGCCCCTAATCTGCCATGGGCCCCTGTACCGCCTCCTCATGCTGCTGCCAGGTCCACAGTGTCTCATGCCATGTGCCACTTTCAGGTCTCCTCACACTGCTGGTGTGTTCAATTTTTTGACATAGGGTGCTGGCAGATTACGGGCCTCCCATAGCTGCTGCCAGGCCCCTAATCTGCCATGGGCCCCTATACCGCCTCCTCATGCTGCTGCCAAGTCCAGAGTCTGTCATGGGTCCCTGTACGGCCTCCCATTGCTGCTGTCTCCATCGCCACACTCTGCCATGTGCCACTTTCAGGTCTCCTCACACACTGCTGGTGTGTTCAATTTTTTGACATAGGGTGCTGGCAGATTACGGGCCTCCCATAGCTGCTGCCAGGCCCCTAATCTGCCATGGGCCCCTGTACCGCCTCCTCATGCTGCTGCCAGGTCCACAGTGTCTCATGCCATGTGCCACTTTCAGGTCTCCTCACACTGCTGGTGTGTTCAATTTTTTGACATAGGGTGCTGGCAGATTACGGGCCTCCCATAGCTGCTGCCAGGCCCCTAATCTGCCATGGGCCCCTATACCGCCTCCTCATGCTGCTGCCAAGTCCAGAGTCTCTCATGGGTCCCTGTACGGCCTCCCATTGCTGCTGTCTCCATCGCCACACTCTGCCATGTGCCACTTTCAGGTCTCCTCACACTGCTGGTGTGTTCCATTTTTTGTCATAGGGTGCTGGCAGATTACGGGCCTCCTATAGCTGCTGCCAGGCCCCTAATCTGCCAGGGGCCCCTATACCGCCTCCTCATGCTGCTGCCAAGTCCAGAGTCTCTCATGGGTCCCTGTACGGCCTCCCATTGCTGCTGTCTCCATCGCCACACTCTGCCATGTGCCACTTTCAGGTCTCCTCACACTGCTGGTGTGTTCCATTTTTTGTCATAGGGTGCTGGCAGATTACGGGCCTCCTATAGCTGCTGCCAGGCCCCTAATCTGCCATGGGCCCCTATACCGCCTCCTCATGCTGCTGCCAAGTCCAGAGTCTGTCATGGGTCCCTGTACGGCCTCCCATTGCTGCTGTCTCCATCGCCACACTCTGCCATGTGCCACTTTCAGGTCTCCTCACACACTGCTGGTGTGTTGAATTTTTTGACATAGGGTGCTGGCAGATTACGGGCCTCCCATAGCTGCTGCCAGGCCCCTAATCTGCCATGGGCCCCTATACCGCCTCCTCATGCTGCTGCCAGGTCCACAGTGTCTCATGCCATGTGCCACTTTCAGGTCTCCTCACACTGCTGGTGTGTTCCATTTTTTGTCATAGGGTGCTGGCAGATTACGGGCCTCCTATAGCTGCTGCCAGGCCCCTAATCTGCCATGGGCCCCTATACCGCCTCCTCATGCTGCTGCCAAGTCCAGAGTCTGTCATGGGTCCCTGTACGGCCTCCCATTGCTGCTGTCTCCATCGCCACACTCTGCCATGTGCCACTTTCAGGTCTCCTCACACTGCTGGTGTGTTCCATTTTTTGTCATAGGGTGCTGGCAGATTACGGGCCTCCTATAGCTGCTGCAAGGCCCGTAATCTGCCATGGGCCCCCGTATCCGACTCCTCATGCTGTGACGTTGCAACAAGGTGGAATTCAACCCTACATATGTTAGACCGCCTTTACGAACAGCAAAAGGCCATCACAGATTTCCTGATGTTAAAAGCGGATAAAGGTACTCCATGTGTAACTTAGATGTCAGCCATTGGCAGCTCATGCGTGACACCTGCGCTTGCTCAGGCCCTTTGAGGAGGCCACGCTATTCGTGAGTCGCCAGGACTATGGGATGAACGACGTCATTCCTCTGTTGCACGTCCTGGAACAAATGCTGTTAACAATGGCTGGTCAGGGTGCGGTAGACGTGGCGCACAGATCTCAACGCCACATGACCCCTGTGGGGGCAGGACAGGAAGAAGAGGAGGAGGTAGAGGAGGACATTGGTGCTCAGGAATTATTGAGTGAAATGGGTGGTTTTTTCACTCAGCGGACAGGAGTGGAGGAGCAGGAGCATCTGGTAGAGGAGGAGGAAGAGGAGACAGAGGACCCAGACGCACCGTGGCAGTATGCTGTGGAGATGGAGGCAGGGAGTCCCTCGCATTCCTTGGCACAAATGGCCCATAGCATGCTCGCTTGCTTGCGTACCGACAGCCGAATAATAACCATCAGACAGAGGGATGACTTTTGGCTGTCCACCTTGTTGGACCCTCGCTACCGTTCAAAAATGGTGGCCTTTTTCACACCTGCTGAGAGGGAGGCCAAAATAACGTACTATAAAAACCACCTATGTAGTCAGCTGGTCTCTGCCTGTCTGCGCCAACGTCCATCCTCAGACACTGTGGGCCCTGTGCGCTCGCGTTCCGCTGCCATGGCAGCAGGGGAGGGGTGGGGTGGTAGGAGCAGTGGCAGCTCCACCAGCAGCAGCTTCCTCAGTCTGCAGTCGATGATGAGTAGCTTTCTTCACCATCGCAGTGAGGAAACTACTAACCAGCCGCAGCAGCAGCAGCATCAGGTGGACCTGGAGCAGGACCTCAAACAACAGGCTTAGGCCTACTTGGACAGCACCCTGCCAACCGAGGTAGACAATCCCCTTGACTACTGGGCAACGAAACTTGACCTTTGGCCCCAACTAGCTGAATTTGCCCTTGAAAGGCTGTCATGCCTGGCCAGTAGCGTGGCATCGGAGCGCGTGTTTAGTGCGGCAGGAGGTATTGCAACTCCGCGGAGTACACGACTGTCCACCCAAAGTGTGGAGAGACTCACGTTTGTGAAAATGAATCAGGCGTGGATTAGTCTGGATTTCAAACCACCAGCTCCTGACACAACTGACTAAATCCGCCATGAATCATGCCCCAAACATGTGCCACTTTCAGGTCTCCTCACACTGCTGGTGTGTTCCATTTTTTGTCATAGGGTGCTGGCAGATTACGGGCCTCCCATAGCTGCTGCCAGGCCCCTAATCTGCCATGGGCCCCTATACCGCCTCCTCATGCTGCTGCCAAGTCCAGAGTCTCTCATGGGTCCCTGTACGGCCTCCCATTGCTGCTGTCTCCATCGCCACACTCTGCCATGTGCCACTTTCAGGTCTCCTCACACTGCTGGTGTGTTCCATTTTTTGTCATAGGGTGCTGGCAGATTACGGGCCTCCCATAGCTGCTGCCAGGCCCCTAATCTGCCATGGGCCCCTATACCGCCTCCTCATGCTGCTGCCAGGTCCAGAGTCTCTCATGGGTCCCTGTACGGCCTCCCATTGCTGCTGTCTCCATCGCCACACTCTGCCATGTGCCACTTTCAGGTCTCCTCACACTGCTGGTGTGTTCCATTTTTTGTCATAGGGTGCTGGCAGATTACGGGCCTCCCATAGCTGCTGCCAGGCCCCTAATCTGCCATGGGCCCCCGTACCGACTCCTCATGCTTCTGCCAGGCCCGTAATCTGTCATGGGCCCCTGTACCGCCTCCTCATGCTGCTGCCAGGTCCAGAGAGTGTCATGGGTCCCTGTACGGCCTCCCATTGCTGCTGTCTCCATCGCCACACTCTGCCATGTGCCACTTTCAGGTCTCCTCACACTGCTGGTGGTTTCCATTTTTGTCATAGGGTGCTGTATGGCCTCCCATTGCTGCTGCCTCCACCGCCACACTGTGGCTCCACACTCTGGTTTTGGCCCCGTGCCTGCCCAAATGAGTGAAGTGTGCGGTGATTCTAAGATCGACGGCACTCATCTGCATGTCATACTGACTGACAGTATTATTTCTCTTCCCCAGCAGACTCCAAGGGCATTTAAATTAAAGGTACAGTGTTCTGCACTAATATAAAGGCTCTCTGAAGCCTAGAAACACCCTTTTATAAGTTAAATTCGCAGCGAATATATTCGACTCGAATCAAAATTTTTCCACGAGTTCGCGGAATCAGTCGAATCGAATTTTTGAATACTTCGCTCATCTCTTTAAATAATTACCAAATATAACATAACGTCAGGTGGGGATGGAGATCCCGGAGAGGCACCTCCAGGTGGTGGGAGTGGAAGGGAACCCCTGTATAAACAATTCAGTGGCTAATTGGCCATTCAGATGGTTTTAACCACTTGCCCTCCAGAGGATTTACCCCCTTCCTGAGCAGGCCCTTTTTTGCAATCTGGCACTGCGTTACTTTAACTGATAATTTCGAGGTCATGCAAAGCTGCGCTCAAATGAAATTTATGTCCTTTTTTTCCACAAACAGAGCTCAATTTTGAGAAAAAAAAACAATATTTTTCACTTTTTGCTATTAAATATGTCCAGTATAAAAATTTTAAAAATCAAATTTCGTCATAAATTTAGGCCAAAATGTATTCTGTGACATGTCTTTGCTACAAAAAACAAACCAATACATGTAAATTAATTGGCTTACGTGAAAGTTCTAGCATCTAGAAATAGCAGAAAATATACTGGAATTTTTTTCTTTTATACTAGTAATGGTGGCGATCAGCGACTTATAGCAGGACTGCGGTGGACATTCTGACACTGGGGGGAACGGGAACTGTCACTGACATCCCCAGTAACACCAATACAGTGATCAGTGCTAATAAAAAGCACTGACACTGTACTAATGACACTGGGCAGGAAGGGGTTAACATCTGGGGCAATCAAAGGGTTAACTGTGTGCTGTGTGCTATTTCACTGTGTTGTTTTACTCTGTAAGCACACTGCTTTGTATGGCTCTGCTATGCAGAGCCACACAAAGCAGTGTGCAGGAGCTGACAGGGGAGAGATCTGTATTGTTTACATACAGGTTTCTACCCCCGTCTGTTATACATGGTGATCGCCGGGTGCTGGTGGGGAATCACCGATTGGGACCCAGTGATTGACAGCTAAGGCCACCAATGGTGGTGCTGATAGGGCGTGCGGCCCGCACACACACCCTACCCGCAAATGCAAAGTCACTTTTATATATATATATATATACATGACTTTGCATACCCCTGCCGCCCTGTAGCAGTATTTCTGCTTTAGGGTGGCAGGAAAGTGATTAAAAAAAACTGATCGCCTCCTGTAAAAAAATCGATACAGGGATGATGCCTGTAGCTGCAGACATCATGCCAGTATATCATTTGAAAGCCACAACATACAGTATTACCTACATGTTAAATTTAAAGAAATGCTAACAATATCTACACAATCTACAATTATACTTACTCTTACACCTCTAACACTCTTTGTTCTACAGGACAAACAGCAAAACTGACTTTCCTCAACTTCTCACGTAATTTATTGCAGGTACTGCCATGTGATAGGCCCCCCAAACAAGGATTGTGATTGGCCGGTAGGGTTTGCACTTAACATTTGCTTCTTGAAGACCGCAATATGTATATTTACGTTGCGGCTTTCAAGTGGCATACCAGGATGATGCCTGCAGCTACAGGCACCATCCCGGTATTATTTTTTAAAGAAGGCAATCGTTTTTTTCTGCAAAGTTGCAAAACATTAAAAAATGCCCACAATATTTGCCATTACTGTATATGTAAGGGAAAAAAGGATGGGGCTAAGGGTAGGGCGGTGAAGTGGCTGTTTGAGGGTAGATTACCACCAAGTGCTGGTGTTGAGGCAGAAGACTATATTGCACTGTATCTGGAGGGAGGACAATGATATGAGACTACATTTACACATGACGGCCTCTGGTGGAATAGAGAAAATGAATAGTTTCTATTGTCTTTGCTAGTGGGAAGAAATTATATTTACAGCATGATTAATCATAGTCAAATTATTTTAGCAGTTAGCAACAATCCAAGTGATCATGTGGCAGCTGTCAGGCTCTTGGCAATAAGCAATGTTGTGGTTTTAATTTTTCTTTTAAACAGGAGGGGCTGCATATTTTTACTCATTGCTTCATGCAACAGAAAACTTAGAAAATACTGTTCAGAATATTAACAAATTTATATTTTGGGGGAACTTTTTACTTTTTTGTGTTCTTTAATCTGCAGTCCTCTTCGTCTTTCAACCTGTATGTTCCATCTTTCTGTGTTTCTCTCCCTTCACCTTGCCACCTTCTCCACATCCCACACTAATAATGCCAGTAATCACAGCCTGGCAGTTCACCCTCAGAGCATAGCTGCAATATTGATGATCATTTTTCATTGTGAATTATGACTCTGGAGTCTCACCTCACCCCTGGTATAAAGCAGCACCTGCCATTCGTGTTAAAGTAACAGGGAGGGGAATGAAAGGCCCGCAGTTTCCGGACAGCTTCCCTGCTGACTCTAATTACCCAGATGAGGATTTTTACCATTCCTCCCCTTAGCTTGTGTCTAAGTACTCTTCGGCAGTCTGCGGGTCTTGGCTAAGTCTCTCCTAGCAGACTGCAGCCCACTGGATTGGATTTGTAAGGGCTCTTGATGCTAATAGCTCAAATGGTACAATTTGGTCTCATTTAACTGTCCAGGGATGAAGCAAGAGGTACCATTTACCTTTTTTCTTAACTGAACCAGTTATTTAACCTTTTATAGATATAGCTGTTCTTCAAAAGCAGCCCTTATTTGTGCAGTCATAAAAAGGGGGACCAAAGAGTTAAGTAGCAAAAGTATCTAATGGCTGACATGAAAGGAACAGCTGGTCTCCCTTTATAACTCAATGCACAGGTGGTTGGCCATGTTTTTTTACAACCAAATTAAGGCTAAATAAAAATGTTTATTTTTCAGCAACTCCCATACTTCTATGATTCTTGCAATAAAATACATCGGTATACTGTAATTCCTGACCTCTAATTATATAACAAAATTAGTACTGTGGTGGAAAAAGTGCATTCTAAAATAGATTTAAATTTTATATTCTGCCTTACCTGGTTTCTTTCTCTCTCTCAATAAAATGATGATGACATTTTACATTTTTTCTGTTTACATTAAAAACCCTTTTCTAGGCTTCTATATACAATGCATGCAGATCAAAGCTGGTGGAAGGCACTGGCAGGGTGCTGTGCTAGCTTCCTGATAAATTCATAGCACCCTACTTCAGTAGTTCTCTCAAGAGCCCTCAGTCCTGATGCAAGCAATAGATTGGCTCTTGGGAGGATTTATGCACATTTCAAAATGTCTTGATGGGTGGTTATCAGTCTGGAGTAGTGCGTATACCTAGGCAGACTGCACGTGCATGCAGACTGTCCTAGGTAATGCCCACATGTGATACTGAGCTTCCATGATTGGAATAACTAGAATCCAGCTGTTATGGAAAGGGAATCGTGACCACGGGTCGATAGACGGGTCCCCCCCAGGGCGGCCGGAGCTGATGGGATTGGACCTCAGGGCTAGTGGGTGCTGGGAACCTCCCCCATGCTCCAGACGAGGGAACTCGGCACGAGGAGATCCCGTTGGAGACTTTCTGAAGATAGTTAAGAAACATACAAGTTTAGCTTCTTAGGCAAAAAGTTGTAATTCCGTGTACTATAATGAAATTTCATGAACATATCATGCCTTGATACCTTCTTAGAGTTTTTCTGTACTGTTTTGTACTTATTTGTACTATTGTATCATAGAACGAAAAAAAAACACAAAAACTCAATAAAAATTAATGGAAAACAGAAATAACTAGTATCCAATTAAAAAAGAGGTGTGGGCCAGGGACAGTCAGGCTGGGCTAGATTATGCTAGATGTTCTCCAGCCAGGAAATTAAGTGGGCTCTATTGACTTGCTGCAGCTTCTAAAGCTCATTCAGTGGAATTCAATGAAGCAATAACATAACTTATCTGGCAGTATGGTCCATTTAATATGGCCTGCTCCTAATTCATGAAAGCCTTGTACCAATAGCAAGACAATCGCCAGATTTAGGTAGTTCTTACTACCACCACTTTAAGAATCTGTCTCTTGGACTGCCACAGATTCTAAAGGAAGTACTGTCAGTTCGTAGATAAGCAAGCTGGTGGTATTTAAGACCAACTCAAAGTTTGGGTACAGATTATTATTATTTATTTATTACAGGTACTTATATAAAGCCATCAATTTACATAGCGCTTTACATACATATATTGTACATTCACATCAGTCCCTAACCCTCAAGGGGGTACAATCTAAAGTAACTAACTCACATTCATACATACACATACTAGGGCCAATTTAGACAGGAGCCAATTAACCTACCAGCATATCTTTGGAGTGTAGGAGGAAACTGGAGTAATTGGAGGAAACCCACGCAAGCACAGGGAGAACATACATCCAGGCAGGTGGTGCCGTGGTTGGGATTCAAATTGACAACCCTAGCACTGCCAGGTGGAAATAGTGTTGTTCCCTACTTAGTACATTTTGATGTGTTTTACATTTACTTCAGTAGTTGCCAGTACGAATGTTGCCCGTATCCTAATAACCAATGATGCAGTCACACTGAAATGACATCGGGCAGAACCTGATGGGGAATTCTGAAAAACTAGTTCCCATCAGGCCTGTGATTTTGCTGTGGATGGCAGTGGGTGGATTTCATAGTCCCTATTTAGTCCATTAGCAGCTTTGGAACCTGCCCACTGCCATCCACTATCAATCACAGGCAAAGCAGACCTGATGGGGATCTAGTCTTTATGATTGACAATCCTACCTCAGTGAACACATGGACAGATTAATTTACCTGCACAGACAGGCACAAGCACTGCTGCTTGTAGTGTGCAGTGAAATCATTGTAAGCAATTTCAGCATAAGAGTGAAGCCCGTACAACTGTGCAAGACTGAAAGTAAGTCCGGAGTTCAACTTAAACCAAATGTGTCCAATAATGTTAAAGTATAAATACTTCTTCCTCCAGCTTTTCCACATTGTTTTTATGGAGCTGCATGATATACTACATGTACATCCATGTAGTCATAAATGCCGGACACATGCTTTGGATCTGTGGTTTGTAGCACAACCAGGGGCGCAATGACCATTTGGAAACTTGGGCACTGCCCAAGGGCCCAGGGTCAGTAGGGGGCCCCATAATATGCCCCTGCTACCTTTTTCATAGTTTTTTTTTAGTTTGGGCAAGGACACAGGGGCCCCATGATCCCCTATTGCCCGGGGGCCCCATGAGTTGTCAGTCCGCCCCTGAGCACAACTGAAATAAGCACAGCTGCACTTAGATAAAATGAGCCCCAATTGATTGGAATCAGTGAGATAAAATAAGCCATAAATCATTGAAGTCAATGGAGTACAATGAGCCTCAATCATTGGTGTCTGAGATATAATGAGCCCCAAATCCTTGGAGTCAGTGGTATAAAATTAACCCCTGTCATTGATTAAGGCAATAAATTGCAGATATATGGGGTAATAGGTATATACAGTAGGTACCACATCCTTTCTTATTCAAACTGAAAATTAAAAAAAAAAATATATATATATATATATATTTAGTGTGTGTGTATATATATATATATACAGTATATAAATAAATACACAGATATGCATATGTACAGCAACACTTATGCATGGTTAAAATCCTCATCATACATTCCGGGGAGGCAAAATTGAAATTTATCCAAACGGTTTAATACTCACATGTGGTTAAAAAAAGCCTTACTTTGCACATCATACTATGAAGCAAATGCACAAAGGCACTTTCACCCCAGAGGCACATGGGACTGCTATAGAAGTAGAAGTATATATAGCATGTGTGTATTTATTTGTTTGTTTATTTGTTATAATATGGTTGCTGTTGGTCACACATTAAAATCCAATATGCCAATCTCCACTCACTTGGTAGGAGGGGGGAGCGTTGGGCTTACACATACCATTTAGGTATTTAAATATCATGTGAAAGCATAGGTCTCTGGCCCTGAGGAAGAGGTCAAGTCGCTCAAAACACGTCAGCCTTATGGACCCACAGTGTTCCTCTGTGTGATATGATGCATCGGGGGTTTGAAGCTGGATGTTTTCTGATAAGCTCATGTTGGTTTGTAAATATATATATTACCTATTTCTGGATTTTATGAATAAAGGATATTTAAGAATAATGCACTAGACTGGTGCGCCCTGTTTGTTTTATGGTTGCAGTTTGTCCATACTACCTCAGTCTTAAGAAGACAGCATAGTGTGGCATGTCCATATAAGCCGGGCTGAAAATATAAGAGTCTGCAACATCTGAGTACCACTATCAAGCTCAGGAGGTTGTTTGATTGATTGCCAATTAAGAGCATGGGGGCGCTGGTATGTTTACCCTATCAGAAAACATAAAACCGTCGGTAGTTCTGATCCATTAAAGAAAGAAAAAGAAAAAAAAAAAAACTTTTCTATTTTTTTAAACATTTGATCTAATTATGTGTTTAAAGTGGTGGTAGTAAACTTGTTATTTTTTTTTTTACCTACAGGGAAGCGTACAATACAGCATATCCATGCCGTTCCTTCAGAGCTGTGTGCCATGGCCCGGGACTCCCGTCAGACGGTCAGAGCTCAGGAACCCGGAAGGAAGATGGGTAAAAATGGAAGCCTCCACAGTGGACACAGCTCGCCGCTAGAGGGCTTCATTTTAAGGTAAGTTTTACATAATATGCTAGAATGTATTGCATACTAGCACAATATGACATTACCTTGCAGACAACTTTTTTTTTCTTTTTCTGCGGTTTGCTACCACTTCAGTTTTTTCCCTTTTATTTGCACTGTCGTATATGCAATTTTGAATGACACTCTGATTTAATTTCTTTATTTATAATTAGAGATGAGCGAATTATTCAAAAATTCGATTCGGCTGATTCGCCGAATTTGAGGAAGAAATTCGATTCGATGCGAATTTATTCGCTACGAATTTAACTTATAAAAAGGGTTTCTAGGCTTCAGAGAGCCTTTATATTAGTGCAGAACACTTTACCTTTAATTTAAATGCCCTTGGAGATGAGGAAGGAGAAGGAGAAGGAGAAGGAGAAGGATGAGAAGAAGGAGAAGGAGAAGGATGAGAAGAAGGAGAAGGAGAAGGATGAGAAGAAGGAGAAGGATGAGAAGAAGGAGAAGGATGAGAAGAAGGAGAAGGATGAGAAGAAGGAGAAGGAGAAGGAGAAGGATGAGAAGAAGGAGAAGGATGAGAAGAAGGAGAAGGAGAAGGATGAGAAGAAGGAGAAGGATGAGAAGAAGGAGAAGGAGAAGGATGAGAAGAAGGAGAAGGATGAGAAGAAGGAGAAGGATGAGAAGAAGGAGAAGGATGAGAAGAAGGATGAGAAGAAGGAGAAGGATGAGAAGAAGAAGGATGAGAAGAAGAAGAAGGATGAGAAAAAGGAGAAGGATGAGAAGAAGAAGAAGGATGAGAAGAAGAAGAAGGATGAGAAGAAGAAGAAGGATGAGAAGAAGGAGAAGGATGAGAAGAAGAAGAAGGATGAGAAGAAGAAGAAGGATGAGAAGAAGGAGAAGGATGAGAAGAAGAAGAAGGATGAGAAGAAGAAGAAGGATGAGAAGAAGGAGAAGGATGAGAAGAAGAAGAAGGATGAGAAGAAGAAGAAGAAGGATGAGAAGAAGGAGAAGGATGAGAAGAAGAAGAAGGATGAGAAGAAGAAGAAGGATGAGAAGAAGGAGAATTCCAAGCCGGCAAAAAGTGTATCTGCAGAGCTCCGCTATTTCTTAGCGGAGCTCTGCAGATACACTTAGCGGAGCTCTGCAGATACACTTTTTGCCGGCTTGGAATTCTTCTTATTTTCATCCTACTTCTTCTTCTTCTTCTTCTTCTTCTTCTTCATCCTCATCCTCTTCTTCTTTTTCTGAGGATGAGGATGAGGATGAAAAAGAAGTAGGATGAAAATAAGAAGAATTCCAAGCCGGCAAAAAGTGTATCTGCAGAGCTCCGCTAAGTGTATCTGCAGAGCTCCGCTATTTCTGACAGTTCTCTGACATTCACTCCATACAGCGGTTGAAACATTGTATCTATTTGTTTCCATTTATGGAAACAAATAGATACAATGTTTCAACCGCTGTATGGAGTGAATGTCAGAGAACTGTCAGAAATAGCGGAGCTCTGCAGATACACTTAGCGGAGCTCTGCAGATACACTTTTTGCCGGCTTGGAATTCTTCTTATTTTCATCCTACTTCTTCTTCTTCTTCATCCTCATCCTCATCCTCAGAAGAAGAAGAAGAGGATGAGGATGAGGATGAAGAAGAAGAAGAAGAAGAAGTAGGATGAAAATAAGAAGAATTCCAAGCCGGCAAAAAGTGTATCCGCAGAGCTCCGCTAAGTGTATCTGCAGAGCTCCGCTATTTCTGACAGTTCTCTGACATTCACTCCATACAGCGGTTGAAACATTGTATCTATTTGTTTCCATTTATGGAAACAAATAGATACAATGTTTCAACCGCTGTATGGAGTGAATGTCAGAGAACTGTCAGAAATAGGCTATTTCTGACAGTTCTCTGACATTCACTCCATACAGCGGTTGAAACATTGTATCTATTTGTTTCCATAAATGGAAACAAATAGATACAATGTTTCAACCGCTGTATGGAGTGAATGTCAGAGAACTGTCAGAAATAGCAGAGCTCTGCAGATACACTTAGCGGAGCTCTGCAGATACACTTTTTGCCGGCTTGGAATTCTTCTTATTTTCATCCTACTTCTTCATCCTCATCCTCATCCTCAGAAGAAGAAGAAGAGGATGAGGATGAGGATGAAGAAGAAGAAGAAGAAGTAGGATGAAAATAAGAAGAATTCCAAGCCGGCAAAAAGTGTATCTGCAGAGCTCCGCTAAGTGTATCTGCAGAGCTCCGCTATTTCTGACAGTTCTCTGACATTCACTCCATACAGCGGTTGAAACATTGTATCTATTTGTTTCCATTTATGGAAACAAATAGATACAATGTTTCAACCGCTGTATGGAGTGAATGTCAGAGAACTGTCAGAAATAGCCTATTTCTGACAGTTCTCTGACATTCACTCCATACAGCGGTTGAAACATTGTATCTATTTGTTTCCATAAATGGAAACAAATAGATACAATGTTTCAACCGCTGTATGGAGTGAATGTCAGAGAACTGTCAGAAATAGCGGAGCTCTGCAGATACACTTAGCGGAGCTCTGCAGATACACTTTTTGCCGGCTTGGAATTCTTCTTATTTTCATCCTACTTCTTCTTCTTCTTCTTTTCTTTCTTCTTTTCATTCTTCTTCTTCTTTTCATTCTTCTTCTTCTTCTTTTCATTCTTCTTTTCATTCTTCTCATTCTTCTTTTCATTCTTCTCATTCATCTTCTCATTCTTCTTTTCATTCTTCTTCTCGTTCTTCTTTTCATTCTTCTTCTTCTTTTCATTCTTCTCATTCTTCTTTTCATTCTTCTTTTCATTCTTCTTCTCGTTCTTCTTTTCATTCTTCTTCTTCTTTTCATTCTTTTCATTCTTCTTTTCATTCTTCTTTTCATTCTTCTTCTCATTCTTCTTTTCATTCTTCTTCTTCTTTTCATTCTTCTTTTCATTCTTCTTCTCATTCTTCTTTTCATGAAGAAGAAAAGAAGAATGAGAAGAATGAAAAGAAGAATGAAAAGAAGAAGAAGAAGAATGAAAAGAAGAATGAGAAGAAGAATGAAAAGAAGAATGAGAAGAATGAAAAGAATAATGAAAAGAAGAAGAAGAAGAATGAAAAGAAGAAGAAGAATGAAAAGAAGAAGAAGAAGAAGAATGAAAAGAAGAAGAAGAAGAATGAAAAGAAGAAGAATAATGAAAAGAAGAAGAAGAAGAATGAAAAGAAGAATGAAAAGAAGAAGAAGAAGAATGAGAAGAATGAAAAGAAGAATGAGAAGAATGAAAAGATTCTTCTTCTTCTTCTTTTCATTCTTCTTTTCATTCTTCTTCTTCTTTTCATTCTTCTTCTTCTTCTTTTCATTCTTCTTTTCATTCTTCTCATTCTTCTTTTCATTCTTCTCATTCTTCTTCTCATTCTTCTTTTCATTCTTCTTCTCATTCTTCTTTTCATTCTTCTTCTTCTTTTCATTCTTCTTTTCATTCTTCTCATTCTTCTTTTCATTCTTCTTTTCATTCTTCTTCTCATTCTTCTTCTTCTTTTCATTCTTCTTTTCATTCTTCTTCTCATTCTTCTTTTCATGAAGAAGAAAAGAAGAATGAGAAGAATGAAAAGAAGAATGAAAAGAAGAAGAATGAAAAGAAGAATGAGAAGAAGAATGAAAAGAAGAAGAATGAAAAGAAGAATGAGAAGAAGAATGAAAAGAAGAATGAGAAGAATGAAAAGAAGAATGAGAAGAATGAAAAGAAGAATGAAAAGAAGAAGAAGAATGAAAAGAAGAATGAAAAGAAGAAGAAGAAGAATGAAAAGAAGAATGAAAAGAAGAAGAAGAATGAAAAGAAGAAGAAGAAGAATGAAAAGAAGAATGAGAAGAATGAAAAGAAGAATGAGAAGAATGAAAAGAAGAAGAAGAAGAATGAAAAGAAGAATGAAAAGAAGAAGAAGAAGAATGAAAAGAAGAATGAAAAGAAGAAGAAGAAGAATGAAAAGAAGAAGAAGAATGAAAAGAAGAATGAAAAGAAGAATGAGAAGAATGAAAAGATTCTTCTTCTTCTTCTTCTTTTCATTCTTCTTTTCATTCTTCTTCTTCTTTTCATTCTTCTTCTTCTTCTTTTCATTCTTCTTTTCATTCTTCTCATTCTTCTTTTCATTCTTCTCATTCTTCTTCTCATTCTTCTTTTCATTCTTCTTCTCATTCTTCTTTTCATTCTTCTTCTTCTTTTCATTCTTCTTTTCATTCTTCTCATTCTTCTTTTCATTCTTCTTCTCATTCTTCTTCTCATTCTTCTTTTCATTCTTCTTCTTCTTTTCATTCTTCTTTTCATTCTTCTTCTTCTTCTTTTCATTCTTCTTCTTCTTCTTTTCATTCTTCTCATTCTTCTTCTCATTCTTCTTTTCATTCTTCTTCTCATTCTTCTTTTCATTCTTCTTTTCATTCTTCTCATTCTTCTTTTCATTCTTCTTTTCATTCCTCTTCTCATTCTTCTTTTCATGAAGAAGAAAAGAAGAATGAGAAGAATGAAAAGAAGAATGAAAAGAAGAAGAAGAATGAAAAGAAGAATGAGAAGAAGAATGAAAAGAAGAATGAAAAGAAGAATGAAAAGAAGAATGAAAAGAAGAAGTATTCCAGTACAGCAAAAAGTGTATCTGCAGAGAGCTCCGCTATTTCTGACAGTTCTCTGACAGTTCCTTCACATTTACAGCGGTTGAAACATTGTATCTATTTCCGAATAAAAACATCTGTATCCTAAATGGAAACAAATAGATACAATGTTTCAACCGCTGTACATGTGAAGGAACTGTCAGAGAACTGTCAGAAATAGCGGAGCTCTCTGCAGGGACACTTTTGCCGGCTGATCGGGAAAAATCCGATTCGCGCACCCGAAGTATGCTAATATTCGGATTCGCCGCAAATCGAATTTTTCCTGAAATTCGAAACGAATTCCACTTCGCATGGTTCGATTCGCTCATCTCTATTTATAATCTCTTTTCTCTGCATCCATCTTTTTTTTTTAAATAAACTAATTTTCCTTGCTCCATTGAATTAGTATTTTGTTCCAAATACATTTTCCCAACACTAAAACCCTACATGTTTTGCTTGTGCTTGTGTCTTTTCATTCTTCTTCTTTTCATTCTACTTTTCCTGTTAAAATGTAGTGTTTGGGCTATACTCGCCGTATAAGACTACCCCTCTTCCAATGCACACTAGTGGGAAGAATCGTGCCCCATCATTAGTATCAGTGGGAGGAATAGTGCCCAGTCATTGGTGTCAGTGGGAGGAATAGCACCCCATCATTGGTGTCAGTGGGAGGAATAGCACCCCATCATTGGTGTCAGTGGGAGGAATAGTGTCCCATCATTGGTGTCAGTGGGAGGAATAGCACCCCATCATTGGTGTCAGTGGGAGGAATAGCACCCCATCATTGGTGTCAGTGGGAGGAATAGTGTCCCATCATTGGTGTCAGTGGGAGGAATAGCACCCCATCATTGGTGTCAGTGGGAGGAATAGCACCCCATCATTGGTGTCAGTGGGAGGAATAGTGTCCCATCATTGGTGTCAGTGGGAGGAATAGCACCCCATCATTGGTGTCAGTGGGAGGAATAGCACCCCATCATTGGTGTCAGTGGGAGGAATAGCACCCCATCATTGGTGTCAGTGGGAGGAATAGTGTCCCATCATTGGTGTCAGTGGGAGGAATAGCGTCCCATCATTGGTGTCAGTGGGAGGAATAGCACCCCATCATTGGCGTCAGTGGGAGGAATAGTGCCCCATCATTGGTGTCAGTGTGAGGAATCGTGCCCCATCATTGGTGTCAGTGGGAGGAATAGTGTCCCATCATTGGTGTCAGTGGGGGGTGGAATAGTGCCCCATCATTGGTGTCAGTGGGGGGGGGATAGTGTCCCATCGTTGGTGTCAGTGGGGGGGGGAAAGTGCCCCATCGTCGGTGTCAGTGGGAGGAATAATGCCCCATCATTGGTATCAGTGACACCAATGATGGGGCACTATTCCTCCCACTGACACTTGCTGACCCCTGTTCAGTATGGTGCTGCTGCAGCAAGCATATATGGTTGCAGCAGCACCTGTGCACGGCACACTTACCTTCACTTGATTTTCGCGGGGCCGCTCGGCTCCGCCTCCTCCCCGGTGATTGGCCGCCTGTGTGTCTTTCCTGAGCTACAGTTCTGGCGGCCAATCACCGGTGAGGAGGCGGAGCCGAGCAGCCGCACGAACATCCAGTGGCCGAACTGAAGGAAGGAGCAGCTGCGCTTCCTGGACCGGATCGTCGTGGGACCGGAGCCAGGTAAGAAACAGCAGCCCCTGCCCACCCCTGTACTTAGTTTCACTTCCGTTGGAAGGGGGGGGCGGCGGCGGCACCGCACCGCCCCCCTAAAAAGTGTCAGCATGCCGTATACCGGCGTATAAGACGAACCCCGACTTTTGAGAAGATTTTCAAGGGTCAAAAAGTTGTCTTATACGCCGGAAAATACGGTATTTATTACTGCTAATGGCGGTGATCAGCGATGGGACTGCAATAGTGCAGCGGGCGATCTGACACTATCTGATGATCAGAGGAACTAACTGCCACTGACATCTCCAGTGACACTAATACAGTGTTACATAGTTACATAGTTAGTCTGGCTGAAAAAAGACAAAAGTCCATCCAGTTCAACCATAGAAAAAAAAAAAATTATCATCCTATATCCACAGTTGATCCAGAGGAAGGCAAAAAAAAACCCAGCAAAGCATGATCCAATTTGCACCCGCTGGGTAAAAAATTCCTTCCTGATCCCCCGAGAGGCAATTGGATATTCCCTGGATCAACTTTACCTATAAATGTTAGTATCCAGTTATATTCTGTGTTTCTAAGAAATAATCCAGGCCTTTTTTGAAGCAATCCACTGAGCTGGCCAGAACCAACTCTAGAGGGAGTCTATTCCACATTTTCACAGCTCTCACTGTGAAGAAACCTTTCCGTGTTTGGAGATGAAATTTCTTTTCCTCCAGACATAAAGAGTGCCCCCTTGTCCTCTGTGATGATCTCAGGGTGAATAGCTCTACACCGAGTTCACTAATGAACCACTGATGTATCTATACATGTTGATCATATCCCCCCTTAATCTTCTCTTCTCAGGAGAGAATAAATTAGTTCCTATAATCTTTCCTCATAGCTGAGCTCCTTCATGCCTTGTTTCAGTTTAGTTGCCCTTCTCTGTACTTTCTCCAGTTCCCCAATGTTCTTTTTGTGAATTGGTGCCCAAAACTGAACTGTATATTCCAGATGAGGTCTTACTAATGATTTGTACAAGGGTAATATGATTGATGAAAATCCAAGTATACCACGTCCACCGCCACCCCTCTGTCCAGGTTTTTGCTCACCCCCTCATAAAAAGAAATCAGATTTGTTTGACAACTTCTGTCATTTCATGAGTCTGTTGCTTAAAATATTTTTTTCCAGCAAGAACTCATCCATGTGATATTTTATTAAACTCTCCAATATCTTCCCAACTATAGAAGTTAAACTAACAGGTCTGTAATTACTTGGTAAAGATTTTGACCCCTTTTTAAATATTGGCTCCACATTGGCCTTATGCCAATCCAGTGGTACTATGCCAGTCATTAAAGATTCCCTAAAAATTAGGAACAATGGCTTTGAAATGACAGAGCTCAATTCTTTAAGGACCCGTGGGTGTTAGGGATCCAGGTATGACCAGAAATGTGTGGACTGACACAGGGAACAGCAGGCTTCAGAAATGAAATAATAATAGAATTTATTAAGAGCCGCAACAAAATAAACAAATGCAGTGCAAACAAAACCAAACCTTAAACTAATATAAATAAGAACAAGTATCATCAGGGCTGGAGAGGTAGAGTGGTCAGGCAGGCCGGGTCAGGAACAATCGGGCAGACAAGGTACAACAGGAGTAGGCAGGAGAATGGTCAGGAATAGCCGGGGTCGGTGCAGGCGGAATTCGATCAGTGTCAGGGTCAAGCAGAGAAACCAGGCAGGCAGACGACAGGACCAGGTACAGGGGCTCATGGGAAACAAACTTCAAGGTACTGATTGCAGGCCTGGTCCTGCTTAAATAGACCTCCTGCAATCAGCCTTAGGTGATGGCTTGATTGCAGGAGTGAGACCCTGGCTGCTGAAAGCACCCTCTGGTAGGAGCTGGTACTGCAGTCCACAGAGCAAGTGAGCCACAGCACCACCAGTGGTGAGTCCATTCCTGACAGTGGGTGTATGCTATCCGGTCCAGGTGCTTTATTGTGCCTAAATATTTTTGGATCATATCAATTGTGAGCCAATGTTTAAACAATGATAGTGTTCCTTCATTTTTATATTTAATAAAAGCTCTTTTCTTATTATCTATAGCCTTTTTAACTTTGGCCGTAAGCCACATAGGTTTGAATTTTAGCCTTTTAAACTTGTTGCCCATGGGAATATATTTTGCAGTGTGTTCACATACAGTCTTTTTGAAGAACTCCCATTTCTGTGTTGCGTTCATCAATGTCAATATTCCCTCCCACTCTAAGTCTTGGAGAGCAGCTCTCAGCCTTGGAAAATTACCTCTCTTGAAATTGAGTGTTTTTATTTTTCCCGTATATGTTTGCTGTTTACAGCTAACAATAAATTAAATCATGTTATGGTCACTGCTACCCAGATGTTCTTTTATATGGACATTAGTAATAAGCTCTGCATAGTTTGAGATTACCAGGTCCAGCAGAGCATCATTCCTAGTAGGGGCCTCTATGAACTGTACCATAAAATTGTCCTGTAGTAGGTTTAAAAAATTTTTCCCTTTAACTGTTCCTGCAGTACCATTACTCCAGTCAATTTCCGGGTAGTTAAAATCCCCCATTATTATCTCTGTCCCAGCCCTTGCAGCCTTTTCGATCTGTGCAAGGAGCTGAGTTTCCACCTCCTCATTAACACTGGGAGGCTTATAACAAACTCCAATGTTTACCTTTGTAGTACGCACCCCCATGTGCAGTACCACCCATAATACACTGGTGGCCAAAATTGTGGATACACCTTCTGATTTTGTCAGTTTTGGTTGATATCTTTACTTACTCCCTTGTTTTGTCCTTCTAGACATTAGCTATTCTATGCAAATGGAAAACATAATATTTTAGACAACATATGATACACATTTTGAGTTAATTTGAGTAGATTTACTGAAAATTATCGACAGAAAGCTAGCTGGTGAAAAGATGAGGAAATTTTGGCAATTTTCGTTTGTATATTATTGTGTATATGTTATAGTATTTGGTCAGAATAAAGCATTATGTTGCATAACAGAAATTCTAGTTGCAATGCCTGCAATTTTATATAGAGTTTAGGAAAATACTTTCCATTTTATGTATTTTTTAAATTATATTAGAATAATTAAATAAATTAAAATAATATTATGCTGTTTTGACCTAAAATGTACTTAAATAACTATATTTGTAGAAATGAATGATGCGATCAATTAAAAGGTCAGACTGGTCACCAAAGAAAAGAGCAACAGCAATAACATTAAGAAATGAAGGTTATAGTTTTTGTGAAATTGCCAGGAAAATGGGTCAAGGTTTCTGCATCCAGAGTCCAGAAGCTGTGTGCACTTTTTACGAACACCAAAAGTATCGAAACACAGCAAAGCAGAGGAAGGAAAAGGCTTCAACACCCAAAACTGACAGAAAAATTGCAAGACTTGCTTTGCAGATGAGAAAATCCTCTGCCAAGGATATCAACAAGGTGTTGTCAGATGGAGGACTGTCAGTGTCTGACCGAACAGTAAGAAATTGACTTGTTGCTGCTGGATTAGGAGCTCGAATACCAAGAAAAAAAAACATTTTTGAACTGCCAACAAAGAAAGAAAAGAGTCAAATGGGTCAAGGAACATCAAAATTGGACAACAGAAGATTGGAAAAAAATTATTTGGAGTGATGACACACGAATTTCTATTTTCGGAAGCGATGATATTCGATACGTGCGAAGAAGGTCAAGCGAAGAATGCCTTCCTGAGTGCATGACAGCAACAATGAAACACCCTCAAAGTGTCAAGATATGGAGCTGCATGTCTTGGTATGATTTTGGACGAATGCAGGTTATTGATAGCATTATTAATGCAGAGTGATACATCAAACAGGTCCTGGAACAAAAGTTGATCCCATCAGTAAGCAACTTAGAGGACAAAGGCACAGAACTTACTTTTCAACAGGATGGAGCTCCATGCCATACATCTCATAAATGCCTTAAATGGTTCAATGCCAAGAAAATTCCTCTGCTTCCCAGGCCTGTAAATAGTCCTGACTTGAATCCCATCGAAAATCCGTCGCCAAGATTGAAACGCATGGTCTCGAGCAAGAATCCAAGCAATGAGCGAGGACTCATTGAGGCTATAATCAATTCCTGGCATCATTTGATCACAGAAGAGGATGTCAAAAGACGTGTAGAGTCAATGCCTATAAGGTGTCAGGCAATAATTAAGGCCAAAGGCTATCCAACACGTTATTTAAAAAACATATTGTGACAAACTTGAAATTATCATTTTTATGCTATATAATAGCTAAGATGCATTATGGTACATTTCCAGCCAAAATTTAATTTATTTAAATATTTTTTGTTAAGGCATCCATTTACTGTATTAAATTTTACTTGTGCTATGACATTTTTAGAGATATATAAAAAGTACTTTAAACTGAAAAAGTTTGTAAAAATGTAAGGTGCATCCACAATTTTGGCCACCAGTGTACTTCAGCCTCATCACACTCTCCATCTACTAGGTCCTCTTTCACACTCGCTCTGAGATCACTTCTTATATAGAGACATACACCACCACCTTTCCTATTTACTCTGTCTCTCCGAAAGAGAACATAGCCAGGAAAAATAATGGCCCAGGCATGCGAAGAATGAAGCCAAGATTCAGCAATACCAATTAAATCATAGCTCTCTTCATGCAACAAAGCTTCCAACTCACCTATTTTGCCCGGCAAACTTCTGGCATTGGTGAAAAAACACTTTAATTGATTGACACCTTGTTCACACGTATTTTGCATATTTTTATTTTCATACAAATGGTACCAATTCCACTGGCTGTTTTTAACACGGGAACCTTCTTATCATCTGCCATAGCCTTCCCCCCATCTTTCCCCATTCCACCCACCAATAAGTACTGACCCCTGTCTGATCTGTCTACCCCGTTATAATCTAATTCTCCCTCCCCCCTCGATCCTAGTTTAATACTCCTCCAGCCTTCCCATAAACCTCTCCCCCAGCACAGCAGACCCCCTTCCATTTAGGTGCAGACCATCTCTAGCATATAGGTTGCACCCCAATGAAAAGTCAGCCCAGTGCTCTAAAAACCTAAATCCTTCCCTCTTACACCAGGTCTTCAACCATGCATTGAGTTCTCTAATCTCCCCCTGTCTTTCCTGAGTTGCGTATGGCACAGGTATTATTTCAGAGAATGTCACCTTGGAGGTCCTTCCCTTCAAATTGCAGCCTATTTCTTTAAATTGATTCTTAAGGAGCCTCCACCTTCCATGGATTCTGTCATTGGTTCCAACATGAACCAAGACAGCTGGGTCATGCCTAGCCCCTCCCAGTAATTTATCAACCTGGTCCACCACATGCCAAACCCTGGCACCAGGGAGACAGCAAACCATTCGGTTGAGGCGATCCTGGCGACAAATTATTCTATCAGTCCTTCTGATCATAGAATCCCCTACTACCACCAGCTGTCTAGACCTTCCTGCACTACCTTCACCACCCCTCCCAGATGGTCTGCACTCCTGGCTGTTAGGGATAGCAGTGACATCCAGGGCTGCCACCCCTGAGCTTGCCACCCCCACATTTTCACCCAACGTGGCAAATCTGTTTGGGTGCTCAAACCCAGGGCCAGCCTTCCTTTTCTGTGAGCCCCTACCACTCCCTCTCGTTACAGTAACCCATCTTCCTACCTGATAATCCTGATTAGCCCATCCGCCCTCCACATCAATCCCATTAGCTACGTGCTCAGAGAACAGGAGACCCCTTTCAAGGTTGATAGCTCTGCCCAGTGTTGCAACTTTCTCCTCCAGACCTCTAACGCGAGATTCCAGAAGGACAAGTCACTCACATCTGTCGCAGCGGTATCCATCCTGGAGCTGTTGCTCCATTGCTGCATACATGCGGCACACTGTGCACTGCACAAAACCGTCAACCCTGCTAGCACTCATATCCCAGTTACAATATTAACAGTAAAAATCAGTTGTCACTTACAGGTTAGTAGACTCCTATTATAATCTCCTGTTTTCAACTCTGTTTTTTTAACTCCACTTGTCAAAGGTCCACTTAGTGTTCAATGATAATACTATACAATGTATTAATAACACTGCCTTTCAACACTGGGTTCTGGACTGTGATTGCACGATCAGCAGGTCCCAACCATTAATCATTGGCGGGGGCCTGCTGAAACACTCCTGCTGTGTACAATCACAGCAGGTGTCGTGGGGGGTGCTCGCTTGTGCATGCCATAAACCAGCAAACAGGCAGCAATGTACTAGTATGTCGCTCGTCCGCAGTACATGGCAGTCCGAAAGTAGATCATCAGTGGTCTGCACCTCAGAAATGTTTACATTTTTATTGTTCTGTTTTATATACTTTTATACTTCCTTCACTGACCTCAAATTATATATTTTGAATGTACACATCAGTATTAATTTTTTAAATAATGTCATTGTTTGTCTTTTCAGGACTGCCTTCTTGAATCTTATTTATATACTGTATATTTATTTCTGTTGTCACTTAGGCCCCTTTAATACGGACTCCATTTTCCAGATGTAAATGTGACAAAACGAAGGTTGTCTGACAGGCACAAGTCCATTTATGTCCCATAACCCATAGAGCCATCATGAGTTCACCTGCCAAAAATGCAGACTGAACAAATGCAAAAACTGAACAGCACAGTTGTCACAAAATTGACATCTATCCCGTTCGGCTCTGCTTCAGCATGGGATTTGTTCTTGAATCCCCTGCTGAGCAGAACGGAACCGCTCACAGAAAGGACCCTAACTTTCAATTACTCCTATTCTACTAGTACAATCCATCCTCGTTAATTACACAAATGGAAAAAAAGAAACACAAATGCCACACAAGGTTTTGTTTTTAGGGTAAAAATCCATCTTACTAATATACGTAGCAATTTCAAATCCAAGGAACCTATTTCTGGGACCCATTTTTCTTAGCTGAAGGTCAAAAAGCTGTAAACAATCTGTACTGCCTTGATGTTTTTCCAATGTGTTGTTTTTCCTCTTTCAAAATGATGTCATTTATGTGTTCAAGGAACTTTCTCAAAGAGAAAGTAACAGGGACATTTCATCACATACATCAATATTGTTATACTGCATTTTATAAAGCAGTTATTCTATACCAATGAACCATTGGCAGGATTTGTAAATTCCTTCACTATGAGCATTAATTTGCATGCTTTGCAATGCTCCCAATGATATAAATCCTTTGGTAGATTTAGTAACCAATTCTTCGTCTTCTCCACATCTATTCCATTGTTTCAAAAGCCACTGTGAGACAGCAGCAAATCTGCCTTTTCCCCTGCTGCTGTACCTTCAGTGCCTGATCAGTGTCACAGATGAAGCAGTTGGCAGGCAGCTCATGTTGGCATTGGGTTACTGCTAGATAAGACATGGCTAGGTATGATCACATAAAATGTCCACAAACTTTTCTGGCCTGACCAAGAACCTCCTGGAAGCTAAGGTACTTTACGATGAACTGCTGCATGATCAGTTTGAGGACATGTTCAAGGCAAGGTAAATTAGTACTTTGTCCCAGGTAAAGGGTAACTAGGAGGTTAGTACTGTTGTCACACACAAACTACATGGTTAAAGATGGACTGCCAGAAGATTGATACAGTGCATTGTGAAGGATATGTAGTGTACATGTCCGTTCTTTCTAGACCATGTTTCATGGGTACCCTGCTGTTGACACTGCAGTCCATTACCAAAGGCACATTACATTGTACATGCTGGTGGAGAACAGGGATTGCCTTCCGAGCACCTACCATTGTGGCGTAGCACAGGCCAATAGCTTGCAGAAGAGGACTAATCCCATGAGCTAGAATAGGAGCAGCTGCATAGCCAAACGTTTTGCTAAGCTGGAAACAAAATGCTGAAAATGGGGGTGATTTGAGGACATTTTTTCCTCTACTGCAGAAGAGAAAACTGTCTTGGGAAGGATGCTGCTGGAGAAGGTGGATGAGTATGAGAGAATTGTGCAGAAGTTCTAGCCTTCAGTTGCCCTTCTTTAGCATGACCATATGACCCTCCTCCCCACTTGAAGTAGCATAGCCTAAGCCTTTGAAATACCTTGTGAGACTTCACTCCTTGTTTCCAGAGGCCACAGATGTTGTGGCAGATGCCACATAAGGATGTAGAGATGCAAAGGATGTGTAGAATGAGGAGAAGTGTAGGCAATTTGCACCAGAGCCTGCAGGACACAATAGTGCAGTTAGCAGCAAATATGCTTTAAAAGGCCCACATTACAGAGCTTCTGTAATCTGTACCCGTGGGGCAGTGCTGTGAGATGGATTAGAATGGCTGCTTCCTCAAACCTTTTGCAATCTGTCCTCATCCCTGGAACCCTCTCCCACTGATATTCTGTTTCTCCTTTGGAACATTTCAATTGTTGACACCCTTGATGGTCTGCAGGTCGTATCATTCACCCCCCCCCCCCCCACTTATGACTGGAGCTCAGTTTGCAGCAGTAAGATGCAGCTGCTGGAACATCACTACCTTTTGCTGATGTCCCATTCCTGTATAGGCATGATACTAGGCTCGAAAGAGCAGGGCCCTCGAACCCCTCGTGTATTGTATTGTTACTGTCTTGTCTCATGTTCTGTCCCCCTTGCTACTGTACAGCGCTGAGCAAACCCTTTGGCACTATATAAATACTGTATAATAATAATAATAATACTATACTTCTATACTTCAGATTGTAACCTCCACAAGCAAAGCCCTTGTATTCCTTCTGTACTGAAATGTATTGTAATTGTACTGTCTTCCTTATATTGTAAAGTGCTGCGCAAACTGTATAAATCCTGTATAATAATAATCCTTAATATCTGAAATGAGGAATGCTTGTGCATGAAAAGGATCATCTTCCTGCAGCAAGTCATTGCCAGTTTGAGGGGCTATGGCTGGATAGTAGGGAAGGAGGAAAAAGACAGTCCATTAGCAGCAGATAGAAATCTGAAATCTGGCAGTGACAGGACAGTTTTGCATCAGTGAGAAAAGGGACAGCCACGGCAAGCTGCTGACCAATTTCTACCTGCCGTTCAAGCAAGTCTATTACCATTTGATGAAAAAGCATGTGCTTTCCTTCTAAAGCTACCTGAAAAAAGCATTTTATATAAACTACAATGAATCAAACTGGGGTGATGCTAGTGTATGTAAGGCTGGCCATACATTATACAATTATCTGCAGATTTTCTGCCCAATTTCCTTTAGATTTACCTTCAACTATGTAGTGCAAGGGCCTGCCTAATTGGATACAACTGAAAGTGTTGTTTAGGTTTGTCCTCCCATTATATGGTTTTTGGTAAATCTAAACCAAAAATCTGCAGATAATTGTATAATGTATGGCCAGCCTAAGCCAAACTCATTGTAAAAGCTAAAAAATCAGTACCACAGCTGGATATGCACTGCCAGCTTATGCAGTCGCTGAGTCTGTGCAGGAAAATTGTACTGTTCCTTAACACCACAGCTTTGAAGCATTCCCAAGGAATGTCATTTAAAGGATTTTTGTATTTTTAGTGTTGCTTTTGAGGTCCCATGAAGAGACCCCCTCAGACTACTGTGTAGTATTTTAAATAAAATGTTTGCATTGGTACACATTCCCATGACAGTACCCAGCTTCCCATGCCTTGTTTACAGTAGTTTGCCTATTAGCCCAAAGATGCCCAGAATTTAACAAGATTCAACCCCATAGACTTCATTGGGAGTCACCTATAATTTCAGATTCTCTGAATTTTGAACAAGATTCACCAAACTCTTGTGAATTGATCCTAGGCAGATTAATCACTAAAAATGGCACAGGCTACGGGAAAAATTTGATTTTGGCTAAATTAAATAAAGAGGGTAATTTAATATAAATTAAAAAAGCAGCAATTTTTCAACTAGCTAACCCACAGCTCTGGAAGAAATGGCAGAAACCTACAGAGCATGGAGCACACACTATGCCACATAACTCATGTTTTCAGTGGTGTATCCTGGCTTTAACATATACTGAGAATTGCACCCAGCATACAAAATAAGAGTCATGCAGCAAAGCAGGTGTTCCAATCACCTCCATGGCCATATGTGTATTAAATCAAGCACCTAGGCATGCACACTGCTTCTACAATCATTTGTAAAGTGCGCAGAAATAGCCAACTGTCTGCAGTGTCAATAGCTAAAGACTTCCAAACTTTGAGTGGCTTTTAGATTAGCACAACAACAGTGCTTAGAGAGCTTCATGGAATGGGTTTCCATGGCCGACCAGTTGCATCCAAGCCTTACATCACCAAATGTAAAGCACACCGCCACTGGACTCTAGAGCAGTGGAGATGTTTCTCTCTGGCAATCCAATGGACGTGTCTGGGTGTGGCGGTTGCCAGGAGAACGCTACTCGCCTGACTGTAAAGTCTGGTGGAGGAGGGATTATGGTGTGGGGTTGTTTTTCAGGGACACTATACCACAAAATACTGCCACAAATGTGGGCCATTGATTGCAAACAAGACTTGTTCATTTGCAGACACAAAAATGGATTTTTCCTAACAAATTCATTCAAGACCAGGTTGCAAAATTTAATAAACCCCAATGAAAGTCTTAGGAGCAAAGCTAAATTTAAAACAACAAAATCCTAATTAACAAGAATTCAACTACAGGTGAGTCTAATTATTCATTAAACAGGTGTCCAAAAAACATTTGATTATAAAAGAGCGTTACTTAACAAAGAAAACCCCTCCCCATTTCATGCTGCCAGCAATGGCACCACATGAAAGAGAAATGTCACAAGGTCTGAGAAAGAAAATAATTTCTTTACACAAGAAAGGTGAAGACTACCAGAAGATCAGCAAAGCTTTACTTATCAGTCAGAATACTATAGCAAAAGTGATACAAAAAATTAATAAAGATGGAACTGCAACCATCTCACACAGACATCCAGGCCGCCCATGGAAGTTAACACCTTGACAGTAGCATCTTCTGATGAGAAGAGTTAAAGAAAATCGCCATGCAAAATCACTGCAGTTAGCTAAAGAAGTAGAAAGCCAAACTGGGGTGATTGTTTCCCATGACACAATATGGTGTACACTGCAGAGGAATAGCATGCATGGGTGTAATCCACAAAGGGCACCTCTCCTAAGCCCATGCACAAAAAAGCCCACCTAAAATTTGCCAGGACCCATAATGAAAAAGAAGAAGAGAAGAAGACTACTGGGACTCTGTACTCTGGAGTGATGAGACCAAGATAAATGTTTTTGAAACTGATGGCTTCAAAATTGTATGGTATCGCAAAGGTGAGGAGTACAAAGAGAAATGCATGGAGCCTACAGTGAAACATAATGGTGGCAGTGTCCTTCTGTTGGGCTGCATGAGTGCTGTTGGTGTCAGGGAGCTGCATTTTATTGATGGTATAATGAATTCACAGATGTACTGCTCTATATTGAAAGAGAAGATGCTACCATCACTCCGTGCCATTGGTTGTTTTTGCACTTTTTCAACATGACAATGATCCAAAACACACATCTAAGGCCACTGTTGCATTTCTGAAGAAGAACAGGGTGAAAGTGATTCAGTGGCCAAGTATGTCTCCTGATATGAACCCAATCAAACACATATGGGGAATTCTGAAGAGACAAGTTGAGCATCACTCTCCATCCAGCATCCAGGCTCTAAAAGAGGTCGTTCTTGAAGAATGGAAAAAGATAGATGTTGCAATATGTCACCAACTTCTTCGTTCCATGCCTAGAAGATTTGGTGCTGTCCTTACAAATCATGGAGGTCGTACAAAATACTATATGTAGATGTCTTTGTTGTAGGGTGTATTCATTTTTGCAACAACTAATTTGAGTAAAACTGAAGACTTTGTAATCAAAGTTATATTATTAACCTTACATTCATGTAAACTCAGTTTTGTCAAAATTTTGGATATTGTTCTTGTGTTCATTGAGATATTGATTAAAATCTTACTTTGCAATAGGGTTGTACTCATTTATGCTGAGCACTGTATGTGTATACAGTGAGTATATATATATATATACTGTATATATATATATATCCAAGGGCAGCCAGCAAGCTTATCAGTTCTGTCACATCACTTGTTGTGTAATTTTTTAATGGTACTTATTATGGGTGGTCCATGCCTGCCTGGTGCCATGTGGGCAGCCATTTTGTGAGTATTCATTACATGTTTTGTTTGTCCCACTTTTTCTGCAATTTGTCATTTTTATGTAGGAGCTATTTTTGATAGCTTGTTTTCAGCTAGGATTTTGTATAATTTGCTTTTTTGATGAACTATTGTGATTTACTCCTTTTGTGATCTTTCTTTGCCTGTATATATCTTTTAACTTTTACACTGTGTGAAGTCATTACTAGGGGGTGTTGTTGGTGGACCGGACTTTGGGTTTATTAGTCTGTTCACTTCCATGTTGTAGTATCTTGAGAAAGATGAACTGAGCATCATCAAAATGTTGACAATAAAAACACTGCCTTTTTTGATCTTCCTGCTAGGCAAGACCCGTGAATACCTCTAAACCAGTTTTGAATATATAAACTGTATATATACTACGCACAGATACTGAGAATTACACCTAACATACAGAATACTTAAAGTCTTAGGCCTTATTCACATGGGCGCTGAGGCTCGGAAACTATGAATAGTATACTTTATTATTATTATTATTATTTTTATACAGGATTTATATACGTAGCGCCAACAGTTTTTCAGCGCTTTACAATATAACGGGAGACAATACAGTTCAAAACAAGAGGGATAGGAGCTTACAATCTAAGAGATATACTTGTTTATGCGGCTTGAGCTCCCAGGTGCTGCATGCAGGCAGCCCATGTAAGTGTATGGGGATGCAGTGGCTGCACGGGCACAGCCTGCAGACATTGTGCATATGTGGCCCCTCACCTGCACCCTCATACCTGTCAAATCAGGACAAGCAGATGTGTCTGTGCAGCCACTACGTTCCTGTGCTTGTACGTGCTTATATGGTTCCACCCCACCTCTCCCCTTCTGTTCCCTCATCAACATGCTCGATTTTTGTTTTCTATTAAAAGTACTCTGTTTTTACTATATACTTTATTTTGGACACAGGGACATCACCACTGGATCTTTTGCTTGTCTTTGCTGTGCAGGCAGATCCTGACCGGTGGAGAGATGTTATGCAAGTATCAGGCAGCCTCAATGGATGGCTAGAGGAGGGGGCATTTCCAAATGGATTGCATTTGAATGCAGAGCACCCTAGGTAATGCCAACATGTGATGCAAAACCTACACTATTGAAGAATAGAAAAATTATTTTTATCTGTAGTTTTAAATGACATATACCTCAGCAAACGTACAATCACTAGAACAGTATGTGAGACGTTTTTTCGTCACCAGTTATAGAAAACATCCAGCTAACTGCAAGGTGTATTTACTATATGCTTTCAAGCTAAAGTGAGGGCATAAGGGAATGCTATTGCTCCAATTCAGAGGGAATTTAATCCTTCACTTTAGGCTTAGACAGATTCTAACCATTCCTGCTGCTAGTCTTCGCAGTTCTGACAAGAGACACACAAACCTGTCAACAACATCTATAATGCAGGTAAACAAAATCACCATTGGTACTCAGGCATATAGGGATCCATAGCAATGCCATAGGTTGTAAAATAGACAGTAGACAACTAGTCATTTATGGAATGAGTACACAGGACTATTGGGAGATGTAAATGTAAACAAGACATGTGTTATAGTGCAGTCCCTAAAGCTATTAACAGTCACTTAGGAGTAGCATGATGACATAACAACTTGACGATACCTGGCTCTTATTAACTCTGTGCAGATGGGCGTAATTTAATTCAAGGATACAAATTGTTGTCAAGAGTTCTGCAATGTAAACAACATCTATGTTTAAAGCTAGTTCCAACCGAAACATTTTCCTTCATTTTAGATAGAGTCAGGAAGGATAGCAACTTTTTCAGGTTTTTATTACTATCTGGGGTTGATTTAATAAAACTGCAAAATCTGGTGCAGCTGTGCATAGTAACCAATCAGCTTTCAGGTTTTTTTTGTCTTAAAGTGTTACTAAACGCACAAAAGCATGCTTGTTATACTCACTATGGAACCTAAGAGGTTAATCCTCTGCATTGTTTAAAATTGCTGTTTGATCCTGACTTCTCTGATCCCCTCCTTCTTCCAGTGTCCCCCTCTTATCTCCTGATGATGAGACATATCCAGTGTCCCCCTCTTATCTCCTGATGATGAGACATATCATGCTCAGTTTAGTGTGCATTGCTAGAGAGGTTTTTTTTTTCTTGGGAGAGTGCATGTGATCAGCACAGGGCTAATCAGCACAGTCCAGACAGAGGTCAGGGGTTCTACATCTTCCTAGAGCAGAAAGAAAACTCCTCCTACAAGCTTTAACATGTGCTCTGCTGGACACTGATAAGGGCTCATGTACACGGGGCATTTGGAAAACTCTTCTGAACGATGGAAACTGACTGCTGGAAAACGTGGGTTTAAAAAACATCAGTTTAGCCACATTTGCATATTTATGCGCATTTATGTGCGTTTGCGTTTAGAAGTATTTTTAAAAGATAACCTCAGAAGACCTTCCCAAATGCCCAGAATGCACTGAAAAACATTCAGACATTTTGAGAGAAATAGAGAGAGCAGAAGCAAACAGAGCCGTATGTGTTGAAATTACCTATATTTTCTGGTTGTATTCACTATGGATCCCATCATGAGCATAATGCAGCACAATCTACCATTTTTTCCTTCACACGAAACCTGGAACTGACTACGCTGGTGTTCTAGGTCCATTAAAATCCATGGAAAACGCTTTGCATGCATTTCTGATGATGAAAAAAGCTCTGGACAGCATCTGGACATGGAATAGTTAAAAAATGCTTCTAAACGCAAACGCTTATAAATGCGATTAACCGCGTTTTTCAAGCGTTTACACGCATTTACAAGCATTTGCCATTTGAAACGCCGGTAAAATCTACACCTAAACGCAAGTTTGGTGCATTCAAAAAAACGACTGTAAACTCAACTGCCTGTAAACGACTGTAAACAACTATGTGTACATGGACACATAGGAAAACATTAGGGAAAGTTCAGGGGCTGCTGAAAAAAACGCTGAACAGCTCCTGAACGTCAGTTTAGGAGCTGCAGTGTACATGAGCCCTAAAAGTCACAAGACTGTTCTAACTGCTGATGAGAAAAGGTAGTCAGCAGTTTATATTTACTAAAACAATTGCATTTCCATGCAGTGTATACTGTGGGAGACCAGACAGAGTGAATGTAGGGTCCTGGGTTCTAGTAACACTTTAACTGAACCAGCTGAATTTAGAAGCTGATTGGCTACCATGCAGAGCTGCACCAGATTTAGCACTCTCCAGTTTTAGAAAATTGACCCCTCTGTGTCCCCATTGGTAAGTTCAAAAGTGAAGAAACTTAGAACACTCCATACAGTGTACAGATCTGTGACTGTGCTTTAGTGACCAAAAAATATACAACACCATTAATTGTTCAAACAACTATCAGGCATCACAGACCAGTACTGCTCAATGCAAGCCTTTATTAGCACCATGGAAGATATATCTTGCTTGGTGACTAAAAAAAAAAAAAAGTGTCCTCAAATATCTTTCTAGGGATAGACATCACCAAGATTTAAGTTACAGTTGCAAGAAAAAGTATGTGAACCCCTTGGGATTACGTGGAGTTTTGCATGAATTGGGCATAAAATGTGCTCTGAATGTCATCTAAGTCACAACAATAGAAGAACACAGTCTGCTGAACATAATACTACACAAACATTAGATGTTGCCATGGTTTAATTGCACAGAACATGTAAACATTCACAGTGCAGGGAGGAAAAAGTATGTGAACCTTTGGACTTAATAACTGGTTGACCCTCCTTTGGCAGCAATAACCTCAACCAAATGTTTCCTGTAGTTGCAGATCAGACCTGCACAACGATCTGGAGTAATTTTGGACCACTCCTCTTCACAAAACTGTTTCAGTGTAGCAATATTCTTAGGATGTCTGGTGTGAATCGCTCTCTTAAGGTCATGCCACAGCATTTCAATCGGGTTGAGGTCAGGACTCTGACTGGGCCACTCCAGAAGGCATATTCTGTGCTGTTGCAGCCATTGTTTTGTTGAATTACTTGTATGCTTTGGGTCATTGTCCTGTTGCATCACCCATCCTCTGAGGAGCTTCAGTTGGCGGACAGATGGTCGTACGTTTTCCTGCAAAATGTCTTGATAAACTCTGGAATTCATTTTCCCATCAATGACAACAATCCGTCCAGGCCCTGAGGCAGCAAAGCAGCCCCAAACCGTGATGCTCCCTCCGCCATGTTTTACAGTGGGGATGAGGTTTTGATGTTGGTGTGCTGTGCCTTTTTTTCTCCACACATAGTGTTGTGTGTTCTTCCCAAACAACTCAATCTTGGTTTCATCTGTCCACAGTATATTTTGCCAGTAGTGCTGTGGAACATCCAGGTGCTCTTTTGCAAACTTCAAACGTGCTGCAATATTCTTTTTGGACAGCAATGGCTTCCTCCGTGGTGTCCTCCCATGTACTCCATTCTTGTTTAATGTTTTCCTTATTGTAGATGTGTCAACAAAAATGTTAGCATGTGCCAGAGATTTCTGTAGGTCTTTAGCTGACACTCTGGGATTCTTCTTTACCTCATGCAGCATTCTGCGCTGTGCTCTTGCAGTCATTTTTACAGGACGACCACGCCTAGGGAGAGTAGCAACAGTGCTAAACTTTCTCCATTTGTAGACAGTCTGTCTTACCATGGACACATGAACATCAAGGCTTTTGGAGATACTTTTGTAACCCTTTCCAGCTTCATCCAAGTCAACAACTCTTGATTGTAGGTCTTCTGAGAGCTCTTTTCTGTGAGGCATGGTTCACATCAGACAGTGCTTCTTGAAACCAGTAAACCCAAAACAGGTGTGTGTTTTTTAAGGCAGGACAGCTGTCAGCAACACATCCAATATCATCACACTGATTGGAGTCAAGGTTGGCTCACTCCTGGCTCCAATTAGCTCTGGGAGAAGACATTAAGCTAGGGCCTCACATACTTTTTCCTCCCTGCACTGTGAATGTTTACATGTTATGTGCAATTAAACCATGGCAACATCTAATGTTTGTGTAGTATTATGTTCAGCAGACTGTGTTCTTCTATTGTTGTGACTTAGATGACATTCAGAGCACATTTTATGCCCAATTCATGCAAAACTCCACGTAATCCCAAGGGGTTCACATACTTTTTCTTGCAACTGTAGGTGAATGTGAATATTGTTCAGTGGGGATACAGAAAGTAATAATAATATTATGTAAGATGGTTTAGTATTAAAGATAGTATGTTTGATCATGTTAGAAGGGTTAGAACCTCTGTCAGGTTTGAATTAATGTGTCCCTGCTGGGGAGGATTTTCATAAAGTTAGAAGAACCTGACAGTGGTTCTCAGGGCTGCAGTTAGAAATCACAGGGCCCCGTACAGCCTACCTGACAGGACCCCCTTCAAAAATGGCACTTTTTTTTTTTTGCTGAAGTGCTACAGCCGCAATGCTATGCTTCACAGCTGTGGCAGAAATTAAACCCCTATCGAACAAGACTCATTAAAGAGAATAGTGCTGCTCTGCAAGCACCCCTGCAAGTGGTGCGCTAGTGTGGGGTTAAAGCAGGCGGTGAGGAGGCATATTTCATATTGCCTCCTCACCATCTGCTTTAATCCCCCACTAGCCAATCACTGCATGTCAAATGGTCTCTGAAAAGAGATCCAAATGTTGACTGCTTTTCAGAAAGCAAAGCACATTTGAACAAGTCCTACAGCCCTCGGATGGTGCTAGTTTACTGACTCGAAGTGTGCAAAGTGTGGAAAATGCATATTGCCTGGTTTTGCCGAGCATAGGGGGACCCAAAACAAACTCAGTAGCCCCTAATGAGGTAGTGCTTCATACATTATACCATACTCTTGCACACGTAGCCCAGGTACAGCAAACAGCTTGCCATTGACATGAATGGCCATACGCTGCTGGGCTCATGTATACAGCGGTGCCTCATAAGCACAAGTACATCATGTTGCAGCAGTGTTACCATAAACACCAGTACAGCATAGATACGGAGGCAAAAAATATGATTTTTTTTAGCATTTTTTGCATATGTGCAGATGGTGGTACTCGGTTTGCAATAGCTCTGCCATATGTACAGCGCTGAGCGAACCATTGGCGCTTTATAAATACTGTATAATATTAATATGCACTAGTGCAGCAGCACACAGCCATTCATGTCAATGACAATCTGTACACTGCACCTGGGCTGCCTGAATGCAGGAAATATGCTGGCAATTAGGCTACATTTAGCCATGCTGCCAGTCAGGGGCGTATTTTCCATAAGTCAAACAAGGCATTTGCCTAGGGTGGCATTTTTCAGGGGGACAGCGCCACCCCCTGGAAGAACAGATGGAAGAAGGGACATATAGCATGGGGACCAGGTGGGATCTGATAGAGTCTGCGGGATGCTTGGTGGTGTATGCAGAGCCTGACTCTCATTCTCGGGGATGTCCAGAGCTGTGAAGGTGAGTGTCTTCTCTCTCTTGGCGGGGGTGGGTTGGGGGGTGGCTAGTGTACCAGGGTACCAGGGTCGATGGTAGTGGAAGGCTGTCTGAGTGGGGGGGGGGTGGTGGTCGGTGTCAGGGTCTCTCTGTGTGTGGGGGGGGTTGGGGCAATTTTTGTGTTGCCTAGGACAGCACAAAACCTAAATACACCACTGCTGCCAGTCCCAGTAGCAAAAATATACTGATTTTTGTGACTGGGATGGACAGCTGTGTGGAGGTAGTTTTAACCAGTACAGTGCAATGATAGGCTGTTGGCAGCTGCAGCTATTTGTGACTGTTCACACAACCAATGGTTACCCACAGTGATTCTTGCAACTGGAATTCACCAGTGTACTGGAAAACACCAAATGTAGCTTTACACTGAATGAGCTCTGCCGGCCTGTGTACAAAAGCCCTTATACCTCACGGCAAAAAGACTGATAGAGAAATTTAGATTATTATAGTTTAAAATGACGTATCGTAAATAGCGGTCCTTGGCTAGAATATGCAAGTGAATGTTGCTTGAGGTGATTGTAGCCGTATTAATGCACTTGCGACAGAAACAAATGAGTACTCTCCGTGATACTTTTTTTATTTGCACTAACATACAATTTTGAGGACAAGCTTTCGGGAAGTGTCCCCTTCTTCAAGGTCCAGTAGTACTGCCTGGACCTTGAAGAAGGGGACATACACCGAAAGCTTGTCCTCAAAATTGTATGTTAGTGCAAATAAAAAAAGTATCACGTCAGTACTCAAGGGCATGTTGAAACACTTAAGAAAAAAAAGATAATGTACCAAGATATACTCTGCTGGGAAGAGATCATTGACACAAGGAAGACTAAGCAGCGCTCTAATAATAGGAAAAATACACTGAGAATACTGAATTATTTTTATCAGACATGTCACTAGCTTTTAAACTTTTTAATATAGACGTCTATTCTCATGGTTAGCATGTGTGGTTATTTAGCCAGCCCACTGAACTGAAAGAGTCCTGACTCCTATCCCTATAGAAAACTAAGTGTCTCTGAGGAAAAAAGCTTTGTCTGCCATTCATGAGAAATTACTTCTGCAAATACATCCACTTTGTCACATATTGAATTTAAATAATCTTGTTGTGCAAGGCTAATGGGCTTAATTAATAACATATACTGTATGAGCACAGGTGTAAAGCAACAAATCAAGTAGCAGCTTTATCTAGATTATAATACAATGGTTAATCAATTGCTAAGATTATAGATTAAAGTCATTCTAAAGGCAAAAGTTTTTTATTAAGATAAAAAGTTGTACTTACCTGCTCTGCGCAACAATATTAAATGGAGTCTCTTACCACTTCTTTGGCAGTCCCTCCCTGGCGTTAATGGGTGCCCCCATAGCAAGCTGTGTGCTATAGGGGCACCTGAGCAGGGATGCTCTCAAGCCGGGCTGTGTGTGTTTATAAAAACACACAGTGCATCTCTGCCATGCCCCCCCATTTGACTGACAACAGCAGGACCCTAAAGTTCCCACTGCTGTATGTGTCTCCTGCAAGAAGAGGAAGTCAGTGGAGCATTGCTACAGACAGGACAGCACTGGATCATGATAGGAGGCAGGTAAGTGTTGGGGAGGGGGCAGGAAAGGAGTTTGTGGAACATTTTTTACCTTATTGCAGGGAATGCATTAAGGTAAAAAACATTTTGCCTTTATACCCACTTTAAAGTGGAACTGAAGTTCCACTGTAAGAAACAGCAAGCATTCAAGCTTTTACTGCAGAGAGAAATGTCTCTTCTACAATAAAATGCCCCTACCTGCCTGCTCACTGTCTTCTCTGACACTGAAAACTGAGGTGAGCATGCTCAGCTCATGTTACAGTGCCGGGCCATTCTCTGAGTGCTGGGACAACTAGCTCCTTCACATGCGCAGGAGTGACGTCATCCCTCGCAGGCCAATGAAAAGGCCCAAAGACCAGCACGCAGAAGAAGTTGCCTGTGAGGGATCATTGGACAGGTAAGTATTCAACCTTTAGTTCTGCTTTAAATGTATTAATAAATGTAATGAATTCAAACCAGAATTTGCAAAAAGATCATCTGACTTTCTTGCACTGTGTTACTACTCTTCAACACTTTGGGATGCAGGGATGTAATTTTTTCAAATATTATTCATGTTATTGTTATTTTATTAACTGTAACAGTAATATACATGTAGTGTTAACCCCCATGAGAGCTGCTGGCTTTGAGTCCCCCTTTACTTCCTGCACAGCCAGGCAACATGCATTTTCCATATGTATTCAGGCACAAGCAACAGTCAATAGGCTTGTTTTTTTAGTTTTAGCAAAGTAAGCAACTTGCAGGAGCTCTGAGTCCCCTTGAATGGATTTTTAGCAAAGTCGCCAACTTGTTGAAGCTCTAAGTCCTCTTAATGAATGAAATACCAGCCCACCTGGCTATGGTATCTGTTCCCAGGACAAAGGATTGGCTATAAGCCATAAACTGTCCCCTGAAGACCTGCCAAGAACTTGCATCCAGCAGAATTCTCCCTTCTAGGCCCTGGGGGTGTAGAGGTACTCACACTGTCCTTGCCCTGCAGCTGTGCACAGAACTGCTTTCAGGCCTTTGTCGCTGGGCCGGTTCCTCTCAAAGCTTTGCAGGCTGCCCTTCCCTGATGGACTGCAGGGCAGTGGAGCTCCCTCCTCCAGCTCTCCTCTTTCCTCCTTCAGCTTCCAGCCTCCAATCTGGAGGCAAAGTCCCCTGGGTCAGACTCCCATAAATATGCATATCAGCCCCTCATCACCTCCGCCTACTGGCTTCTAGAAGCTTGTCCAAGTTTCTAGAACAGGAGGAGGTACCAAGTGACTGACCTGTAGAGCCCACCAGCTTGACCCGAAATAAACCCTCTGACTAAACCCAGAGTAAGCCTCTAACTACTCTGACCAACTATGTACACTAAAGGCCACTACTAGAGATGAGCGAATCGAAGTAGGCGAAGTGGAATTCATTTCGAATATTAGGAAAATTTCGATTTTCCTCGATTTTCGTCGAATCCGAAAATAAGCAGACTTCGGAAGCGCGAATCGAAATTTTTCCTAAAATGGCGGCGACATGTGCGGCGACGGAGCGGGGATGTCTGGGAAGGCGCGCAGACAAGGCGCGCTGACCCATAATGCATTCATTCATGACATGTGATCGCATTAGCCAATCAGCAGCCAGCCAGCCAGCACTGTGTAATGGTCGAGTTATAAATGGCGGCCATTTTAGAATTCTCCATTTGCCTCCAGTCATTCAACAGAGGCAGACCTGGCTGTATTCAGGGAGAGAGTTAGGGACAGAGAAACGTTACTTAGGGACACAGAAACGTTAGTTAGGGCCACAGAATCGTTACTTAGGGCCATAGAAACGTTACATAGGGCCACAGAAACGTTACTTAGGGCCACAGAATCGTTAGTTAGGGCCACAGAAACGTTACTTAGGGACACAGAATTGTTACTCAGGGACAGACAGAATTGTTACTGAGGGATACAGAATTGTTACTGAGGGCCACAGAATCGTTACTTAGGGCCACAGAATTGTTACTTAGGGACAGACACAGAATTGTTACTGAGGGACACAGATTTGTTACTGAGGGTCACAGAATCGTTACTTAGGGCCACAGAATTGTTACTTAGGGACAGACACAGAATTGTTACTGAGGGACACAGATTTGTTACTGAGGGCCACAAAATCGTTACTTAGGGCCACAGAAATGTTACTTAGGGCCACAGAATTGTTACTTAGGGACAGACACAGAATTGTTACTGAGGGACACAGATTTGTTACTGAGGGCCACAGAAACGTTACTTAGGGCCACAGAAACGTTACTTAGGGCCACAGAATCGTTAGTTAGTGTCACAGAAACGTTACTTAGGGACACAGAATTGTTACTCAGGGACAGACACAGAAATGTTACTGAGCGATACAGAATTGTTACTGAGGGCCACAGAATCGTTACTTAGGGCCACAGAAACGTTACTTAGGGCCACAGAAACGTTACTTAGGGCCACAGAATTGTTACTTAGGGACAGACACAGAATTGTTATTGAGGGACACAGAATTGTTACTGAGGGCCACAGAACTGTTACTTAGGGCCACAGAAACGTTACTTAGGGCCACAGAATTGTTACTTAGGGACAGACACAGAATTGTTACTGAGGGACACAGATTTGTTACTGAGGGCCACAGAAACATTACTTAGGGCCACAGAAACATTACTTAGGGCCACAGAATCGTTACTTAGGGCCACAGAAATGTTACTTAGGGCCACAGAAACGTTACTTAGGGCCACAGAATTGTTACTCAGGGACAGACACAGAATTGTTACTGAGGGATACAGAATTGTTACTGAGGGACACAGATCCGTTACTTAGGGCCACAGAAACGTTACTTAGGGCCACAGAATTGTTACTTAGGGACAGACACAGAATTGTTACTGAGGGACACAGATTTGTTACTGAGGGCCACAGAAACGTTACTTAGGGCCACAGAAACGTTACTTAGGGCCACAGAATCGTTACTTAGGGCCACAGAAACGTTACTTAGGGCCACAGAAACTTTACTTAGGGCCACAGAATTGTTACTTAGGGACAGACACAGAATTGTTACTGAGGGACACAGAATTGTTACTGAGGGCCACAGAACCGTTACTTAGGGCCACAGAAACGTTACTTAGGGACACAGAATTGTTACTCAGGGACAGACACAGAATTGTTACTGAGGGATACAGAATTGTTACTGAGGGACACAGAAACGTTACTTAGGGCCACAGAAACGTTACTTAGGGCCACAGAAACGTTACTTAGGGCCACAGAATTGTTACTTAGGGACAGACACAGAATTGTTACTGAGGGACACAGAATTGTTACTGAGGGCCACAGAACCGTTACTTAGGGCCACAGAAACGTTACTTAGGGACACAGAATTGTTACTCAGGGACAGACACAGAATTGTTACTGAGGGACACAGAATTGTTACTGAGGGCCACAGAACTGTTACTGAGGGCCACAGAACTGTTACTTAGGGCCACAGAAACGTTACTTAGGGCCACAGAAACGTTACTTAGGGCCACAGAAACGTTACTTAGGGCTACAGAAACGTTACTTAGGGCAACAGAATCGTTACTTAGGGCCACAGAATCGTTACTTAGGGCCACAGAAACGTTACTTAGGGACACAGAAACGTTACTTAGGGACACAGAATTGTTACTCAGGGACAGACACAGAATTGTTACTGAGGGACACAGAATTGTTACTGAGGGCCACAGAACTGTTACTGAGGGCCACGGAACTGTTACTTAGGGCCACAGAAACGTTACTTAGGGCTACAGAAACGTTACTTAGGGCCACAGAATCGTTACTTAGGGCCACAGAATCGTTACTTAGGGCCACAGAAACGTTACTTAGGGACACAGAAACGTTACTTAGGGACACAAAATTGTTACTCAGGGACAGACACAGAATTGTTACTGAGGGACACAGAATTGTTACTGAGGGACAAACACAGAATTGTTACTGAGGGACACAGATTTGTTACTGAGGGCCACAGAACCGTTACTTAGGGCCACAGAAACGTTACTTAGGGACACAGAATTGTTACTCAGGGACAGACACAGAATTGTTACTGAGGGCCACAGAACTGTTACTGAGGGCCACAGAACTGTTACTTAGGGCCACAGAAATGTTACTTAGGGCCACAGAAACGTTACTTAGGGCTACAGAAACGTTACTTAGGGCCACAGAATCGTTACTTAGAGCCACAGAATCGTTACTTAGGGCCACAGAAACGTTACTTAGGGACACAGAAACGTTACTTAGGGACACAAAATTGTTACTCAGGGACAGACACAGAATTGTTACTGAGGGACACAGAATTGTTACTGAGGGCAACAGAACTGTTACTGAGGGCCACAGAACTGTTACTTAGGGCCACAGAAACGTTACTTAGGGCCACAGAAACGTTACTTAGGGCTACAGAAACGTTACTTAGGGCCACAGAATCGTTACTTAGGGCCACAGAAACGTTACTTAGGGCCACAGAAACGTTACTTAGGGACACAGAATTGTTACTCAGGGACAGACACAGAATTGTTACTGAGGGACACAGATTTGTTACTGAGGGCCACAGAACCGTTACTTAGGGCCACAGAAACGTTACTTAGGGACACAGAATTGTTACTCAGGGACAGACACAGAATTGTTACTCAGGGACACAGAATTGTTACTGAGGGACACAGAATTTTTACTAAGGGACACAGAATTGTTACTCAGGGACACAGAATTGTTACTCAGGGACACAGAATTGTTACTGAGGGACACAGAATTGTTACTGAGGGACACAGAATTGTTACTCAGGGACACAGAATTGTTACTCAGGGACAGACACAGAATTGTTACTCAGGGACAGACACAGAATTGTTACTGAGGGACACAGAATTGTTACTGAGGGCCACAGAACTGTTACTTAGGGCCAGAGAAACGTTACTCAGGGACACAGAATTGTTACTCAGGGACAGACACAGAATTGTTACTCAGGGACAGACACAGAATTGTTACTGAGGGACACAGAATTGTTACTGAGGGACACAGAATTGTTACTGAGGGCCACAGAACTGTTACTTAGGGCCACAGAAACGTTACTCAGGGACACAGAATTGTTACTCAGGGACAGACACAGAATTGTTACTCAGGGACACAGAATCGTTTAATTAAAGAGTATGTCAGACAACATGCAGAGGAGTGGCAGAGGAGGCAATGTTTTAGGAGCGAGCAGACGTGGCAGCAGAGGAAGGGGTCGAGGCAGCACTATTCGCAGCCAGAGGCCAGTGCTCCCGGTGTCATCCAGCGGTCGTGTCTCCACCGACAACCCTGCCGTCATCGATTGGTTGGCTCGGTCGTCTTCCTCTTCCCAGGTCACCTCTGACACCTACAGCCAACGGTCAGTGGGTACGTCAGACACAACCGTTAGTTGGCATGGCCCGGGAGCAAGCCCACTGAAATCACATGTCCTCTACCTGCCCCTGTCCTTTGGTGTTCCCTCACCAAGCGAAGTATCGCATGCTGTGGGCTCAGCCCCACTGTACAGTGAGGAAGAGCTAACAGAGGGCGGTCAGGAACGGGGGGAGACATCCGCCTCTTCAGCAGCCAGGCGAAGAAGTAGTGGCGAGAAGAGTGGCTCGGTAGCCGGTCTAGAGACAGCTCTGTCTCCTGACCCACACGCAGCCGAGGGGGCTAGTAGTGAGGCGGAGACCCTAATTGATGTTGATGAGGCTGATCGCACTTGGCAGCCTCGTCGTCATCAGGCTATTGCTTCCGCATCATCAGGAGAAGAGGGTGGCAGCTTGGCAGCGAGCGAAACAGTCGGTGGGTTGCCCAGGAGGCAGCAGGGTCGCAGCAGTGTCAGTGGAGCCAAACGGCCACGGAGTAGAGCACCAGCTCCACTGCAGCCTACCACCACGGCCAGTAGTGGTGCCGGTGTGCACGGAGGAAGCAGCAGTCAGCCAGTGAGGAGTATCGGGGGCAAAGTTTCCTACTCGGCGGTGTGGCAATTTTTTGTCAAGCCGCCCGAGGAAGTAAACGTAGCCGTATGTCGACTATGTGGCCAGAAAGTCAAGCATGGCCAGGGGGCCCATGTTGGGACTACAGCGTTGCGGCAGCATATGCAGCGTCGCCATTTGGTGGCCTGGGAAAACCGTGATAAAGATACGGCGGTTCTGCCCGCCCCAGTCCCCGCTCCATCACCCGCTCCGTTACTTGCTCCGTCACCCGACGTCAATTGCCCTCTATCAGCCAGTCAAGGCTCCAACACCTCTGCTGAGGGGAGTTGTCGCTCGTTGCCATCTTCCACTCGTTCAGATGCTCCTTCTCCTGCTACTCCTCTTCACGGATTCCGTCAGCAGTCTTTCTTGGAATCCGTTTCCAAGAGACAACAGTTTGCGAGCACGCACCCGACGGTGCAAAAGCTGAACGTCCTCCTGTCCAAGTTGCTGGTGCTGCAGTCCCTCCCTTTCCAAGTGGTGGACTCAGCACCTTTCCGAGAAATGATGGCTTGTGCCGCGCCGCGGTGGAGAGTGCCAAGCCGTCATTTCTTCGCCAAAAAGGCAGTGCCAGCCCTGCATTCACATGTAGAAGAGATGGTGGGCCAGTCTTTGAGCATGTCGGTCTCTGCCAAAGTGCACGGCAGCGCCGACGTGTGGAGCTGTAACTACGGTCAGGGACAGTACATGTCATTTACGGCCCACTGGGTGAACGTGGTGCCGTCACAGCCGCACCAGCAACTTGGACAGTTCACGCCGCTTTTGCCTCCACGTTTGCACGTCCTTGGTCCACAAAAGATGTCCGCCTCTACCACCTCTTCTTCCTTCGTGTCCTCAGCCGCCACCCCCGTGCCAAGTCCCATTACCCGACCGGCATATCACATGTGCAGGGCGCAACGGTGTCACGCTGTGCTGCACCTGGTATGCCTTGGCGAACGTAGTCACACAGGGGAGGAACTTCTCAGTGTAATGAACAGAGAAATCGACAGATGGCTGTCTCCGCGCAAACTGAAAATCGGAACCATGTTGACCGACAACGGAAAGAACATGGTGTCTGCTCTGCGTGAAGGAAGGTTGTGCCATGCGCCATGCATGGCTCACGTGTTCAATCTGGTTGTCAAGCGGTTCCTAAAATCCACCATCCCACTGCAAGACATCCTTAAAATGTCACGTAAACTTTGCATGCATTTCAGCCATTCCTACACCGCAAAGCACACCCTCCTTGAGCTGCTGCGGCAGAACGGAATTCCACAGCATCGCCTGATCTGCGACGTTGCAACAAGGTGGAATTCAACCCTACACATGTTAGACCGCCTTTACGAACAGCGAAAGGCCATCACCGATTTCCTGATGTTACAAGCGGATAAAGGTACTCCCCTGTGTAACTTCGATGTCAGCCATTGGCAGCTCATGCGTGACACCTGCCGCTTGCTCAGGCCCTTTGAGGAGGCCACGCTATTCGTGAGTCGGCAGGACTATGGGATGAACGACGTCATTCCTCTGTTGCACGTCCTGGAACAAATGCTGTTAACAATGGCTGGTCAGGGTGCGGTAGACGTGGCGCACAGATCTCAACGCCACATGACCCCTGTGGGGGCAGGACAGGAAGAAGAGGAGGAGGTAGAGGAGGACATTTGTGCTCAGGAATTATTGAGTGAAATGGGTGGTTTTTCCACTCAGCGGACAGGAGTGGAGGAGCAGGAGCATCTGGTAGAAAAGGAGGAGGAGGAGACAGAGGACCCAGACGCACCATGGCAGTATGCTGTGGAGATGGAGGCAGGGAGTCCCTCGCATTCCTTGGCACAAATGGCCCATAGCATGCTCGCTTGCTTGCGTAGCGACAGCCGAATAATAACCATCAGACAGAGGGATGACTTTTGGCTGTCCACCTTGTTGGACCCTTGCTACCGTTCAAAAATGGTGGCCTTTTTCACACCTGCTGAGAGGGAGGCCAAAATAACGTACTATAAAAACCACCTATGTAGTCAGTTGGTCTCTGCCTTTGTGCGCCAACGTCCATCCTCAGACACTGTGGGCCCTGTGCTCTCGCGTTCCGCTGCCATGGCAGCAGGGGAGGGGTGGGGTGGTAGGAGCAGTGGTAGCTCCACCAGCAGCGGCTGCCTCAGTCTGCAGTCGATGATGAGTAGCTTTCTTCACCAGCGCAGTGAGGAAACTACTAACCAGCCGCAGCAGCAGCAGCATCAGGTGGACCTGGAGCAGGACCTCAAACAACAGGCTTGGGCCTACTTGGACAGCACCCTGCCAACCGAGGTAGACAATCCCCTTGACTACTGGGCAACGAAACTTGACCTTTGGCCCCAACTAGCTGAATTTGCCCTTGAAAGGCTGTCATGCCCGGCCAGTAGCGTGGCATCGGAGCGCGTGTTTAGTGCGGCAGGAGGTATTGTAACTCCGCGGAGGACACGACTGTCCACCCAAAGTGTGGAGAGACTCACGTTTGTGAAAATGAATCAGGCGTGGATTAGTCTGGATTTCAAACCACCAGTTCCTGACACAACTGACTAAATCCGCCATGAATCATGCCCCTGCCATGTGCCACTTTCACGTCTCCTCACACTGCTGGTGTGTTCCATTTTTTGTTATAGGGTGCTGGCAGATTACGGGCCTCCCATAGCTGCTGCCAGGACCATAATCTGCCATGGGCTCCTGTACCGCCTCCTCATGCTGCTGCCAGGTCCACAGTGTCTCATGCCATGTGCCACTTTCAGGTCTCCTCACACTGCTGGTGTGTTCCATTTTTTGTCATAGGGTGCTGGCAGATTACGGGCCTCCTATAGCTGCTGCCAGGCCCCTAATCTGCCATGGGCCCCTATACCACCTCCTCATGCTGCTGCCAAGTCCAGAGTCTCTCATGGGTCCCTGTACGGCGTCCCATTGCTGCTGTCTCCATCGCCACACTCTGCCATGTGCCACTTTCAGGTCTCCTCACACACTGCTGGTGTGTTCAATTTTTTGACATAGGGTGCTGGCAGATTACGGGCCTCCCATAGCTGCTGCCAGGCCCCTAATCTGCCATGGGGCCCTATACCGCCTCCTCATGCTGCTGCCAGGTCCAGAGTCTCTCATGGGTCCCTGTACGGCCTCCCATTGCTGCTGTCTCCATCGCCACACTCTTCCATGTGCCACTTTCAGGTCTCCTCACACTGCTGGTGTGTTCCATTTTTTGTCATAGGGTGCTGGCAGATTACGGGCCTCCCATAGCTGCTGCCAGGCCCCTAATCTGCCATGGGCCCCTGTACCGCCTCCTCATGCTGCTGCCAGGTCCACAGTGTCTCATGCCATGTGCCACTTTCAGGTCTCCTCACACTGCTGGTGTGTTCAATTTTTTGACATAGGGTGCTGGCAGATTACGGGCCTCCCATAGCTGCTGCCAGGCCCTAATCTGCCATGGGCCCCTATACCGCCTCCTCATGCTGCTGCCAGGTCCAGAGTCTCTCATGGGTCCCTGTACGGCCTCCCATTGCTGCTGTCTCCATCGCCACACTCTGCCATGTGCCACTTTCAGGTCTCCTCACACACTGCTGGTGTGTTCAATTTTTTGACATAGGGTGCTGGCAGATTACGGGCCTCCCATAGCTGCTGCCAGGCCCCTAATCTGCCATGGGCCCCTATACCGCCTCCTCATGCTGCTGCCAGGTCCACAGTGTCTCATGCCATGTGCCACTTTCAGGTCTCCTCACACTGCTGGTGTGTTCAATTTTTTCACATAGGGTGCTGGCAGATTACGGGCCTCCCATAGCTGCTGCCAGGCCCCTAATCTGCCATGGGCCCCTATACCGCCTCCTCATGCTGCTGCCAAGTCTAGAGTCTGTCATGGGTCCCTGTACGGCGTCCCATTGCTGCTGTCTACATCGCCACACTCTGCCATGTGCCACTTTCAGGTCTCCTCACACACTGCTGGTGTGTTCAATTTTTTGACATAGGGTGCTGGCAGATTATGGGCCTCCCATAGCTGCTGCCAGGCCCCTAATCTGCCATGGGCCCCTATACCGCCTCCTCATGCTGCTGCCAGGTCCACAGTGTCTCATGCCATGTGCCACTTTCAGGTCTCCTCACACTGCTGGTGTGTTCAATTTTTTGACATAGGGTACTGGCAGATTACGGGCCTCCCATAGCTGCTGCCAGGCCCCTAATCTGCCATGGTCCCCTATACTGCCTCCTCATGCTGCTGCCAGGTCCAGAGTCTCTCATGGGTCCCTGTACGGCCTCCCATTGCTGCTGTCTCCATCGCCACACTCTGCCATGTGCCACTTTCAGGTCTCCTCACACACTGCTGGTGTGTTCAATTTTTTGACATAGGGTGCTGGCAGATTACGGGCCTCCCATAGCTGCTGCCAGGCCCCTAATCTGCCATGGGCCCCTATACCGCCTCCTCATGCTGCTGCCAGGTCCACAGTGTCTCATGCCATGTGCTACTTTCAGGTCTCCTCACACTGCTGGTGTGTTCAATTTTTTGACATAGGGTGCTGGCAGATTACGGGCCTCCCATAGCTGCTGCCAGGCACCTAATCTGCCATGGGCCCCTATACCGCCTCCTCATGCTGCTGCCAAGTCCAGAGTCTCTCTTGGGTCCCTGTACGGCGTCCCATTGCTGCTGTCTCCATCGCCACACTCTGCCATGTGCCACTTTCAGGTCTCCTCACACACTGCTGGTGTGTTCAATTTTTTTGACATAGGGTGCTGGCAGATTACGGGCCTCCCATAGCTGCTGCCAGGCCCCTAATCTGCCATGGGCCCCTGTACCGCCTCCTCATGCTGCTGCCAGGTCCACAGTGTCTCATGCCATGTGCCACTTTCAGGTCTCCTCACACTGCTGGTGTGTTCCATTTTTTGTCATAGGGTGCTGGCAGATTACGGGCCTCCTATAGCTGCTGCCAGGCCCCTAATCTGCCATGGGCCCCTATACCGCCTCCTCATGCTGCTGCCAAGTCCAGAGTCTGTCATGGGTCCCTGTACGGCCTCCCATTGCTGCTGTCTCCATCGCCACACTCTGCCATGTGCCACTTTCAGGTCTCCTCACACACTGCTGGTGTGTTCAATTTTTTGACATAGGGTGCTGGCAGATTACGGGCCTCCCATAGCTGCTGTCAGGCCCCTAATCTGCCATGGGCCCCTATACCGCCTCCTCATGCTGCTGCCAGGTCCACAGTGTCTCATGCCATGTGCCACTTTCAGGTCTCCTCACACTGCTGGTGTGTTCAATTTTTTGACATAGGGTGCTGGCAGATTACGGGCCTCCCATAGCTGCTGCCAGGCCCCTAATCTGCCATGGGCCCCTATACCGCCTCCTCATGCTGCTGCCAGGTCCACAGTGTCTCATGCCATGTGCCACTTTCAGGTCTCCTCACACTGCTGGTGTGTTCAATTTTTTGACATAGGGTGCTGGCAGATTACGGGCCTCCCATAGCTGCTGCCAGGCCCCTAATCTGCCATGGGCCCCTATACCACCTCCTCATGCTGCTGCTAAGTCCAGAGTCTGTCATGGGTCCCTGTACGGCCTCCCATTGCTGCTGTCTTCATCGCCACACTCTGCCATGTGCCACTTTCAGGTCTCCTCACACACTGCTGGTGTGTTCAATTTTTTGACATAGGGTGCTGGCAGATTACGGGCCTCCCATAGCTGCTGTCAGGCCCCTAATCTGCCATGGGCCCCTATACCGCCTCCTCATGCTGCTGCCAGGTCCACAGTGTCTCATGCCATGTGCCACTTTCAGGTCTCCTCACACTGCTGGTGTGTTCAATTTTTTGACATAGGGTGCTGGCAGATTACGGGCCTCCCATAGCTGCTGCCAGGCCCCTAATCTGCCATGGGCCCCTATACCGCCTCCTCATGCTGCTGCCAGGTCCAGAGTCTCTCATGGGTCCCTGTACGGCCTCCGATTGCTGCTGTCTCCATCGCCACACTCTGCCATGTGCCACTTTCAGGTCTCCTCACACACTGCTGGTGTGTTCAATTTTTTGACATAGGGTGCTGGCAGATTACGGGCCTCCCATAGCTGCTGCCAGGCCCCTAATCTGCCATGGGCCCCTATACCGCCTCCTCATGCTGCTGCCAGGTCCACAGTGTCTCATGCCATGTGCCACTTTCAGGTCTCCTCACACTGCTGGTGTGTTCAATTTTTTGACATAGGGTGCTGGCAGATTACGGGCCTCCCATAGCTGCTGCCAGGCCCCTAATCTGCCATGGGCCCCTATACCGCCTCCTCATGCTGCTGCCAGGTCCAGAGTCTCTCATGGGTCCCTGTACGGCGTCCCATTGCTGCTGTCTCCATCGCCACACTCTGCCATGTGCCACTTTCAGGTCTCCTCACACACTGCTGGTGTGTTCAATTTTTTGACATAGGGTGCTGGCAGATTACGGGCCTCCCATAGCTGCTGCCAGGCCCCTAATCTGCCATGGGCCCCTGTACCGCCTCCTCATGCTGCTGCCAGGTCCACAGTGTCTCATGCCATGTGCCACTTTCAGGTCTCCTCACACTGCTGGTGTGTTCAATTTTTTGACATAGGGTGCTGGCAGATTACGGGCCTCCCATAGCTGCTGCCAGGCCCCTAATCTGCCATGGGCCCCTATACCACCTCCTCATGCTGCTGCCAAGTCCAGAGTCTCTCATGGGTCCCTGTACGGCGTCCCATTGCTGCTGTCTCCATCGCCACACTCTGCCATGTGCCACTTTCAGGTCTCCTCACACACTGCTGGTGTGTTCAATTTTTTGACATAGGGTGCTGGCAGATTACGGGCCTCCCATAGCTGCTGCCAGGCCCCTAATCTTCCATGGGCCCCTGTACCGCCTGCTCATGCTGCTGCCAGGTCCACAGTGTCTCATGCCATGTGCCACTTTCAGGTCTCCTCACACTGCTGGTGTGTTCAATTTTTTGACATAGGGTGCTGGCAGATTACGGGCCTCCCAGCGCTGCTGCCAGGCCCCTAATCTGCCATGGGCCCCTATACCGCCTCCTCATGCTGCTGCCAAGTCCAGAGTCTCTCTTGGGTCCCTGTACGGCGTCCCATTGCTGCTGTCTCCATCGCCACACTCTGCCATGTGCCACTTTCAGGTCTCCTCACACACTGCTGGTGTGTTCAATTTTTTGACATAGGGTGCTGGCAGATTACGGGCCTCCCATAGCTGCTGCCAGGCCCCTAATCTGCCATGGGCCCCTGTACCGCCTCCTCATGCTGCTGCCAGGTCCACAGTGTCTCATGCCATGTGCCACTTTCAGGTCTCCTCACACTGCTGGTGTGTTCCATTTTTTGTCATAGGGTGCTGGCAGATTACGGGCCTCCTATAGCTGCTGCCAGGCCCCCAATCTGCCATGGGCCCCTATACGGCCTCCTCATGCTGCTGCCAGGTCCAGAGTCTCTCATGGGTCCCTGTACGGCCTCCCATTGCTGCTGTCTCCATCGCCACACTCTGCCATGTGCCACTTTCAGATCTCCTCACACTGCTGGTGTGTTACATTTTTTGTCATAGGGTGCTGGCAGATTACGGGCCTCCCATTGCTGCTGCCAGGCCCGTAATCTGCCATGGGCCCCCGTACCGACTCCTCATGCTGTGACGTTGCAACAAGGTGGAATTCAACCCTACATATGTTAGACCGCCTTTACGAACAGCGAAAGGCCATCACAGATTTCCTGATGTTAAAAGCGGATAAAGGTACTCCCTGTGTAACTTAGATGTCAGCCATTGGCAGCTCATGCGTGACACCTGCGCTTGCTCAGGCCCTTTGAGGAGGCCACGCTATTCGTGAGTCGGCAGGACTATGGGATGAACGACGTCATTCCTCTGTTGCACGTCCTGGAACAAATGCTGTTAACAATGGCTGGTCAGGGTGCGGTAGACGTGGCGCACAGATCTCAACGCCACATGACCCCTGTGGGGGCAGGACAGGAAGAAGAGGAGGAGGTAGAGGAGGACATTTGTGCTCAGGAATTATTGAGTGAAATGGGTGGTTTTTCCACTCAGCGGACAGGAGTGGAGGAGCAGGAGCATCTGGTAGAGGAGGAGGAAGAGGAGACAGAGGACCCAGACGCACCGTGGCAGTATGCTGTGGAGATGGAGGCAGGGAGTCCCTCGCATTCCTTGGCACAAATGGCCCATAGCATGCTCGCTTGCTTGCGTAGCGACAGCCGAATAATAACCATCAGACAGAGGGATGACTTTTGGCTGTCCACCTTGTTGGACCCTCGCTACCGTTCAAAAATGGTGGCCTTTTTCACACCTGCTGAGAGGGAGGCCAAAATAACGTACTATAAAAACCACCTATGTAGTCAGCTGGTCTCTGCCTTTCTGCGCCAACGTCCATCCTCAGACACTGTGGGCCCTGTGCGCTCGCGTTCCGCTGCCATGGCAGCAGGAGAGGGGTGGGGTGGTAGGAGCAGTGGCAGCTCCACCAGCAGCAGCTGCCTCAGTCTGCAGTCGATGATGAGTAGCTTTCTTCACCAGCGCAGTGAGGAAACTACTAACCAGCCGCAGCAGCAGCAGCAGCAGCAGCATCAGGTGGACCTGGAGCAGGACCTCAAACAACAGGCTTAAGCCTACTTGGACAGCACCCTGCCAACCGAGGTAGACAATCCCCTTGACTACTGGGCAACGAAACTTGACCTTTGGCCCCAACTAGCTGAATTTGCCCTTGAAAGGCTGTCATGCCCGGCCAGTAGCGTGGCATCGGAGCGCGTGTTTAGTGCGGCAGGAGGTATTGTAACTCCGCGGAGGACACGACTATCCACCCAAAGTGTGGAGAGACTCACGTTTGTGAAAATGAATCAGGCATGGATTAGTCTGGATTTCAAACCACCAGTTCCTGACACAACTGAATAAATCCGCCATGAATCATGCCCCAAACATGTGCCACTTTCAGGTCTCCTCACACTGCTGGTGTGTTCCATTTTTTGTCATAGGGTGCTGGCAGATTACGGGCCGCCCATAGCTGCTGCCAGGCCCCTAATCTGCCATGGGGCCGTATACCGCCTCCTCATGCTGCTGCCAAGTCCAGAGTCTCTCATGGGTCCCTGTACGGCCTCCCATTGCTGCTGTCTCCATCGCCACACTCTGCCATGTGCCACTTTCAGGTCTCCTCACACTGCTGGTGTGTTCCATTTTTTGTCATAGGGTGCTGGCAGATTACGGGCCTCCCATAGCTGCTGCCAGGCCCCTAATCTGCCATGGGCCCCTATACCGCCTCCTCATGCTGCTGCCAGGTCCAGAGTCTCTCATGGGTCCCTGTACGGCCTCCCATTGCTGCTGTCTCCATCGCCACACTCTGCCATGTGCCACTTTCAGGTCTCCTCACACTGCTGGTGTGTTCCATTTTTTGTCATAGGGTGCTGGCAGATTACGGGCCTCCCATAGCTGCTGCCAGGCCCCTAATCTGCCATGGGCCCCCGTACCGACTCCTCATGCTGCTGCCAGGCCCGTAATCTGTCATGGGCCCCTGTACCGCCTCCTCATGCTGCTGCCAGGTCCAGAGTGTGTCATGGGTCCCTGTACGGCCTCCCATTGCTGCTGTCTCCATCGCCACACTCTGCCATGTGCCACTTTCAGGTCTCCTCACACTGCTGGTGGTTTCCATTTTTGTCATAGGGTGCTGTATGGCCTCCCATTGCTGCTGCCTCCACCGCCACACTGTGGCTCCACACTCTGGTTTTGGCCCCGTGACTGCCCAAATGAGTGAAGTGTGCGGTGATTCTAAGATCGACGGCACTCATCTGCATGTTATACTGACTGTCAGTATTATTTCTCTTCCCCAGCAGACTCCAAGGGCATTTAAATTAAAGGTACAGTGTTCTGCACTAATATAAAGGCTCTCTGAAGCCTAGAAACACCCTTTTATAAGTTAAATTCGCAGCGAATATATTCGACTCGAATCAAAATTTTTCCACGAATTCGCCGAATCAGTCGAATCGAATTTTTGAATACTTCGCTCATCTCTTGCCACTACATATATATTAACTGTGCATTATTGTAAGATGGAACTTCAGGCTGGCAAGAAAAATAGTGACAGCCCATGCTAAACAAGATACATTGCTGGTTTAATCTAGAGCTGTGTTTCTTGACCGCTGGGCCATGGCTCATGCCAGGCTATAGCCTCCCTCTTGTGCAACAGTTTGATTATTGCAGAGCCGGGGGTTGTTGTTTCTGTGTGTCTGCACTGACTGCTTTCTCCCTGCTGGACTTCAGCTTGACAGCTGCCGTTGTCACAGCCTCTGCAGAGACTTTCTTGCTGGCTCATTGCACAGCCTATGTATTTGGCATGGTTTGCTTACATTCTATACCCGCCTGGTAGGTAGGCAGTACATATCTTATAGTCTATAGAGCAGGATACAGGAAGCCATTCAAGACAAGCTGCGATGCTATGTGAGTGACCCAGAAGGATCTGATCAGTCTCTCTCTTCTCCTGGGGGGTTCTTCCCTGGGAGGGGGAATGTGTTTGTGTTCCAGAGAGTTTATTGCTACTAGGCCACAGTAAGTGCTATGGGCTGAGGACCTGAAGGAAATATGCTGAAGCAAACTTTACCTGTGAATGCTTGGCTGGAGAGGTGGGTGCATCTCGCCTGTATTTCCAGGCTACTACAGGGCCTAATATTTGGAGGACAAGCTGTCTTCCAAGATCTGTAAGTGTATCCTGCACCCTCAACCCTCATCCTTGTATTTTGAGCTTCAGAATCAGAGGCCATTCTAAATCCTAGGTGATCAGAAGTGGAAGTTGCCCTCCCCTCCTCCCTCCCTGCAGTCTTCTGGGACAAGTGACAGGTCCCAGAAGACTACGGGACCATTCACACAGCACAGTGCTACTCCCGCATGCACAGTGGGCACCCATCTCTGAAGCTGTCACAGCCAGACGCCCATACTTAAGATGCCAGCGCCGGGGTGAGAGGATGGCCAGTATGCCTGACTGGTGTGAACACACTGCTGGATCGCAGGACAGGTAAGTGGCTGTTTTTTAAAATCAGCAGCTATAGTTTTTTGTAGCTGCTGACTTTTATTTGTTTCAAATTTGACTGGAATGCTGCTTTAAGTTATATATATTCATAACCCAGTTAAGCACTCACAAATTCACAGTGTATTTTCCACACCTTGCAATATTTCACAATCTTTAACCATGCATCAGGTTTATGTGTTAGTGTGTTTTTCATGGTCATGGTTATCAGAATTGACATAAGCAATTACCATTAAGTCATCAACTGCCTTCCCCACTTCCAGAACACCTGAATAGTCAAACATTGTGCTTGTCTATTCCCTTTAGTTCTATTATTGGACTGCCCCGGAATATTCAGTGTATTGCTGGAAGGAAGGATAATATCATCGCATTCTAATAGAGGTTTTTTATTCTGGCCTTCTAATCCTTGAAAAGAAGACATCAGCTGCATTGATATAACAATGAAGGTATAAGATGGGCGTCAAGCGGAAAGAAGCAAAGGAAAACAAAAGCACTGGGGTATGGCCGTTTCTTTTTAAATAATGTGTACGAATGGAATTTTCTGCAGAGAAAAATGTGTACTGCTTTTATCTCCTTGATGATTGTACTACAGGTGTAATACACGGAAGCTAACCATTGAACTGTGAGCTAATTACAGAAGGAAACAGATGTTGCCCACTAATGAGGAAGCAAGATACATGGAGCTCTGTGCTGTTTACTAATGGCTCAGATTAGAAGAGGAAAAAAATCCCATTAGCAAGGTAGTCACTGGGATATCCCCCAAACCTTTTCAGACTTTTTTTGTGCTTAATCTTTTGAATTCTTAAATACTTATTGACTTTTACAATTACTGCCTTTAAAAAATCTATCTGATGTAGCCTGCTTTCATTTTTAAACCATTTAGCCTTTTGTGCCCTGCATCCTCCTCCCGGTAATACTTCATCAGTCAGCTTTCCGCTGGTTATCATGTAAAGTGCATGGGGGCAATACTCAGGGGTGCCAAGGTCCCAGGCTGGGACTGTGCTCCCAGCTGCTGGAGCTTTTTATCTGCTAATTAAAATGTTCATATATTTGCAAATCAATGAGGCTCAACAAATATTTACTTTTCAAAAATTAGTGACTTGCCAGTGCAAGTGTCCTAATAGGTATTTTCATGTGAAACATTTTTAGTTAGCAGCCACAAGCAGTAGTTTGTCTATTTCTGTTGCAAAGTCATTTTTGTTTTATTTTATAAATAACTTGGTTTCTGTTTTATTGGGTGTTTTGTTTTAATTTCTGTATGTGCAGTTAGAGAATGTTGGCATTATTTAACATTAACCCATTGACGCCGAGTGCATGCAAATATGCGGCCTCTCGGCGTCTGGGCGTTGACGCAGAGCAGCCGCATATTTGCTTGCAAATTAGAAAATACATATGTGCTGAGAGTGTGTGCCCTGCACTCTCCCAGCACATATGTCCGTGACTCACGGAAAGTTCCCCGTCTCCCCTTTCGATCGGGACCTTCTCCGATCATGTGTTCGCTGTGATGACGAATCATGGCGGTCAAATGACCCTAAAACCCTGCCCGCCTCCTAGCTTCTGAAACTCTTAAAGGGCCAGAAGGGTCCGCCGCTAAGAGGTAAATAATACTTTTTTACCAGCTATCTGGGTTGTAAAAATTAAAACAGGATTCTTAGGTGAATTCAATCAATTAACTTTAAACAATTTCAGGAAACATTTCAAGTGTTCTTAAAGCCCAGCTCCAGTCACAGTATTGTTACCATTTATAAAAAAACAAAAACTTTTTAATATGATAGACAACAGTTTCAGTGTTGAATCTGCCTCCTCGCTCTGCTGTGCCATTCCTAAAGCACAGCACAGTGATGACACCATACTTCTTCACTTTCTGAGATGGGACAGAGGAACACAATATATCACAAAGTATGTAATCAAAGGCCACACTCCTACTGCACCCCCATTTACATGAACCACAAAGAATGGATATCCAAAAATAATTGGTTAAACAGATTTCACCACTACTTATCCTTTATACTGGCTTTTCTTAATAACAACTGCAGTAATTTAAAGGATGGGTACTTACTTTTGATAAATAGCACATTTTTAATAGAGGTCTATCCATCAGGCCAACAATGGGAGACAACTAAGCAGGAGGGAGGGACAGCAGTTCTTGGGCTTCAAAGTGTATCTAAACTCAAATTTCTTTGTTTTGAATAGCAACTTGTTGAGTTGGCAACAGAACATCAATAGATCGGAAGTCTCCAAATGTGGACAGTTGTGATGTTCACTAAGGTCTCATTTACACTTGTGTTTGGGAGACAGTAAAAAAGCGTGGCTGAGATGCAAGAAAAACTGACAGGGGCTTTAACCTTTTAGAAAAACAAGTGGCTCTAGAAAGTTCTTTAATTTTATCCTAAAGCCCCGTACATACAGGTCGAATATATCGGCCAGTACAGTAGCTACTGACCAACATTCCATCTGTGTGTATGGTTCCTTGTTTGACAGAAGCCGATCATTTGGCCAGCTTCTGTCGATCGAGCTTGCTGAAAAATCAGCAGGCAATCGGCATCCAATCAGCGATCTCAGCCAATGGCTGCGAGCGCTGACCTGTGTGATCCCAATCTCTCTGTCAGAACACAATAGCTCAGCAGGGGAGATCACTGTACTAAAATCACTTTGTTAGTACAGCTACCTCTTCCTGAGCACCTCAATTTTTTTTTGTTGAGAATAAAAACTTACTGTGTGTACCAGGATTAAGTCTAAAGTTTATACAATAGTGTACATTACAGCCATGCTTAGCAGGCTTTTTCAATGCTTGTGAGTTTCATTGCAGCTAATAATTGTATGATTTTGTGATTTGTTTTTTTACATTGTTCCCCATTTTAGAATTAGATAGGGAATGCATTTTTAACCAGCTTGGAGCCAAGGCTGTTAAATAAAAAAATCAGAAACCCAGGGTCCAAGAAGTGATTGGGATTTACAAAAGCAGGTACCCTCCCTTTTAGATTGTAAGCTTTAACCAGCAAGTGCCCTATGATTCCTCCTGTATCGAATTGTATTGTAACTGTACTGTCTGCCCTCAAAAGGCCCTATTTTTGGCAGATTACTGTGAGTGCCTCAGAGAAACTTGACAAGTTTTTGGCAGGGATCTTTCAGCAATCATTGCAGTAATATGTAACTGGGAAATTTGGTGAGGAGACGGTTGCATCCTGTTCTGATTTAAACAAAACATGCAGCTTTATGATACTTTCCTAACACTGCCTAATTAAAGCTTGCAACTCATCCTATTTTTACCAGCGAGCTGGTAAAATATTGACCAGCTGGCAACTCTGGCTGCAGACATTTTTCTTTTTGAATCCATGAGATCTAAAAAGTCATCCACTGTATGATTTAAAGGAGAACTATCACTATTTATTCATTTATTTATTTATTGAATAAAGCACTTGGATCTATTCTGACTGATGACTCTGGCACTGTATGTCCATCAGTGGCTGCTTTTACACATGCATAGATCGACTGATGGATCACACAGTGCCACAGCACTGTGGAAGCTTTCACTTGTATAAATGAGCAACCAGCGATGTTTGGACCTGTGCAGTGTATAACACAGCCAGACATGCTGATTGCTCATTCATATAAATGAAATATCATACAGCACTGCATTGCTATATGATCCATCGGACAGGCTGTGTATGTGTAAAATCAGCCACTGATAGACATACTTTGCTCCAGGATGAGGGTTTTTTGGTGAATGGTAGCACTGAACACAAGAGCAACCCATGTTGCCAGAGACCAGAGCTGTCAGTCACAAATCCATCTCCTTTCTAGCAGCATTGTTTGATAGGTTTTTTTTTTGTGGGGGGGGGGGGTCTGTCTAACCTTGCTCCTTGGAAACTAAGACACAGATTTGAATGCGATCCAGGACTATACAGTATGCACTTGGTCTCCAGGGGAGTTAAACAGCATTAAAAGTAATGATAGTTCTTTAATTTGCCAGCAACCATCAAACCTCACATTTTATTTTGTATGGAGTTGACATGTAGATTATGTATCAAACTAAAAACATGTAACTTGTAATATTCAGATGCATAAAAATGAAGTCATTAAATTCAGAATGGATCTCGTGTTTAAGAAAAAACATAATAAGGGGCCTGCTCAAAACCTTAAAACATCTCCGCTGTAATCTGCAGTCTTCTGTTACCACACCTGTCATAAATGGAAAACAAAGATTACTGTAATGAACAGTAAAGGTATATCATTATCGTCTATAAAGAAGTATGCAGCCCACTGCCTTTGTTTCAGTGGCACACACAATGCCTTGTGTACATTACTAGTGTGCCCCCTGTAGAGTTAATTGAGCATTCAAGCCAATACCATCTATGCAAATGAATGAGCATTCTGAATAGACTGCTTAAGCCAACAGACATATTGCTAATTTGTACTGATGATCACTTATCAGATATTAATAGGATCTCACTAGCTTGTAACAGCTGTATAATTCCGAACTCCAGCAGAATGTTCTGGCTATAATTGTAATGCCAGAGCAAGATATGGACATCCCTTCAAGCTCTAGGGAATCTGCTGCACCACTGTTCACCTAAAGTGTATATTACCCCAACATTTCATATTTGTCTGTTGTACCATGTACTATATAAAAAAGTAACCTGTTCTCCTGCTGATCTGCCAGCCCTCCCGATTTCCTATTTCAAACTAACCACACCAGAGCATGGAAGCACATCCCTCCCTGTCTAGTCAGTTTTCCTCTTTGCATTCTACTTGGGAGTACAGCCTCCCTGTACTCCAGTTGTCAGACTTCTAACGTGCTACCCTACACAGCTCTTCACTGGAAACATGTCAGGAGCAGCTGCTGGTCTCATTCCAGCATTCAGTAGACATGTCTGTCTGTCCACCTGCTCGGTGATTTATGTGGCCAGTTTCTAGGTGGAGATCCAACCTGATTTAAGCCAGCCAAACCTGCAGTCTCATGATTGTGATATTGCATTTGTAACACATGCTCCAAGCTCCCTGTTTGTCTGTCCTGTTCCTGCTAGTTTGGATTCCCTCATCAACAATCTTGGATCAGATATCGACTACACTCTGAACTCTGTGGATTTGACCCTGGCTATTCTGAACCTTGCCTACCTTGTACCTGGACTGTAATTGAACCACTTTTCCTGTCTGCAAACTGCAAGTACCTGTTTCCTGTGCTCAGTTTGTGCCTGACATGGCAAGGTAGCCAGGCACTGTTGCATTGTGTATAAGTCCTAGGGGCCACCGAGTGTCGGTAGGCCTGCTTGCCTTATGGGAAGGGGGGTTTCTATAGGTGAATAACACAGAAGCCAGCTATAGTGTCTGACCACCTGCATTAGGGGTAAGCGCAACAGAAGATCCGTGTCCTGCTTGTTCCATGCTTCCTGCTGACACGCCCCCTGCGGTCTCCTCCTCAGCTCTCTAATAGAACTGAGGTCATGTGATCACTTATAAACAGTTAAAGAAAAGATATTTCTAATTTGTACACAACTGTACAATGCAAGGCAATATTTTGAATTTCCATTTTAAACATAATGGGTTGGTTTACAAAAGAAGAGTTCATATACAGTAAACTTTAAGAAGCTTTCCATCAAAGATGCCCAATGCATATGCTCTATTACTCAAGGACTACCAAGAACCTATGAGGCAGATTATGTGCATGATCACTGATTATGCAGCAGAAGGAATGTGCTGTGGGTAAATCCTTGGCGAGAGAGAGAGAGAGAGAGAGGGGGGGGGTGGTGAAGAGAGAGAGAGAACTTTGTTAGCAGGCGTTAGACAGGCATTTGGGAAGTGTTTTTAACACTTCTCAAATGTCTATGACAATTCTACACATGGCAGTACACAGTGCTGTTCACACTGAAGCGTTAGCATTGCGTCATTCCAAAATTGATGCCTTATGTCGAGTCAGGAGGAGTTCAAGCCTCCCATTCAAGTCTATGGTGACACTCTTTTGCGAGGCATTTGCGGAGTGTTAATACCATTAAACGTCATTATAGGCGTTTGTGGTGCGGTTTTAACGCTTGGCAAATGCCTATCAAAAGCCTCAAAACTGCGCATAGGGCATTTGGGGAGCATTTGAGGAGTGTTAAAAACGCTTCCCAAACACCTGTCTAATGCCTGTCAATCCCTATAGAGGCGTTTGGCAAGAGTTAGAAATTAGTCAAGTGTGAATGACACCTTAGAGCTGTGAAAATGTGAAATAGACTCCCTCAAGTATTAGTTCTGGCCATCTCAGTAGATTGTTTTAAAAAAAAACTCCCAAAAATAACTAGACATTAACAGTTATATGTAATAACACAGGTGATAGTTGATCCAGGGAATATCCAATTGTTTCCATTCAGGGTCAGGAAGGATTTTTTTTTCCTTCCGCTGGAGCAAATTGGATCTTGCTTTAGGGGGGTTTTTTCTTTCCCCTGTCATCAACTGTGGGTATGGAATTGTGTATATGGTGGTTTTGTTAGTTTGTTTTTTCTATTGGTTGGACTAGATGGACTTGTGTCTTTCTTCAACCTGGCCAACTATGTAACTATGATCATCTGCAGTACAGTACACCCTGGATTTTGGAGGTTCTGGAGATGGCTGCTATGTAATTAGCTCAGTTCCACAAGTTTACATGAAAGGAGAAGTAGTGCTAACGCTCCTTTGATTATAGTTCTCCTGGGGATCACAAGAGTGCAGTTCGTTCTGCACTCCTGGGACCCATTTTCAGCTGACAGCAGGCTAAAGTTTGCTGTCGGCTGATGTCAAAGAGATGATCCAGGCTCTCCAAAGATCATGACCTTATAGTTGGGATCTGCCCAGAAGCTTGGATCGGCAGCTGGCTCAGCCTTTCATTGAGCCCCTGACAACCTAAGCCAGCTGCTCCCGCCCCCTCCACAGCTCAGCACTGCAGTGACAGCAAGTGACAATCACCAGCTCTCTGCTCACAGAACACTGAGAACTGAGCCATCAGCAGTCTTTTATCACTCAGTTCTCAGTCTTAGAGCTGGCGGGGGACAGATGCAGCATCAGACTGATGCTGCATCCACCTAGATGAGTATATATGTACTGTATATTTATTTATTTTTGTTATACCATACTTCTCTTTTCAAATAAAAACATTTAACATTTTCTGAAATGGCATATTATGCAGAATTTGCTCCAAACTGATAGGACCATGTAAATATCAATATATTTCTACTTTATTGATTGCATAACATAAAAACATGCAAAAAGTAACAAAACTTTATATATATTTACATTTTGTTATCAACTCCACAGAAAGTTTTTCAAATGCCCCTACAGCTTATATATTTTTATACAAGTAGAGTTATTAAAAAGACATTTTCTGTTCACAAGGACTTGCTAAATCTACTAAACGTGAAAATTTAAATTTGACTTCATACAGCCATAAGATACTAAAAGATAAAATGAGTTGTGATCCTGTTTTATATTAAAAAATAAAAAAGAAATGAGGCCGGAAAATGATGCAGCTTGCCCATCACTGATTTGAAAGATCACCCAGTTCATTGCACACATTTATACTCACTGTTCGCAGTAGAAGCCTTGCGGACTCTCCATACTAATTTGGTGTTAACACATTTTTTTCCCTATAAATTGCATGCATGCTATTTATATACTATTTTTATTGCGAACCCTATGGGTTCATATAGCTATTTTTTCCCCTAGAAATAACAGACCAATCCTTGATACTGTAGCTGATAACCTTTTTCTGATGATGCCTGCAGGTTATGGGAATTCGTTCTTAATCTGCCGACCAGAGCACCGCTGTGAGCATAATTCCACTTTCTGGATGCATGGAGTTTGTGACAGACTGCACTGACCTGCTGATCACTCTGCACACAGACCTCATTCACAGGCTTCAGATCCCGCAGTGCAGATGATGTGGGAGCAGCTGCCAGCTCCATTCATGGGGTGAGAGCACTCACTGTTCGCTTCATGTACAGTATCTCATCTTAACTGCATCTCAGGATGGATTTTAAGCAGCAGGAAAGCTGCCACATTGCCACTGGCAAAGAAACTGTAGTTAGCATAGCTGTCATAGCACAAAGGGCAGGGTTGTCGCTTTTGTATATCATGTCATGGTGGATGACTGTTCTTAGGGTGCGATGATGAACAGACCCAAGCCTGAGTACATTGAATGAGGAACTCATATGTTGTGTTTAAGAAGAATACAAACCGATGAAATAAAGGATGTAGGAAGTGTACTATGCTCTATTTTTTTTTTCTTTCAACTGCACAGAAGAGTCAAATATGATTAGCATGAATCCTGTATCTCACAAACAAATCTATGCAAATTATATCTACTTGATCAACTTGGACCCAATTATATCTTTTAAATGAAACCTGTACTGAAAGTGTACAGCCTGTCGATGCTGATCATTCCCTCTTTCTCTCGTGTTTATCAAGTGGTCAAGGCATACAGTTTATAGATGACATTGGTCCTTTCTTAGTGATGCACTTTTGTGCAGCTTAAAGCGGATCTCCACCCTCCACACCACATTTTTTTTTTTTAGACCAATCTAAACTTTTTCATGAATCATAACCATTTCAGATATTCAACCATCCAGCGTATCCAGCTATGTCCTGGAGAATGCTCTCAGAATTCTGCCCCTGCTCTGTGCCATGCTTTATTCTTCCTATGTGACATTATACGGAGCAGGGGCGGACTGACCATTTGGAAACTCGGGCACTGCCCGAGGGCCCAGGGTCAGTAGGGGGCACCATGAGATGCCCCTGGTACCTTTTTCATAGGCTTTTTTGAGTTTGGGCAAGGACACAGGGGCCCCATGATCCCCTATTGCCCGGGGGCACCATGAGTTGTCAGTCCGCCCCTGATACGGAGGCCCACTGGCTCTTCCAGGTTCAGCCACCAGGCCCCACGATGATGCTCCGCTAGGTCTGCCCCCCTCCTCCTTTCTCAAGGAAGGGCTATGACTCCTGGGATGTGAATATTCCAGATGGCACAGCAGGCATAATGCATATAATTTGCCTAGGCAAGTGACTTGCATGGGAGGGACCTGAAGTTTTTACACTTAAAAAAATAAGGCGGAGTAGTATCTTGGTTGGACACAAGCAAAATTTTATTCACAAGCAGACCACCCAGGCACACTCCTCTCAAGATGCCTGTATCCCCACCTGAAGACTGTAGCTATTACAAAAATATGAAAATCTGACAGAACTTTTACTCAAAACCCTAAGGTGGTCCAACAGGAATTTCACTCTTATTTTTCTCTCTTGTATTCTGCTAAGACCTCTCCTGGGGACGGGGTTTATGATGACTTCTTTGCTTCTATTTCCCTCCCCTCTTTGCCTGCGATGTTATGGATGAATGAAATTTTAATGTCAGAAGTTTTGGCGGCCATCAAACGATTCACACCCTCTAAGGTCCCTGGGCCAGATGGCTTCACAGTGGCCTATTATAAAAAGTTTGCTCACCGATTAGTATCTCATTTGGTTTCCTATTTTAATGCTATCCAGGGGTGGACTGACCATTTGGAAACTTGGGCACTGTCCGAGGGCCCGGGGTCAGTAGGGGGCCCCATGAGATGCCCCTGGTACCTTTTTCATAGGCTTTTTTGAGTTTGGGCAAGGACACAGGGGCCCCATGATCCCCTATTGCCCGGGGGCCCCATGAGTTGTCAGTCCGCCCCTGATGCTATCAGTCAAGGTACCCCTCTAGACGCTGACTCCAATCAGGCCTACGTCTGCCTGTTGCCCAAGCTAAAAAAAGGCTCCGAGTGTATTGTCAAATTATTGGCTGATCTCCCTCATCAAATGGGATCCTAAATTGCTTACTAAAATATATGCAACTACTTTTAATGGATTCACTGAACAATACATTAATGTGGAAAAAGTGGGGTTTAGGTCAAACAGACAGGCAACGGATCAAATTTGAAGAGCTTTAAATGTAATCTCTCATTTGCGTTCTAACTGGAATAGAGGTGGCCATAGAATGGGCTTATTACTATCGTTAGACCTGCAAAAAGCCTTTGATGGCGTGTCGTGGCCCTATATTTTTCGGCTTTTGGATAAATGAAACTTTGGCCCCCCTTCGGCTCAAAATGTGTCTAAAATTTACATATCGGATCCTATTGCAATCACATTGGGTACTAGACAAATATGCCCTCTTTCACCACTCTTTTTTACCATAGCGATCACTAGCTATTGCAACTCGCACAGACCCTAATATATTGGGGGTGCAGAGTGGGGGGAAAGCATCACAAACGTGCTGTCTTTGCCAATGACCAGAGGGTGTAGATTTGCCTGGCATTATATAACCCAAAGGAGGTAGGGGGTTTAGGGGTTCCAGATTTTCGCAAATATTAGAGTTGTGCCATACATGCCAGATGGGACTCTTTTAGTTGCCCAGACCTGTAAGCCCATCTCTATAGATTTAGTAATGTGGGTTCCCCTAAAAACTTGATTATGTTATGTCCCTTTTTGTCTCACTCGTTGCACCTATGGGATTCTTTATGTAAATAATTTCCTCTGTGCTCACCTCACACCCCGGTGGCCCCATTATTTCACAACTCGAAATTTCCTTCCGGACTACAGCCACTCCTATTCTAATGATGAATAGAAAAGGGCCTTATCGTATCGGACACTTCCTGGATGATAAAGGCGTCCATAACGTTTCTTGTTCAAACAATTTTATTAACAATAAACTGGGATGACACAAACAAGGAGACATTGTTAATACATACTAGGCAATAATGTGACAGTAGGATACAATAAAATTAATGATGGTCAAGGCATTAACGCCTATACATTTCTAACGGAATCAGGTAAATAGAAATCAATGACAGATTACAAGATGGTATCAGTCAATCATGGTAATGTCTCTCAAGTGCATTAAAGAAATAGGGGGAATTCTGGAGGGGGTCAGACAGGGGCGGAAGGGGGGGGAAGGGGAACAAGAACGACAACCATGACTCCATGAACATTCATCAAGTACACAACAGCGTCTACGCGCTACGCACGAGGGGTTATGGACCATATCCTTGGTGTACAGTACTGAACTCAAGGGAGAAGCAGTGATTCGTCAAAGTTAGACGGAAGGAAATGTTCTACCCAAGGGCTCCATATGCGCAGGAATTTAGGGATCGTGTCAAGAACTGTGGCTTCCACCTTTGCGTGTATCATGGCTTGTGTTATTCTGGTTTTGACAGCCGCAACACTAAGAGTAGGGGATTTCCAAGACTTTGCTATAACCTGTTTAGCCGCTGTCGTGACTTGCATAAAGAGCTTAAATTGCGAGTTGGAGATGCCAGAAGGGCATTGGTTGAGTAGGGCTGTTGTTGGGTCTGGCTGTATAGTGATAGTGCTAAATGTAGATATCATGATAAAAATTTCATCCCAAAAGGTTCGGGCTACAGGACAGTCCCACCATATATGGTAATGTGTTCCCAGATCCGCACAGCCTCTGAAACAGTTTGGCGAGTAATTAGGGGTAAATTTTGCGATTCTTGCTGGGACCAAGTACCAGCGGGTTAAAACTTTATAATTCGTTTCCAATGCTACAACGTTCTGCGATGACGATTTCGTGTTGGCCCAGATGTGGTCCCAATCAGACAGGTCGAATTTCTTACCTAGATCCACTTCCCATTTATGGGTATATAAAGGGGGGGACGTGGTGGTCGAAGCGGCGAAGAGTGAGTATAAGCAGGAGATAAGCCCACGTCTATGAGGGTCTTTGCAACACGCTCGTTCAAAGAGGGACATGGTGTCTGGCCGATTGGTTATTGTAGCGTATGGGGTGTAAAAGTGTTGTAGCTGCAAGTATCTAAATATCTCAGAGGCCGGGAGGCTATGCATTTCCCACAGCGAGGCAAAAGATTTAAACTTATTCCTCTGTAGGAAGTGATGCGTACGGAGCAAATTAGCGGAGGACCAGGCTTTGAATAATCGGGGTGTCTGCCACGCCGGGGGAAAAGCTGGGTTTCGTAGAAACGAGAGCATAGGATTATGTAGTGATTGGAGGAGGTAACGGGTTTTCAATTTATCCCATAAGGATAAAAAATGAGAAGTGATGGGGTTGGTTATAGAGCGGCGGTCTATCGGCCTCAACCAGAGTAGGTTAGCAGTGGATAGGGGATCGCATTCTATTGATTCAAGTGCAACCCATTGAGGGATTTCCAAGGTTGCATGATACTTAGGTAATTGGGCTAAATGCGCTGCTTGATAATATTTGCTGATGTCGGGTAAGCCTAGACCTCCAGCGAGCTTAGGGCGGTATAGGGTGGAGCGGGGTATACGAGGGCGAGTATTGCCCCATACATAGGAAAAGATGCGACGCTGCAGTGTGCGGAGGTAATGAGGGGAGACTGGGACTGGAAGGACTCTAAACAGATATAGAATTTTTGGGAGGATTGACATCTTGATAACTGCTATTCTGCCTAGCCATGCGAGGGGGAGGGAAGACCATTTGGACATAAGGGCAGAGAGATGGTTTAGCATCGGAAGATAGTTAGCTGCGTAAAGGTCTGATAACTTAGGGGTCAGTTTGATTCCCAAGAAAGGGATATGACACTGACCAAGGGAATGGTAAAATCTGTTTCAGATGCGTCAACTCTTTAGGGGGGAGAGAAATGTTGAGTGCTGTAGATTTATTCGGGTTTATTATTAGACCAGAAAGCGCGCCAAACACCTCGAGAAGCCGGAGTAGGGAGGGTGAAGAAGTCAATGGTGACGTGAGAAAGAGCAAGACGTCATCTGCAAAGAGACATAGCTTATGATGTGTGCCCCCAATTTCGAGTCCCCTGACATCCGGATTAGCTCTAATTAAGAGGGCTAGGGGCTCTATAGCCAGAGCAAAGAGCAAGGGGGACAGAGGGCAGCCCTGTCTCGTGCCTCTGGAGATCGGGAACTGAGCTGACCGGTGCCCCAGATACCTAATTCTGGCCGAAGGCTCTCGATACAGCGAGAAGATCCAGGTTAAGAAATGTGGGCCAAAACCCCACCGATGCAAAATATAATCGAGGTATGGCCATGAGACTGTATCAAATGCTTTCCGTATATCTAGGGACAGGAAATATGCGGGAATATTACGGGATCTTGCTAAGTTTGCCAAAAGGGATGCACGTCTGATGTTATCTCCCGCTTGTCTAGTCGGGATAAAGCCCACTTGGTCATTATGAATTAAAGAGCCAATATACAGGTTAAGAAGTGAAGAAAGAACTTTTGCTAGCAGTTTGATGTCAATGTTAAGGAGGGAGATTGGCCTATAGTTGGACCACTGCGTGTCATCAGAATTTGGCTTTGGGATCATTGAAATGTTCGCTTGCACTGTTTCATGGTTGAAGGTTTGGCCAGATAGTAAAGCGTTAAAAGCATTACTGAGGATAGGTGTAAGGAGATGAGCAAATTTTTTATAGTAAGTGGCTGAGAAGCCATCTGGCCCTGGGCGTTTACGTAGCTTTAGACTTTTAATAGCGTCTAAGGTTTCGGCTTGGGAGATGGGTCTTTCAAGTGCCACTAACTGACACTCTGAGAGTTTCGGGAAAGAAATGGAAGTTAAAAGGGTATCAGCTTGTGTGGGGTCGAAAGGTGTGGAAGAGGAGTAAAGTTGTGACAAGTGTTTATGGAACGTCCGTAGGATGTGTTCCGGGTTACTAGTGAGGTTGCCAGAGGAGGTGTGTATCCTCATAGGTTTAGTGAGCTGGTCGAGCCTGCGAAGTGAAAGAGCCAGAAATGTGTTGGGTTTATTTGCCCTAGTATAGTATTTGTGCCTAGATCTACGGAGTGAGAGATCCGCTTGGTCTGTGAGAAAGAGATCTAGGGCTAATCTAGATCGCTCCAGGGTTTCACGATTGGCAGGCGTAGGAGCCGCCTGGAAGGCTTGATGAGAACGATCATAAGTTTGCTCCAGTAGTAGACGTTGCTGCCTTTTGGTTTTATTTAAGAAGGATGCTTTGCTAATGCAAAACCCTCGCAATACCGGCTTGTGCGCTTCCCATAACAGGAGAGGGGAAATATCAGGTGATTGATTGAGAGAGAAGTAGTCTTTAAGGGCTGCTTCTATTTCTAGACAGTGAGCTGGGTTTACAAGCAGGTTATCATTAATGATCCAAGAGGATTCAGCGGGGGATGGGGCCAACGAGGCCATAGATGTGAACACTGCGCAATGGTCAGACCAGGGAATGGGAATTATTTCAGAGGTCAAAAGCCGAGGGGAAGAGGCAGTGGTGACAAAAATATGATCTATCCTAGAGAATGACCGGTGGGGGTGAGAATAGAAGGTGTATTGGCGTTTGGTCGGGTTAAGTTCTCGCCATGAGTCTATCAAAGAATAACGTTGTAGTATGGATTGGAAGGTTTGTTTAGAAGTAGGGATAGGAGATATTTGAGTAGATTTGTCGAGAAAGGGATATATTACATTGTTAGAGTCTCCGCTAACAATTAAAGTTCCGCGTTTATGATGGTCTATAACCGAGAGTATGTGTGAAAGGAATGGTAAAGGGTCATGGTTTGGGGCGTAGTATGCAACAATGGTGACATGTACGTCAAGGAGTTGCCCTACTAACAGGAGGTAACGACCTTCTGGGTCTTTGATTTCGGTGCATGGCACGAAAGGTGTTGTTCGATGGAAGGCGATCAGTACCCCCCTTCGTTTGGCAGTGGCAGAGGCTGTGTAGACCTGAGGATATCGAGGACCAAAAAACTTAGGAGTGGAGTTGGAAGTGAAGTGTGTTTCCTGAAGACAGACCACGTGGGCTTTAAGTGTAGCAAAGGTTCGGAAAGCCTTATTACGTTTCTGCGGGATATTGAGGCCCTGAACATTCAGGGTAAGGACATTTAACGAGCCCATGGGGAAAGAGCATAGTGGATTGGATAGCATGGCACCACCGCCCAGGGTGGAGCCTGACGATTACTGCAGAGGATAAGATTGTTGCGGAGTGTGTTAAGCAAGGTCATGGAGTCATGTTGGAGGGAGGGAAGAGGGGTACGGTAGGAGAGAGGTAACAGGAAAGAAAGGGTGTAAGAGGCCATTTAAGGCCTAAAAGGTGGGCTCCCAAGGACACCCTGAGTCAGGGTGGGCTAGGGAGCAATAGTAGCCCAAGTGTTATTAAATAACCAACAACACAGGGGCTAAGGTGGAGTGTGCAGGTACGCGGACCGTAAGGATGACAGCAATGTGATTACCAAATGGTGGCAAGGTCCCGGCAGAAAAAACAGGTATATTAAAAAGAAAAACATCCGATAAGATCAGGGAATCCCAGACTCAGACGGCACTAGTAGTGCTAGTGAAACCTCATAGGTGTAGGGGTATGGCATCGCGTGCCGTCAAAGCCTAGGCTCCCAGATGTAAACTATTATGAAACCCAGGAGGGGGGGTTGCAGAACAGACCCCATGTTGTGGGGCAACCAAGATTTAACATATAGAGGGAGAGAGAATACTAACGGTGCTAACCGTAGTGACAATCAAAAGAGTATATCGCATGGTGTGTGCGATAAAAATAAGGGGGGGGGGGAAAGGGATAAACATGGGACAGAGTTCAGTCCATGGTGTCTTGTGAGGGTAGGCCCGGAGACGAAAAACGCCCTCTCTTGTGGAAGTTGGATTGACCTTCAGTTGCACGCGTGGGGAAGGACTTCCGTGGCGAGCTGGATGTGGACCTCCGCTTGGCGCTCTCTGAAGGCGTCGCTGGGGGATCCATAACGTTTCTTACTTCTCTCAACAACTTCAAATGCCACAAAGCGAATCCTTTCGCTTTTATCAAATTACTAATTTTTATACTAAATTGTAGCGCCAGATGGCTGATATTACCGTACGGACTGCCTTTGAAATAGATGCCTTTAAGGGGAAGCCCAGAGGGGTGTTATATATAACTTGTTTGTTACCACCCCCACTAAACTCTCATATCGGTTGGCCTGGGAGAGAGACTTGGAAATGGATATCCCTGAGGAGGACTGGAATATGTGGATGGCTAGGATCCATAAAGGAATTTGAAATGTACAATTGATTGAGGCTAACTGTGAAGTTATGTTCCGATGGTATTTGGTTCTAGCCCAGTTAATATTATTATTATACAGTAGTTATATAGCGCCAACAGGTCGCTCAGCGCTGTACATTACAATGGGGGACAATACATGAGACAGTACAATAACAATACAGTGCGATGCACGAGGGGTTCGAGGGCCCTGCTCCTTGGAGCTTACAATCTAGGAGGGAGGGGATAGTGGTACGGGAGGAAAAGCTGTGGGGGATGAAGTGGTAGGAAGAGTGGAGGAGATCGGCAGTTAGCAGAGGGTGGGGTAGGCTTCCCTGAAGAGGTGGGTTTTTAGGGTGCGCCTAAAGGAGAGGAGAGTGGGTGATAGTCTAATGGATTGGGGTAGGGAGTTCCAGAGGATGGGTGATGCCCTGGTGAAGTCCTAGAGGTGGGCATGGGAGGAGGAGATCAGGGAACTAGAGAGAAGGTCTTGTGAAGAGCGGAGAGTGCATTTTGGGTGGTATTTGGATATTAGGTCGGTGATGTAGTTTGGGGCAGAATTGTGGACAGCTTTGTACGGCAGTGTTAGCAGTTTGAATTTGATCCGTTGGGCAATCGGAAGCCAGTGGAGGGATTGGCAGAGGGGGGTGGTGGAAACGTAGTGGTTGGTAAGGTGGATGAGTCTGGCTGCCATATTCAGGATCGACTGAAGTGGGGATAGCCTGTTGTGAGGCAGGCCAGTGAGGAGGGAGTTGCAGTAATCGAGTAGTGATATGATGAGGGAGTGGATGAGCTGCTTAGTAGTTTCTGGGGTTAGGAATGGGCGTATTTTGGCGATTTTGCGGAGGTGGAGTCTGCATGAGTTTGTTAGCGATTGGACTTGGGGCCGGAAGGATAGATTGGAGTCTAGTATGACACCAAGTACTCTGGCTTGCAGGGTGGGCTTGATGGTGGCATGGTTGGACGTGATGGAGAAGTCAGTGGGGGGGGGGTGCGCGGGCTGGGGGGAAGACTAGGAGCTTGGTTTTGGAGAGGTTCAGTTTAAGGAAGTGGAGCGACATCCAATCTGATATGTTGTTCAGTAGGCTGGTGATTCGGGCGGAGACTGAAGGGGTGAGAGTTGTCCAGGATGTATCTGAGAGCCCCCTCAGGATGTTTTAGAGGCTGTGGTGAGGAGGGCTCCATGTTTCAAATGTGGTGGACATGTCCCAAGGTATGGAGGTTTGGGATTAGAGTACACAATTTAATTTACTTGGTTACCATGAATAACATACCCAAGAAGGCACAGGTTGCACTTTTGAATGAGATTGTCCATGATGTTCCCAAGCATACACAAATCCTGATTTTCTTTATGTTCTTGGCTGCTAAAATTGCCATAGCAATTGCCTGGAAGTCACTGGTGGTAGGCCTAGGTGTCATGAAGTGGAAACTAACATGGATTATGTTGAATGAGAAAGTGGTGAGTCTGCTTCAGGACAAACAGTCCAGGTTTGAGAAGGTTTGGGATCCATGGCTTTGCTATTTACAGATATCACCTTCATGACACACGGTGCAGGGGGGGTGGATTTCTGATCTTTTATCTCATTTGTATGTTCTTTCTTTTTATTTTTCTGTCTAAATGTGACTTGTGATGTTCTTATATCACATTTGTATACTATGCATTTGTAGAAATCCATTTCTGGGGGTCTTTTTTGTTTCTTCCCATGCCATATGTTTTTTTACCAACGGTATTGTGTGACTTGTGTCATGTATGGCTTTTCTTTCTTTTTTATGCTGTGTATTCTGAAAATCTTCAATAAAAACCTATTGAAATTAGAAATGAAAAAATCCACTCTGTGTGTATGCGTGTGTAGAGGGAGCTTAAATTTTAGGGTGAAGATCTGCTTTATAGGCCCTTTTACACTGAGGCATTTTTGATAAGCTTTCGATCCATTCCCATTGACTTAAAATGAAAGGTGTTTTTTGGTGAGTTTTTGAAAAACTGAACTAAAGATGCAGCATGCAGGAGACAGAACGGAATGCCAAGTTTGAACCAGAGGGTCCGTGGACTGTCCCTATCTAGTGTGAAAGATAGATCGCGGCAATCCACCGAACCACATTGATTGATTGAGAGAGACCCATGCTTGCACAAAGTGAACATTGATAGCTCGTCACCTCAGTTATCTGCTTGCATATAGTTGTGAACATCACATACTGTTGCCCCAGTTTGCAGCCCAGTTATACCAGCGCCATTGTTGGAATATATCTGCAGTACAGTTATCATTCGAGCTGACCGCAGGACATACAGTCACAGTCCCTCTCTGCAGTGCAGGATTCCTACTATTGTTCATATTTTGCCTTTGACATTTAGAGGGAGTTGTCTTTGTCCATAGACATTTATGTCAATTGATGCTATTTACTAAATTAGAAACGGATATAGCGAGCGCTCACAAAATCAGCTGCTAGAACACTCCAAGGAATCACTAGACCTCATAACATAAATAATAAAAATATAGTGCAGAGCTGTAATATAAATATATAAAACCAAATATGTGAACATAAAGTTCATAAAATCTTCATGAGTGTGAAAAGATTGCAGAAAACTTGACGTGAAAATCTCCTCTATATCAGATAGGTGACTGGAACCGTATAGATAAAATGCGCACTCACCGACCGCGCATTAAATATGCGCATGTATATGACCATCTATCCAGGTAATCAGCCAGACACACGGACCCACGGATCATCCCTCCCAGGTGGATCATCAGCCTTGGGTGTAGTGGCATGCAGCAAGGTCTAGAGAGCACTCACAACCAGTGCATGAAGGTGGATGAGCTCCCTCTCCTGGATACAAGATGCACTAGGAAGCAGCTGCTGTAGATCTGAAACCCTCAGAGAGAGGGTCAAAACAGAGAGGGAGTGCCAATAGTGTAGTAGGTTCAAGCTGATTTATTAGGTCACAAGTAAAAAGTAAAATAACAACCAGGGGTACATGCATATAAACGCACTGCCAGCATTTAAGTGGACAGAAAGATGAAACAAACATGTACTGACCCGGCACAATAAAGGGCCGCCGGACCTTCTCGTGGTCACGGCGGTGCAGAAAGTCACACGTGCTGTTGGCTCCTCCTGAGGCCTTTCGTGCTACGGCACATCATCAGAGGGGGGACGCCATCAGCCACTGCTAATATATTCTGTTGTTTTATTGTGAATGTTGTTACTTTTGCTCACAGTTGCCAAGAATGACCAAATTTGCAAATACCCGTGTTATTTTGTTATCCTTGACTCAGTAACCTCCAAATCAAATATAAACTTCATTTTCATTTATACTACTCTGTGTGTGAGTCCATTTTACAGCTGTGATTTACTTGGGTCACCAGAGTACGGTAGTGTCAGCAGAGGTTGGGCTTTCACCGAAAGATCCAGATTGACAGGAAACCCAAAAATTACTGAGCCACCCTTCAGAGGGTAAGAGGGTAGTGCTACACAAAATATTGCAATACACAAATATGACAAATCACAATCACAAATTTGCTAAACTACTGTGTATTTTTTAAATACAGTATTTTTTTCACTCTTTTAATCCTTTGCTGTCCTCAGTGTTAGAGATCTCCTGTATCATGTCCTAAACTCATGAGCCCCAGCAATTACTTCACTTTTATTAAATACATGCTGCAAATTAAAAATTTTGAAAATGAGGTTTAAAATTGTATTAACAGTTTAAAGCTCATGTAAGATTTTAGTGATGGTCCTTATATGTATTTTAATGTTGCATGTTGCAGATTATTGCTTCAATACATTCTAGAGGGTATGTAGAACAAGGAGGCATCTCTCTATGAAGGGATTCAGGCATTTGTGTCTGGTTCCCATCCACTAGCAACCAGATTCAGAAAAGGGAAAGTGTTGCAATACTTAAAAGTGATTTTGCTGGACCTCTAACACATTATTTGACGCACACATTGGGGGGAAAAATAACAGATGTCTGAAACAAGTTTTATCTCAACTGATGCTGTCACCCATAACACTGGCACTTTTGCCACACAGCTTAGAAAATGGAAATTTAAAAACCTAGATCCAGTTGAGACAAGGTTAAGACAAGGTTTTTCTCAGACCCTTTTTATTATTTTCCCCAATATGTATGGGCCTAATTGTGTTTCTTTATACTTTATCTGTCTGTCTTTACTATTTCTCATTCATCACTTTCCTGTTTAGTTTGCTCAACTATGGCCTGTTCTTATCTCATTAAAGAACAATCCCAAGCAGGGGCAGACTGACAACTCATGGGGCCCCCGGGCAATAGGGAATCATGGGGCCCCTGTGTCCTTGCCCAAACTCTAAAAAGCCTATGAAAAAGGTACCAGGGGCATCTCATGGGGCTCCCTACTGACCCGGGGCCCTCGGGCAGTGCCCGAGTTTACAAATGGTCAGTCTGCCCCGATCCCAAGATAACATAAATTAGTGCTTGTTTATAACCTCCCATGCCCGCCTCCAGGACTTCTCCAGGGTGTCACCCATCCTCTGAAACTCCCTTCCCCAACCCATCAGATTATCACCTACTCTCTTCTCCTTTAGGCGCACCCTGAAAACCCATCTCTTCAGGGAAGCCTACCCCCTGCTAACTTGACCGACCTCCTCCACTCTTCCTACCACTCCATCCCCCACAGCTATCTCCTCCTGTACCACTATCCCGTCCCTTCTAGATTGTAAGCTCGAAAGAGCAGGGCCCTCGATCCCCTCATGTTTTGCATTGTATTGGTATTCTTCTGTCACATGTTCTGTCCCCCTTTGTAATGTACAGCGCTGAGTGAACTATCGGCGCTTTATAAATACTGTATAATAATAATAATAACCTTTTAGACAGTGTTACAATTAAACATATGAGGTTTAAAGGACAAGTCCAGGTTTACCTACACTAACACTAACTCTAACTCACCCCGATCCTCACTAAAGTAGTACATCTCTTCAATACATACAAAGTTCCACATGCTTTTCCCTTGTTGCAAACACAGAAAAATGACTATTGATATACACTTTTGCTCCTTTTTCACATGTCAAAGCAATAGAGTTCATAAAGAGTGTTTGACACTAAGAGGCAGTCAGCTATGAGCAATCAGTGATAGGTGGGAAGGGGGTAGCAACAGCAAACATTTCCCATGCTACAAAGTGTCTACAAAATTAAAGAGCAATAGCGGAAAATCCCCCTGGGACTTTTACGGCAGAAAAGATGTATACAAAATCAATCAATCTTAAAAGACAAATATTAATCTTTATTTATAGACATATCTTGTTTGTAAAAACGAAAGAACCACATAGTGTTTGACACTCTTTAGAATTCAGTCATGCCTCAGCACAACAAATGTCAGTGAGGCTGACAAGTTCATGGACCTATTGGAAACAGGTAGGTGAGATTGGAGCAAGCACGGTGCACAGAGGTGCAGAGAGGCTGCAGTGTCTATACAGATACACTGCACACAGTGCAGCTGAGCTTCCTCCTACCACTGCAGCTGTCACTTCATGGAGTTTTGAATCTGGGTGAATGGAAACTGATGGGGATTTAGAGACACTATTTCCCCATCAGGTCCACTTCCCTTATGATTGACAGAAGGCAGTGGATGGAACCATAGCCAATAGACAGACTTCAATTGTTTATAAAAATCCACTTACTGCCTGCTGTCAATCACATGGAGAGAGCAGACCTGATGGGGAACTATTGTCTCAGCATCCTCATTAGTCTCTACCCACTGTCAGCCTCACTGTTTACTAAGAAGCAGTCAGCTATGAGCAATCAGTGATACGTGGGAAGGGGGTAGCAACAGCAAACATTTCCCATGCTACAAAGTGTCTACAAAATTAAAGAGCAATAGCGGAAAATCCCCCTGGGACTTTTAAGGCAGAAAAGATATATAAAAAATCAAGGTATCTTAAAAGACAAATGTTAATCTTTATGTATAGACATATCTTGTTTGTAAAAATGAAAGAACCACATAGGTCCATAAAACCATATAAACATTGTGGATCACTGAATGGCATTGCATACAATCAAATAATAATACATGAGTACATATAAGAAAAAATATAAATGAAAATAGCGCCAAAGGTGTTCACATGTAATCAATTTAACACAAGCAGCTAAACCTTACCCCTAAATAAAGGTAACAATCATAAAACATAAAAAAGGTAGCGCTACCTTTTTCATGTTTTATGAGTACATATACCCTAGCATACAAACACACACCAATGAAGAACTGCCAAATGAGATGTAGCTTGTGTAGTCTTCAAAATATCCCAACATGTTTCGTAAAAATTATTCCTTCTTCAAGGGTAAAAAAAATGGGTATAGCGATTCTACAAGATAATGAATACAACATCACAATAATATGGCTACAGCTGTTTTAAAAAACAGTTTTTTCACAGCATATTGTGAATAATGAGAAAATATAAAGACATGTATATGCTTCTCTTAGATTGTAAGCTCCAAGGAACAGGGCCCTCCTAACCCTTTTGTATTGAACTGTATTGTCTCTCGTTATATTGTAAAGCGCTGAGCAAACTGTTGGCACTATATTACTATTATTATTATACAGTATTTATATGGCGCTAAAAGGTTTGCTCAGCGTTGTACATTATAGTGGGGGACAGAACATAAGACAATACAGTAACAAAACAAAACACGAGGGGTTCAAGGGCCCTGCTCTTTCGAGCTTACAATCTAGGAGGGAGGGGATAGTGGTACAGGAGGAAGTGGCTGTGGGGGATAGAGTGGTAGGAGGAGTAGAGGAGATCGGCTCTTAGGTGAGGGTGGGGTAGGCTTCCCTGAAGAGATGGGTTTTCAGGGTGCGCCTAAAGGTGAGGAGGGTAGGTGACAGTCTGATGGATTGGGGTAGTGAGTTCCAGGGGATGGGGGAAGTCCTGGAGAAGTCCTGCAGTCGGGCGTGAGAGGTAGAGACCAGGGAGCTAGAAAGTAGGAGGTCTTGTGAGGAGCGAAGATTATGGGTAGGGTGGTATTTGGGTATTAGATCGGTGAGGTAGTTTGGGGCAGCATTATGAATGGCTTTGTATGTCTGTGTTAGTAGTTTGAATTTAATGTGTTGGGCAATCGGGAGCCAGTGGAGGGAATGACAGAGGGGGGTGGCAGAAGCGGAGCGGTTGGTTAGGTGGATGAGTCTGGCCGCTGAGTTCAGGATAGACTGAAGCGGGGATAGTCTGCGATGAGGTAGACCAGTGAGAAGGGAGTTGCAATAGTCCAGACGTGAGATAATAAGGGAGTGAACGAGTAGTTTAGTAGTGTCTGGGGTTAGGAACGAACGTATTTTGGAGATGTGGAGGCTGCATGAGTTTGCCAATGATTGGACACGGGGTTGGAAGGACAGGTCTGAGTCTAGAGTGACACCTAGGACTTTGGCTTGCGGGGTGGGACTGATGGTGGCGTTGTTGGTCGTGATGGAGAAGGTGGGGGGGGGCACGGCTGGGGGGAAAATCAGGAGCTCGGTTTTGGAAAGGTTCAATTTGAGGAAATGGAGTGACATCCAGTCTGATATGTCGTTCAGTAGGTGGGTGATACGGGCGGAGACTGAAGGGGTGAGGCGGGGGGTGGAGAGGTAAATTTGCGTGTCATTGGCGTAGAGGTGATAGTTGAAGCCGTGAGAGTGTATCAGTTTGCCGAGTGAAGAAGTGTAGATGCAGAAGAGAAGGGGCCCGAGGACAGAGCCTTGGGAGACCCCAACAGAGAGGGGGAGAGAGGGGGAGGTGGTAGCGTTATAGGTAATGCTGAAGGAGCGTTGGGATAGATAGGAGGAGAGCCAGGAGAGAGCGGAGTCTCTGATGCCAAGGTAGTGTAGTTTATTAAGGAGGAAGGGGTGGTCGACTGTGTTGAAGGCCGCGGAAAGGTCGAGGAGTAAGAGGACTGAGTAGTGGCCATTAGCTTTGGCGGTTAGCAGGTCATTAGTGATTTTGAGTAGGGCGGTTTCGGTGAAGTGTAGAGGACGGAAGCCAGACTGTAGTGGAAATCCTGTATAATAATAATACTCTTGCAATATCATGCAAATAAACTTATATCCTCCGTATATACAATAGATCTGAAGGTCATGAAACAAGATTACAATGTGTATAGAATTGCTGTAAGCGCACGGCCCACACAGGTCTCAATGGAGGCTCTTGATCTAGCATTGTTATATACTTACTACATAGTGTACAATATCAGGCACTCTGCCTGTCTCTGCATGCCAACTTGTTGTTGGTCTTAATCACCTACAGTTTTATTAGTTATGAATTGCAGGTAACTATTTTTGAATTGGATATAGTAATAGTACCACTTTGCCTCACGTTTCCATAAATCTACAAAAACTGGCAGCAGGGATTTCTAATTTGGCACAGGTCATTTTAAAAGACCAGGAAAGATGTGGAAATGCTTTACTGAATTCCCCTGAATGCATTTTTCCAACTGAATTCCAAAGTATGTGTTGTCAACTCGCCTGCTTCATTTATGATGCATTGCAAAGAACACAGACCTTTCCTTATCTCCTTATCTTTATTTTTATCTCCATTTCACCCATGTTCAATGTTTTACCTTTTTCAAGAGCAAGACTTGTTTAACCACCTCAATACAGGCCACTTTCACCCCCTTCCTGCCCAGGCCAATTTTCATCTTTCAGAACTGTCGCACTTTGAATGATAATTACTCAGTAATGCAACACTTTACTAATATGAAATTGTTATATTTTTTATGAGACAGATAGAACTTTCTTTTGGTGGTTTTAAATCACCACTGTGATTTTTTTTTTACTTTTCTGTGCTATAAATGGAAAGCCATTTTGAAAAAAATCTTCTTTTTCTTAGTTTCCATTCTCAAATTTAGCAAATAAGTAATTTTTCTTCATAAATTTTAAACAAAATTTATACTGCCACATTGTTTTGGTAAAAATAACCCAATCAGTGTATATTATTTTGTCTGTGAGAACGAGTCCACAAGCTATGGTACCAATCATTGAAAATTGATCACACCTGATGTACTGAAGGCCTATTTCTTGAAGCCCTAACATGCCAGGATAGTACAAATACCTCCCAAGTGTCCTCTTTTTTGGAAAGTAGACAATCCGAGGTATTTAGTAAGAGGCATGGTGATTTTTTTAAAGTTGTAATTTTTTTTCCACAATTCTTTGGAAAATGAAGAAATTAAATAAAATTAGTTTTTTTGCACATAAATGTCACACACAGCAATGGCATGCTTGCAACAACACCCCAAAACACATGCTGCTACTCCTGAGTTTGGAGGTACCACATGTGTGAGACTTTTTCACAGCCTAGCCACATAGAGAGGCCCAACATCCAAGGAGAACCTTCAGGCGTAATCCACTTTAAGACCAGGCTGCCTTCTGACATTTTTTGTGTCTTTACTTTTTGTAAAATCTGTATTTTTGCTAGAACTTACAACCCCCAAACATTATATAGTATTTATCAGAGGCCCTAGAGAATAAAATGGTGGGTTTTGCTAATTTTTATGTCACATGGTAATTGGCGGGACACTGATACACTGACATGTTTTTGTGCACTTGTACACTGTGACAGATAATGATCGCCCACTGGCAGACACAGACAGATGTTGATGTTGCAATGGAACACTATTGCAGATGTTTTTTGCACTGGTACAGATGTTGATGTGACACTGGCACAGATGTTGATGTGACACTTTGACAGGGATAGATGGTGCTTCATGGAGTGTGTGGGGATGGCAGCAATCTGTATGTTCTTTGCATAGCTGAACACTAAAATCATCAGTTATGCAGAGCTGTCACAGGCTCACAACTTCCCCCTCTCCCCTTCCCTGCACTGAGCTCTCATGGGGCTCAGCAGGTAAAGCTGACACAGAGACACGTGTCTGTGTTTACACTGAGAGATGGCTGTGATTGGACACAGCCATCATGTGATCAGGAGGGCCAAGCACACCGACCATGTCCCCGTCACATGATCGCACTCCTGCGAGGCCCTCATTCTGAGAGGACATTCAGGAACGTCTCTGAAAACAGGAAAGCTCCCACCAGGCCATTTATGTGCAGTTGCAGGGTGGGAAACTGTTAAAGAAGTCTTTGATAAAGGAGGAAGTGACAAAACGCTTCAGGACATGATGTCAAACGTAGACCGAATGTTGCGGTGTGGCCATCTTAGATGAGGTCTATAGTGAGCAAATGCTGATTTTAAAGGAGAAAATGCTATTAAATTATGTTTGTGTGTAAGTGCTTTTTTATGGAATAAATAGCCGATTTTAAAACTTTATTACACTATGGATGCCTACTTGTTTTGATCCATTATATACTGACATCTGAGACCGGAAGTATTATTGGCTAAACCGTTGTTATTCAGCATTGGAGAATTGGTGTAGCCTGATTGCTCTATGGTATTTGGAGCAATAGTTGTCCCATGCTGACGATCCAGCCTAATCCGGTAAGGCACCTGGTCTGTGAGAAGGTGGAGTGTGGATTCACTTTTCAGTGGTGGCAATACTCATGAGTGAAGGGAGCATAAGAGAGCACTATATTAAAGAATCAATATATCATATTGTATTTTGATCTTTTCGGAGGGTCCAGCACTATAGAAAGGAGGGACAGAAGGAAAGTCTATTTTGTGGGTGAATTTTATTGGTGGAATGTATTATGAGGCAATTTTCAAGTAGTTAGAGGGTAAGAGTAAGGATTACAGATATTTAGAAATGGACACGTGGTGGAGTGTGCAGCACATTTTACACAAATTTTGATTCAGAGTTACAATTTTACGTGTATTGAGGATAATACACTATGTACGTTATATCTTTTTTGGGGGTTAACAAGCGGATAAAGGAATAGTAACCACGCACAGAAGGAATTTGAACAAAGAAGCAGGAATATTTCATCACTGTGAGGTTATTTGCTTAAAGACTCTGTGAGAGACTTTTTTAGTTAAAGAAGTCTGTGTATATAAAAGCAGCAAGTGATCTTTCACTAGTATCACTAAATATAATTATTAGACATGTGCACACTAGAAATTTTTGTTTAATTTAGGATGCATTTGTTCATTGAAGAATTTTGTTTTGTCATACTTATGTTGAACCAATTAATTTTTTGAATTTGTTTTGCATATTCTTTAAGGTTAGGGTAGATTTAAAAAATTTAGCAGTTTTATCAAAAGATTGCTACATATTAGCTTTTGGTTTCAATATTTCGGGTGGCTTAGTTATTCATATACCGAAAACTACGCAATATTTTCTGACGCAGCAGAATAAACAACGCAGAATTCATCAGCTCTGAATTTTTCAAACCTAAGAATTGCATTAGACTGTGGAAATGAATTGACTGACTGTGACAATTACAAATTCAATTTAAATCACAACTGTACTCAAATCCGAATCATAGAGCACATTCGAAAATTCTAAATTTCCCCATGGGCCCAAAGTACTATTGCATTAAGTGAAGTCATTTGAATGAAACAAATGCATTCGTTAATTTCGTTATAACTTTTTCGGTTTTGTTGACATACGTTACTATGTCCATTCGGAGATTCGTAAACATCCAAATCTCAGAAAATCTAATTTTTGACCAAAAAACGCACATCTAGTAATTATGTAATAATTATTTTGTATTCTTATTTCTGAAAGATACATTGTGATAGTATGGGCACATAGTCACAGTCCATTCCGGGTCGCCATGTGGTTTTTGATCACAAGAGGGCAGCTTTGTCACACCCAGGTAATGTAGCTATTGTAATAGAGTACTAATTACCATACACAGACTAGGACTAGACCACTTCACCCCAAATCTCACAAGCATAAGTGCCTGAAAGTCAATTAGACAGTATCAGTACTGAAAAAGCTTTTTGTATTACTGACTCCTCCTTTGCCATTCCCTTTTTATAAGAAAGCCCTAAAAACTCATGATAACAGTTATATGGTATTTTCACTGTGCATTCTGCAGATTGGTATGTGTAAGTCCTCGGTCCTGTTGTGCATACAGTATACCATACATCTCCATTATGTTCCTGTTATACTTATGACAACCAGCATGTTTCTGTTCTGCACAATTAATTTTCATCTCCCTCTATGCTTGATACTTTTTCTTGTCTTACCTTCCCTGCAAGACACTTTAACTTGTCATTAAGGAAAATCTACTACTAAAAAGCAACAGGGGGTAGATACTTTGTAATGTCAAGCAGTAAATTCTTTTTTTTTTTTTACATATATTTTGGTACTGGCTTTTTTATGTGAACACATCCTTTTCTTTTGTTAGCACAGCATTTTTAAAAATTTCACTATGGTAAGCACTGAATGTAAAAACAACAGAACTGAGGCTTCTGCCCCAAGTAAACAAATGTTGTAGTTTTAATATTAAAGAAGTGCATATTTTGGTTGCCAGCACTTATAGGGTAAATTTACAAAAAATAAGTGGGTGCTGGAAAATTAAATCACAGAATAGTTTTTCATATATCTCAGGGACTCCACTGGTGATAGCTGAGCTCCAAAGGGATATAAATATGAAGATGCTTTCTCTTCAGGAACTAACACCAACTGGAAAATCATTATAGCTTAATATTTGTGCTTTATATCTTAGGAGCCCTTTGCACTGCATTATTCAATGGCATCACAGCACACACATGTGCATTGCTATATATTTTCAATGGCACCCCGACATGCATATATGGAGTAAACATATGCATCTCCCCCTCACAACACAGCAACGTATGTAATGAAGAATGCATGCTTTGCTGTGTCATGCAATTTATACGCTGTGGATGTTCCAGTGGTCATTGATATTTAATAGGCAACATGTGTCGACACACCAAAAATCATGTACCAGTGTACGTATAGATGTCTAGGTGTCCTAAAGTGAATTTATTATTGGAGATGAAAGTGCCATACTTGTCTGATAGTAGGGCACATCCAGGTATGTGCATTTTATTGTCAACACCTCTCCTGTGAACCCTGGGGACCCTGAAACCCAGATGCATGCTGTATGTAAATCTCCTACTTCTACAGGATAGGTGCAATGCTTTGGCCAATCACAGTGCATGGTGACGACACAAGAGCTGTCATCCCAGCACAGCTGTCAGATGGAGGGAGCCAGCACCAAGAGCTGAGTGTTTTAATTTCTTTTCTCGAGGTGGTGGGCATCATGATTGATGCTGGATCTACTTTGGGGGACTTGTTGAAGACTGTTTTCTGTCATTTTTTTAGACTCCACTTTTTTTTTGTGAATGAGTAGAGATACCATATACCCCATACTCATTCACATGTGCGGAGGACCGGGATCTGGGAGCCTCCTTGTTAAAGGGGGCTTCCAGATTCTGATAAGCCCCCTGACTGCAGACCCCCACAACCACCAGCCATGGTTGTGGGGAAGAGGCCCTTGTTCCCATCAACATGGGGACAAGGTGCTTTGGGGGGGAGCCCCCCTGCCCCATAGCATCCCCCATGTTAAGGGCATGTGGCCTGGTAAGGTTCAGGAGTGGGGATGCTCGCTGAGCACCCCCTTTCCTGACCTGCCTAGCTGCATGTTTGGATAAGGGTCTGGTATGGGTTTTTAGGGGACCCCCATGACTTTTTTTTGTTAAATTTTGGCATGGGGTTTCCCCTCAATATGCATGAAGGGCTTTGCATGGATGGGGAAGGGGGGCTCCACAGGTTTTTTTTTTTTTAATTGCTAGGCAAAGCCGGAAATTCTTTGTACATTCAGCTGTCAGCAGGAAATGTTTTTAGTAGCTGTGCGGTATCTTACCGCATACTCAGATGCAGTAAGATACTGCTTAGTGAATTGTCCCCTATGTTTGAAGTTCATGGTCAAACTTTTGTTAGGTTCAACCGGGAACCGGTCAGGGGAGTGTTAGGCCCATCACTATAGGCCACATGTTTATGCAGCTTGAAGCACCAGATGTTGCATTGAGGCAACCCATGTAAGTGTATGGGGATACACCAGCTACACCAACACAGCCACTCGTCCTAATTTTATAGGCGTGCACATTAGTTGCCCTGAACACACATTGTGCACCTCATCTACACTCCTGTCAAATTAAGATGAGTGGTTGTGTACTTGTGGCAACCTCATCTCTATACAATGCCTAGACACAGCATCTGACAGTTCAAGCTGCATAAACACATGGCCCATTCATGATCTACGTGTCTCAGCACATGAATAAAGCCTTAATATGAACTGTTTCCTGCAACATCTAGATTTAAAACAGAATTCTGTTAAGTGAAAACAGCTCTTCACACCACCATCTTTGTGCTAAAAAAGATAGTCATTGACATTATTGTTTCACTCTAAGCCCTAGCAGTGAACCCACAGTGAGTCCAGAGAAAATAAAGGCAACATTTAGAAGGTGTAATGCATTCAAAATCTGAGCCACAACTCTTTTTCATGAGAGTCAGTTGCAAGCTCTCAAAAGACAATACGACCTGTGGAAATAAACTGTGAGCTTTTATCTAGGCCTCTATAAACCTAATAACTGCTCCAGAGCTGAAGGACCTTGCACTGTTTTCCTCAGTCGAGCCAACAGCAAAATGTTTCTTAATCACCAGACTGAAAAGAAAAAGTGGCAGCAAGGCAGGAATCTGTGGTTTTATTATTTCAGTATGGCTGTGGTCCAGAACTGATTATTTCACATGGTGAAACAACAACATTCGACATTATTTCAGTCAGGAATACAAAGAAAGAGTTTTTTGTTTAGTTCAAAGAATAGGCACAATAGCTCAGAATGGTGCATCTTAACGTATTTTTGGGGAACTTTTTTTCTAGTGTAATTGGCCACATATTGATCATAAAAGCCACTCATATTTCCAACTCTGCAGTGTGTGCCTTCAGTGTTTCACCTCTTCCTCTGCACCTGGCCAAACGAGAGAGGGAATGAGAAATTGTGGTAATCCAATCTGACTCGCTAATTACACCATCTGTTTGAAGGTGTATATTTTTCACAGTCATATTGTTACAAATTTGCATATTTTAAACCCTCCTCTGAAGCCTGCATCTTCATCATTTTAAATTTACTTTTTCCCTTTATTTCACACACATTAACCCTAAATCATCCCTAAGTATCATAGAAAAAAATAAAAAGGATTGAGTAATGCAAATAACATTTTGGTTGTATTTACTTTTAAAGCCTCTAAATTTATAAAACTACTCTTCTGCACAGGTTCCAAAAACAATTCTACTCCAGAGCTGTACAAAATATACTGACACTATATAAACCCATGTATTATAATATAAAATAATACATGCATTAGCATTACTGAAAACATTACTGTCTTATCTTTATTTTTTTACTCTACTGTCATAAATTATAGGCCTTTTAAAAGAGAAGAATGGGATTTCATTTTTTTTTAAATCATATTTACCTAGGTGGATGCTGCATCTGTCCCCCGCTAGCTCTAGGTCCCACATGGCCAGGTTATTCATTCACTGAGTTCCATGAATGAATGCACTACAAGTCCCGATAGCCTTAACAGCTGTAGGTTTGTAGTTTTCAATAAACTACCACGGCACTGTGGAGTATCATGGTAGTTCATTGAATCTTCCTGCCAGTATATCTGCTTGATCGTACATCCCGTACAGCAAGCAGATATTCTGATAGGTCTACAGGAGACCTACATGGCACCAGTGATCTACTGATCGCTGGTGCAATGCTTTACAGGCTCATGCAGACAAAAATAATAAATACACATTTTTTTACCTGTAATCAAATATGCATTTATTATTTTTGTGCAAAAAGTGAACCCATACAGCCAAGTTTGACAAGTGTGCAGGGACGGGTGCACTGACCCAGGCTAATATGCATGTTACACAAAACAAATTTTCCACACTGCACAGAAAGACAGTTCCTAATTAAGCAAGGCATCTACTTAGTTCTATTCAGCTTACTATGTCAACTTTCCAATCTTCAGAATCCTCACCAGGCATTGAAACCAACATAATCAGCTCTGTACTGTGTGCAGGAAGCCTACCCAGGAAACAGTAATGTTAAATCAGAAAGTAGAAGACTAAACTTAGAAACTGCAATAGTAGAAGTGACTGCCCAAAATTACAACTCTTTTAGCAGGGAAAACACTATATTTGTTTCAACTGTGTATTTTGCTATTGTGAGTCACCTATTGTTTCTATCTGGTGGCTAGTTCTCCAGGAGGTTCTTATATGATGGGATTAGTCTTGTGGCAACTTTACATCATTTCATAATCAGTGTGGGATGTTTATTCTAATGTGTAATATTGCTTTTATTATTCATGTGGGGACTGCCCCTATTTTTGAAGTGTATAAAAACATGTATTTCTGTTCAGTAAAGTAGTTCCTGTTTGCACCTAAGCAAGTGTCATCTAGTTCATGGGTGCAATGCCCATCTATAATACCTTGTTCCTGTGTTGTAACGATGAGCAAGCAGTTCTCTGACTGAAGCACTTAGGCAGGGTGCCAGGTGGTCTGTCACACCACACATTTGGCAACACGTTGGCTCAACAAATGTGAACTATATTAACAGAAGAAAAAGAGTGTATATATAAAGTGGAAAAGCCTAGAACTTGATGTGATACACACAGGACTGTATTTATATTTGCCATGCTGCCATAAATCAAGAGGAAGAAACTTTTTTTGGTGCAAACTGGCCCAATATAGTTGCTTTTGTAGCTGGGTGCCCACCAGCTCTTGAAGTTTTCACCATCTCCCCATCTCTCCCACCATAGTGGAGGTGTGTGTGAGGAGCTGCCCTGTATGCAGACTGTTTGTCAACTCTCCCCCCACCCCCCCCCCCCCCACCCCCCGCACCAGTAAGAGGAGAGCTTCATTGTTTACCTGGGCAATTTGTTCCTAATTGCGGTCAGCCCAGGGAAGAGAGGGACAGATTGTTGTGAGGGTCTGTGCCTCACATCTGAAGGACTGGTGCCATTAGAGAGGAGTTAAGAGGACCCATCACTTCCATTGCTCCCCCACTTCGGGGGACCGACCTGCACTTCAGCCTGCTACAGCTGCCTTCAGAGACTGAGTTGAGAAAGTTTCTGCATTTTCAGGATTTACTAAAGGCAAATAGACTGTTCACCTTGCCTGGGAACATTCCCCAGAACTTAGTGATTGAGGTGAAGACCTGTTCACTTTCATCATCCAATTATGTGTGAGCAAAAATATTGTTTTTTTTATGTTCCTTCACCGCATTCACTAAGCTGTGGGGCAATTTCCTTAGCAAAGTGCAATTTGTCCTGCAAAGTGAACAGCATATTTGCCATTAGTAGTTAAACCCTACAGAATGTAATGTATCAAACTACCTGTAGGAATCAGATTCTTACTTTCATACAGTAGAACTATGAAAGTTAAAATGTGAACAGATGAGAGCAGCTCAGCTTCCAACACTTAATACAGGAAGCATAATGGCCTTCTTAAAGAAAAGTAAAAAGAGAAAGCTAAAATGCTTACAAAATAACATTTAAAAATTATGTTTTATTTAATGCAGCCCATTTTTTTCATGACTGCAGAAAAAAGTGGGGGCAGAACTTAATTTTCTAATCGTAATAAAAAAAAACTTTAAACCCTTTCCAGGTATTTAATGGCTTTTAAATGCTTTGTGATTTAAGAAATGGCACAGGCTGAACATAGCTCAGCACTTCTTGGCTAAACGATATCACTGAAGATGACATCATTGAGGTTAAATGACAAGATTTCAACTGTACAAAAAATATAGGCAATCTGTAAAATGTCCCTGCAGTATCTCCAGGCACAGGATTTTCTTGATTACATTAACTATTACACACATCATTTTTGGAATATGGTTATTTTACATTTAATCCAGGAATCACTATTTCTCTCACAGCACTGAAGTTTTTTTTTAAGTCATTTAGCTTTGTGATCAAATTAGTCTCCAGTACTGTAACATAGCTTTCATGCTTTCATAAAGTGATGATGTGCTGACAGTAGACACATATTTTGGCACTTGTCGTGCTGCCCTAAATTAAGAGGAAGAATATTTTTTTGGTAAAAATTGGACAAATGGAGTTGTTTTACTCAGATATTTCTACTCTATGCACTAAAAACTATTATAATCTAAATTTGTTTTTATGTAATTTTTTTTAACAAAGGTAGTGCCTACTGACAGCTTAACTAAAACCATGTGACCAGGGAAAGTTTTGCTATTAAGAACTAGTGAAGGCTTTATTAATCATTTGACCTCTGGAAGGTTTTACCCCCTTCATGAAAAGAGCATTTTTTTTTTGCTATTCAGCACTAAGTTACTGGAATTTATGCAGCTATGACGCTATACTGGTAATGGCGGTGATCAGTGAATTTTACTGGGACTGTGACAGTGTGAAAGGCAATCTGGCGCAAGCTGACACTGACTGGGAGGTACACTGACAGTGATATCAATAGTGACACCGTCATTGTACTAATGATACTGACTGGGAAGTGGTTAACATCTAGGGACAATCAAGGGGTTAACTGTGTGCCTAACAATGTGTAATGTGTGTAATATATGCCGCTTCTGTTTTACTATATGATTGTTTGTTTGTTTTTCTCCCTTCTTTGCACTTCTTCTTTATATGTAGGCTCGATGGTTCCAACTTTTTATAAATGTAAGCATCTATTTGATTTATACTTGTTAAAATCAATTACAACAGAATAATAACAGAATCCACAGATGATACTTCAGGTAAGGGACCATCCTGGGTACTCGGACCCCTTGAAAAAACTGTGGTAGTGCCTATACTTTGTATTTCCAATAAGTAAATACTTATGCCTATACAGCTTATAACCCTTTTGGGGATATAAGGTCCCATTTAGACACGAAACTTGCCCCACATGTTCACTGCAGTCAGTAAAGCATTTTTGTGGAGCTCGGATATGCTGACCAGAGGCTTTGGTGCAGAAGTGGACCTAGTCTACTGATGGGCAGACCCTGGATTTGGTATGAACATTCCAGGAGAGGGACCAAAAAAGTATATTTTAGGTGTAATAGTGGATAACAGTAATGTAGTGTCTGCACTATGGAGATATACTTTTACCCTCTCACTTGAAGTGGTGAATGCATTAAACATTGTGTGGTGTGGTGATTCAAACAATTAGACTATTTCTTTAGTTGATTCATGTTGTTCTTTTTACAACACCAATACATTTAATCTACAGAAAATGTTTTTTTATTATTATTTTTTGCATTATCCTTGCCCTTTGTCCATTTTTACTCCAGCCATGTTTATGCATGACTCTTAATAGCTTCCTTTCAATGTTAATATACCTCTAGATTGGTATTTTTTCCTGCTACTGATACAATCTGTTGCTAGGGCTGACAAATCCATTTGTATGTCAGTCCTTGCATCTTACTGACCTCTAGGGGTCTCAGGGATCCTGGTGTGTCACACATTTTTTAAAGTAACTTAAAAAATCCCAGATGTACAAGTATGCAGTTGACACATGACACTTTTATGGGTTTTTCTTTTTTTTGTGAATGTCTTTTGCTTGGTGCCCTTATTCTAGAGACTGAAACACTGCATTTTGTGTGTGATAAGCATTTAGACCAAGGTCCTGGTTCTACTTCTTTCAACAGCTTTCTTCTTGTCTTCTCTTCATTTTATACTTAGGGTCATTTGCAGGTGCCCTCCCAGGAGGAAAGCAGAAGAAAAGGGAAAGAGATTGCTGTGTATTATTAGTCCTAATAGGGCATTAAAAAGAAAGATGACAAGTTAAGACATGCCATTAATTATCCAGGGGTGTTAAACGCTTTCACAGTTAGACTTGGAGATCTAGAGCTGACAATCTCTTTACCTATTTGGAAGCTGACAGTCCAGAAAGCTTTAGTTATAGTCTTACTAATGTTCTGAATCAACTATACGTGAGGGTCAAAAAAGTCAATATTCTGAAACGAAATGATGGTATTCTATATTTAAAGACTTCTTTTTATTTTGCATTACTGAATCAAGCTGCGTTTGCAAATCAAATTACACTGTAATACCCTGATATTGCACTCCAAGGGCTCTGTTTCATAAATGTATAATGTTGTGCTGTCAAAAAAACAGAGCATATAATCACAATAAAAAAGAAGTCATAATAGAGAAATGTAAGCATACCTCTGTATATTTTGCATGGTACATAGTCCCCAAAAATTGACTTTAAAGCACTCCTGGTAAAGATGAATCTGCAGATGCAAACCCCTTATTAATAAAATATTCATACTTATACCAGGCTTGGGTAATCTTATGGGGTGCCATCCCTTCTTCATCTGAAAAGGTCTTCACTCAGAAGGTCAACTCAAAAGTCACAATGGAAAGTATCACTAACTAAAGTTTACCTGAGGACATTTACCTTTTACCTCCTGGAAGACTGTTGCCTCATGGCTGAACCTGAAGTAAAGTCATTTACAGCTTGCTGAATGGGTTGATTTATGGGCTAGATCTGGCCAGATCATCCACCAAACTCATGCTCATGCTGCTGGAAGTCAATAATTTAGTGGCAATGTTACTCCAGGCACTAAATGATGGCTCCTGACTGCCCACCAGCTTGTTTCAAGTTCTAAGCAAGCCACTGTGCATTCCTGATGAAGTCTAAATCCAAATATCAGCTGTCATTTTTTGAGGGTAGAAAAATCAATATGGTAAAGGTTGTCATGTTATTGTTGGTGGGACATTGTGATTGAGCATGGAGCTACATAGCTGGACGATCTTATTAATGTTGGCTCTACATAAGTCTAACAGTGATATTTTGGAGCATTAAAATAGCCCCTTCAACATGCATAAAATGACAAATGTGTCCTGACCATATGTAGTTAACGATGCCACCCTGGAATCCCCCTGCTGCTTTGTTTTAAAAACAGGCAATAACAGAACCAGCAGGGAAGGAACTGTCATTTAGCAGAAATAATGGAAAATTGTATACTTACCTGATGGTAATTTTCCTTTTCCTGATGCATAAGCATGACTGCATGCACAAATGGGTATAGGCTCCGCCTCCTGCCCAATCCCATAACTGGTAATTCTATATAAATGAGTCGCCTTCCCAATGGTGGCGTTTTCGTAATTATACTCAATGCGAATCCTAAGGGAGGGACCTATATGCTGTCATGCTTATGCATCAGGAAAGGAAAATGACCATCAGGTAAGTAAAAAATTTTCCATTTTCCTGGTACAAGCATGACAGCAACATGAATGGAATGTAGCATGATAACAAACAAAAAGGATGGGTAATACTGAATGTGTTTTATTTAATCCATTGATCTATCCAACACTGAACGATCGACGTCAACCGTTGTTAAGGTGGTCGGATCCACTTTATAATGAGCCAGAAATGTGCTGAATGTAGACCAGGTCACTCCTCTGCATATCAATTCAGGAGATACTCTTTTGAATTCAGCCATACCAGAGACTGCTATACTTCTAGTAGAGTGAACCCTCAGATTCATAGGTGGTTCTAACTTCTTTGCTTGATAAACCCTCCTAATAACTTTGACCAGCCATGAAGCCAACGTCCTTGCAGATTTGTCACGCCATTTCCTTATCCCTTTAATTTTAGTGTAGAGCAAACATCCAAATGGTGAGGCATCGCTGCCAATTCATCCTGAAATGATGGAAGGATGATATCCTGTTTGAAATGGAATGATTTATTTACTTTAGGATGATGATGTGAAAGAGTCCGCAGTACTACCCTATCGGGAAAGTAGCAGCAATAAGGAGGCTTACAGCCTAAGGCTTGAATGCCTATCTCCCTGACAGTATGGCTGTCAGGAACACTGCCTTGAAAGTTACATTCCATATCGAAGAAGATTGATCCATTAAAAACGGAGACTTGGACAACATATCCAACACTACCTGAAGAAACCACAGAGGGATGAATGATCTCTCTGGAGGATGGATTCTGGTGCAGGCTCTCAGGAAATGAAGAACTAGTTGACATGTGGCCCACCTTATTCCTATTAGCGAGGACAAAGCTGAGACTTGCACCCTAAGCATGTTCACTCTTAGGCCCTTTTCCAGGCCTGCTTGTAGGACATTTAGCACATGTGGTTCTGATGGTGACATAGGACTGAAGCCTTGAGACTCAGCAAAGATAGCGAACCTTCCCCATACTTTAGAATAAACATGACATGTAGTAGGCGCTCTCACCTTCAACAAGGTTTCAATTACAGAGGATGAGCATCCAGCTTCCATGCTGCCAGGTGGAGCTTGGCTGGATTCAGATGTAATACTTGCTCCTGCTGGAGCAGATCCGCTATCCCCGGAAGCAAGATTGGTGGTTTCAATGTTAGAGATTGTTGCAATGGGAACCAAGGCCTGTAGGGCCACAGAGGAATGATTGTCTGAGTATCCTGTTAAGTAATTTGAAGTGCAAACCCAATTGGAGTTGGGCACATCCACTGCTTCCACCTCTGGGAATTTCCCCCTTGCCAAGAATCGCTTTCACTTTGCATTGGTTGGAGTTGCCATTAGATCGAGATCCAGACATCCCCATTGGCTGCTTATCCATTGAAAGACTGACTAGTTCAGGAACTATTCATTGTTATCCAAAGGCTTGCCACTCAAGGTATGCGCCAGGAAATTCTGAGGGGCTGGAATTTATGCAGACAGATGAGCCAGGTGTCAATGAGCACATGAAATGATGGGAGACACCTCAGCCAACAGTACTCGACTCAAAGCATCACCTTCGGAATGCTTTCAATGCCTGAAAGGCTGCTCTCAGCTCGATCACGTTGGAAACCTTGCTCTGCCTGTGTCCCCATTGGCCCTAGGCTAAGAGGCCATTGAGGTGAGCACCCCATCCAAGTGCAAAAGTGTCCAATGTGAGCACCAGTGGGAGGTCCGGATTCAGCTGGTGACAGTTGCGCAAGTTCAAAGGTTCCACCAATCGAGGGACTGCCTCACTGCCCAGGTCAGTGGGATCTTCTGTTGTGTAGAGCAACTGTTCCATTGATTCAGGAATCCTACCTGAAAGGGTCTCATCTGTCAATGGGCCCACTTCACCATCAATATCGTGAAGGACGAAGTTCCCAAGACCTTCAGACACTGATATGCTGAAAAGTAAGACAGGGCTGCCACCAACTTCAGATGGGAAATAAGATTCAACACCTTCTCTAGTGGGAATTCTATTGTATTCTTGCAGGTGTCTAGGACTGCTCCTAGGAATACCATTCTCTGTGTAGGGACTCACTCGCTCTTTTCCCAGTTGATGATCCTTCTAAATTTGAGCAAGGTTTGGATTACGATTTCCCAATGACTGGGCAACACCTAAGGATTTTGTGCTATTAAAGTGGTAGTAAACTGATTTTATTAAATTTTACCTACAGGTAATCTTATAATAAAGCTTACCTGTAGGTAAAATGAATATCTCTTAAACATGTTTAGGAGATATTCTCTCTTTTCTAAAGCCGGTGCATGAGCTCCGAAGGAATGGCATACCCGTGCCTTTCCTTCAGAACTGTGTGCTGTGGCCTGGGACTCTTGCACACATGCCTAGACAGACTCCAAAAGATCACGAACTCAGGAGAAGGATTGGGTGAAGATGGAAGCCTCTGCAGTGGAGACAGTGCACCACAGGAGGGCTTCATTTTAAGGTAAGTTTAACATAATGTGTAAGTATGCGATGCATACTAGCACATTATGACATTACCTTGCAGGGGACTTTTTTTTTCCTTTCTTGCGGTTTTAACAAAATATCATCCCAGTAGTGAAACACTTGCATGCCCTGCTTGCACAGGAGTACAATGACTGGAAGCAAAATTTTGGAAAATGCCCTTAGTGAGGTGGCCAGGTCAAATGGTAAGCAAACAAACTAGAAATGATACCTCAGAATTGCAAAGCAAAGATATCTGTGGTAGTCTGGGTGCACTGGAATGTGCAAATATGTATTCTTCAAGTCCAGGGAACATCTATTCTCCTTGCCTGATAGCCTGATAGCTTGGGTGACTGACTGTAAGGATTCCATCCGGAAGGACTAGATTCTTATGATCCTATTTAAACTTTTTAGATCCATGACTGGCCTTAAGTCTCCTGTTTTTTTCCTTACTAAGAAAAGCGGAGAATAAAACCCTTGATACCGTTCTTAAATAGGGACTGGTTCTATAGCCTTCTTGCACAGAAATGTCTAGATGTATTCGCACATTACCTGTTGCTTCTGCTGACAGTGTGGAAGTTTTGTGAGAATGAAGTGAAAAGAGCGAGGGAAACGATGATCCACCTGGACCACATCCATGATTCAGTGATCTCTGATCTGCTCTGTCCAGACCTGTGCAAGATTGTGCAATCTGGCACCCACTGCATACATCTGGGTGAACAAACCCTCAAAAGAGCTTCTGTTGTTGGGTCGGAGCTGCCTTTAGCTTAGCCAAACGTGCAACCGATGTATGGGATAACTTCCATCCCCTCCTGTAATCCTTGCCTGGTCTGTAAGATCTGAAATCCAGCAGCCTGAATACATATTGTCTTCTTTCTGGTTTCCGGTGTTTTCTGAATCTCAGATCCTGAGGGATCATCCCTGACTTGCCACTCGTAACCTTGGATATTGCGAATTCCAAGTTGTTGCCAAACCAGGCTGCCCCATTAAATGGAATATAGCATCAATTTGATTTGGAGGAGGCATCAGCTGTCCACAGTTTAAGCCATAAAGCCCTCCTTGCCATGACTGAGTACAGCATAACTCTAGCCAAGCATCGAAGGGAGTCAATAGCGGCTTCGCCAACAAAATCTCCAGCCTGCTTGATTTCCACTAGGGCAGTGGTTCTTAACCTGGGTTCGATCGAACCCCAGGGGTTCGGTGAGTCAGTCTCGGGGGTTCGGCGGAGATGACCCACACCCGACTCATATGATTTGTGATGACATGCCCAGTGGTCGGCAAGCCGCGGCTCTTGTGTGCCGGGCGCCCGCTCCCCTCCCTCCTCTCGGGCGGCAGGGACTCAAATGCAATGATTGGCCAGTCTCGCTGCCACTCACATCCTGATAGCCAGTGATTGGCTGTCAGGATGTGTGTAGGCGGGGCAGCGTGACGAACGTGAGAGGAGCTAGGCTCCTCTCACAGTCCGCCCTGAAGACCGGAACGGCGCGGGAATACAGCGAGAGGAACGCGCGGAGCAAAGGTAAGTGAATTGACACAGGGGGGACTTGGGGACTTAATATGGGGGATGAATTAATATGGGGAATTAATTACTATAGGGGGGATGAATTACTATAGGGGGGATGAATTACTATAGGGGGGATGAATTACTATATGGGGGATGTATTACTATATGGGGGATGTATTACTATATGGGGGATGAATTACTATATGGGGGATGAATTACTATATGGGGGATGTATTACTATGGGGGATGTATTACTATGGGGGATGAATTACTATATGGGGGATGAATTACTATATGGGGGATGTATTACTATGGGGGATGAATTACTATATGGGGGATGAATTACTATGGGGGATGAATTACTATATGGGGATGAATTACTATATGGGGAAGGAATTACTATAGGGGGGATGAATTACTATATGGGGGATGAATTACTATATGGGGGAATGAATTACTATGGGGGATGAATTACTATATGGGGGATGAATTACTATGGGGGATGAATTACTATATGGGGGATGAATTACTATATGGGGGATGAATTACTATATGGGGGATGAATTACTATGGGGGATGTATTACTATATGGGGGATGTATTACTATATGGGGGATGAATTACTATATGGGGGATGAATTACTATATGGGGGATGTATTACTATGGGGGATGTATTACTATGGGGGATGAATTACTATATGGGGGATGAATTACTATATGGGGGATGTATTACTATGGGGGATGAATTACTATATGGGGGATGAATTACTATGGGGGATGAATTACTATATGGGGATGAATTACTATATGGGGAAGGAATTACTATATGGGGGATGTATTACTATATGGGGGATGTATTACTATATGGGGGATGAATTACTATATGGGGGATGAATTACTATATGGGGGATGTATTACTATGGGGGATGTATTACTATGGGGGATGAATTACTATATGGGGGATGAATTACTATATGGGGGATGTATTACTATGGGGGATGAATTACTATATGGGGGATGAATTACTATGGGGGATGAATTACTATATGGGGATGAATTACTATATGGGGAAGGAATTACTATAGGGGGGATGAATTACTATATGGGGGATGAATTACTATATGGGGGAATGAATTACTATGGGGGATGAATTACTATATGGGGGATGAATTACTATGAGGGATGAATTACTATATGGGGGATGAATTACTATATGGGGGATGAATTACTATGGGGGATGAATTTTCATACCGTTTGTTACAACATATCTTTGCGAGCAATCCTTTTCGAGGATGCTGGACATAAAGACGAAGAAAAGGAACAGACTTTGTTGCGAAAATGACATGAGAGTGGCACTTGCCAAGGTAATGCCGCGCATTTCTGAACTGGCCTCTGAAAGACAACAGCAGAAGTCACACTGATTTGCGGTAAATATTCATTATTTTGTTTTTGTGTGAAAATCATGTTTTAATGGTTTTGTTCTTTGTTCTTAATGGTTTTGTTCATTTTGTGCACCTATGTATAAATATATACCTATGTTTTGAATTTTAAAAATCATATTTTATTTTTCCAATTAAGAAGGGTTCGGTGAATGCGCATATGAAACTGGTGGGGTTCAGTACCTCCAAAAAGGTTAAGAACCACTGCACTAGGGTCTTTACTGCTGACAGTGCTTCAGTGTAACATGCCTGGCTAGTCTGATGACCACTGTATCTACCAGAGGAGCCACTTCTAAAGGTCGAACTTCCTCTTCTTTAAATGGATACATCTTGGAAAATCTATTAGCCAGTGTTGGTTTTCTGTCTACTTTCTTCCATTCATCATAAATGAGATCTCTAACTTCCTCTATTAGGGGAAAGAAAAGCACTGACCTCTTTAACTGTGTATAATACTTCCTGGATTTGGCTGGTTGTACTATCTCCTCTTCCCAATCGAGAGCTTCCCTGATTGCTCTGACCAGGAGCTGCACCAGGGCAAAGTCAAAGTAAACCATAAGGTCTTCCTGTACTGGGGAATCCTCCCTTGACACAGACACAGAGAATGTTCCCTCGGGGAAATCTTTTGTGCCAACTGTGGGCTTGATACAGAAGTTGGTGCTTGACTTGGTTTGGTGGATAGTTTCCTGTAAGGACTCTTTGATGGATTGTCTGATTAAGGAGGCTATATCAGCCTTCTCCACCTCTTTATCTGTCAGTGCTTCTAGCAAGCATGCCCGGCACAGCATTTTCACTGGGAGTGCTGTTTGGCCACATCCCAGACAGTGGTCATTCTCATGAGAATTTTCGTGCCATATGGTCTCCACTGTATGCCGGCCTTCCTGGCAGTACTTTGAATGGATTGCTCTCTCGGGCTAACGCTTTTGACATGACGACAAAAAAACCTACTTACTTAACCATCACCTTAGACTACGTGGCTGGTCTTTGGGAGAGTTCATGACTTTTCTTTTAATTGTAGCTGTAATCAAAATAACAGCTAAGCAACAAAACTACATGACCTAAAAGATATGAATAGAGTGTAGCCTACCTCTGACTGGATAAGTCCCAATACGGCACTGACAGGTAACTACTGCAAAGAAAAATTACCAGTGAGTCTAACAAACTCCATCAAATTTAAGATACAGCAGTGTATACAACGTAGAGTGATAGTACAGCAAAGTAAAGTAATATTACAACAAAGTACAGCAATAGTAATATGGTGACTGGCTCCCACATACCTGACACTGTGGGGTTTATTTACTAAAGCTGGAGAGTCCAAAATCAGACTCCCTTCTGCATAGAAACCAATCAGCTTCCAGGTTTCATTGCCAAAGCTTCATTGAACAAGCTGAGGTTAGAAGCTGATTGGTTTCTATGCAGAAGGGAGTCTGATTTTGGACTCTCCAGCTTTAGTAAATAAACCCCTATGTGTCCTCTGGCTTCCTGCAGCGCACTGTGCTAGGTATGCCAAGAAGTTGTGTGGGAGGAACAATTCTCCCTGAAACCGGTGTAACCATTCTAATCCATTGCGACTCCAGCCACTGCATTTGCGGTGGAGCAGAAGTAGTCCCAACGCCATCTTGGTACACCTCCACCAACAAGAAGTCCGCCGGTTGCCATCTTAGCGCCGCAAGTTCAAACTCACCCACCCATCCATGTCTCCATGCTTTTTTTGCTGAGAAATCACTTTGAAAACCACCCCCTAGCATTTTATGCAGTGGACATCTTAAATAAAGGCAGAATATTAATAAATTACTTCTTTGAATCCATCTGCCCTTAGCTTAGGCATGCAAGCAAGAAGGTGTGCTTAGCTGAGAAAACCCCTCCTGCCCTCCCAAAGACCCCCGGGATGTATGACATCATTTGCCTAGGTATGGAAAACAGGAAGTAACTAAAGAAATGTAAAAAAAAAAAGTTTAAAACAAGTAAATATAATATACTTTCCTTTCTATTTACTAATGCTAGCAGCATAAGGATTAAAAATAGTCAATGTTGACAGAGAGAGTAAAGGTCCACTTTAATTACAGTAATTATATAAAATAATGAGAAGAAAATTAACAGAAACAGTGAAAGTTTTATTTGTCTGAACATTGTAAATATAATTATAACAGTAAAAATATCACACAGTGGCACTGAGTGATAGTGACAAGCCTACACAGGAATACATGATGGTTATATGGTCCTCTAACATAGTATGACATGATAAGATGTAGACAAGAAATGTCATCTTGACAATGCATGGGCTATCATTTCCAATACTGGAACACTGAGCAGTCAATTTTTAAATACATGGGCTATCGCTGTAATACAAAGGCCAGGTGTGTAAACATTACAATATGCAGGCGGTCAATTGTGACAATATGTGGGCAACAAATAGACAGCATAACAATGCGTGGACAATAAATTATCAAGTGCACCAAGTAGAATTAATAGGAGCAAAAACAGACTTGCAATGAATAGAGCATGCAAGTTGCAAGTGCTGGGCAGAGAAACGCATGAATATAAACATTCGTTAACTGGGTGGGAGTAGGGGGGAATGTGTCTGAAGACCTGACTGAGTGAAGATGGCATGTGTGTGCATGGAGAGCTCTTAGTGTGGCTGTCAAGGAGGAAGGGTATCATGGCTGACACCGGTAGCACTTTTGTGAAAGTGGTGAAAGTGAAGTGAGGAGGCAGGGAAGTCCGGCCAAAGTATAAGAAGATAAAAAATAGGGTGCAAAAAGCAGGTATTGGAGGGGGAAGGGGGAAGAAAGGTGGCGAGGTCCATGCCATTGGCTACCGTTTCAGAGAAATCTAATCATGTTTACGATCATCAATTGATACTATAATGTTATGTTTGATATATGACATATGTATGCCTATTTCCATTACTCCATCTCAGGGTTGGGTTTTTTGCTATCTCAGATGTATTCATTAAGATAATTTTGTATTGATTTTGTTATTTTATTTTTAGCTCATGGAAATAAAAATTTGTGATTTTATAAAGTTTCCGCATGTTATGCCGATAAAATCTGCCTTTTTCCTGAAAATCATATGTTCTTAAGTTATCGGTACTATTTTTTGGATGTGGCACGGTGAGGGTTTATATATTTCTTTGTTGTACCTCTTCAGACCCCAGATGAATCCTCTTCTTTTCCCAGCTGCACTGATGGTGTCCCTGGGCAAGGGGACCCAAGAGCTGTAGATTTAGAACACTCCCGGATGAAGACTAGTTCGGTATTGTACCTGACCGCTCTCTCCCCTTATCTGACCCAGGGGGTGTAGGAGTACTCCTTATGTCTTTCCCTGTTTGCTTGGTGGGTTGGTGGCTGCCTTCAGGCCTTTTGCTGGGCTGGCTCCTTCCCTGCTTCACAGGCCATCCTCCCAAGGAGATGATGGGACAAAATGATTCACTTCCTGGGGCCCCTTCCCAGTCTCCTCATTCCAGCCTTCCTCTCAGTCCATCTTCCACCCAAGACTGCACACCTCCACCCAGGCTCTGCCACATTTGAGGGATGCATGGGACACAAGTGGCAAAGAAAAAAAAACTATGGGGTTACAGCCAGTGGTGTATTTAGGTTTTGTGCAGCCCTTGGCAATACAAAAATTGGTGCCCCCCACAAAGAGAGCCTGACTTTGACCAACAGCACCCCTGACTCCCACCCGAGAAAGCCTTCCACTACCACTGCCCCCCATACACCAGCCACCATCCCCCATGGCGAGAGAGAGAAAGACGCTCACCTTCACAGCTCTGGACATCCCTGGGAATGAGAGTCGGGCTGTGCATACACCTTCATGAAACCCGCAACCTCTCTCGAAACCCATCAGGCCCCCATGCTGCGTGTGTCCCTTCTTCCAAGGGGCAGTTCTGCCCCCCCTGAAAAATGCCACCCTAGGCAAATGCCTTGTTTGCCTTGTGGAACATACACCCCTGGTTACAGCCCTCCCTTACACTATCTGAAATGAAAAAATAAAGTTTGCCTTTTAGTGCTACCTTAGTATTTGATGTGTGTTTGTTTACTAATGTGTTCTTTTTCGTCATTCTCAGTGTGTTTGGCCCTTTATAGTTATACCTATTTGCACTTGCTCAATTTTCTACTGTGAGGTTCCATGCACACTGGGCTTAAAAAAACACTGCTTCTGTAGGAGTTTTGCGTTTTGCCCGTAGAAGCAGTTCAATGTTATCCTATGTGTCCATGCACATTTGGACATCTGGAGGCATATTTTAGACTTAGTGTTTAGAGGCAGAAAAAAAACCTTCTGTTTTGCGTTTCTGAGAGCAGTTTTCTGGCAGAAAAAAATGCTGAATGCTCCTAAACTCTCCTAGAAGCTTCTACACTCTCCTAAACTCCTGTACAAAAATGCTCTATATGAGTGTTTTTTTTCTGCCAAGGGAAATAGCATTTTTTCTATCCACTTTATTACTGGGCACTTTCACCCCTTTCCTGCCCAGACCAATTTTCAGCTTTCAACACTGTTACACATTCAATGAAAATTGAGCAGTCATGCAACACTGTACCCATGTGAAATTTGCATCATTTATTTCACACAAATATTGCTTTCTTTTGGTGGTATTTAATCAATACTGTTTTGTTTTTTTGCTAAATGAAAGAAAAAAGACCAACTATTTTGAAAAAAACCCGCTTTTTTTCGTTTATAAATGTTTGCAAAGAAATAATCTTTCTTCAAACATTTAGGCCAAAATGTATTCTGCTACATTTCTTTGGTGAAAATAACACAAATCAGTGTTTTTTATTAGTCTGTAGGAAAGTTATAGAGTCCACAAACTATGGTATATACAGTATATAGCTGAAAATTGATCATTCATGATGTACTGATGGTCTGTCTCATTTCTTCAGGCCCAAAAAAGTCAGGGCAGTACAAATATCCCCATATGACAATTTGTTGAAAGTAGACAGTCCAATGCATTTAGTAGGAGGCACGGTGAGTCTTTGAAGTTGTAATTTTTTGTCATAAATTTTGGGAAAATAGAGAAATTAAAAAAAAGTATTTCTAATTTTTTTTACATACTGTCACCAGTGCAGTACAGCGTCATCATATAACTGGTGTGCTAGTGATCAGGGGCACTGACTGGTGACAGTATGTAAAAAAAAGCATTTTTAAAATAATTTTAAACATTTTATCTTTACAAAATATTTTTATTACATTTTATCTTTTTTTTTTAATTTTTTAACACATTCTTGATTTTAACATGATCTTTTTAACACACTCTACTACTCTTTGGAAGTGATCAGGATTTATTTGTTTTACACATGATTTTTACTTAATGAAATTTATTCATTCAGTGTGTATTGTTGTAATTAGCTGTGATTGGCCCTGGTACAGATGGACTGTGATTGGAGCAGAGTTGCTGGAAATTAGGATCACTCAACATCAAGAGTTCCCTGAGAGGACCACCTTTGCATCAGGGAAGGAGTCAGCCTGCAGAAGGCCTGAAGGCAACCACCACCCCAACAAAGGAAGAGTGAGAAATCCTACACGTCCTGGGCATTTTGGTGGGGAACCTGACTAGCTCTTTACCGGGGACTGTTTCAACTTAAAGTGGCAGGCACTGAATTCCCTTGCCCAGGGATTTCCTCCAAATAGCTGGATGAGAAGAGGATTCATCTGGGGTCTGGCGTGGTACACTAAGAGAGGCTGGAGAGGTCTCCAAGAAATAACTTTTTGCTGTAGAAAAGACTTACCGTATTTTTCGCCATATAAGACGCTCCGGAATATAAGACGCACCCAATTTTAAAGGAGGAAAATCTAGAAAAAAAAGATTCTGAACCCAATACATATAGTAATTCATCCCCCATATAGTAATTCATCCCCCATAGTAATTCATCCCCCATAGTAATTCATCCCCCATATAGTAATTCATCCCCCATATAGTAATTCATCCCCCATAGTAATTCATCCCCCATAGTAATTCATCCCCCATATAGTAATTCATCCCCCATAGTAATTCATCCCCCATATAGTAATTCATCCCCATATAGTAATTCATCCCCATATAGTAATTCATCCCCCATAGTAATTCATCCCCCATAGTAATTCATCCCCCCTATAGTAATTCATCCCCCCTATAGTAATTCATCCCCCCTATAGTAATTCATTCCCCATATTGTGTCAATTCACTTACCTTTGCTCCGCCGTGTTCCCGAGCCGTTCTGGTCTTCAGGGCGGACTGTGAGAGGAGAGAAGTTAGTCACGCTGCCCCGCCTACATCCTGTCCGCCCCATAGTTTGCCCATTGCTGATCCACGAGCAGAGGGGGTGATGACATCAGCGCGCACCGCCGGGTGTACCAAGATGGCCGACCGCTCCAGAGATAGGCCAAAGCCGCGGCCTTTCCTACGGCCTTGGCCCTCGCCTCACGGATTCTCTCTCTATTCGTCGTATAAGACGCACCAACTTTCCCCCTCCCAGTTTTGGGGAAGAAAAAGTGCGTCTTATACGGCAAAAAATACGGTATATACAGTAGTTGCCAGGAAGATGTCCTCAGTTTACTGTTCCTTGGGCATCCCATACATCCCTTACTCCATCCAAGTTTAAATACCCTTAATAAAACTAAAAAAAAACAAAAAACAAATTCAAGGACTGTTTACTGTCTCTGGAATGCAAGTCTGGGAAAATGTGTGTTGCCTGGCTGCACAGGACCATAGGGGGACTCAAATCTTCAGCAACGCCTAGGGAAGTAGTGCTACATAAATCTGTTCACTTATATTTCTCTGTTGTTGTTTCCATCACATTTGTACCTTGATAAAGGAGACCTTCATGTCCCCAAAGTGTCGGTCTTGCTGTTGTTTCTATGTAAGCTATAAATTAAAACTAACTTTAAGTACATTTTGGAGTGCTAGTTCTTCATCTCTTATTGTCAAGGACAGAGCATTGCCCCCCTAAAATAGGAAGTGCCTGAACAAGGACCTTCATGGCAGGATCACCAGGTTTATTTGCAGTAAGCTGCAGATTCAATATTGAAAATTACATTTTAAATTACATAAACATGTTAAATCGTATATAAAATCTTAGTGATTGTCTTTACATTGACATACATCACAAATGGCTAAAAACAGCTGGAAATGGTTGACCTGGAAAAGCTGCAAACTGACAAATTTCCCTGGTGAACAAAACCATCAAGCAAGCTGTTTAAATGGGACCATAAAATGCCTCACAAAATGCACCATAAAGTTGGCATATGCAGCTATTAGACCTTATATAATCAGTCTCCACTCATTCTTGTTGCATGGGATGAGAAAAAACAAAGACAGGAAATAAAGAAAAAAAGAAAATTCACCCCAAAAAAGTAGTGTACGCAGCTATTTAACTTTTAGTCCTCATGCACACTGGGCATTTAAAAAACGCTGGTATCACTAGCTTTTTAAATTCACATTAAAAAGGCAGGGCTTTTCCGCATTTTTTATAATTTTTGCATTAGTGTTTATCCGCGTTTTTTTGCATTCATATTTTTTTAGAGTTTTTTACACACAAAAAATTTTTGCTCAAAAATGCCCAAAACCTCCATTTTGCCACATGTTCACACATTTTTCCATGTTTTTCCATGTTTAGCAGCGTAGGGCTCATTCACACTTGGCTTTTTTACCAACGCTTGCCAAACGCCCCTATAGCGTTTGGCAAGCGTTGGCCCGGCGTTTGCGGAGCGTTTTTTAATGCTCGGCAAACGCTGCATGCGCAGTTTAGCGGAGGTTGCTAGGCGTTTGCCGAGCGTTAAAAACGCCCCACAAACGCCTATAATGCAGTTTGAATGGTGTTACCGCTCCGCAAACGCCCCGCAACCGGCCGGGCGTTTGCCGAGCGGCACCATAGACTAGAATAGGAGGCTTTAACACCTCCTGACTCGACCAGAGGTGTCCGTTTTGCCGTGACGCAACACAACGCAAATGCTCCCGTTAGAACAGCACCATGTGCTGTAATGTGCAGAATTGGCAGAGGCTTTTGGGAAGCGGTAAAAACGCTTCCCAAACGCCTCTCTGCCGCCTGCACACAATGCTAGTGTGAACGTAGCCTTAGAGCGTTTTTTCCAGCCAAAAAACGTTGTTAAGTCTAGGTTGACACTTTTGCATTTTTTGCTGCGTTTTGCAGAAACGAAAAGCAGTCCATTTAACATGATTTCCTATGAGGCAGGTTCACATCTCCACGTTTTCACCTAGTGTGTTTTTTGGAAAGGGTCAGGGACTTTTTTTAAATGCAAAACGTTGCGTTTTTGGTTCTATAGAGTTCAATGGAGTTGCTGCAGAAAAGCTTGTAGTGGGTTTTTATGCATTTTTATGCGTTTTTGATGCGATTTGTATTTTATTCTGCCCAGCAACAAGTTGGAGAAAACACAAACCGCATCAAAAACATGGCAAAAACACAAAAATTACTGCAGAAACACATCAAACACAAACTGCATAGGTGGGAACCTAGCCTAAAGCCTATTTGTGCATGGACGCATAGGATAACATGCTGGGGAGTTTAGCAGCTGTAGAAAAAAATGCCAAATGCCAAAAATCGCAGCTGTAAAAACGCCCAATGTGCATGAGGACGTAAAAACAATCCCCCCCATGGCTCCAACTGCTAGCCCTATACAGCATGTAGAAAATCTGGAATACTCAGAACTGCTCTGTTTGTGCTATACACTAGATAAAGATAGGCAATACCCTCAGCTTTTCAGAATTCTACTAGTGAAGGTTGATTCATGATGAAATATGGTTATAAGATTATATCTAAGGGCTCATTCACACAGGTGCATTGATCAGCAGGCTCAATGCAAGGGCATATTGAAAACAATTGTTTTTTATGTGTCCCGTACACACCATACACATGTGGTGTTTTGTGCTGCATAAAAATTCTTTAGCACAATACACTGAACTGTATATCAACATGCTGCAGTACATAGGGTTCAATAACATGCCATATGTGTTGCATAGAGCATGCAGGCTGGTGTGAATGAGCCCTTACTGTTATGTTCTTTGGTATGTACACAGACATGAAATTTTGACAGCTACAAAACCTGTCTGTAATTTGCTGTAAGTATTCCTCAGCTTTCTGTTGTCTTCCTAACATTTGACCATCCTGGACATTGCAGCAGTTTTAGAGGCTGTATATTGAGAACGGACTGTAATGTAGTTTTTTTTTGTAGTTACTAGCAATAATGACTTGTAGTTTAAAAGTTGAACAACGAACAAAGCAACTCCTAAATCTGACAATTATTTTTTGTTCTTTCTAAGATTTTCAATGGCTTTAAATATGCCGTTAAATTCAGCAGCGTAGGCTGATTTTAGCCAGGCGCAGTCTCCTAATTGCAGATGGCCAATAAAATAGTATCCCTTATTCAGGCTTTATTAGTTTATAATATGTAATGTAAAACCCTGCTCTTTATAAACCAGCAGTAATCAGTTTGTAATCTGCAATACATTTTATTTTTCAGTGTATTTAAGTCAGCATGATGGGAAGCAATAGCAGAAGCTGACTCACATCTTTATCAAATGAATAGGAAATGAAAAGTAAATTAGTTCTAGATTTAAATGCATGGGAAATGCAGATTGCTTTGCATTTATATTTGATTTAATGAGAGATATCACGACCTTCCATTAATCAAAGTGTATTACTTAAAGCACCACTTACGCATACATTTTTAGCATGTCAGCACATTACTTGATATGTACAGTAGGTTTGTTGTTAAAGGTACTTTCCCTGTTTCCAGTGCTGACAAAGTACAGTAGAATAAATATTTGTTCAGGTAATCAGATACATATTTTGCCTGCCTATACGAAAGATCACCTTTTCTATAACAGGAACATATAAAGTTTTATTTATTTCTCCAGTGGATGTTAAAGTGAGACCTCGCTGCTGGACTGTGCTCAATACCCATCAACAGGCAATGGATTAGAGGCTGTTCACCAATGTCATTGTTTACTTTGAAAGACATATGTTCATTTTGCAAGCATGTTGTTAGTGAAGTTGTGTTCTACTTGAATACCATGACTCATGTTTAATGCAAAAAAAAAAAAAAGCCCAGGATTTTTGTAAGCACATAATTGAGTATTTACATTTAAAGCGACATTAAGTCTAATTTTCCTTTTGCATTAAACAGATAAAAAGAATATCACTTACATGTATTATCTTTTTTAATCAATTTCCTCCTCTGAGTTAACTTTTAAAGTTGTCCCTTAGGCCACTCCAACACACTCCCTGTTCTGTCTGCCCACTGTGCCCCCGGGACCTATGGAGTTCCATATGAGTCTCCTGAATGTGCACACTTTTTTCCTTGTACTACACAGAGCTTTTATTCAGCGGGAATGTGGAGGAATGCAGTTCCGGCACCTCCAGCACTGAAAGTATGTAATCACAAGGGATGCTGAGGTGTGCTGGAGGGTCTCTTGATGCTGGCTGCTGGGGGATCTATTGATGCTGGAGGGAATCTGTTGTTGCTGGGGTCTATTGTTACTGGTGGGGATTTTTTGTTGCTATGGGGTCTTATGTTTCTGGGGGGTAATTTGTTGCTGGGAGGGATCTATTGTTGAGGGAGGGATCTATTATCACTGGCTGCTGAGAATTATGTTGCTGCTGCCGAGGGTCTATTCTTGCTGGGAGTGGATCTATTGTCACTGAGGGGGTCTATTGTTGTTGTTCCTGGCTGTAGGGAATCTATTTTACTGCTTTTGTTGTTGTCATTAATAATTCCCATACAAATGAGTTAGCACCACAAAATTATACTTGGTTCTGTATTATATAACAAGGGCAATACTGGGTGGTGGGTAGAGTGTAGAACCATGGGACGGTGCTCAGAGGTGGGTAGAGGGTGGAAAAAAGGGTGACTGAGAAGAAGAGAGTTCCTGCACCTATTCTCTGACTAAAAAAGGCCTGGTACTACAACGCTACATGGAGAAGCTGTGGATGCCAGGCACACAGACAGCATGAACCCAGTGGCTAAATGGTTAGCACTTCCACCTGATAGCACTAGGGTCATTAGTTCAAATCCCAGCACCACCTGCCTGGAGTGTGCATGTTCTCCCCATTTCTGCTTGGGATTCCTCTGGATACTCCAGTTTCCTCCCACATTCCAAAGACATACTGGTAGGTTAATTGGATCCTATCTAAACTGGCCCTAGTATGTGTATGTATGAATGTAAGTTAGGGACTTTAAATTGTACACCTCTTGAGGGTTAGGGACTGATGTGAATGTACAATATATATGTAAAAGCACTGCGTAAATTGACAGCACTATTTAAGTACCTGAAATAAATAAATAAACCCAGCAAAAGCTGTGTGTGTGTCCTAATACTAAAGGATAGGCCTAATACTAAAGCATGTACTTTCACAGTCACATCAATGAGCCCACAAACCTTGCCAAGCTCCCCAACACTCTCTCAGAATATTAATACTCGTATTTGCACCAGATGTATGTATTCACTTATTATATAAATGCAGTTTGTTAAAAGTAGCCACTGCAACAACCAAACTTAGGTCAGGTAAGAGGTGGCATACATAGCATAATGATTTGTTTTCCAGACTATGCTATGTCCCTGAGCTCAGTAATTTCAGTCACTGGCCTACAGCATGCATTCAGTATTTTTGGCATGCATACGTGTTCCTGATCAGTGAGCAAAAGCAAATAAACTAGAGATTATCATTCTAGGCAGTGCCAAATGTATGGCTACCCTTCAGTCACTACTTTGTATCCACCCAGCTGAATTGCAGCTTCAGAACATTTTTTGTATTCACTTGTCATTCTATTCTTTGAAGGAATAGTTTTTTCAGTCTTCCTTGGCAAATGCTTCAAACATACTAGGTCAGTGATGGCGAACCTTTTTGAGCCCAAGTGCCCAAACTGCAACCCAAAACCAACTTATTTCTTTCAAAGTGCCAACACTGCAATGAAACCTGAATATCGAGCTTTTGGTTTAGAAAAAACAACTCGTACAGTAGTGCAAACTAATTAACAGCTTTTGTCTTAAAAGAAAAACACAATAACAGAGCTTTCAATTATACAGGAGATGACCAGAGACTGCGGACACAGTACAGGAGATGACCAGAGACTGCGAACAGTACAGGAGATGACCAGAGACTGCGGACAGTACAGGAGATGACCAGAGACTGCGGACAGTACAGGAGATGACCAGAGACTGCGGACAGTACAGGAGATGACCAGAGACTGCGGACAGTACAGGGATGACCAGAGACTGCGGACACAGTACAGGGATGACCAGAGACTGCAGACACAGTACAGGAGATGACCAGAGACTGCGAACAGTACAGGAGATGACCAGAGACTGCGAACAGTACAGGGATGACCAGAGACTGCGGACAGTACAGGGATGACCAGAGACTGCGGACAGTACAGGAGATGACCAGAGACTGCGGAAAGCACAGGGATGACCACAGACTGCGGACAGTACAGATGACTGCTGACCTTTGGGGAGGGAGGGAGAGCGGGTACCTGAATTTGACAGGTACCCGCTCTTACTTCCGCAGAGTTTTTTTTTTATCTTACCTGTTCCTTTATCCAGCCGCGCGCTGTCTTCCCGGCTTCTGTAGTGTGGGCGCTCGTCGGACAGCCGGATGCCCAGTGCGCATGCGCGAGAAGCGCTGCGCTTTGTGATTGGTCCGGCGGCTTCTGGGATCTGTCATGTGTCCCAGGTACCGCCTTACCATTCACAAAGAGCACTGCTTCTTGCGCATGCGCACTTGGGACCCGGCTGTCACGCACACTACAGAAGCCGGGAAGACAGCGCGCCGCTGGATAGAGGGACAGGTACGGTCCCACTGCAGAGCTGAGCGGCCGGCCCGGTATTCTCACACGGCGGCGGTGGAAATACCGGACCGGCCGCTCTATATTCGCTCCATAAGACGCACTGACATTTTCCCCCCTTTTTTGGGGGGAAAAAAGTGCGTCTTATGGAGCGAAAAATACGGTATTCTCCTGGCGTGCCCACAGATAAGGCTCGGCGTGCCGGCTGTGGCACGCGTGCCACGGGTTCGCCATCACTGTACTAGGTTGTCTTCCACAGCAAGACATCTACACCCAGATTTTCAGTTATATTCAAACCTAGTGAAAGTTAAAGTCAATCCAAGACCATGGACTTTGCTGGGTAAGTATGCTGTACTACTTGTAAGAATTTCAATTTTTCATTTTGAATTTTAATGTAATACTTTGGTTGTACAAAATCACCTTTAACCCTGGTTCACACTAAATGTGACATAGAAATTGTGCGACTTCACTTGAAAGCGCACAATTTCAAAGTTGCATGTCAATGCAACTTTAGGTGCAACTTTGCAGACATCTGTGCGACTTCATGCACAGATGTCTATGCAAGTTGCACCTGGAATCGGCAAAAGTAGCTCAGGAACTACTTTTCAAAAAGATGTGTCTCTAACTCTGAAGTCGGAGTCACATCACTTAGAATGGTCCATTGTCGATCATTGGATGCGACTTGTCATGTGATTTGAATGCTCAAGTCGCACGACAAGTCACATCAGTGTGAACTGGGGCTTAAAGATATATATATCACTACACACAGGCTCCTTGTCTCAAAAGAGAAAGAATTTTGTCAGACAAGGAGCCCAGCAAAAACCCTCCTATTAGGTACTAGGTACCTTGAGAGGTAGTGGCAAAAAATAATAAAACAAGGCGCACCATGATATATTTACTGTAAAATTACAAATGCATACTCACAAACCAAAAAGTCATAAAAACAGAGACAAGGAGCCAAAGATGACAATCGCAGACAGCAGAGGTCCTCGGGTAAAAAGTGCTAACGCATTTCGAGAGTCGAACTCCCTTCCCTGCTCTGAGGAATTTTACAATAAATTTCCTATATATCATGGTAATGCACAAGGAGAGTGTGCCCTGTTTTATTCTTTTTTGCCCGTGTCAAGATTCCCCGATCTATCAAGGGCGGCACCTCAGCGAGTGCTAGATTCCGTGTTTTCTGTGCAGCATGCAGATTTGAGCGCTGGTTTCTGGTATCTGTTGGAACCTTCAGAGACAGTGAATGAGGCTTGTAGTGTAGTGGAAGTTAAAGGAAAAGTGGGGGATTATTAAAATATAACACATTTGCATACTCACTTCCATGCTGCAGCGTCCTTGTCTCTGCTGCAGCTGTCCTAAACCTGTTTTAAGACTGAGAACTGAGCAGTCTGGAGAACAATGACTGTCAGTCACTGCTTTACACACTGCAATGGGCAGGACAGCTTTGGGTCTAAGCTGAAGGCTGGAAGGTGGAACCAGCTATCACTCAGGCCAGGTGGATCCTGACAATATTGTTGGGATCCTTCCCAAGCCTGATGTAGCTCTGCTCCATCTGCTGATATCAGGCAATAGCCCACTATCAGCTAACTCTGGGTCGCAGGAGAACAATAATAAATGTACTCCTGTCATACGCTTTTAACCCCCTTTGTGAGCTTAACCACTTCCCGTCCGGCCCATGTATATAAACGGCCGGGCGGGAGCATTGCAGGAACGGGTGGCCATTTATAAACGGCCTCCCCGCTCTCCGCCTGTGCGCGCTCCCTGGGAGTGCGCGGCACCGCGATCCGGTGCCCGCTGTGTCTGGAGCGAACACTGATCGCTGTACGGAACCTCTGTGTGAGGTCCTGATCATGTGATCACTGATTAGCCAATCAGTGATCACATGAATAGTAGTAAACAAGATGTCACTTCTGACATCATTGCTTGCTACTTGTGAAATCTGTGAATGCTCACAGAGGTCACATGATACAAGGCTATTCACAACAGCCTTGTACCATGTGACAAGCTGTGACCAATCACAGCTCACACAATATTTCTCAATGGCTGCAAAAATGCAGCCAGAGAAAAGGAGAGATTATTGCTTTTACAGGCTTTATGGGTGTAAAAGCGATCAGCGTAAAAAAAAAAAAATCTTCATCACCACCCACAAGTAGTACAGTGTCACTAAACAAAAGATAAATAATAATATAAAAAAATAAAATAAAAATGTAAAAAAAAAAATTAGAAAAATTATCATTTTTGGTTATAAACTAATTTGGGTTATTTGTTTTTTACAAAAAAGATAGAATACGTTTTGGCCAAGATTTATGAAGAAAGATTATTTATTTGCAAAATTTTTGAAGAAAAACACTTTTTTCAAAATGTTTCGACGTTTTAATTTATATAGCAAAAAAATAAAAATCCCAGTGGTGAATAAATACCACCAAAAAAAAGTTTTATCTGTCTCAAAAAAAGGCAAAAAAATTCATATGGATACAGTGTTGCATGACCGCGCAATTGTCATTCAAAGTGTGATAGCGCTGAAAGCTGAAATTGGCTTGGACAGGAAGGGGGTGAAAGTGTCCGGACTTGAAGTGGTTAAGTACTAAAATCATGTGAGAAGGCCAATGAACTTGGATGTAAGCCCATAATGGAGCCATAGGATTTGTAAGGTTTTCTTGAAGGGAACAACAAGTGAGTAGAAGGCTGGAACATAGCAGGAATTTTCTGGAGAAATTAGGAAGAATATATCCAGAAAAAGCGTCCACCAGAGAGTGAACAAAGTACTGTATATACTAGAAGACAGAGCAGGCAGAATGCCATAGCTGGTAAAGAGCAAAGAGAGACAAGAGAGCTCTAATGAAATCAACTCAGGGAAAGATCACAAATAGATTGATGGCATACGTCTGTCAGAATACTTAGCAAGTGAGCACTTTTATTATTTCCTATATAAACCAGCTCAGAAAGACTGGCTTGAACACATCCTGCAGCTGTATTTTGTACAAATAATATCATCACAATGAGTTCTTGTTCTGAGGACTTTTACAACTGTATTTTTGTCAAAAAAGAGTTACCAATATCCACTGTGAAAAAGAAGGATGACAAATGTATTGAGTATGTGAAAAGTCACAAGTAAACTGTTACTGATAAAAAAGACATTGCTTGTTTTGCAGTGTACTTATAAGAGAGGCTAACTGAATGCAGGGATAACGTGCTTTACTTTGGGCACCGCCAGAAGGCTTCAGAGCTCCATCAGGCTAGTGTAGACCCACACTCCCAGAAGGAGCAACGACACAAACAGCCCTCATGGCCAGGGGTGGACTGACAACTCATGGGGCCCCCTGGCAATAGGGGATCATGGGGCCCCTGTGTCCTTGCCCAAACTCAAAAAAGCCTATGAAAAAGGTACCAGGGGCATCTCATGGGGCCCCCTACTGACCCCGGGCCCTCGGGCAGCCCGGGTTTCCAAATGGTCAGTCCGCCCCTGCTCATGGCCATGGTGCATAATTGAGCCATAAAGAAACCAGTCCCCAGTAACACTGCCTGGTGGTTGGCTCTCGTCCTTCCCACATATTTTAATCCATGTGCACACTCACTCCATCAGGTATAAGCCACATTATTTTGAAAATAATTAGTATTCTGTATAACTACAGGAATTGCATGTATATGGATGGATATTTGAAGGCAGGGTCCCCTTTAATGGTTTCACTATGGGGCCTTGAGAACCCACCACCCTGTTAAATCTATGTTACTTAAATCTCATATAAGCTGTAACATATTAAAGTGAATGTAAAGGATATATATATTTTTTTTTTTTTTTTTTTTTAATAGCAAACATTTTATACTTACCTGTATGTGCAGTGAGTTTGCACAGAGCAACTATTTGATCACTGAAAAAAAAATATGGGCTCACTTTACTAAGCCATATTGCATGTGAAATGTTCCATAAGAACCATTATTTTCAGCAATGTACTGGCTTACTGCCAGCATAGGTTTTCTTTGGAGAGCATAACTGTTGTGACATCATCACCATCATTTAGGAAACTGAGCTTTGTGGCTAATTAACCACAGTAAGGCATTGTGATGTGCAAAATATGTTTATCTAACAGCTAATCAGACATCATCCCTTAAATTATATGTAAACCTAATCAGAATTTTATATAAGTTTTAACACAATGTAAATTCTACAGTAATTTTGAATATTTCTGAATCTACAGCTTTAATTTAAATAGTGCATGTTTGGGCACAGTGCGCTATGGAGTAACATCCCTGTCTCAAAATTGTGCTTGTGCATTGTCACCTTATCAAACATGCTTCCAGTAGAAATTAAACACATGGGGGGGATTTACTACAACTGGTGCACTCAAAATCTGGTGCAGCTATGCATGGTAACCAATCAGCTTCTAACTTCAGCTTGTTCAATTAAGCTTTGGCAATAAAACCTGCAAGCTGATTGGTTTCCATGCAGAGCTGCACTAGATTTTGCACTCTACAGTTTTGGTAAATCAACCACATTGTGCAACACCATCACTATGAGGAAGCCAGTCCAAAATGAAGATGTACAGCCAATGCTAGAGCTATTGCATGTTGATCATAAGGAAAAACAAGTGTTTATGATATACAGCGTTTTAGTAAAATATTATCCAGTTAGGGTTTAGATCTACTTTAACCTCTTTGACTACCAAAAATAACATAGTATTCTAGCAAAATATAAAGAGTTTTGGGTGTTCTCAATCCAATCAATACGCCAACCAAAAATGAAAATAATATTAATGTATCAAAAAAATGCCTTTATCAGATAAGTTTACCCCAAAAACATCCTAACCCCCAATTAAAACATTTAAATGAAGTACAATATACCACTTCCCCTGGAAGAAAACCTAAACTCGACAGTAAACCAATCCAGAGAATTCTCAAAAGTTATTTGTAATAACAGATTGCATTCAATCTGTTCAGTGGTTACTTTTTTTACATTTTTGAGGACTATTTTGTTTGGTTCATTATTGGGTTTAGGCAACTGTACATTGGTTACTTTCAAAGGAAGTGGCATATGGTACTTCATTTTAATTGTTCCCCAAAAGTTTGCTGGTGCTCTCAGGATAAGAGGGTTTTGTTATGCATTAAGGGCTCATTCACACCAGGTTTGGTGTGGGAATGTGTGCAAAATTGTGTGATTACCTACACCACAAAACATTGAGCTGCCCTTTTGCAGATGTGCGGGGTGCTATGAATTCTTAATAACACCCCCACATATCTTGCAATCACATGTTGCATTTGTTCCCGCCAAAACACATGGTGCCAAAGTGCCATACAATTTGGTGTGGCGTGATTTAAAAACATGCTGGCACTTTTTTTGCATGTTTTTCATGCATAGGGCAGCCTTACAAATACATTACAATCCACAGGCTGCCCTAAAACGCAATGACCTTGAACATACAAAAAAAAATGTGCATGCTCGGACACGCCTTGTGGTGTGAACAAGCCCTAAATGTTTTTATTTGAGGATTAGGGTTGTTTTCGGGGTACAGTCATAGCACAGTGGCTTAATAGTTAGCACTTCTGCCTGGCAGTACTAGGGTCATTGGTTCAAATCTCAACCACGGCACCACTTTCCTGGAGTTTGCATGTTTTCCCTGTGCCTGTGTTGGTTTCCTCCGGTTTCCTCCCACACTCCAAAGACATACTGGTAGGTTAATTGGCTCCTGTCTAAATTGGCCCTAGTATGTGTATGTATGAGTGTTAGGGACCATAGATTGTACACTCCTTGAGGGTTAAGGACTGATGTGAATGTACAATACATATATGTAAAGTGCTGCATAAATTGATGGTGCTATATAAGAACCTGAAATAAATATTTTTCGATATGTTAATATTATTTTTTTTTTTTGTCAGTGTTTTGATTGAAGTGAGGATACCCAAAGCCCTTTCCATATATATATATATATATATATATATATACAGTGGGGATCGAAAGTTTGGGCACCCCAGCTAAAAATGTGTATTAATGTGCATAAAGAAGCCAAGGAAAAATGGAAAAATCTCCAAAAGGCATCAAATTACAGATTAGACATTCTTATAATATGTCAACAAAAGTTAGATTTTATTTCCATCATTTACACTTTCAAAATAACAGAAAACAAAAAAATGGCGTCTGCAAAAGTTTGGGCACCCTGCAGAGTTAATATCTTGTACTGCCCCCTTTGGCAAGTATCACAGCTTGTAAACGCTTTTTGTAGCCAGCCAAGAGTCTTTCAATTCTTGTTTGAGGTATCTTTGCCCATTCTTCCTTACAAAAGTCTTCCAGTTCTTTGTGATTTCTGAGCTGTCTGTCACGCACTGCTCTTTTAAGGTCTATCCATAGATTTTCAATTATGTTGAGGTCAGGAGATTGTGAAGGCCATGGCAAAACCTTCAGTTTATGCCTCTTAATGTAATCCCCCGTGGATTTTGAGGTGTGTTTAGGATCATTATCCATTTGTAGAAGCCATCCTCTCTTTAACTTCAGCTTTTTCACAGATGGCATCAAGTTACCATCCAAAATTTGCTGAAATTTTATTGAATCCATTTTTCCTTCTACTCGTGAGATGTTCCCTGTGCCACTGGCTGCAACACAACCCCAAAGCATGATTGATCCATCCCCATGCTTAACAGTTGGACAGAGGTTCTTTTCATTAAATTCTGTGCCCCTTCTTCTCCAAACGTACCTTTGCTCATTCCGGCCAAAAAGTTCAATTTTAACCTCATCGGTCCACAGAACTTGTTTCCAAAATGCATCAGGCTTGTCTATATGTTCATTTGCAAAGTTCAAACGATGATTTTTGTGGTGAGGACGTAGAAGAGGTTTTCTTCTGATGACCCTTCCATGAAGACCATATTTGTACAAGTATCTCTTTATAGTGGAATAGTGTACCACAACTCCAGTGTCTGCCAGATCTTTCTGGAGGGATCGTGCAGTCAAACGTGGGTTTTGAACTGTTTTTCTCACAATCCTGCGAGCTGTTCTGTCTGATATTTTTCTTGGTCTTCCAGATCTTGCTTTAACTTCCACTGTTCCTGATGACTGCCATTTCTTAATTACATTCTGAACAGAGGATATTGACATCTGAAAACGCTTTGCTATCTTCTTATAGCTTTCTCCAGCTTTGTGAGCATCAACTATTTTCAGTTTCAGTTTTCTAGACAACTGCGTAAAAGAACCCATGGTGCTGATTGTTGGGGCAAGGTCAGATGAGTCTGGGCATTTAAAACCTTTGAGATTGACATCATCTGGTCTTCCCAGACGATGATTGAGAACAATCCATGACACTTGCAGGTCTCAGCTTGGCAAAGGGGGCAGTGCATGCTATAAATTCTGCAGGGTGCCCAGACTTTTGCAGACGCCATTTTTTTTTTTCTGTTATTTTGAAAGTGTAAATGATGGAAATAAAATCTAACTTTTGTTGACATATTATAAGAATGTCTAATCTGTAATTTGATGCCTTTTGGAGATTTTTCCATCTTTCCTTGGCTTCTTTATACACATTAATACAAATTTTTAGCTGGGGTGCTCAAACTTTCGGTCCCCACTATATATAATTGTTTTGGGGTAAAAGAGAATTCAGATTCAGTATAATTTAATAATTCCAAAGGGAATGAATAAGGGAAAGAAGTTGATTTCCTGAGCGTTTTTTTGACTTTGGGTTTTGAGTTAAGACTTTGGAGAACTATTTACCTCTACATTTGTATAGAACAAATCATGCCCAACAGTGAAACCATGCAAGAGCTATACGTACTGCATAAATCAATTATCTTAATGACAAGTGCACTTCTGGAATTTCACATTTTATCACCCAATACATAAAGGTTTATAGAATGTCATAATTGTTTAACATATTTTAGAATGTAAAATAAAAAAAAGGAAATAAAATTGTTTCAGTAAAACAAAAAGTGTCTTGTGCATGATTTGAAAAGGAAATACTGAAGCTATTAATAGCATCTTCATCCCAGGGCTTGTAACAAGGTGTTGAAAGGTTTTTCAGAAATGTCAGTAAAATCATCTGCTTTCCTATGAACTCTCGATCTCCAGGGTCCCATGAAATACTCAGGGCAACTTGCAGACAGTTTCCTCTCCCCACCCAACAAGGAAGGAAGGTTGTTCGTGGAATTTTTATATGAATGAGAAAGTTGAAGCTAAAGAAAAAGTGGATGTGGAGGTCGAGCTGAGTTGTTAATACCACAGCAGGAAGCCAGGAAGTCAAATAACCAAGAACAGAAAAATAACAGACAACTTTCTCTAACATGTAAACTGATGTCTTATGGACAGAGTCTTATCACAGCATGACACAGGCTCAGGACATCCTGAGGAAAGATTGACACAGTCCACGTGTGATAAGTTCTTAAATCTGATGGACAGAAGTGTTAGTATTCCTGTGTAGTCTATTAGTGGCAGAAACCATTGAACAGAACACAGGAGCCAATAAACATAACAATTAAGCACCTAATAAAACAGACAGCGACCCAATTTAATTGATTTATTGGCCTATAATGGGCACTGTGTTTATGGCTAATCCAAATTTTAAATTCAATCATTAAATACAACAACGAACTAAGCCCAGTTCAGATAACTATACAAACACATTGTCCATCCAGCACTGTGCAAGACGACTAACTCCCTCGAAAGGAACACTGCAAAGTAAAAAAAAAGGGGGGGGGATGGGGGACGGAGAGCTTTTACTTCTTTTACAACTGACTCCTGAGGTTATGCACGCAGCTCGCTCTTGGCTCACCAAATGCAGCTAACTGGCCTTTTTGTTAGGGGAGATCCCAAAGCAGGAGAGCCAGTCTGAGCAAACCCTTATGCAATGGAACTGACCCAGACTGCGCTTGAGTACTTCCGTTAGAATACCGCTTCCCCGTCCGAACACCGACAACAGACACCACAGCCGACCAGCCATACAAGACTGGATGACACCAGTCTTGAAGTAATCCAGAGGTAAAAAAAAAAAACTTTATTTGAACACAGATACAAGATATATACACTCAGGGGAGTGCATAATGACACAGAGCGGGGCAATTTACATTTAGTAACCAGAGACACACAGGTATTCAAACTTCACCCCAGCAGACAGTCCCACCAGGAGGGAGGGCTGCTGGAGACACCCCCCCCCCCACTAAGCTAATACACATAAACACATACATCCCATAATAGTTTGCTCCCAAGCCCGACATACAACAGAACAATGGGATACAGCCACATGACATTAAGCAATCAACAACCCCCACCCCACCTATCTCCTAAACATGTCTACACAGTCTGAGACAAAGCCCACACAATATTAGGATTAATCACCCTGTCCCACTTACAGGCACAGTGTGATTTACACATAAGATGGATATAGGGAGCTGAGACAGGGGTCTCCCCACCTCTTCAAAGTGAGCTGGGTTCCATGGCTACCCCACCCAAACTGACTCCCGTCACACCTTACCATACCGAAAGGGGAGGAGGGAGGTGGAGAGCTCCATGTACAATCCCATGAAGTGCTCCACTTAATGCTGGGGCCCCTTGCCATTGCACTGTGTTATATATTATCCTTTTTAAAACATAACTCTGTTAAGATGCTGTTCTGTTTTTAAAATGGCTGTGTAAAATTGTCTTACTTGACTTGGAAATAAAGTTTACATTTTATGGTGGACCTCAATATTCTGACTTGTACTAGCCTGACCAGAGCCTTACATTTTTGCTGCTCTGTCTTACTCCACAACACATAGTACAGCTCCCAGGTTGCAACTGGAACTTCTTTTTTTTTTTACCTCCTGCATGATATCAAGCAACAAGAGGTAAGCACAGACATATTGCAGCTGATTTACTAAAACTGTAATCTCCCTTAATGAAGATATAAAAAGCAGACATGATGAGGTGACCAACATGAATTGCGTTGTGTAGTCTAGTTATTTGAATGGACTGCCTGATAGACAAAAACTCAGCAAAAAAAGTGCATGTACAATTTTTGACAATGTGGCACACAGCAACACTAGTACCTTAGTGTGTTGCCTCTTTGCAATGCAGTTCATCCCCCACAGTTATTACCTTTTGTACCACCAGCCCCTCCCTCTTAGATTGTAAGCTTCAAGGAGCAGGGCCCTCCTAACCCCCTTGTATTGAACTGTATTGTTGCTGTATTGTCTTCCTTTATATAGTAAAGTGCTGAGCAAACTGTTGGCGCTGTATAAATCCTGTATAATAATGATAAGTACATTGGGAATGGGAGTTGGGAGTTGCATTTAGAATGAATGCACTGCATTGCACCAAGTAATATGCATTGCTAGATGAACAGGGAATAAGTGCCTTATTCCCCTGTCACTATCTCTATATTCATGAGCCCCATGTTTGTCAGGACCCCAGGGGTAAGTTATGTTATAATTATGCACAGGCACCTGGGTTCACAATGTAGCACTTTATTAACACATGCATGTTATGCCACGCGTTAACATGCTTTGCATCAAGGAAGCCCACTCCTTTGAATGGACTGCCTAATGCACCATAACTCAACAAAAATATATATGCAGCATTTTCAGCAGCGCAGCACATGTAAATGTACATTAGTGCATTGTCACGCATTGTGCTGCAATTAGATGCATTGAAAGAGTGCATTGAGGTTCCATTCAGAATTAATAGCAGTACATCGCACCAACACATGTGGTGCACATGTTCATAACTGAAAAGCAACATTATTTACAGGAGCTTTAACCCCTAGAGGCCGAGCACACGCAAATATGCCCCCGCATATATGTGTTCCATTAGAAAATACATATGTGCTGAGAGCGCACGCCCCACGCGCTCCCAGCACATATGTCCATGACTCACGGAAAGGTCCCAATCTCCTCTTGCGATCAGGATCTTTTCCGATCATGTGACTGCCGTGACAGCGAATCACGGCGGTCACTTGACCCTAAATCCCCACCCGCCTCCCGTCTTCTGAAACTCTTAAAGGGCCGGGAGGTGCCGATGCAAAGGGGTTAAAATAAATACAAGTTATCTTTATGTTCCTCAAAGTTTGGTAATTAGGACAAACACAGACTAGGATGAAAATAACTACTTTAGTAAATCACTTCTGTCTTTAAATCCAGGTTCACGCTGTGACACTGCTGTAAAAAAGACTTTATTTTGGGAACACATTATCAAAATTGTTGCAGATATAAAGTGCAGGCATCTAAAGATGCCTTCCGTTACAGCTAAATGCCGCACCATTCTTACAGGCAAAATTCTGACTTTTCCTGCCAGTGTTGAAGCCTGCCAATACTAGACATGTGCAGTGTGTTTTGTATCGAATCGAAATTCCGGAAACATTTTCGTTATTCGGAGATTCGAATGCATCTGAACTTCCAAACTACAATAGTAACAAATTTAAATGATTCCAAAATAATGAAATTAAATTGCTGATTTCCTTCAAAGACTATGTGTATTAGTATTAGAATATAGCCATCTCCCGAAATTTTGAAAAGAATAGCATGGAATAAAGCAAAATAGAAAAGAAATTAAAACAATAGAAAAGAATAGAAAAGAAAAAATAGAATAGAATAAATATAGCTGTCTTCCAAAATTCAAATTTCAAAAAGAATAGAATAGAAAAAAACACAATATAATAGAAAATAATAGAGTAAAACAGAACAGAATAGAACATAAAAATAAAAGAATAGTATAAAATAAAATAGAAAATAAAAGGAATTGAATAGAATAGAAAATAAAAGAGTAGAATAGAACAGAATAGAATTGACACTAAAAGAATAGAATAGAAAAGAATAGAATAGATTTAAAAAATAGAATAGATTAGATTAGAAGTGAATAAAAAGAATATGACCATCTTCCAAAATTGAAATGTCGAATTTCAAATAGAATAGAACCAGTTATTCTTCACAATGAATTTGGATTTTTTCGATAATTTCGATTCAAATTCAATTTGAATCCTTTAAATCCATTGGAAAAAATTGAATCTGGTGAAAAACGAATAAACAAAATGAAACTAAACTTAAACTAAACAAATTTCATTATGAGTGCAACTGAATGAAATTAGTCAATTAGCTAATCGATCCAATACTAAACAAATTTTTTTGTTCTGCACATGTCTAGCCACTACAACCTGCCTTCCATTCCTTTTAGCCTTTTACTTCACTGTGGCATCTCTGCACGTCTACATTTTATACCTGCAATCTCTGCACATCTACATTTTACACCTGCAAATCTCTCCACGTCTACATTTCATACTATCGATCTCCCCACGTCTACATTTCATACCTGCAATCTCTCCACATCCACATTTCATACCTTCAATCTCTGCACGTCCACATTTCATACCTGCAATCTCTGCACGTCCACATTTCATACCTGCAATCTCTGCACGTCCACATTTCATACCTGCAATCTCTGCACGTCCACATTTCATACCTGCAATCTCTGCACGTCCACATTTCATACCTGCAATCTCTGCACGTCCACATTTCCTACCTGCAATCTCTGCACGTCTACATTTCATACCTGCAATCTCTGCACGTCTACATTTCATACCATCGATCTCTCCACGTCCACATTTCATACCTGCAATCTCTTCACGTCTACATTTCATACCTGCAATCTCTGCACATCTACATTTCATACCTGCAATCTCCGTACGTCCATATTTCATACCTTCAATCTCTGCACATCTACATTTCATACCTGCAATCTCCAAATGTTCACATTTTTATACCATCGATCTCTTCACGTCTACATTTCATACCTGCAATCTCCGCACGTCCATATTTCATACCTTCAATCTCTGCACGTCTACATTTCATACCTTCGATCTCCGCACGTCCATATTTCATACCTTCGATCTCTTAACATCTACATTTCATACCTTCAATCTCTGCACGTCTACATTCCATACCTGCGATCTCTGCACGTCTACATTTCATACCTGCAATCTCTGCACATCTACATTTCATACCTTCGATCTCTGCACGTCTACATTCCATACCTGCGATCTCTGCACGTCTACATTTCATACCTGCAATCTCTGCACGTCTACATTTAATACCTGCAATCTCTGCACGTCTACATTTAATACCTGCAATCTCTGCACGTCTACATTTCATACCTTTGATCTCTGCACGTCTACATTTCATACCTGCAATCTCTGCACGTCTACATTTAATACCTGCAATCTCTGCACGTCTACATTTCATACCTTTGATCTCTGCACGTCTACATTTCATACCTTTGATCTCTGCACGTCTACATTTCATACCTGCAATCTCTGCACGTCTACATTTAATACCTGCAATCTCTGCACGTCTACATTTCATACCTTTGATCTCTGCACGTCTACATTTCATACCTTTGATCTCTGCACGTCTACATTTCATACCTGCAATCTCTGCATGTCCACATTTCATACCTGCAATCTCTGCATGTCCACATTTCATACCTGCAATCTCTGCACGTCTACATTTCATACCTTTGATCTCTGCACGTCTACATTTCATACCTGCAATCTCTGCATGTCCACATTTCATACCTGCAATCTCTGCATGTCCACATTTCATACCTGCAATCTCTGCACATCTACATTTCATACCATCGATCTCTCCACATCCACATTTCATACCTGCAATCTCTTCACGTCTACATTTCATACCTGCAATCTCCGCACGTCCACATTTTTATACCTTCGATCTCTGCACGTCTACATTTCATACCTGCAATCTCCGTACGTCCATATTTCATACCTTCAATCTCTGCACATCTACATTTCATACCTGCAATCTCCAAATGTTCACATTTTTATACCTTCGATCTCTGCACATCTACATTTCATACCTGCAATCTCCGCACGTCCATATTTTATACCTTCAATCTCTGCACGTCTACATTTCATACCTTCGATCTCCGCACGCCCATATTTCATACCTTCGATCTCTTCACGTCTACATTTCATACCTTCGATCTCTGCACGTCTACATTCCATACCTGCGATCTCTGCACATCTACATTTCATACCTGCAATCTCTGCACGTCTACATTTCATACCTGCAATCTCTGCACATCTACATTTCATACCTTCGATCTCTGCACGTCTACATTTCATACCTGTGATCTCTGCACGTCTACATTTCATACCTGCGATCTCTGCACGTCTACATTCCATACCTGCAATCTCTGCACGTCTACATTTCATACCTGCAATCTCTGCACGTCTACATTTCATACCTGCAATCTCTGCACGTCTACATTTCATACCTTCGATCTCTGCACGTCTACATTTCATACCTGCAATCTCTGCACGTCTACTTTTCATACCTGCAATCTCTGCACATCTACATTTCATACCTGCAATCTCGGCACGTCCACATTTCATACCTTCGATCTCTGCACGTCTACATTTCATACCTTCGATATCTGCGCGTCTACATTTCATACCAGCAATCTCTCCACGTCCACATTTCATACCTTCGATCTCTGCACATCTACATTACAAACCTTCGATCTCTGCATGTCTACATTACATACCTGCAATCTCTGCACATCTACATTTCATACCTTCGATCTCTGCACGTCCATATTTCATACCTGCAATCTTTGCACGTCCACATTTCATACCTGCTCGGCAAAACCCTCCTTTGCATTTGTTGGGCAGAACCACCCACTGAACCTGCAATACACACAGTTGTAGCACAGTGGTGCAGTTTTTAGGAGTGTAAAACATGAGGTGAGGAGACATAACATTTCTTTATCGCCAATCAAATGTCTTGTGAGAAATGTGTGTGGTTGCAGTGCAGTAGTTTGGGGATGAAACACAAAAGTGGTGCATCTGAGGAGAAGAGCTGCACACTTATATGCCAATGTGGAAGCCATCTGTGTTTACCTGAGTAGGGTCACACACAGCCATTCTCTAATTTTGGCTTGTATTGGATTTTACACCTCAGGACACAAAAGTCCTGTGCATGAGACATAAAAGTGATAGGAATTCTCCTCTTAGGCTAGGTTCACACCTATGCAGGTTGCATTTGCGCTGTCTCTGCATTACATTTTGCGTTGTGCTTTTGCACCTGCATTTTGTATGCATTTTGCTTATTTTTTTGCTTTTTTTTATTTTTTCTGTTGCTAGGCAGATTTAGAACTCATAAAAAACGCAGCAAAAAGCAGCAAAAATGCAATACATGCTTTTTTGCAGCATTTCCATTGAAGTCTATAGAACCAAAAGGCAATTTTTTGCAATCAAAAAAGTCCCTGACCCTTTCCAAAAAACGTAGCGGGTGAAAACGCGCAGATGTGAACATGTCCCATAAGAAATCATGTTAAATGGACTGTACTGCATTTCTGCAAAACGCTGCAGAAAACGCTTAGGTGTGAACCTAGGGTTAGACAGATGTCTACATAACAGGTTTCCCCTTAGTAAAACATCCCTTCACCTCTGGAGGGAATTCATGTTGGATTTCCCCTCCTTGTCTTTCTTTGTGACAATGGTCATGAATACAAATAAAGAGATGAATCTCCTCAATAGGGACACAGACAACAATAAAAACCTTATAGAGGTTCGAAACCTTTCCCTCTCTATACAAAACTGAAAAAGGTTTTGCCTAGAGATAGACTTTTACAGTGTGACAAAACAGTTTTATATTTAAAAGGTTAGTTCAACTTTACCAAAAAAACTGCCTATGCAGGTAATGGGACCCTTTGGATAAAAATAAACTTTGACTAAAGTTAGATAATGCCCTTATTATAGGTGTAGGCCATTTACATTAGGCTCCAGAAGCCTAGCCAAAAAAAATCCAGAGATGGCATAATCCGTCCTTCCTTGTTGCTAGGACGTTGCTAAGACACTCCTAACTGTTACTGTTCACCACAAACATCACAGGAACGAGCTCTCAAACCCTCGCAAATGTGTGTTCCACTATCTCCTCCATCACAGCATTGCTGAGCTCAGAGCTACTGCGACAGGGGAGAGCATGCCCATGTGAGGGGGTTTGAATTGGCTGGGAGTGTCTTAGCAATGTCCTTGCAACAAGACAGGACAGGATGATGGAAGTGTTTTGGCATGGCTTCAGGAGGTAGATACATGGCCTACACTTACAGCAAGGGCATTATTTAAACCGGAGTTCCACTCACACTGTAAAAAGATAAAAGACAAAAACTGTAGCTGCTGACTTTTAAAAAACAGCCACTCACCTGTCTCAGGATCCCAAGGTGTCCTTCCCGCAGCCCGTTTACCAGTTGTCCTGTGTTCCAGGCGCTGGCATATTCAGTGTGGGCACCCGGCTGTGACAGTTTGCGGCTTCACAGCCGGGTTCCCACTGCGCATGCACAAGTAGTGCTGCGATTCTTGAATGGCCCAGTAGTCTTCTTTGACCTGTCATGTGTCCCAGAAGACTACAGGGAGGATAGGAGGACAACTTCCGCTTCCGATCGCCAAGGTGATCGCAGCGGAAGTGGGAGCGGATACCAGTCAATTTCGGGTACCCGCTCCCCAAAGGTGCCAATCCTTAATTAGGAGCAGGGGACCAATCTTTAAAGTGGAACTTCCCCTTTTGGGTGGAACTCCACATTAAGTTTGGTCAAAGCTGAACAGTTTATTTTTATCTACAGGCACCCCTAACCTGCATAGTCAGTTTTTTGTAAAAGCAAACGAACCCTTTAAAAGACTGGTCTAGAAATAAAATAATCAATGCAGAATAGGATGCATTTTATTTCCTGAGCACATCTTTCTGCTGTATTTTGTGAATGAGTACAGCATTTTCCTTAGCTAGGAGCAGCTGTAGAGGCTCGTGATTAATGAATCCATCAGTACATCTTGATAGCAAAATTTCCTAAAGTGACAGATCAGGACCTGACCTCTTGTTTTATCTCCCCACTTTTTGACTGAAATACACTGTTCCTATTTCCTGGACTTTGTAAATTAGATTAATGCACACTTTTCATTTACCCTCTGTTCTCTTGCCAATGCAAGTCAAGTATTCCTTTGATGAAATTTCATAATAATATTTACTAAAAACATATCTGCAATACTTAAAGTAGATGTGAATCCTAGCTGAATATCACATACTTTGCACTGTGTATCATAAACAACTGCCATTTGTTGAATGTTTTTCATCATCTGTCGCATCTCAGTGATAGTAACCTCCTACAGCTTCTTTGTGTCCACTTCCTGTGTTACCTGGGGTTTTATGATGGTAAAGAGTGGATTGTGCCTGCGTAATATTGTGAAAACGCGAGGGAAATTGTCACCAGCACACCGAGGATCACCAACATGGGTCCAAAAGTTTTAATGAATGATCACATAGTTACAGCAAGGCAACGTTTCAGGGTCTTGCAGGACCCCTTCATCAGGCATGTGGCCTTCATCACATGTCTGATGAAGGGGTCCTGCAAGACTCCGAAACGTTGCCTTGGTGTAACTATTTATTTATTACAGGTACTTATATAGCGCCGTCAATTTACTCAGCGCTTTACATATATATTGTACATTCACATCAGTCCCTGACCCTCAAGGAGCGTACAATCTAAGGTCCCTAACTCACATTCATACATACACATACTAGGGACAATTTAGACAGGAGCCAATTCACCTACCAGCATGTCTTTGGAGTGTGGGAGGAAACCGGAGTACCCGGAGGAAACCCACGCAGTCACAGGGAGAACATGCAAACTTCAGGCAGGTGTTGCTGGGGTTGGGATTAACTATGTGATCATTCATTAAAACGTATGGACCCATATTGGTGATCCTCGGTGTGCTGGTGACATTCTCCCTTGCTGATTCTGTTCGGTTCCAGCTGAAGGTCGCTGAAGCACCCACTTATACACACAGCCATTTTTAATGCAGGAACGTGTGCGTTTGGATTGTATACTTATATTGTGAAAACGGCCACTTGTAGTCATTATCAGAAGCCTACATGACTACACAGGAGAGCAAATGGGAAACAGGTACAGAATGGTGTCACTCTGTAACAGGAAGTATCTGCACAAGGGCATTAATGGAAGGACCAATGAGATGCTATTTAAACAAAAGCTACCAATTTAAAGTGCCTGTAACCCTTTCGCTGCCAGGTCCATATGCAGTATGGGCCTGACAGCAGGGGGTTATATACACAATCCAGTGGCTGCAGCCTCTGGGATTGTGTATAAAACTGTGGACCCGGGAAAAGCCATGGTGGGTGCTAGCAGGTGGAGGGGAAAGAGGAGAGCAGACGATTGTCCACTCCCCTCCCCTTCTTTGTGTGACCTGACCTGGATTATGACAGCCGGGTTATGGCTGTCACTTTTCCGACTGTGAGTGGGGATTTGAGCCGGGTCACGGCTGTCACTGGGAAAGATGTATTGCAATGCAAACTGCATCTAATGCATCACAGAGGAGACATGCAGGGGTCTTTAGAAACTGCATGTCTCAATAAAGAGAACCTGTCACCAATCATCACATAGGGGACTTTGTGTCCCCTATGTGATGAAAACAAAAAGTAAAGCAGAAACACATTTTTTTTTTGTAAAAAAATAAAGTTACACCCAAGCACATAACATCCCCCCAAAAAAACTTTAAGGACTCCCCCCCACCCTCAAACGCACGAATAGCCGAGGAAAGATGTATTGCAATGCGATTTGCATTGTTATGCATCTAACACATGTCTCAATAAAGAGAACCTGTCACCAAAAAACATTGTGTTCCCTGTGTGATGAAAAAAAAAAGTTTGTAAAAAAATAAAGTTACACCCAAGCACATAACATCCCCCCCAAAAAAATGTTGAAACCCCCACATAATTGCATGTATGAATGTAATCAAACAAGTTGGCGCCTACGCGTGAAAACATCTATTGCGATACACGTTACATATTGCTATGCACACCGGAGTGAGAGCAATCATTCTAGCACCAGACCTCCTCTGTACTGCTAATCTTATGACCTATAAGGGGGCTTTTGAAGCATTGTCTATAAAAAATATAGGGTACTGAAGTTTGACACAATTTCATAGGTGCACACAAATTTAGGGTTTGGCATGTTGGGTATCTATTTACTCAGCACAACCTCGTCTTTTATATTTTACCATAAATGTGGGTAATTTATTGCGTTTGTTTGCCCTAAAATTCACTTTAGTGTGATTTTTACTGAAAATTTGCATTTCCTAGACCTTTGCAGTAATATCGTGTGACATAAAAAAATTGGAACTGCTACTGTTTTATTCTCTAGGGTGTCTGATTTTAGAAAGTATATACTGTTTGGCGGTTTTGTGCAATCTTCAGGCCTAAATGATCTTTTAAGCATGTGTGTAAACAAATGCAAAAACAGCTCTGGCAGCGAAAGGGTTAAAGCCTAACATATGTCAGATTGTCATTTCTATATCCCCATTGGAAAAATTCACCCTATGTGCCCTGTTAACTGTTGTTAATGGGACTAAATGTGGGAAAAATGTTAACATTCTGAGTTGTCTCCAGAACAGGGATATAGTTATTAAGATTACTATTATTATTCTGACTCAGACTACGAGGCCATAAATTATATCTCCAACGATGGATACAGCTATACCACGTGGTGTTGAATTTATCCCTTGCATCGGGTCAGATAGTTTAACTCAATGAAGAAACTCACATGTTGAGGAAGTCAGATGAGGAAACCCATTTGAATGTTCTGTTTACTGGTGAATATTCATAGGTAGAAAAATGTTAATGTTGTAGCCTCATGGAAGATACATTCAGGTAGACAGGATACAGTGGAATGATTACAGGAAGAGGCAGGGGGGAGGAGTATACACAAGTACGGTGAGAGAAATAGCTCAGCTTAGATAGAAGGAGACAGCTTAAAAACACAGAGCAATAAAAAACAAGTGATGGTCACAGAGAAATAATAATAAATCAAATAGTGTAACACAACAATTATTATTATACAGGATTTATATAGCGCCAACAGTTTGCCCAGCACTTTACAATATAAAGGAGACAATACAGCAAAGATACAGTTCAATACAAGAGGGTTAGGAGGGCCCTGCACCTTGGAGCTTACAATCTAAGAGTTAAAATCTATTAATGGAAACATATTCCATGTACCAATGACACGTGTTGAGGAAAGGGGTTCTCTTACTTTGGAGAGATCTCTTCCCACTTCCTGTTGTGTTTCCAAATAGGAAGTGAATGAAAGTCTTCCCAATGGGAAACAGACAGAAAACAACAAAAGTTATCAGGGATTTAACCATACCTCTCTGTATCCAAAACCAAAAAAGAAAGTTTTGGATTCAAATATACTTTATGAATATTGAAAAATGAATTTTGAAACACCAACATCAACATGTTTAAGCTTAGGTGTGCAAATGCAATTCAGCTGCAGAGCCTACATATGCCTGTTAAAACCTATTTTATGTTTCAGAGTAGGGAATGGTTAGGACCCCATTCTTTGTGTCTGTTTTTTTTTTTGGGGAGGGGGGGGGGTTGCAGTCTGTGTCCCATCACAGAGAACTTCTTTCACTTTCTGTCCTACAGACACAACAAGAAGAGAAAGTTCCTCCAAAGTCAGGTGAAAATCTTTCTTAGTTGTACCTAGAATAAGTGTCCCATTTCAAAGGTTTCCTCTCAACTACTGTTCTTGTGACAAATGTGTAATTTTCAGTATTTGTTCCTATCGATCTATAATCACCAACTCATTTAATAAATAAGCCACAGTATGACAGTTAAAGTAGGACTTTATGTTGGCTAATGCAAAGCTATACTTTGTTTTTCTGACCTATGGCCCTATGTCATTTTCTGCTTCTTCACCTTACTAATCCTTATGTTATCATACTGTATATGTATATGCACTGATGAATTCCTTCAATTCCTTTTTTGATATGGAAATAATGAAGATTTTGTTTTTGTACTGTACACTGTGAAGGATATTTACTAAAACTAGAGCATTTAAAATCTGGTGCAGCCGTGCATGGTAGCCAATCAGCTTCTAACTCCAGCTTGTTCAAATAAGCTTTGCCTATAAAACCTGGAAGCTGATGGGTTTCTTTGCAGAGCTGCACCAGATTTTGCACTCTCCAGTTTTAGCAAATTACCCCCTGTTTGCACAAGAGCAAAATTTGCTTGCATTTGTATTTTTCAATTAAATAATAAAATTACCTTTAAAAAAAAAGTAGAAAAAAACTAAAACAAAACTTTTTTTTCCATTATGGATAAAGTAAGGGAGGGTTATAACGCCTCTATTTATTTTTTATTTTTTCTATCTATGTCCCATTGGGTAGCTTTTCCTTCACTTACTGTCCCCTAGATAAAACAGGAAGTGAGTGAAAATCCCTCTAAAGTGAGAAAAATCCCAGGTTGTCACCAGGGTCACTGGACCTAGTGTCCCCATTTGAAGATATCCCATGATCCATGTTCAACACAAAATACGGTATTTCCTTTTACTTTCACTTTTGGTGATAATAGTGTAGCGTCCTCTGGTGTACATAGTTGTTGAGAGTACATAGAGGCTGGCTAGAAGCCTGAGTTTAGACAGAGGGTTACTTCAGGTTAAGCTGGAGGGCTTTACTGCTCAGTCCTCTAGTACCTCCCCTTGCTCTAGAAGCTTGGAGAAGCTTCTAGAAGCCAGTAAGAGGAGGTGAGATGGGGCTGATCTGCATATTTATGGTAGTCTGACCAATCCCAGGCACAGGGGCCTGGCAGTGTGGCAGATAAGCCCATAAATATGTCAGAACCTGACCAACAGGGGAGTCAGGTGGAGGATGAAGTGCTGAGAGGTGTTGATGTGTAGCCTGGGAGGAGGCCCCAGAGAAGGAAGTTCCTGCCTCCAGGCTGGAGGTTGGAAGCTGAAGAGGGAAAGGGGAGAGCTTAAGGAGGGAGCTCCACTGCCCTGCAGTCCACAAGGAAGAACAGTCTGCATAGCCTGGAGAGGAACAAGCCCAGCTAGAAGGCCTGACAGCAGTTCCAGCCACAGCTGCAGGACAAAGACAGTGTGAGAATCTCTACACCCCCAGGGCCAATAAGAGAGAAGTCTGCTGGATGCAAGTTCTTGGCAAGTCTTCAGGGGATAGTTCATAGCTTACCCAGTCACTTGTCCTGGGATCAGATACCATTGTCAGGTGAGCTATTTTGTTCACTTAGAGGACTAAGAGCTCCTACAATTTGGGACGTTGCTAATAAAAATCCAGTCAAGGGGGCTCAGACCTCCTGCAAGTTGTCACTTTGCTAAACAGACTGTTATAATTCCAGCTGGAACACAGTCAAATTTTGGCCATTCTGTAGTAGTCTAGAAAAGGAAATTGTCCTCAATTGTTTTTCTGCAATCAAGTTGGGGATCCCATAACCCCTGTACCCTGTCCAAGTTAAATTCCTTAACAAAACTAAAAAACCAAGTCCATGAACTGTTTCTTGTGTCTGGATACAAGTGGAAAATGCATGTTGCCTGTCTGTGCAGGAAGATAGGGTGGGGAACCAAAACCAGTGGCTCTCAAGAGAGTAGTGCTACAATGGTAAACAGGAATAATAGAGAGGTTGAATCTCCCTAACAGGAGCACAGAGCAATAAAACCTGACAAGTGCTCTAATCCCTCTCCACTCTGTCCAAAACTACAGAAAAATGTTGTCTTTAGTTGTACTTTAAGATACAATTGTAATTTACAGTGGTAAGTTATTAATTGCACCTCTGTTTTTACAATACCTCATAATCTGAGCAATCAAAATACTATCGTATTCATGAACGATCAACAGTATTCCACCCTGACTGATTGACTCAGTTTTATTGAACCTGATGGAATTTCGGAATATGGACTCTTTCACACCATTGTTCCGATTGGGACCTCATGGCCGTTTTTCAGGTACACCTGATTAAACCTTCATTATCCTTTATGGAGCAGTGGGGATAAACAGACGTGTCCATTTACACCCTCTGACATCCAATCCGATCCTTTTAAAACAGATGGATGGCAGTCAGGTGTAAACGGGTAGGAGGTCCTTTTACATCTGACCGCTCATATAGGAGAGCAGGCTGTATCCATGTGCACTCTGCATAAGTGAAGTGGACATGGACCTGTAATCCGCCTGCTCAGCAGATAGCAGGGGACAGATCAACCACTGAGCAAGCAGATCGCAGCCAGAGTCCGCCCCATGTGAAAGGGGTCTACATCAATCAGATGGGAAGTCATGACTGTTCGATTACTTTCAGATTAAATCTTTTTTTTTTTTTTAAATCTAAGGTATGTTGACCATAATTTTACAATCTCTGTAAAATCTCCTTTAGACATCTGTTCCTGTTCTACGAGGGATCTTCAAAAAGTTTCTGCACTTTTATATATATATATATATATATATATATATATATATATATATACACACACACAGTGTGTATATATATATATATATATATATATATATATATATACACACAGTGTGTGTGTATATATATATATATATATATATATATATATATATATATATTATAAGAACCTTCATATTCTTTTTAAGTTAAATTTGAATGTTGAAACGTGTGTGTGTTAACAGATATGTGCAATAGATTTATTATGGCCCACGAGAAGTGGCTGCTCTCTACATCAAAGCTTTCTTTTTATGCCAAGAATGAAAGAAGTATATTCAGAATGGCATCACTTGTTCAGGCTATAATTATCACACATAACTACATTTATATAATTACCACCATTACGAATGATAATAATAATGCTGCTGTTTGTAACCATGACACTCTTCAAACTAGTCACACATTTGCTATTATCCAATTACAATGAACCCTGCACTAAAAATGTACTATAGGTTAATTCTACATTCATTTAATACAAGTTCTGTATTCTTAGAATTTGGGCTTTAGTATTTCTGTGCAGTCCGTGTACTGTGCTATATCCCGTGTGCAATAATACTGTATAATTTGATGTGCAATGTAGTGGGGGCAATAGGGATAGTGTCATTTTGATAAGAATAATAATAAATCACATTGTTATGTACAATATGTAGATTTCTCCAAAAGTAGGAAATGACTACATATGCATTTTATATGGAATCACTTTTGTTCATTTTGTGATTTTCCACAGATCATTTCTGGGCCAAGGCTGTGGTGTTCTGAACTGCATTTAGGAAACATTAAAGTAAAACTAAAGGCAAAACGTTTTTGTTTTGGATAAAGTAAGGAAGGGTCAAAATCCCTGTAACAATTGTTTGCCATATTTTCCCATTGGGGAGATTTCCCTTTGCTTCCTGTCCCCTTGCCAAAACAGGAAGTGAAAGGAAATCCATCCAAAGTGAGGGAAACCCTGGTTGCCACCAGAACTATTATTATTATTATTATACAGTATTTATATAGCGCCAACGGTTTGCTCAGCGCCGTACATTATAATGGGAGACAGTACACGAGACAGTATAGTAACAATACAATACAATACAATACAATACACGACGGGTTCAAGGGCCCTGCTCCTTGGAGCTTACAATCTAGGAGGGAGGGGAGAGTGGTACAGGAGGAAATAGCTGTGGGGAATGGAGTGGTTGGAAAAGCGGAGGAGATCAGCAAATTAGGTAGGGCGGCATAGGCTTCTCTGAAGAGATGGGTTTTCAGGGTGCGCCTGAAGGTGAGGAGGGAACGTGACAGTCTGATGGATTGGGGTAGTGAGTTCCAGAGGATGGGGGAAGCCCTGGATAAGTCCTGGAGACGGGCATGGGAGGAGGAGACCAGGGAACTGGAGAGAAGGAGGTCTTGTGAGGAGCGGAGAGTGCGTTTTGGGTGGTAGATGGATATCAGGTCGGTGACATAGTTTGGGGCAGTGTTATGAACAACTAGTGTCCATGTTGGCAGATTTCCCTTCTATTCCTGTTCTGGTGACAACCCAAAACTTGGGATTTTCTTTAACCTTCACTTTCAGTGATACAGGACAACTAGAGAGGGTTAATCTCCTTAATGGGGGCACAGAAAGAAAAAAATTACTGATAAATGTTCTAAACCCTCTCCACCCTATGCAAAACTAGAAAAAAAAATGTTGCCTTTAGTTACACTTTAATACAGAGTTGTTCAAATAAGTCCTTTCTTTACATCAGCATGCAACACAAACACAAAAACAGTGTCTGTAATATATTTAGAAACAGTAAAATTAAAGGAAACAAATCACTATCTGAATACCTGTTTGGTCAGATGGTGGCGATGCTGAGCTTTTCTTCTCCTTTCAGATCCATGGGGACTTGCACATATTTTTTTGCATGAGAAAATGTACATTTACTATGCTATCTATGTATTTACACATTATGTACAGTATGTTATTAGTGTATTATCTAGTTATACCTGATATGCTATTAGTGTATTATCTAGTTATTATACCTGATATGTTATTAGTGTATTATCTGGAAATCTAAAAAGATGTTAATGTATGTTGCACTTTCCATTCTTTTAAACACCTATTCAGAAAGATAGTACTAACTATACACTATTATTTGCAAATCTATTCATAAAAACATTTTACACCAATAAATATATTTCAAATTTGCACATTAAAAAAATATGTTTTTATCAATGCAAAGTCTATTAAATAATAATGCTTCAGCAAAAACTAAGACAGTGAATATAAAAATATCAGTGAAGTGCACAGTTTAGCTGATCTTTTACTGCCATTGTAGAACATTCATCAGTTAGAAATCCAATGCACAGCAAGAAGCAGTCCTGTTTTGCAGCAGGCAACAATTTATAAAAAATAGTATAATCTGAAAAAAATGGAAAAAACTTTTTTGTAGAATAGTTCCACAATAAAACATACTATAACCACTTGCCCTCCTGAAGGTTTACCCCCCTTCCTGACTAGGCCATTTCTTGCGTTACGGTGCTGCGTTATTTTAACTGACAATTTCACAGTCATGCGGCACCCAAATAAAATGTACGTCCTTTTTTTCCCACGAATTGAGCTTTCTTTCGATGGTATTTGATCACCTGTGCATTTTTTTTTTTTGCGCTATAAAAAAAAAAAAAAAAGACCGACAATTTTGAGAAAACAAATATTTTGACTTTTTGCTATTAAACATGCCCAGTAAACAAATTAAAAAAATCAAATTTCGTCATAAATTTGGGCCAAAATGTATTTTGCTACATGTCCTTGCTAAAAAAAAAATCCCAATACGTGTAAATTAATTGGTTTACGTGAAAGTTATAGCATTTACAAATGGCTGTATAGATACTGAATTTTTTTTACTTTTTCACTTTTTATTTTCACTAGCAATGGTGGCGATTCGCAACTTATAGCGGGACTGTGGAAGACATTTTGACACTGGGGGGAACTGACTTGGTGTCACTGACATCCCCAGTGACACCAATACAGTGATCAGTGCTAAAAAAATACTGACACTGTACTAAGGGCACTGGGCAGGAAGGGGTTAACATGAGGGGCGATCAAAGGGTTAACTGTGTGCTGTTTTTCTTGTGTCTCTGTGTGTGCTTTACACTGTAATCACACTGCTTTACATGGCTGTGCTGTGCACAGCCATCCAAAGCAGTGTGCACGAGCTGACAGGGATGAAAACTGTATTGTTTACATACAGTTCTCCTCCCTGTCGGAGATGCTTGGCAATCACAGGGCACTGGCGAGTAATTACCGGCCAGGACCCGGTGATTGACAGCCACAGCTGTGAATGGAGGCACGTGTAGGGAGCGCGCACGCCTTGCGTGTGCCCATACCCAGAAGTGCAAACTCATGTATATATGCATGATTTTAGGCACCCATGCCGCCCTGTAGCAGTATATCTGCTATAGGGCGGTCGGGAAGAGGACAATTAGAAAAAACAAGCAATACCTTACATATAAATGATCTGTTCTGTAATTGCAAAGAACTAGCCACGGTCTAAATTTTTTTATAATACTTGATTACTATACAAGTCATTGAAGAATAAAAGCACTCATAAGCAATATACTTGGTGGTATCAGATTAACAGATCTTCGACATTCTGGGAATTCTGAATATTGCTTGAGCCAGCTGATCACTCGACTGAGGATTATTGCTATGGATATCACAGTAGACTATAAAGAGAAATAGAGGTTGATCAGAACAAGGTGGGTTAGAAATATTTAAGCTGTTGTTTCCAGAGTTATAGATATTTATTTCCTGGGGCGTTCAGATTTGAGGACCCAAAGGAAAAAAATTAGGCAGCATGCACAGATCGCTGTGCAGAATTGTGAGTGTGGCACAATTGCAGCAGGAGTGGCTTACAACGTGTGTGCAAATCTCAGAGAGCGCAGGGGCAGAAGTACTTTTGACAAAGAGTGCAGGGGTCAAGAGTGCATATTGCACAGAACAAAAGGGACAAGAGGTCAAGTGCAGGGGTCAAGAGTGCATAATGTTCAGAGTACAGGGTCAGGAGTGCATAGGATGCAGAGTGTAGGGGTCAGGAGTGCATATCACACAGAGTACAGGGGTCAGGAGTGTCCCCTGGAACTAAAGGAAAAAATACCAATGTGGGATCACACCCAGCCTGAAATTAGAAAGATCCTACATGCACATCTGCACATACACTGGGTGGAAAGGCTGCAGAAATGACAATTACTGTCCTCCGTTCCCAGGGTTGCCACCTTTATGTCCATGAAAAATCAAAAGTGATAGGTGAAATGTTTGTAAAACGTTAAATAAGTGTGATTTAGTCATAATAAGCACAGTGAAACCGAGGTAAACCATTATTTCTCTGCAGGACTTACTTTCATTTGTTCCAAAAAAGCACATTCATCAATTATTGGTATGTCAGTGAACTGTGGGTCCAATTACAGGTCACTACCAGAATTGGTAGGAAAACCCAATATTTGCATTTGGGGTAGTGATACATGTGGTTGCTCATCTGGAATTCTCGCAGCCCTAATGACAGGGCAAAAAAGTACAAGCCAAGTCAGCAAGGTGGAGAGCTGTGCTGAATTGATTTATCTATTCAAGCATACCTACCATGAGGAAGAGGAGAAACTGTCTGCTTTTACCACATGTCTGGATGGGATACTCCAACAAGTCATTCCAAAAGGTGGGATGGAGCCATATGGTGTAAGTAATCCAGTAGATCCACTGACTTATTACAAACTGATCAAGAAGATCTCCAGAAAGAGGCCCTAGCAGACTTACAAATAAATTGCTTACACTGGTTCTAGGTGATGGTGTCTCCATGCCTTCAGCCCTGACCAATTCAGAGACATCAGGGGAAACCGAAAGTGGGATGAAAAATTTACTGACCCGGGTATTGTGGGCTCAGTTGAAGATGCATAAGTCAAGTGGTTCAGGTTCAGCCAGGAATGCAACAGGCTCAAGTGGGAATCCAACAATCCCATAATGATATTCAGAAGACAGTGGTAATAGTAGTAGACACTCAAGTGGGGATAGAGCAATCTTTCACTGATGTCCAGAAGGCTATTGTTCCCTTGACTTTAGAAGAAAAGGCATCAGGAGAAGCTGAGTTGGAAAAAAATTAGCAATTTGTTAGCAAGACATGTAATGGCTGTAGAGATACTGGACACAGCAAGGTACAGTTCCCATGGAAGAGGACTCCATTAGAAATTGTGGTGGAAGTCATACAGGCTTTTCAGCAGATGTAGCATAAGAAGCTACAATGGGGTGCCCAACCACATCAGCTATCTCCAAACCAAATGGCAGAATTGGGAGTGGGGAACCTGAGCCTTTACGTAGAGCCCCACCCAACAAATACATACAGCTCCAGGTGATCCAGCCTTTACTGCTCAATTGCTTAGTGAGGGTGCTCGCTCAGCTCGTCCATTACATATTAGGAGAAAGAAACAATCCAGATGGCTGTGCATCTCAGTAGTTTAGTGGAAAATGACAGGTAAAACCATTACAATGCAGCAGGGGACAGCAAAATGTTGACACGTTTTTCGGTGTCTTGAGAGTTTAAATATAACAGTTATTATTAAGCACTCAGACAGTGAAAAACACATCAACATTTTGTTGTCCCACACTGCATTTGGATGCTTTTATCTGCCATTTGCCAATAAACTACTGAGGTGTGCAGCCATCTAGATTGTTTCTATCTCCTAAAGTCTAACCCAATACCCCAGAAAGACAATTAAAAACATATACCTCAGCTCTGTTTTTTGAACAAAGTCACAGCAATCTCCATAACATTGTTCTGATCCTTGTTTTGAACATCACAGATGAAAGAGGAGAATACATGTGCAGCCAGCTGTATCCCCAACTGCTAATGACTTAGATCTCTAAGGCACGGAGGACAAAAAAGTTCCTCTAAAGAAATAAAGCTGTCATTTAACCTTTTGGTTTTTGGATAACCAGGAATCTTTGACACATTTTTCATTGTGTGTTGACAACTCCTGGCATCTGAAAAAATATCTGTTATATTTGGGGCTAACACAGACCTGCTAAGGTGGATTTTGACTCACAAGTTAAAGTTCCTGACTCTGAAATGGGCAGTTGTAGACAAGCTGAAGAAATTATTTTTAAGGAGCAGAGTTTGAAGACAAGACTGACAGCTATCTCCTTACTTAGATCCCCAAGAACACCATGTTAAATCCCCTTGGATCTCATTGGTTGTCAACTCACTGAACTTCACTTAAGTCTAGAGTTGCTGACATCTAATCCAGACCACATAAACCCAAAGTCTCTGAAGAAGAATGGACTCCCAGAGGGAATTCAAGACCTGTGTCAGTGAGTTGAATTTGCCAGAGGGGCAACAGGGACTCAGGCCATTGGGAACACTGTTACAGATGTCCCTAAGCTCTACTGTAATCTAATTCAATGAAATGAAGGTCTGCCCACTCATAGTAAAAAAGATCAAGCCGAGGAAACCCTTTAAATGTAAATAACAAAGGGTTTCCTCGGCTTGATCTTTTTTTACTATAAGTGGGCAGACCTTCATAGCTATAGCCAGGAGCTTCTGCTAAAAGATTTTCCAGAAGGGGTCAGATTGATTCATAAAGTTTTTTTGCAGTTACACATTATAAGGCTTTTTTTATAAATTATTTTTTTAAGTGCAGCCTAAAAGAAAAAATATATGTAAAAAGTAATAAAAGGCATTAGAGTTAATGAGGAGGTAAAAAGGAAATTCCTTTTTTTTATTTTTTTCATTAGTTTTTATAAGTGTGGTGGAGTGGGCATTATGCAAGATTTTAATATATTTTAATACTTTTAGTACCCTATCCCTAATTTATGACTACATATGATTGCAGTCCTCATTAATACAGGAGATGCGGTCAGCATTCCTGTTACAGAAAGGAGAATACAACTGTCAAATTGGCAGCCCATCCCTGCAGATTACAATGGCAGAGCAGCTTTCTGATGAATCTGTGGGGTGCAACTGTATGTTTGTAGCGAGACCTGCTTTATGTATCAGGAGTGCTGATAGTTGCAGGTTAAACAGAGAATGGTTCAGGCACCACTATCAGGTTACTAGCTGTTCCCACTTAACTTAGCACGGGTTCACATATATGCGGTGCGGTAACATACACACCCGCAGCGGTTCGCATGAATGGGGTGCGATTCTGATGCGGAATTCGCACAGAAAACGCTTCAAATTCCGGACCGCATCAATGTGAACCCAGGCTTAAGCTACAGGACAGTGACCTCAGGAACATGGAGCAGGTGAGGCTCACACTCGGTGTGCCCTCCACAACCACAGCACCTGAGCTAAGAAACAACACCTGAAATATCATTTTTAGCATGTAGTATGTTTTACCATAGCTCCATAAAGCAGATGTGTATGTGAACATTTTTCATTTTATCTAAGCATTCATCAGAAGGCCACAAAAACTATGATCGTATATACAACAGCACTTCATGAAGAAGAGCTCTATGATGAATCACTTCCTTGCTGGTAAATGAGTCCCATATACTTTCTAAGTGAATTCTGAGAACCTGAAGTCATCAGGGGTGTTCATACAAATTATTAGTTCTAAAAATTGATCTGCAATTACATCTTTCTTCAAGCTATCTAGCCTTCTACTGCTCAATTATATTTACTAATGGATAGTGACATTCACAGCTGATTGATTGGGCAAGACACTTGCTCTTTACTTACATCAAAGCATATTATTGTACATTATTCATACTGTTCCAGTTCAGGCATATGTTCTCTGCATGTCTTAGAGATACTGTGTAAAATCATTATCACTTTAGAATAGATAATGATAAATATATGTTAGAGGTGCATCAAAAAAAAAAAGGATTTCATTAAATGTCAATGTTAATAGGCCTCACAGTAAACTGAGACCTATATTGTAATCCCTAACTCATAAGTACCACTCGAGAGGCAACTCTACACCCTCCCTTCAGTTTTTCCTGTTTGTAACGTAAATGGCTATAACTACAAGGGCTTGGAGCAACAGAACAAATTCTCAGAAAAATGGGCTCAGTATGAATACAGCCTATGTTTAATCAAATAAATAAATAAATAAAACAAACAAATAAATAATGAGCGCAAGATTACTTACCATCAGTGTGATGAGTCCCCTGTGCTGCTGCTGGGTGAAGATGGAAGCCTTGTCAGCGGTGACAGCACACAACTGAAGAGCTTCATTTTAAGGTAAGTCTGTCATAATGCGCTAGTGCACAATGCATATTAGCACATTATGCTCTTAATTTGCGGGGAGAACATTTGTTGTTTTTTTTTGCAGTTTACTACTGCTTTAAGTAAGGGGGCTATCTTGCATGTTTAAACATCACACTGATGGTAAGTAATGTCTCTTGTGCCTTTTTTTGTAAATTAAACTTAGGTTTTTAAGACATCAGCAATTTAGAAAAAGAAGTTGAGCAATTTTGTAGTGTTTTGTTTGTACTGCAGAGGTTTGCAGGAGGTTGGCAAAAAAGCTACTAGTCTACATTGGACCTCTTAGACCCAAAGTTATATTCCTGATCAGAGGGCACAGCAATAGGCTACACTCCTAAAGATGAAAAAGAAAAAAAACACTGAAGAGGTCCAAAGAATGCAATTGTATCCTATGAAAAGTTCAAAATAAAATAATTAATTTAACAAGGTATCTCAGAGGACCCAAAATGAAAAACCAGAAGCAACAAGTAAACTACCGTGAAGACACACTTCTATTTTGCAAATTGTTACAGCGGTTAAGGGGCTCCCACTTAGTAGCCCACAGGAAACTTACAGCACTTCTACTGCTAGATTAATATCAACAGCCATGGTGAAGAGCAGTCTGGGTGATCTGTTTGTAAGCAGGTGTAGTTAGTCTGCCACTTGGTGGCTCTGTTTCAAAATAGTATATGATAGACTGATGAATTGGGTGGTTTTGTACTTTGTAAATCCTTCTTGTTTATACAAAACTCAATAAACAGATTGAAAGATAAAATAGTGTATGATAACAGTGAATAATGTAATTGAGTGTTACGTCCCTTTTATACAAAGCCTAACTGTAGTGATGTAATGGGTGGAGTTAGTGCTCATATATATATCAGGTTGGGAGAAGCCTAGGCAAATGGGTCTTGGGAGTCAATTACCCCACATCTATGCAGATGTAATCAGAATAGCCAAGGTCCTGCTCAGTGCAGACATCCCAAGAGAAGTGTACAGAATTTAGTAGGCGCAACTGCAGCAGTCCTGTCTCTGGAACAATTAGAGGAGAGTCATGAGCTGCATGCGCAAAGTCTATTGGCATATCAGAGCCCTCTGTGTAATTACTAAAAAATCTGGGAGCAAGAGTATAACTTCAGGGAGTGTATCTGGCTGAGTAAAGCTAAGGAGTGGGACTTAGAATGAGAGACTGGTTTACTGCCACGGACAGGCTCAGCAATATTAAAATAAGTTGCTTTGCACATGCACAATGACGCACCCCCTGGGATATGCAGTGCACCGCTCCCGTAACCGGGATTAGGTTCCCAGTACATGATCACTATGCAATCACATGATCATAATGTATATACAACTGTTATGAATGCGTTTCATTCATAAAAGCTGTGCTTACTGTAGTGATACTGTAATTGGCCCACAGCTATCACATGGTACCTGACACCCTGCACCATGTGATAAGCTGTAGCCAATCACAGCATGTCAACAGTAAGCACATATGAATATGAATGATGTTCCAACAACGATCATCACTGCAACAGTAATCACAGTGTATTAAAAAAAAAATCCATGATCACCCTATCCCCCCTTCCCCCAATGTAATATAGTATCACTATGGTGACACCGAACTACCCTGATGAAAGTATATAAAATAAATTGCAAAAAAAAAAGTATGTTAAAAAAAAGTTTTAGGTGGTACATAAGCACAGCCAAACATGGTGGACATGTGACCACTCATCTCCGCCACAACCTGACCGAAATCAGCAGCATCTAGTAAAGCCGGGAGACCCAGATGCTCCACAACTCCTCCACCAGCTTCCCGCATGGGCCACCTACCTTTCCATGCCAAAAGGAAAGCCAAAAGACGCAGCACCGCCTCTACAAGAGGCAGAGTTTAGGCCACCCTCACTTGGGAACATGGCGGCCGCGGCCCAGCATGCTCCTTCATCCCCTTGGCCTTGTCTGCCTTATTGGGCTGGTCTCCTGAGCCCAACCCAGACTTGGGTGCGTGCAGCCCCACTCCTGATGCCCTCCAGATGCCTTTCATAGGGGAATCTCAGGGAGATGAATCTGAGGGCTCAGCGATGGACAGGGCAATTGGGGATATCCTAATCAGCCAGGGCAGGCTGCAGGGCTCATCTGAGCCATCCACGTTACAGTCTGTGCCCCCTCCTGCTGAATATTCCAGTGATCCCATCATCCTGGCCCACTTCTCTGCCTTGCTAGAGCAAGGGCTAGAAAAAGCCAGCAATAAGATTACAGCAGAATTAAAGCAAGAATTTAGAGACCTGGGAGATCATTAATACTATTGAGTCAAAACTGGATGCGACTGTCTACAAAATGAACCAGAACACAGATCGCATTAGTGACCTTCAGATACAACTTGAAGAAGCCCTGGCAAAAGTAGATGATCTAGAGAAAAGATGGTGCCACTACAATTTCTGTAAAAGGGGGCTCCCCGAGTCAGTGATGGATGTCCAGAGTGCAACTACTGACCTTTTGACTTCCCTCCTACCAGACTTGCCCACCCATAAGTTTGAATTGGACAGAGCTCTCACCACTCATGTGAGAGGGTGATGTTCCCTCAACCATTTTTAATGGGGAACCATTGTTGACATATTACGCTGCTAATTTGAACAAATTTGGCTTCTTCCAAATGCTCTTGCACACACTGTCCCCTCACTTCCAGGGTGTGCTCCTCTTGGGTGGAGACTCTAGTAATATTTTGGATTCATCTTTAGATAAGTCACACCCTTCGGGTTCACGGGTCCTGAATCCCTAAAAAATGTGTACCAAGTTTGCTAACTTATTGCACACACACTATTTGGTAGACATCTGGAGGGAATTTAACATTTCTGGGAGGGACTACACATTCTTCTCCCATGTCCATTCCACTTATTCAAGGATTGACCACGTCCTCGCATCCTCCGCTTACATACCATTATGTACATCCTCTAAAATTCTGGAAACAGTCTGGTCGGACCATTCTCCTGTACTATTCTCCTTTCTCCTCCCTCCATAGCCCAACATTTACCTATAACTAGCGTCTTAATGAATCACTCCTCAGCAATTCAGCCACTTGCCTGTATATAGAATTGCAATTGAAGGAATACTTTCTGTAAATGATCCTGCCCATAAGTCACCCATGTGCACATGGGTGGCACACAAAGCTGCAGTGTGTGGCACTCTGATTCAGATAGCCGCCAGATATAAGAAGTTCTACGAATCAACACTTAAACAAAAAGAAAAGGTCCTACAAGGCTCACAAACAGGACCCCTGGGTTGACTTACGTAGTCAGATAGATGCTGACAGGCTTGAACTAAATGTATGTCTCACAACCAGAGCAGAAAACTATCTGCAATGGTCCAAAGCCAGATTCTACTCTCAAGCTGACAAACCCAGCAAATTACAGGTAACTAAATTGTCTCTCAGACACCCTGCCCCTCATATCCCCAAGATTAGGAAGGCAGACATCTCTTTTACACAAAATCCCAAATTTGTGTTGCAAGAATTCTCAGCCTTTTTTTGCGATTTATACACAAACGTTAATGTCTCCAGCTTACAGGACTTCAATGGCTTCACGGCTGCTTTCTCCATTCTTGACCTGTCGGCAGAACACAGAGAGCTTATGAAACAGTCTATTACAGTTAACGGGGTCAAGTCAGCCATCAAACAGGCCCCAGTGGGTAAAGCTCCTGGCCCAGATAGCTTTAGTACATTATACTATAAAAAATTCTCATCACTATTGGCCACTCCTTTGACAAACTATTTTAATGCCATTCAGGAGGGGGGGCCTGTGGATTTTGATTCCAATACAGCATTCATAATGCTCATCCTGAAACCCCATAAAAATCCCAGCAATGTATCTAACTATAGGCCTATTTCTTTAATCATGAATGATTTAAAACTACACAGAAAATAAAGTGCGGCGCTAATAAATATGACATAAGATCCGTAGACCCATAGGTCTCAGATAGTCTAACAAGACACTGTGATATATAACAGAAATAATGACCAGTATTTCAAATAAATAATGTAATGTCCAGGCGAATAAACGCAGGATCTTGCATAGAAGCTAATAAGCTCAGGATCAAATGGTAAAATTGCGCACTCACCGGACGCGCTATATAAAAGTGCATATGTAGTATGACCCCTGGAAATCCCTCATCAAGCGGGTACAGTGGGTAACCCTCCGGAAACAGGCGATTCTTGGTACAACAGGGACAGCTTCCAAATCCAGAGATCCTCTTTAGCTTAGGTGAATTATGAGCGAGGAACTCCCTCCGGTGGCCAAAATAGATAAGGTGTCCTAAAAATAGTTAGCTCCAAATAGGAGCCAAAAAACACCTCATAGTGTAGTAGATAAAGTCAAGAACATTTATTCCAAAATTAGTAATAGTAAAAGTAAAACCGGGCAGAAACACTAAATCAGTGAATGAAAAGGAATTAATAGTGTAACTGACCAAAAGTAATATGGCCGCCGGGCCTCCTCGTGGCTCCGGGCGGCTACGATGTCACGCTCTGCTGGCTCCTCCTAAGGCCTTTCATGCTCCAGCACATCATCAGAGGGGAGGCCAACAGCAGCATGACAGACCTCTCTCCCTATATAGCGTTGTGCGGCAATCTCGCATGCGCGAATCGGCGCCGCCATTTTCTCGTGGTCGGCACAAGTGCTCATGCGCGGCTCCGCGGGCGCCATTTTGCCATAGGTCTGAAATCGTATTTCAGACAGCTCTCTCCCCTATGGCCATACTATGTCACCACAGCATACCATAGTCGATCCCAACCAATCCAGACCTTGAGCACACTCTTTAATAGTACATATGGTACAACACCATTAATGTAATGATGTTGTTACCACTTGCAAGGAGTCACTTTTTAGGCGCCATTTTACTGAAGGTCAGGATAAATACACATTAAACATAATCAGAAAAAATAACAGCCAAATTAAAATACAAAATGCGGACAAAGGGGCCAGTTATTCTGGCAGCAACATCATAATATATTATCTTACTTATGTCGTTATAAACGACACAGAAATATTCGCATTATATCACACATTAATAATCAATATTCCCAAATATACAGGTAAGTGCCCAATATAAAATAATACTAATGAACAATATGAATATTGCTGGTACACACATATGAAGTGTAATAAAAGTATGTAGAGCAAAAATTTCCATTTGAAGTCCATATCAAGAACTGTCATAATGATACTGGCATATTTTAAATAAAATATATATAAAAAATACAAATATGAACATCCTACATATCAAAAAACAGCCCAGCGCTCATGTTTAGCACTGAGAACCCACCATGAATGGTTATAATAATTAATTTTAATTAATATGATTCGCAGTGACCGTTCATTTTAATCAATAATAGTAAAATTCATAATAAGAACCTAGATCATAGTACCATTAAAGATAACAAAAATAAATAATAAAAAATAAAAAATATAATAGGAAAGGCGTCACCCACAAAGAAATATCACCAATAATGGGAAAGTAAAAGGAATAGACTTAGACCAAGAAAAATAATAGGGCGAATCCCAATATTGTTATACTATAGTTAACTATTAGCAATAAAACTATTGACGTCAATTTCGATGTTAAGTCCCAGAGGGTATAAAGTTCCCAGCTCATATACCCATCTTGTTTCCACCTGGGACACCGCACGTGTTTTGTTCTCACCCCTCCAATGGGGAGTAACGACGTCAATAGCAGTGAACTTAAGTGAAGTGGGATCCATGTTATGATGTGTTCTGTAATGATTTGATAGGGAATGATCCTTATACCCTTTTCTGATGTTTGCCACGTGTTCTCGCAAGCGGTCCCTTAACCGCCTTGTGGTGCGTCCCACGTACTGTTTTAGACAGGGGCATTGAAGTAAATAGACAACATATCTACTATAGCAGGAAATGAAATTCTTAATAACATAAGTTCTACCTGTTGTGTGTGATGTAAACTCAGTGATCCTGCGTTTCCTGGTGTTATCACATCTACAGATCACACACCTGTTACATGGACTAAACCCTTTCACATCGGAAAACAAAGAGACACGGGTTGGGGGGTCAATCACATTGGGTGCTAAATTATGCCTAATAGATACAGCTTTCCTAAACATGATTTCAGGTCGTTCAGGCAAGATGTTACTCAGGATTGGATCAGTAAGTAAAATATACCAATTTCTCTTAATCAACCCACTAATGGCTTTATGCTGTATATTATAAGTAGTAACAAATGGGCAGACTTTAGTTTGAATAGGTCTGCAGTTGTCCTGTAGCATAGTATCCCTATGGGAGTCTGCAACCAACTCTATTGTTTCCATCAGACTACTACTACTGTAACCCTTTTCCATGAATCTTTCTTTCAAGATCATAGCCTGGGAATAATACATGTCCAGGCTGGTACAGTTACGTCTTATCCTGGTAAATTGACCCCGCGGAATGTTCGCTAGCCAGGAAGGATGGTGACAGCTGTGCGTAGGGATATAGCTGTTACGATCCGTGGACTTGAAAAAAGACTCCGTGATTGGTTGGGATCGACTATGGTATGCTGTGGTGACATAGTATGGCCATAGGGGAGAGAGCTGTCTGAAATACGATTTCAGACCTATGGCAAAATGGCGCACGCGGAGCCGCGCATGCGCACTTGTGCCGACCACGAGAAAATGCGCGATTGCCGCACAACGCTATATATTCTAGATTGTAAGCTCGAAAGAGCAGGGCCCTCGATCCCCTCATGTTTTGCATTGTATTGGTATTGTTCTGTCACATGTTCTGTCCCCTTTTGTAATGTACAGCACTGAGTGAACCATTGTCGCTTTATAAATACTGTATAATAATAATAATAATATAGGGAGAGAGGTCTGTCATGCTGCTGTTGGCCTCCCCTCTGATGATGTGCTGGAGCACGAAAGGCCTTAGGAGGAGCCAGCAGAGCGTGACATCGTAGCCGCCCGAAGCCACGAGGAGGCCCGGCGGCCATATTACTTTTGGTCAGTTACACTATTAATTCCTTTTCATTCACTGATTTAGTGTTTCTGCCCGGTTTTACTATTACTAATTTTGGAATAAATGTTCTTGATTTTATCTACTACACTATGAGGTGTTTTTTGGCTCCTATTTGGACCTAACTATTTTTAGGACACCTTATCTATTTTGGCCACCGGAGGGAGTTCCTCGCTCATAATTCACCTAAGCTAAAGAGGATCTCTGGATTTGGAAGCTGTCCCTGTTGTACCAAGAATCGCCTGTTTCCGGAGGGTTACCCACTGTACCCGCTTGATGAGGGATTTCCAGGGGTCATACTACATATGCGCTTTCATATAGCGCGTCCGGTGAGTGCGCAATTTTACCATTTAATCCTGGGCTTATTAGCTTCTATGCAAGATCCTGCGTTTATTCGCCTGGACATTACATTATTTATTTGAAGTACTGGTCATTATTTGTTATATATCACAGTGTCTTGTTAGACTGTCTGAGACCTATGGGTCTACGGATCTTATGTCATATTTATTAGCGCCGCACTTTATTTTCTGTGTATTTTTGAAGGTTTTGCTGTGATTGCCTTGTGTGCATTGGCTGCTGATGTGGGAGCGCTCACTTTTTTGTTTCTCTTCTATTAATGATTTAAAACTGTTCACCAAAATCTACGCCAATCGATTGTTGACCCTTCTAGACCAATATATACACTCTGACCATGTCGGTTTTCTACCCCACAGACAGGCAGCAGATCAAGTGCGCCAAGCAGTTGATCTTATCTCTCTTATGCACTCTTCTTGGGATGGGGAGGGTGATAGACATGGGATGTTACTATCCCTGGATATACGGAAGGCATTTGATTACCTCTCATGGTCCTACCTCTTTGGGCTACTGTAACAATGGAATTTCGGTCCCAAATTCTGGGCCTCTATCCACACACTGAATAGCAATCCAACTGCGCAGATATTTTTGCATGGTCATACGTCGGCACCATTTACTATCTCCTCAAGCACTAGAGAGGGATGTCTGATGTCGCCCTTATTGTTCATCATAGCGATAGAGACCCTCGCTATTGCGATCCGTCAGGACCTGAATATACTATGGATCATGAGTGGCAACCGACATCACAAATGTGCACTTTCTGCAGATGATCTGCTAGCATTTGTCACATCCCTCATACTACTCTTCCACACTTATTCTCCCTATTGGACCGCTTTGGTTAGATTTCACGTCTCCTGATCAATCAGAACAAATCTGAAGCCATGAATTATCAGAAACAGTGTACAGAAGCCTTCAAGCTCGGTTTCCATTTATGTGTCAAATAGCTTCCCTTTCTTATCTTGGAGTTAAGTTAACTCCTCAGATTTCATCTCTCTATAAGGTGGACTACCCAGCACTTTTTCATAAATTGTTGGATGACGTGAGGACCTGAATGGATACAACCTTGTCTTGGATGGGCAGAATTGCATCCGTGAAAATGATGGTTCACCAAAGATATTGTATTATTTCAAGACCCTACCTATTTCAGTGCCAGTGGAGGCCTTAAGCCAGTTACAATAAAAAATATTCCATTTTATTTGAGGAGCAAAGGGTAGCAGGTTGTCTTGAAACACTATGCAAACTCCCAGGGATATGGGAGGACTAGGGGTACCTGATTTTTGGAAATACTATATTGCAGCTTAATTTACTCAGCTCAGCCAAATTCACCATACACTCTATAAACTTGATTGGGTATCTATAGAAGCCCAAGCTTGTTCCCCTATGCCAATAGACATGCTCCTGTGGTTCCCTTCGAAACATTGAAGGGCCATTATGTGTCCTGCGCTTTCTCATTCCATAGCTTTATGGGACTCGACAGGCAGACGTTGGTCCCTCAGTTCCCCTCACACACCTGTGCCTCCTCTCTTTAACAACCCATTATTTCTGCCAGGTATGACACCAGCTCAGTTCCAATGGTGGACAAAAAGGGCCTCTATCGTACAGGACAATTTATAGATCATTCTTCTCTCTCGACTTTCCTCTGCAAATTTTTTGGTCTGTATTACGGACCTCTACTAAGGGTTCACAAATATCATCTAGATTATATGGGTGTTCCACCCCCAGGAGGAAGAGAGGATATTATACTTGAATTGATTGTTGTGTTATTAACTCCTCTTCCCCCTGTTGTCCCTTGAATCCCTCATTTTGGGGTAATATCATTCAGGTCATCTATGTATAAGACTTACTTCTGTAAACGCCCCATTTTGATCAATGTTTCAGTGCTTTTGTACTGTTTTGCTATGTCAAACTCAACAAACGATTGCAACAGAAAAAAAAGTTTAAAACTTTTGAATAAAAAATATTTTTTTAAATACTGATTACCCCCACAACCAGTCATATTATGATGCTATACTGCACTGGTGACAGTGCGTAAAAAAAATTTAAAAGCACATTTTATTTAATTTCTTCCTTTTCCTAAAAATTGACAAACAATTAGAACTTCAAAAACTCGCCATGCCTCTTACTAAATATCTTAGACTGCTTACTTTCCTAAAAGGGGTCATTTGGGGACTTCACATGACTGAGATTGAGCTTTGCAGTCACTTTTGCAGCAATTGTTTTTTGTTCCAGAATACAATCCTGTGCAAATGTCCTTTTTTCTCTTTTGATCAACTGCCCATGTCGACCGCTCATGTGCTTATCAGATGACGTATTCCAAAAAACTGTATATGTTGTCCTAACCTTTGAGACTACAGCTCGCAACATGATAAATAAACTTCAGTCACAGAGGCACCAGCTAAGCAGGAACCAACAATTTGCCTTCTTTGAAGCTCACTAAGCTCTATTACTAGCAAAACACACAGTGAATTGCAAAAGTAAGGCTTCCCACTTGTTAGCTAGGTGTCTCATCACACAGCAGAAGCAAAATAATGTTACATCACTTCCACTTTCAACGTGAAACATGTCGTCACGTTTACACTTGCAAATCATGTAGTGTTTCCAGTTTTTTGTCTAACCCCTATATGTACTGTCCTGGCATCAGTACATCAGAAATGATTGATCAATTTCCAGATATACTGTATATATATATATATATATATATATATATACAGTATATCTGGAAATTGATATACATACCATAGAGTGTAGACTATACAAATTTCACACAGACTAAATAATATACACCGATGTGGGTTATTTTTACCAAAGAAATGTAGTAAAATACGTTTGTCCTAAATTTATGAAAAAAGGTTATTTATTTGTAACATTTTATAACAGAAACTAAGAAAAACATTTTTTTCCAAAATGGCAGTATTTTTTCATTTATATAGCAAAAAAAAAACATCGTTGATTATTTACTAACAAAATAAATCTCTATTTGTGTGAACAAATGATAAAAATTTCATTTGGGTATAGTGTTGCACAATTGTCATTGCAATGACTGAACAATTGCCCGTTAAAACCCAATGCTGAATAGCATAAAACACCCTGGTCATGAAGGGGGTAAAACCTTCTGGAGGTCAAGTGGTTAATTTCAGCTGACAGAGCAGGATGCTTCAACTTGGGAATCTCAGTTTGAATTAAGTGGAATGCTGCAGATTATATTATACAGAGACTGTGGTCCTCCCAATGAGAGAGATACTTTGTAAAAGAGAAAATGGCTTAAGAATGCTGTGCTGCTTTCACATAATAACTGCTACGGTATGTTCACCATATGTGTGATTGGCAAAGTAATGCCAAGCGACCCTAGATAGTAAGTCTATATGATGTGATGTGCCAATGTCATCTTCTGAAGAATATAAAGGCTAATGGCTGGGGATGTCGTGGGAAGGCCTCTGGCAAAGCGATGGGCACAATATGGTGGTGGTAGAGAGCTACAAGCAGGTGGGTTGTTGTTCTATGTATTTTCTAAAAGAGGCGAGGTAAGGACTTGACCACGTTGACAGCAACCAGAAGTCCCCCTCACATTTCAAGTATGAAACTATTAAAAAAATAACTGAAGTGTGCATATAATCTTCTACCATGTTCTGTTTGGGACTGTTCAAACAAGACAAGTGCATCTGCTGGAATATTTAATTATGGTGTTTATACAGAGTGATGGTAAAATGCATACTGTGCTTCATCTTTGAAAAAAGGCAAGTAGTTCTCTGCATGATATTCTCTCAGTTTTTTTACTGTTAATCTTGTCAGATCAGTGTTCTTAGTAGTAGACAACAAATGTATGATGAGACGTATCCCATCGGCAAAATGCGTTTAATTGCACAAAGCCTGATGTATATTAAGAACAGCTATCCTTGAAAACTATAAAGGTCTCAATAAAAAATCTTTGATATATTTAGATAAACATGTGCCCCCCCAGTGCTACCTGTCAGTTTTCCTTACTTTTCCCATATTTCTATTCATCTTTTTTTCCCCTCTATAATGCTGTTTTATGCTAGGGTTAGGGTTAGCAGTAATTGTTAGTGTTACAACGGTAAGCCTAACAATTACTACTAACACTAACGATTACTGTTAACCCTAACTCTCACTCTAACCCTACCACTTAACCCTAGCCCTTAACCCTAGCCCTTAACCCTGACCCTACAATTTAACCCTAACCCTATCCTGTAACCCTAACCCTACCATTTAACCATAACCCTAGCCCTTAACCCTAAACCTAGCCCTTAACCCTAAACCTACCATTTAACCCTAACCCTAGCCATTAACCGTAACCCAACTATCTAACCCTAACCTTTGCCCTTAATCCTAACCCTTCACCCTAAACCATGCAACTTTGGACACATAATGGTTCTTTTGCTATTTGGATGCGACTTTGATGTCTCACTACATGAACAGAACTGTCATACTTTCCTATTAGCAAAAAACCTGCAGACTGCGTCAAAAACGCAACAAAAACGTGTTAAGAATGCACCACAAAATGTACTGGAAAAGTCATCAACTACAACCTGTATAGATGTGAATCTAGCCTATAGCCTCTATACTCCCTTGCCTTCGATCTGAGAATCAAAAGAGTCAGGTTTAAAGTTATTCACTGAATAGTGGCTGCATCCAATCACGTGACCACTGTTTGGGTATTCAGGTTTCAGGTGCTGGGTACCTGTGTAAAATGCTAAGAACAAACATTGTGTGACACCTTCATATAACCTGAAGGATTGTTACATGATGCTTGTGTGCTTTCTGATTGTTCTCTAGTCTTTTACAAATGTATGGAGGAAGTAGCAAAGCCTTGAGTACTGTGTATTAGAAAGTAACAAAGGGGGGGATATTGTTTATTATAATCACGATTACAAAAGAGAACTTTTACCTGAAAAGGGCATATTACTATTTTTCCTGCAGCAAGATTGTGTCCTTTTCACCGCTATATCTAATTACCAGTGATGGGTGACAGAATTCAATAGCCGGCAGGGGAGATGGGGGAATCAACAGGTTTCTCTCAGCCTGTGGGTTAATTGCAGGTTTCTTGCTCATTATGTCTATGGGATTTTAGAACAGGCTGTACCACTTACTGTATACTCTGCTGCAGCCAGCTCTAGCACCCTCCTCCTCGGCCTGAAGCTCCAACCTGCAAGCTGAATCTCTGCATCATCATGTACAATACAAGGACATTAACTCTGCAATGTATGTTTTGGAGCCTGGAGAACAACTGGAGCCAGTCACAGCCCACAAAGGAGCTGGGTGGGACGGCAGTGCTGCAGAGATCCTACTAGAGCGACTATCAAGATAAGTATTTTCTTCTTTATCCTCTGCCCCTAATCACGAAGAGCAATTAATATTTGCAGTGTGGACGGGTCCCACTGCAAAAGAGGATTTTTTTTTCATTTTCATCAATTTGGGTTTTCAGTTTCCCTTTGCAATCATCTATGGGTGAAAAGTGATATTCATGTTCACTGATTCAGCGATAATTAGTAAGACACTGATACTGCTAAGTGTGCATTTTGTATGTGTAGAGGCTACTTCCAAACACATACAGTTTAAATCTATGTAATGGTTTTTCACTGATGCCATTCACACTCAGTGTTTAACTACATTTAAGTATGGTCAGTTTAGATGGGTTTAGTGAAAATAGAATTCCAGGATCTGATTAGAAATGCTAAAAGTGGCTAAATATAAATTTAAAATTAACTACTTAAGCTCCAGAAAGGCCCTTCATGACCAGGCCATTTTTTCCTATTTGGCATTGCACTACTTTAACTGGTAAATGCGCAGTTATGCAACGCTGTACCCAAAAAAAAATATAATATTTTTTTTTTATATATACAAACAGAGCTTTCTTTTTTTTGGCATTTTATCACCACTAGGTTTTTTTATTTTTTGCAATTTAAACAAATAAAGACTGAAAATTTTGAAAAGAAAAATATTTTGTACTTTTTGCTATAAAACATATAAAAAAAAAAATAATTATTTGGGGCAAAATGTATTCTGCTGCATGTCTTTGGTAAAACAAATCCCAGTAAGTGTATATTGAGACGAAGTGATCGTTGCCTCTGTACAGAGCCCTGTGTTGAAAATCAATAGTGGCTGGGCTAGGGCTAGGATTACACACAGCTGATCAGCAGGTTCTGGACATGAATCATTGGTCGGGACTTGCTGATAGACTCTCGTTGTGTACAATCACAGCGGGTGTTGGTGGGGCGACGTGTATGTGCACACCCTAAACCACAAAGCAAGTAGCTGTGTACCAGTACATCGCTGTTTATGCTGTCCTACTAACAGTTAGCCAACAACTAGCTAACAAAACTGACAGAAACAGCGTTGTGTTTCATTCCAAAACTGAATTTGCTTCTGTGAATAGTTCTGTAAAACTGCAATACAATTACATAAACTGAAGCTATAATATGCTAGTATATACAGTATGTCTCTCACAAATGCATACAACAAACACATTTCTTGCATACAGCTACCTACAAATCTCATTAAATACATAAATGCGATCTTGATATATACGTGATTTCAACAAACATAACAAATGAACTTACAGGCATATATGTATCAAAGGGAGAATAGAGGAGACCTTCACTGGTGTTAATTTTTTCCCTACCGCGCTATAGCCGAAAGACAGCTACAGCGCAGGCTGTCTAGTTCTGTCTAGAACACGCCCCCTGCACGCCCCCAGAGGCTCGCACCCAACGCTGCCAGTGATCGCAGTGTCCTACGGACACAGCTGATCATGTGATATGGTAAACGGCCAATCACAGTGGCCTTTTACCACGTGATCAGCTGTGTCCAATGACACAGCAGATCACCAGGTAAATACAGTTGCTGGTTATCAGCTGCACTTTCCTCATGCTGTACCAGCATGAGGAAAGTACTGCTGATAACCGGCAATTGTCAGAGAAGTGATTGGCACTGATCATCAGGGCACTGATGATCACAGCCCTGATGATCAGTGCCCTGCAGTGCCACCCACCTGTGCCCAGCAGTGCCTAGCAGTGCCACCCACTTGTGCCAAGCAGTGCCACCCACCTGTGCCCAGCAGTGCCACCCATCAGTGCTTCCCAGCAGTGCCACCCATCAGTGCCCAGCAGTGCCACCCATCAGTGCCACCAATCAGTGCCCATCAGTGCCACCTATCAGTGCTCATCAGTGCCACCTATCAGTTTTTTTTTCAAATTTTTTGCTGTTTTTTTATTTATAGCTCAAAAAACAAAACACCCAGTGGTGATTAAATGCTACCAAAAGAAAGCTCTATTTGTGTGAAAAAAATGATAAAAATGTAATACGGGTACAGTATTGCATGACCGCACAATTGTCATTCAAAGTGTGACAGCGCTGAAAGCTAAAAATTGGCCTGGGCACAAAAGGGGGTATAAGTGCCCAGTAGGCAAGTGGTTAAAATGGCTCTGGACTGATGTGTGAGAGAAACTTCCTGTTTCCTGTTTAAGAATAGAATAAACTGTAATTGCAGTGAACACCCAGTAGGTGGCTCCCTACTCAACACAATAATGCGATATACTGAGATATACAGTACACTGTTCCTGCATGGGGCACCTGTCCGCAGTGCATTGCGGACGGGCGGTTCAGAAGTAGTTAAAGCAGGAAGGAAAAATTGTTAATACTTCCCAACTTTTCTTGCATGTAGAATAGCTAAATGCAGGGATGCCAGTGTAGATGAGGACTAAAAATAAGCCTGTTTATTAAATGGAGGTGAAATTAAGAATTTCTAAAAAAAAAAAATCTAGCGCTAGGGAGAATGTCTTTCTATTAATAAAATAATTCAGTGATGATAAACAATAGCATATGTAACATACAGTACAACATACAGAGTAGAGTTGGATAAATTATTACAGTGGAGCATTGTGACATATGCAATCTACAGCACAACGCACAGAGATGAGAGATATAAAGTATATATAACGTACAACACAGTCTACAAAAGAGAGGTGTGAAGTTTAATACATTATCAAAGTGGAGCAGTGGTCTGTGTTATGTGATGTGCAGCACAGTATGGAAGGTACAGTAGTCTGGTATATGCAATACACAGTACAGAAAACATAGTGCAATTGTGTAGATTTTTTAACATACAGCACAAAATATAATGTGTAGAAGTCACTATTTAATCTAAAGCACACTACACTAAGGGCAACAATTTGAAGCATATTGTACAATCACAGGATGCATAGTGCAGTGGTCCACTGTACTTAACATACAGCACAGAGTACAGTGTTCTGGAGAATTAAACAATACAGCACAGTGTACAGAGAGGACCAATTGGGAGAATGAAACATACAGCTCACAGCACAGAATTAGCCGTACGCAGTATGTAATATACAGATCGACATACAAGGTATAGCAATACAGTATATGTAATACACAGTATACAGGAGGCAGTGGTCTGGAGAATGAAAAATACTGTCCCCCTATACAGAGTACAGTTTTGCAGGGTGTGCAACCTACAGCATTTTTATTCCTAAAGGGGTCAACAGCACCTGAGAACATTTTTGAGAACTAAAGAATTCTCTTTCTCTGCATTTTGCAAAACTGAATGGTAATTTTTATTGGAGTACAATTTTTATTTGAGACAAAATCATTGCAGTACTGTAATTTTACAGTTTTATTATGTTTTCCCTACTGTGATGACTATTCAAAGTGTTAGTGACACATACAGCATGTATACAGTCATTTTAGTCCATTCTTTGATTTCCATTGTATTTTTTGCTTATTGCATATTTTATAGTACCATCATAGGGGGAGATTTACTAAAACTGGTGCAGAGCTACATAGAAACCAATCAATTTTCAGGTTGTATTGTCAAAGCTTAATTGAACCAGTTGAAGTTAGAGGCTGATTGGCTACCATGTACAGCTGGACCACTCTCCTGTGTTGCAACTCAAAAATAATAACACTGCTAAAATGAATAAAAAATCCCATGTATGTGTACACCAAATAAATCCCCAAAAGTGGAAAAAAGATAAAGGACTTTACTGGTACCGAATGAAGATTAGGTATATAAAATATACAGTTTTATTTACAAAACATTAAAAAACTCAGTCCTTAAAAATGGGCATACCACATTGCCCTGTAAGCATGGTTACATCTTTCATGTTACAAAATAATATGAATTGTATGTACATATCTTCAGAAAATTAGCATATTGATGTATCAACATGTTTCACAGAATTGAATCATCAGGAACATTTATATGCTTTTAAGGAAGGTTACTCTTCCTTAAAAGCATATGAATGTTCCTGATGAAGCAATTCTGCAAAACACATTGATACATCGATGTGCTCATTTTTTGAAGCTAAGCCCATACAAACCATTTTTGTCCCACCCTTGTGCAAATTTGGAAACTCAACATAGTGATGTAAAATTTGTCTTTCCTAATACTGCCAACTGTACACAGCAGAATAAACTACTGAAGGGTGAACAGATCAAGTGAGAACTATACACTCAAGACAAGTTTGTCACCATGCCTCACAATAAGAGCCCAAAGCTTCCTAGGAAGTAATTGGGCTAGACATTGGTTCTATCAACAACCTTCCTCCTGCAGGTATAACTCCCAAAGTTGTAATTTGCATGTGGTTGCTATGATTTTTGGAACCTAGAAAGGGCAAAGATAACAGGAAAAAAAAAAATTTTGTTCACATAATGTTAATACAAATCCATATTATAATGTCCAGGTTTTTAATTAGAAATCCGAAGACATACAATATGTGTAGATGATAGCCAATGGACATACTTTAAAGAAACCGAAGGAAACTTATTAATGGCCTATAGCTATGGTATTGAATTTAGATTTTAACTATTTCCCATTCATTTTATTTCAGTAATTTCTACATTAGTATTTAAATAGGAAGCTGAATTGACAAGTTTTGCTATACATATAATCTCCAGTGACACATGATCAAACACCAAGACTTATCTCTGCAGTGCAATTTCCTCCTTATAATAGCTTGAGTCTGTATAAGACCTAATACAACTTATTCTGTGTTAAATCCACCAACTATTCTATTCAGTGCAATCAAATTAGTTATATTGACTTGGGATGGATGTCCCAATTAAGCTGTTCATAGAAACAATATGTTTTCAGTAATCCGAATGAAAGTCCTAACGCAATATGAACCAAGGAACTAGCAGTTTCCAGCCTTTGATATTTTTTATAAGTAAAGTGTCTGCATCCTGTCGTAAGACAGCAGGGAACGTTAATGAAACAAAAATAAATACTTTGCTGGTATTGTGTTATGATATTCACGAGTCCCAAGGTAGCACAATAAGGCTGGTTACAGCACACAGTGGCGTATTACCGTATGGAACATGACATTTTGTGGCAGCTCGATTACCTGTGGGGACTCATCAACAGAAGATAATTTCACCTAATATACTGTACTATATTACAGTGCAGCTGGCTGGGACTTGGAAAACACTTTCTACAGTCTGTATGTAAGTTGGATCTATTGCCTGCTTATTGTTTTCTTAATATGTGCATCTTTTTATGTCCACTCTGCCCGCTTATCACATCATGCAAGACACACTAAAGATTCATTACTCATTTCACTACAATAGTAGACAGTTTAATCAGACCTGTTTTCGGTGGCTCTGCTTTTTAACCAGTAATAGTTCCTATTTCATGAAACAGTCAAATAGCTATAATTACGTTAATGGGTAGCCTCTGTGTTTCTGGTTCTAAATATATTCCAAAAGTCATAATATATACCAATGCCATATAATGCATTTGATACTCATAACACATGACAGAAAGTGATAAGACGAATATACCGAATTAAGGTCCACTAGCCAGAGTGAATGGTAAGGTTTCTTCCTCTATAAAACAACCAGCAATAAATGTATTCAGCACATCAGAGCCGTGAGTAGCAGTGCCGCTATGATTGAGACCTAACCAGCTGACATGAATAATGAGGATTGGTATAGCCGGCACTCGTCTTCCCGAATAGTAAATTTTATTGAACGAGTAAAATGTGCATATAAAATATCTTACATGTTTCGGAAATAAGCCTTAGTCATAGCCATAAAGTACAAGTCAGGACATTCTATTTATATATACCAAATAAATTAATCTAAAAAAGAGATGCCTCCTCATACCCATCAGGCAATTCAACAGATTCATCAGTCAATTAGTGGCAGGTGCCACAAAATTACTTTGACAGGTGAAGAGATTCACAACAGAAAAACTTTGAAAAGCAAAAAACACACTTGAAAAGTGAGTAACATAAAATATGAAAATAAAAAATAAAGTCAAAAAGCAAAATACAAAGAGCAAAATGCAAGGGTGTCATAAAGGTACACCTCAGGGCACCGACCATTTCAAAATTCAATACAATCGTATTAAAAGTTAACCCTAAGGTGTGCAATATAAGTAATGATCAGAAGGGATATATAACTATAAAGGGCATTAAATACTACCTTTCAGAATATTATTAGTACCATGTATGGGATAATACTTTTTCATTCCTGATGAAAAGAAATTTAAAAAAAAGAAAAGAAAAAAAAGAGGGGATTGTGGAGGGACTGAAAATGCTAGTAATTATTTATTAAATAAATCCATGTCCCACCTGTGATTAAGTCCACAAGGTATTCTAGTCTGCAAGGAAAAATCCATTTTGATTCTTTTTCCAGTAAAATACGGTGCATATCCCCCTTCTCACTGGTTTGGAAACCCTTTCTAAGCCATTGAATCTAAAATATCCCATTTTAGTGGAATGTACCTCCCTAAAGTGTTTGGAAACACTGGAGTTGTTTTCTGCATTAGGGTTACTCGTGTCATTATAATGCTCTGCTATCCTAACCCATAGAGGTCTGATTGTGCATCCCACACATTGGAGTGCACAAGTTGTGCATTCCACTACATATACCACAAAGGTCAAGGCACGGTTTATGTATTCTCGTATGTGGTAAGTTTTCCCAGTGGTATTAGAAGTGATGGTTTGATGTTTATAGTGCTAATCACATTAGCAACAAGTTTTTGCACCACAACAGTATGATCCGATGGTTGAAAGCCATGTTTTATCTGGGGAATTGGAAAGAAAAAGACAGGGAGGCAATATATTACCCAGAGTGCGTAACGTCTGTTAGAAAAGCAACATCCATCAAGATCGTTGTAAACAAATAATATTGGCAGACTTTTTGATGATAATGACAATTTGTTTAAATTCTTTCAAGAAAGTGGTAACAAAAGTGATAGGATTGCTTACTGTATCTTTAGTCACCTTATGGGTATAATCAAGTAGAGTGGCTCTTTGTCTACTGGAGGCTATATGTTTCCCCTGTCAATATGCCAACTCTTGTAACCACGATCTCAAAGTCAATTTGAAATCACTGTGCATTTTGTTTGCTGGTAGATATCTATAGCAAAGTAAATTCTCTAGTAAATTCATCCACCGGAATGGCTTGAATGGTGTGCTTAGGGTGACAACTTGAATCCAGGAAGAGTGAATTTCCTGCAGATGGCTTACAGAAAGTTTGTGTAGACACCTCACCTGTTGTATCGTCACCTGTCAGGGTCACATTAAGAAAATTGATAGAGATTTTCCCAGTTCATATGAAAATTCAAGGTTTAGATGTTTATTACCAAATTGGGCAAATTGCATCAAAGAGGTGTCAGTATGGTTCCATATAAGGATCAAATCATCTATGAACCTAGCGTACCATGAAATATGTTGTTTGTGAGGGTTAAGATGGGAAAAAAGAAAAAGGTCCTCCTACCAACCCATATATAAATTGGCCATTGAGAATGAGAATTTGGCACCCATGGAAACACCCCTGCATTGTAAGTAGAAAGCTCTAAAAAACAAAACCAGCTGAAATGTGTCAGAGGCTGTAATTTTATTTCCTAATCTACAAATTTACATGTTTTAGGCACTAGTGACTGTTCAAAGCTGGCCTTACACTATACAATCATCTTTAGGGCTTATGTAGATGGCAGATTAGTATTGTGCTCCATGCAGAGCCACTGGCAGATGTGTGTGCATCCACCTCAGATCTGCGTACAGGCAGCCCATAGACATGGATGCACACACAGCATCTGCACACATAGTTGCATGACAAAGTTTGACATGCACGCAGGAGCAGGTGCACAGATCCAAAAGCAGAGGCTCTGCTTGCATGACAGACATTGGCATGCAATTGTATCTATGCTGGTACTGCTTGTGCATCTACGTCTATGGGCTGTCTGCATGCAGCTCCAAGGTGGATGCAGACAGAAGCTCTGAACAGAGGACATAACTAATCTGCTATCTGAATGAAACCTTAGCTTTACAGTGGGGAAAATAATTATCTGATCCCCGGCAGATTTTGTAAGTTTGCCCACTTACAAAGAAATGAAGGGTCTATCGTTTTTACCATAGGTGTATCTTAAATGATAAAGACAGAATATCATCCAAAAACCCAGAAAAAAACACGATACAAATGTTATAAATTGAGTTGCAGTTCAGTGAGTAAAATAAGTATTTGATCCCCAAACAAAACATGACTTAGTACTTGGTGGAGAATCCCTTGTTGCCAAGCACAGAACTAAGACGTTTCTTGTAGTTGGTTACCAGGTTTGCACACATCTCAGGAGGGATTTTGGTTCATTCTTCTTTACAGATCTTCTCTAAATCATGACAAAAGACATGCTGCTAGGTTAATTGGATCCTTTCAAAATTGGCCCTAGCATGTGTATGTATGAATGTAAGTTAGGGACTTTAGATTTGTACGTCCCTTGAGGGTTAGGGACTGATGTGAATGTACAATATATATGTAAAGCCCTGTGTAAATTGACGTCACTATATACTGTAAGTACCTGAAATAAATACATTTGTTGAACAAGTTGGACTTGTGTCTTTGTTCAAACTAGCTATGTAACTAAGTAGAGACACAAATGTGTTTTTATTTTCAAGCATCTATGTGACGGAAGCGTAGGCAGGACAGAACACACAAAGAAGATGGTAAACACACAAAGTTTTATTGAACTATGGAAAGCACTCAATCAGGGTAGGAAGGTAGCGTCCAGGTACCCAAAAAGGGGAAGAGAGGGGAGGAGCCCACAATAATTGTAATCCAGCCCACGATAGGGCAATCTATGTAGCGATGGCCCGAGCACTCAGGGGGGCAGTCCAGGTAGCTACGATACTCCAGACACGTAATAGGCAGTTCGAGCAAGTATTAATCCTGGCACACAATAGGGGCAGTTCAGTCAGCACTGATTCGGGCACTCAATGGGGCAGTTCAGGTAGCAGTAATCTGGGCACACAATAGGGGCACTCAGCGGGGTCTTGGCTGTGGGGTCTGACCTCAGCTCAGGCCTCACACAGCTTTCTAGGGACAACAGCAAGCTCACAGAGACTCATAGGGGTCTTGGCTGTGGGGTCTGACCTCAGCTCAGACCTCACACAGCTTTCCAGGGACAACAGCAGCCTCATGGGGACTCAGCGGGGTCTTGGCTGTGGGGTCTGACCTCAGTTCAGACCTCACACAGCTTTTCAGGAACAACAGCAGGCTCACCGGGATTCAGCGGGGTCTTGGCTGTGGGGTCTGACCTCAGCTCAGACCTCACACAGCTTTCCAGGGACAAAGCGGTCAGCAGACAGGGTTCAGCTCTCCAGGGACAACAGCAGGCTCACGGGGATTCAGCGGGGTCTTGGCTGTGGGGTCTGACCTCAGCTCAGACCTCACACAGCTTTCCAGGGACAAAGCGGTCAGCAGACAGGGTTCAGCTCTCCAGGGACAACAGCAGGCTCATGGGGACTCAGCTTTCCAGAGACAACAGCAGGCTCACAGGGACTCTGCGGGGTCTTGGCTGTGGGGTCTGACCTCAGCTCAGACTTCACACAGCTTTCCAGGGACAAAGCGGTCAGCAGACAGGGTTCAGCTTTCCAGGGACAACAGCAGGCTCACGGGGACTCAGCGGGGTCTTGGCTGTAGGATCTGACCTCAGCTCAGACCTCACACAGCTTTCCAGGGACAAAGCGGTCAGCAGACAGGGTTCAGCTCTCCAGGGACAACAGCAGGCTCACGGGGACTCAGTTGGGTCTTGGCTGTGGGGTCTGACCTCAGTTCAGACCTCCCAAAAGCTGGTCTCTCTCTCTCTTGTGCAGGGGACCAACACAGCGGTCAGCTTGTCAGGGACACAGCAGGCTTGCAGGGGCACGGCAGGGTCTTGGCTGTGGGGTCTGGCCTCAGCTCAGACCCCGCACAGAACCCTGTCCCGAGCAGGGAACAAGCACACACACCAAACTGGGTCCCAGCGCCGGCCTTCTTAAGCCAGCGCAGGACGCTTCCTGGTTGCCTCGGCAATGGCCATCCCAGCGTCACGTTGCCGGGGCAACGAGGCACGCCCCCTGACTCTGGCCGCACTTTTGGGAGCGCGACCTTTGCCTCCGGCGGGCGCAGAGCGCGGGAAGCTTTGTGCCTGCGCTGCGCCAGCCGGGGGGAAGGCGCGCGGAGACACCTCGGCGGCCTGCGCGGGGGATTCCTGGTGGGGGGCCCTGAGAGGTGCTACCCTCACCACAGGGGGTGTCTCCTCCCCTCCTGCACAGCCTTTGATGTAGGCTGCGCAGGATGCGGGGAATCTGCAAGGGGGGAGGGAGGGGTGGATCAAAGGGAGAGGGAGCAGAGGGACAGTAGGCAAAGGGGGAGGGGGGTGGACAGTGGCAATCTAATTATCTCACTTCTATCAGAAATGCTAAGTCAAGCCTGAACAAATTCTAGATGATGATCTTTGAAAAATGTCCCAGCTGAATGGAAGATAAATGTTAAACACAAGCTGTACTCCAATAATAGGTAAAGCATCCAGACACTTTGGAATTTAGATTCTCAGTCTCACAATGTTCTGTTTGCAAAGTATTTTGCAGATCGCCATAGTAATCAAGAGATCAATATTCTTTGTGTGTTTTTTATGTATTTTTTTCTGCAGGGCTTGGGCAGCAATCTCCCAGCTGCTGGCATCTCAGCACAGATCAATAAAATATGTTTCATTATAACTTTGTCCCCTGAAGGCACCTCTTTTCCCATCTGTGTCACATTACGGATATATCCTATTGTTTTCCTAGTTTCCCTAGCGTTTTGGAATCTTTCCACATATTCAGTAAAAACCGAAAGCTTCTTCCTGCAGCTGACAAAATAGAGTCCCCTGCCTACAACAAGGGACAGTTTTATGCCTGGCCTGATTCTGATTATTATTTCTTGTTAAGGGAGTGCTGACAGTACATGCTATAAGTTTATGAAGAATACTGAACTTAAGACAATGCTAAAGATAACAGGGAAACATCATTGCACGTGCTTGACCTTAAAATGTAAATCAGAATGTGAGCTGAGATTTCCTTTATGGCTGCTTTCCAATTCTTTTTTTATTCTCACCTGATCTGACAAAGTGTTTTCCACTGTTGTAGAAAATCCCCATAGATCTAGTTCAGAAACATAAAACATGAACATCATACAGGGAAAGAGCACACCGAAGGCAGATGGATTTTGTCTATTAATGTAGTTAGTATTTAAATGTCATATAGTACTGGCATTTAACTGCAAGTTACAGATAACTTGATTGTAGAGGGAGATGTGAAGAATATTTAAAAGGTCGGTCTCATAAAAGTCATGAGGCAGATAGTTTAACTTAATGGGTCAAAAAATTTAAGCAACTTATCTAAGTAATTAACTCCACAAAATGGCCAAATCACCCATGAGACATATCTAGCTTGTACATGTCACTTTTCTCAAAAACACATAGTTTTAGCTGCTTATGGGTTATCATCACACTAAACTATTGTAAGGTAATCAGCACTAAGTTTATTGAAATTTTGAGACTGTTGTAGCTACATATATTTTAAAGAATGTGTAACCACATCATTTCATATTCCTGATATGTGTTCATTGTACCATGTACTTGTGTTAAAAAGTATCCTGTTCTCTTTGTATGTCTTCCTTTTTGTGAAATACCTGGTGATCCTGCCAATCCCCCTGCTTTCCAATTTCAAGGTGACCGTGCTAGGCATGTGAAGGGATGGGCACTGCTCAACCGAACCCAGGAGTCCAATATTGAGGTGTGGCCTCAGTCGCTGTTCTGGCCATGCCCTCTGATGTGTTTTGCACCGCCCACTAGGGGCTTGGTCACAGAGGTAGTGTCAGGCTCCGCCCAACGGGATCTCTAGTGGTCCACAGCATGGGGTTTCCCAGGACGCGGAGTCTAAGTCCCAGTCTGCCTTTTCACCAGAGCCCCTGATGGTGGGGATGGACTTGGTGCAAGACTGGAACCAGGTCGCGTCCCTGGGCACCCCCCGGCGGTGGCAGAGGGGTCCCGCTGAGGGTATGTGCCCGGGATGAGTCTGCTGTGAAGGGGATGACAGACCCCGATCCGAGCGGGATGGATGGGATGACAGATCCCGATCCGAGCGGGATGGATGGACGACTGCTAGGAGTGAGCAAGGTCAGACTAGCCGGGTCGGTATCGTGCGGGCAGCGTGGTACAGGGGGAGCAAGCGGAGAATGGTCGGGGTCACAAGCCAGGTTCAGAAGGTAGCGGGCAGCGTGGTACCGAGGGTCAGGCAGAGGGATGGTCAGGAACGAGCCGGGGTCAGAGCAGGAGAGGGTCAGCGTAATCAGAACAGGCAGAGTTTGGCAACAAGGAAACGTACTAGCAGGAACACAGGAACAGGAACAAGACCTTGCGGCACTTTGGAAATGCACAGGGCAGATTTAAATAGGGCTCCCTGTGTTTCCATTGGTGCGGCCGCGATTGCTACTGCGCATGCGCGGCCGCCGCCGCGATCTCTGTGTTCGCCAGCCAGGAAGAATCGGCGATCTGCGCATGCGCGCGATGCCGAGCGGCCGGGATCCCTGACAGGTAGGCAAGACACGCTAGGCATGAAAACACATCTATATTAGCGTGGTCAGTTTTCTGCCTTTGTTGGGATTACAGCTTTCCTGTCCTCCATTGGCCAAAACAGCCATTCAGTGAGAAGATCAGTGTAGTGCTCTTTCTCCACCTACTACCTTTCTAAGCCCCTTATGCAGTTGAGAACAGAGATTATGAAAAAAAGAAAAAAAGGTACCTATAAGGTATTTATAATGTTTTTATAAACAGGGGTTTCCAGGGCTTCATAGGACTGAGATTGAGCTCTGCAGTCACTTTTACAGCAGTTGTTTTCTTATTCCAGGTCACAATACTACGCAATGTCTTTTTTTCTATCTCTCAGTCAGTTGACCATGTCAACCGTGCTTATGCTTACCAGACAATGTATTCCCGGGAACTGTATATGCTGTCAAAACCTTTAATATTGTACTTCACAACACGGCAAATACATTGGCAACTTTAGTCACAGAGGCACCAGCTAAGAGGCTACCAACAATTTGCTCTCTTCAAAGCTCTGACATGACTCCGTATTACTAGCAGCACACGCAGTGAATGACGAAAGTGAGGCTTACCACCTGTTAGCTAGGTGTCATATCACACAGCGAAAGCAAAATAATGTTACATTATTTCTGCTTTCAGTGTGAAACACGTCATCACTCTCCCATCTGCAAATCATGTAGTGTTTTAATTTTTTTTGTCTAACCCCTGTATACAGTATACACAAGCGTTTTGCCTTTCATATTTATTTTAACCACCTTCCGCACACCCCATAGTACAAAGACGGGCGCAAGGTGGTTCTCTTGTTCTGATAGGACGTCATATGACGTCCTACCATTCTCACTGCGCATGTGCAGCTCAGGGAGCGCGCAGCGCGGCGATCGCCGATCCGCTGTGTCCCTCGGACACAGCGGATCATGGAAAGAGCCGAAGATGTCGGCTCGGTCATGTGATCAGCTGTGTCCAATCACAGCTGATCACATGTAAACACGGAAATGCCGGTTATCGGCATTTCTCTCCTCTCGAGAGGAGAGTCGGTAATCGGCTTTCCGCGGAGGGGACATGTACACTGATCATCAGGGCACTGATGATAAGTGTGCCCTGATGATCAGTGTGGCCACAGAAGTGCCACCTGTCAGTGCTCATCAGTGCCAGTGCCCATCAGTGCCACGTGCCACGTGCCAGTGCCCATCAGTGCCACATATCAGTGCATACCAGTGCACATCAATGCCACATATCAGTGCATACCAATGCACATCAATGCCACATATCAGTGTCCATCTGAGCTGCCTTTCAATGTCACCCATCAGTGCCAGTCAGTGCCACCTATCAATGCCAATCAGTGCCACCTATCAGTGCTGCCAATCAGTGCCGCCTATCGGTGTCAGTCAGTGTCACCTATCAGTGCCAGTCAGTGCCGCCTAACAGTGCCAGTCAGTGCTGCCTAACAGTGCCAGTCAGTGCCACCTATCAGTGCCAGTCAGTGCTGCCTATCAGTGCCGCCTATCAGTGCCATATATCAGTGCCATGCATCAGTGCTGCCTTTCAGTGCCCATCAGTGATGCCTGTCAATGCCCATCAGTGCAACCTACCAGTGCCTCCTCATCAGTGCCCATCAGTGCCACCTATCAGTGTCCATCACTGCAGCTTATCAGTGCCCATCACTGCAGCCTCATTAGCGCACATCAGTGAAGGAGAAAAATCACGTATTTACAAAATTGTATAACAAAAACTAAGAAAAAACTTTTTTTTCCAAAATTTTCAGTGGTTTTTGGTTTGTTTAAGAAAAAATAAAAATCCCAGAGGTGATTAAATACCACCAAAAGAAAGCTCTATCTATCTAAAAAAAATGATACAAATTTCATATGGGTACAATGTTGCATGACCGTGCAATTGTCATTCAAAATGTGACAGCGCTGAAAGCTGGAAATTGGCCTTGGCAGGAAGGGGGTATAAGTGCCCTGTCGGCTAGTGGTTAAACTGAATTAGCTGTTTTGCAAGGTAAGCATTCACATATCCTTACAGCTATTTCTTCTCTAGATTGATGGGTGAATCTGCTCAGTTTAAACCTGCTGAAGGTTCAGCAAATTTGGTTTGAAGTTTGGGAAACCTGAATTTAGCAGCAAATCCCTCTGAAGTCTTATAAGTGCATACTGCTTAAATTCTCACTATGTTGAGGGGTAAAAGGGAAACTATTAGCTTTCAGCGCTGTTGCACTTTGAATGACAATTGCACGGTCATGCAACACTGTGCCCATATGACATTTTTATCATTTTTTGACAGATAGAGCTTTATTTTGGTGGTATTTAATCACCTCTTGGTTTTTTTTTATTATTTTCTTAAACAAACCAAAAACCACTGAAAATTTTGAAAAAAAAAACATTTTTTTCTTAGATTTAGTTATAACATTTTGTAAATAAGTGATTTTTCTCCTTCACTGATGTGCACTAATGAGGCTGCAGTGATGGGCACTGATAGGCTGCACTGATGGACACTGATAGGTGGCACTGATGAGGAGGCACTGGTAGGTGGCACTGATGGGCATTGACAGGCATCACTGATGGGCACTGAAAGGCAGCACTCATATATGGCACTGATAGGCGGCACTGACTGGCACTGTTAAGCGGCACTGATAGGCAGCACTGATGCACACTGATAAGCGACACTGACTGGCACTGATAGGGGGCACTGACTGGCACTGATAGGTGGCACTGACTGGCATTGATAGGTGGCACTGATGGGTGACACTGAAAGGCAGCTCAGATGGGCACTGATATGTGGCATTGATGTGGCACTGATGGGCACTAAAATGTGGCACTGATGTGGCACTGATGGGCACTGGCAGGTTGCATGGATGAGCACTGAAAGCTGGCACTGATGGACACTGACAGGTGGCGCTGCTGGGGCTACACAGATCATCAGGGCACACTGATCATCAGTGCTCTGATGATCAGTGTACATGTCCCCTCCGAGGAATGCCGGTTACCGGCTCTCCTCTCCTCACGAGCTGTCAGCGTGACAGCTCGTGGGGAGAGAAATGCCGATAACCGACATTTCCCTGTTTACATGTGATCAGCTGTGATTGGACACAGCTGATCACATGACTGAGCCGACATCTTCGGCTCTTTCCGTGGATCGGTGATCCGCTGTGTCCGAGGGACACAGCGCACCGCCAATCGCCGCACTGCGTGCTCTCGGAGCCAAGCATGCACGGTTAGAATGGGAGGACGTCATATGAGGTCCTCCCAGAACAAGAGAACCACCTTGCGTCCGTCATATTACTATATGGCGCGTGGGAGGTGGTTAAGCAGTAATAGACCTAAATTGGCCAGCCACAACAGATCCTAAAGCTATAGGAAGGTTTCCTCTGAAAAAAAATTAAACTTAATAATTTGGCCAGTGGAAAAACAGTTTGATGATATAGTTTATGTGCTTCTTCTATGCATAGTACCACACTGCACTGTCCTAAATATTTAAAGAATGTTAAAACAGACTGCACAAAAACACCTGAAATCCTAAAACCGCCTTTTAAAAATAAAGTATATTATCTAATGAAGTATAGCCTACACATTGAACAGTGGATGGACAGTGTATATGCAGCCTGGTTGCCAGTGGAAAGACAAGGCAGGTTTTAACTTGAAGTATAAATTAGAGTGCATTATCTGAGATATAATAGCCACATATATTGTACAGTGGGTAGACCGTATATAAGCAACTTCGCTAACTGCAATACCATTTTAATAATGTTGAGACAAAATGCTGTATTTACCCTACAGCAAACATTTGAAATTGTGCAGCTGAGGCCAATTTACCAAAATATTATATAGCTGAGAGAATTTTTAAATTTTGTATATGCACATGTATTTCATTTTGTACATCTATTTCAGCCAATGGGCCTGGTCGCTGTGGTTTTAAAAAATTCTGAAAGTGGTGCTAAGGCATGTTAGTCTTCAGAGAGGATCCTGCCATCATCAGGCAAAGAGGTTCTTATGCACTGCTTCCTCAAAGTGCCACATTTCGGCTCCTTCTGGGGTTGATGCAGGTGGTCAGCCATTGTACAGTATTGGGGATCTAATAAGGTGGCTACCAAATAATGGTCCCTTTTTTAATCCTGGTGCCCTTGTGCAGGCATTTAAGGAAAAAGACCCCAAGACTTCTTCTCTTAGTCACTGAAATTGCCACCAGCACCATCTAAACAACACCCCCAGCCAAGAGGTCCACAGAGATTCCACACTGAGTTTGCCTATTAACATCCATAGCCAGAATGTAGAATTAGATCCCCAGTAGGAAAAAATGGAAAAAGGAAACACTAAGTATACTTGTACAATTATTTGGTATAATATAGGCAAGAACCGGATGTAAATAAAACCATCATGAACATATTAAGTACCACAGAAGAACAAAAAAATTTTAAACAGTATAAAAAAGGGGATTAAGATGAAAAAACAACCAATAGATCTTCCTATTTATGATGGAAAGTGCTCCAAAGAAAATCATCGTCAGGGAATCTAATCAAAAATTGTAAGAGAGGCAGCATGGGAAGGGGTGCCTGTAGCAAAAGAGCTGCATATAAAAACACTTACTAAGATTGCATTAAGAGGGCTCAATCCTTTGGGCCCGATAGCATGGGTAGGCGACCGCCCCTCCCTCTTTTAATTTAAAAAATTAAATTTTATATATATATATATATATATGTATATATATATATATATATATATATACACTGTATATAAGGTTACTGTGCCTTTAAATTTTAAAGAGAGTTTGGGCAGGAAAACAAGTAGCATATGACCTGGGAGAAAATTCAAGAAGGTCACATGACTAGTGGAAAGTTCTAGAACAGTGGGGCTTGGCAGAAGATTGCCAGCTGGTCAGTGTCAGTGCAACAAGCTCCAGCAAGCTATAATACATAGAGAGCTTGTTGCCACAGACCTGACCATGAAGACGCTGATGAGGAGAGTATTGGAGCGAGCTGGCACCATCGGAGGAGAAAAATGCCTCAGGAAATACCTACAGATGGCTGAAGTGGCTGAAGAGCATGAGGAGCAGCAGGAGCAAGTGGAAGAGACAGCGGAAGATAAGGCTTAAGACTCACTGGGATGTCATCAGGACAGAGGGAGACCAGCGGCTAGGAGTCCCAATTATCGCTGACAGAACCGGCGTGGCCCATTGCTGCATTCAAATCCTTCCCCGGGTCAACAGGATGACCTTCCGGAGCAGCAGGAAGAGGTGGCATGAAGTGTGGGAAGCAGCAGGGTAAATCCCATGAGAAGAAGAAGGGTGCAGTCCCCATCGCTGCCCAGAAGGCGAGATAGGAGGGCCCAACACTCAGCTTTGAATAAGGTGGCTGTGGAGTCGGTGGCTGCTGAAGAGGTTGCTAGACAACCGACTCTGCTTTCCTCTGGGCAGAAAGGTCAAGTGACTGACACAGTGGAAGAGCCTGTGCATGTTATCCCATCCATAACCAGCGGGGGAAGAATTGGTCGGCACAGGGCTCCTATGGAACAAGCCATTAAGCTAGAGACATCTAGTGGTGAGTTAGCAGATTTATTGCATTGTATTTTGTATTCTGTTAAAAAAATAGCTAACAATATTCCTGCTTCTGTCAATACTAATTATGCGGCTGTTTGGTCAAATGCGTTAGGTAATTCCAATTCAAGGGATAATATTTTTCCCATCAATAATTCTATCGGAAATTTTGCGAGCAATATTTTGCCTTTGGTACAGTCTTAAACACCTAATTTGTCTATTAATAATTCAGCAGTTCCTGAGACGTGTCTAAAGGAGGTATTGCCTTGTGAAATATCGCCACTAGGTTATCACCTCTCAGCTCAGATAAAAGAAAAAATTTGCAAAGGGGAATTTTTAGATATTTTGTCTTTACTCCCATCTTCTAAAGATCTTACACATAAATCAGAAAAAAAATTGGATGAAAAAACTGATGACGACAGACGGAGACCAATGGCAAGATCATTTAACAATTGGTTACAGGCTTTCACTATTTATTGTAGTGTTTTGGGCAAAAAACACCCAGAATATTGCAGTGTTTATTCCAGCATTTGGAACATGTATTGGACGCATATAAAAGCTTCGGCAGATTAGGTTGGTATCACTATGACGAGTCTGTCTACATCTGCCATCTCTCCTTATAAAAGAGGTTACTGCTATGCTTTTAACGAAACCCAATGTAAGTGGGGAAATTCTTGTAAATACAAACATGATTGCTCCTTTTGTTCAGGACAACACTCTGTACTTAAATGTTACAAAAGAAATGTCGCATTACAAAACCAAAGAGATAACTTTCAAAAAATCTTACACACCAGTGAAATTAACAAACGTGCTTTATTGGCTGGAAATATATCTAAACAGAGATATAGTCAAGTTTTTAATTGAAAGCTTTACAAACGGTTTCCAGTTACCTGTCTTTTCTGGATCTGGTTGTATTTTAGTTAACAATTTAAAGTCAGTTTTACAATTTCCACATATAGTTAGGGAAAAATTAAACAAAAAACTTCTAGAAGGCCGTCTGGCAGGACCATTTAAAAATCCACCTTTTAAAAATTTTAGAATATCACCACTTGGTATTATACCAAAAAAGAGCCAAATGCATTCTGTCTGATACATCATTTATCCTCTCCAAAAGGATCATCTCTAAATGATGAAACTGATCCATAGTTGTCCTCTGTTTCTTATTGCACTTTCAAAGAAGCAATATATAAGATAAGAAAATTTGGAAAAGCAGCATTACTTTCAAAAGCTGATATTAAGGCAGCTTTCCGCCTGTTACCAATAACCCCTTCTTCTTTTAATTCTTTGGGAATATATTTTGAAGGAGAATATTATTATGACAAGTGTCTTCCTATGGGATGCTCTATTTCATGTGCTTATTTTGAAAAATTTGCTACTTTTCTTTAATGGATTATTTCTTTTGAAGCAGGATTTGAAGGGATATTGCATTGCTTGGATGATTTCCTTTTTATAGGTCCAGCAGAATCATCTCTTTGTTCTTTCATGCTACAATTATTTAGAATGGCCATGCAGCACTTGGGCGTACCTTTGACCACAGAAAAAACAATTATTACATCTACAACAATTGAATTTTTGGGAATAGTTATCGATACGGAACTTTTACAATTTCAATTGCCTTTGTCCAAAATAGATAAAATAAAATCTATTATTTCCTTGTTTTTGAGACGGAAAAAAGTGTTGTTAAAAGAGCTTCAGTCTTAAATGGGACTATTAGCATTTGCAACAAGAATTATGCCAGTTGGCACAATATTTTCTCAACTCCTTTCATTAGCTATGGTAGGTCTTAAATCACCATTTTCTCATGTCAGATTAACTGCTGACTTAAAAGAGGACCTGTTAGTATGGCTAAAATGTTTTGACATTTACAACGGTAAGTCATTTATTCATGATGAATTTATAATTTCATTAGATTTGGAATTGTTCACAGATGCGGAAGGGTTATGCAGATTCGCTGCCGTTTGGAAAACGCATTGGTGCTGCGGAGAATGGCTTGCTAAATGGATTTACATGAAAGTGAATAAAAAAACATAGTATTATTAGAATTATTCCCTTTAGTAGTGGCATTAGAGATTTGGGGAGAACACTTTGCTAAGAAGAGGATTTTAATACACTCAGATAATAAAGGAGTCATTTACTCAGTTAATTGCTTATCATCCAAATCAATTTTTGTTATAAAATTGCTGAGGCACTTAGTATTTTATGTTTACGTTGGAATATTTGGCTCAAAACTAGACATATACCAGGAAGGAAAATCAAACTGTGGATGCTATCTCGATATCAGATCTCAAGATGTCAGCAATTGCACGGACAATGAAGGTTTTGTGTTTCCAGAACATCTATGGGACCTAATTTAGAAGTCTTGGCAGAATCTATAAAAAATTCAGTAGCAGAGAGTACTGGGGTTGATTATTCAGCTGCATGGGATCAATGGATAAAATTCTCCAAAGATTTTGGCTTTCAGTTTGATTCTCCTTCTGAGGCAGCAGTTTTGAGCTTTCTAGGTTCCTTAATGCACTTCAATTTTTCCTATAGCCATATAGTAAAATATTGGCAGGAGTGTCATTTTTCTTTAAACTCCAAAATTTAGCCCCGTGCAATTCATTCTTTTCAGTACAGCAGGCCCTTAAAGGTTACAAGAAGTCCCATCATTTCCCAGATACTAGAAGGCCAATTACAATTGATTGGTTAAATAATATTTGTAAAGCCACTTCATTTGTTTGTCTTTCCGAATTTGAAAAAGTGTATTATTCAATACGTAATTTATATTAGCATTTTTTGGCGCAATGCGAATTTCAAAATTATTACTTCACAATAAAAAGTAATCTTCTGGTTTATTGTATCATAATATAGTTATTTTGGAGTCAGGGATACTTTTATTTATTCCCCATTCGAAAACAAACCAGTTTAAAAAAGATACATGGATATCACTTTACTCATGTGGGGATGCTGAAATTTGCCCTTTAGTTATGATAAATAAATATTTATCTATTAGACCGAACTGTAATGGTCTTTTTCTCATTCATGAGGATTATTCCCCTCTTACGAGATATCAATTTGATTTTGTTTTTAAAGCCTGCATAAATAAGTTAGGGCTTCAACAATTTAGATTCACGTCACATTCATTTAGAATAGGAGCAGCAACTGAAGCCGCAACATTGAGTTTGGACAAAACCATTATATAAAGACTGGGCAGATGGGAGTCTCAACGTTTTAAGAGTTATCTTAGACCTAATTTTTCTGTTTAATTTTAGGTGATAGAAGATATACAGTTGCAAGAAAAAGTATGTGAACCCCTTGGGATTACATGGAGTTTTGCATGAATTGGGCATAAAATGTGCTCTGAACATCATCTAAGTCACAACAATAGAAGAACACAGTCTGCTGAACATGATACTACACAAACATTAGATGTTGCCATGGTTTAATTGCACATAACATGTAAACATTCACAGTGCAGGGAGGAAAAAGTATGTGAACCTTTGGATTTAATAACTGGTTGACCCTCCTTTGGCAGCAATAACCTCAACCAAATGTTTCCTGTAGTTGCAGATCAGACCTGCACAATGATCTGGAGTAATTTTGGACCACTCTTCTTCACAAAACTGTTTCAGTGTAGCAATATTCCTGGGATGTCTGATGTGAATCGCTCTGTTAAGGTCATGCCACAGCATTTCAATCGGGTTGAGGTCAGGACTCTGACTGGGCCACTCCAGAAGGTGTATTCTGTGCTATTGCAGCCATTGTTTTGTTGAATTACTTGTATGCTTTGGGTCATTGTCCTGTTGCATCACCCATCCTCTGCGGAGCTTCAGTTGGCGGACAGATGGTGGTACGTTTTCCTGCAAAATGTCTTGATAAACTCTGGAATTCATTTTCCCATCAATGACAACAATCCGTCCAGGCCCTGAGGCAGCAAAGCAGCCCCAAACCATGATGCTCCCTCCGCCATGTTTCACAGTGGGGATGAGGTTTGATGTTGGTGTGCTGTGCCTTTTTTTCTCCACACATAGTGTTGTGTGTTCTTCCCAAACAACTCAATCTTGGTTTCATCTGTCCACAGTATATTTTGCCAGTAGTGCTATGGAACATCCAGGTGCTCTTTTGCAAACTTCAAACGTGCTGCAATCTTCTTTTTGGACAGCAATGGCTTCCTCCGTGGTGTCCACCCATGTACTCCATTCTTGTTTAATGTTTTCCTTATTGTAGATGTGTCAACAAAAATGTTAGCATGTGCCAGAGATTTCTGTAGGTCTTTAGCTGACACTCTGGGATTCTTCTTTACCTCATGCAGCATTCTGCGCTGTGCTCTTGCACTCATTTTTACAGGACGACCATGCCTAGGGAGAGTAGCAACAGTGCTAAACTTTCTCCATTTGTAGACAGTCTGTCTTACCGTGGATACATGAACATCAAGGCTTTTGGAGATACTTTTGTAACTCTTTCCAGCTTCATGCAAGTCAACAATTCTTGATCGTAGGTCTTCTGAGAGCTCTTTTCTGCGAGGCATGGTTCACATCAGACAGTGCTTCTTGAAACCAGTAAACCCAAAACAGGTGTGTGTTTTTTAAGGGCAGGACAGCTGTCAGCAACACATCCAATATCATCACACTGATTGGAGTCAAGGTTGGCTCACTTCTGGCTCCAATTAGCTCTGGGAGAAGTCATTAAGCTAGGGCCTCACATACTTTTTCCTCCCTGCACTGTGAATGTTTACATGTTATGTGCAATTAAACCATGGCAACATCTAATGTTTGTGTAGTATTATGTTCAGCAGACTGTGTTCTTCTATTGTTGTGACTTAGACGACGTTCAGAGCACATTTTATGCCCAATTCATGCAAAACTCCACGTAATCCCAATGGGTTCACATACTTTTTCTTGCAACTGTATACTGATCCTGGGAAACTCTTTTGTTTATTGGGCTGATAAAAGAGTTGTACAACGATGTTACACTGCTAATTTGTCCTTGGATCCAAAAAAAATTCAAGTTTTATGGAAAGGACAACGAGGTCTTTGTTGGTCTAATATTTTCTTCCATCTTTCCAGGTTATTTAAAGTGTGTCCTGCTCCAGATATTTTAATCGTTCATCTCGGGGAAATGATGTTGGTAATATAAATACTCTGGATCTAATATGTATGATGAGGCGTGACCTACATCGCTTCAAATTATCATCCCACGAATACCGCAATTATTTTTGTGAAGTTACAAAATTTAAAAATTTGAAAAAAATTTAGACGCCGTTTGAACAAGTCTATAGAAAAGTTAATTACTTTTTTAGGCAGCTTCTCCTATAGACACTTAAATTTAGAAGGAGGCTTCAGGAGAATATAGAGATCAGATGATGTTCATTTAAGTGAAGTAGGTTTAGACATTTTTAATTTGGGATTGCAAAATAGCATTGAGATGGTTGCATGTGTGGGGCAGGCCGGTCTTGAAATTTCAAGCCCAGCTGGTGGGGGACTGTTGTTATATTTATTCAGTTTGAGCTTGAGTCCTTAATGATTGAGCTATTTGATTGCTATTTGATAAGAGAAGTATGAACTTGATTATAAATTAATTATTTATAGTATCTGTTATTATTTATTCATTTAAACCAATAAAGTGCAGCGGCCAAAATTTTGCCATTCAAGATTATGTGTATTTATTTAGTTATATATTGGGTATTTGGAACAGGGAGAAAAGGTGCGGCCTGCATTCCCATGCATTAAGAGGGCTCAATCCTTTGGGCCCAATAACATTAGTAGGCAGCCGCCCCTCCCTCTTTTAATTTAGGAAACATTTTTATATATATATATATATATATATATAGTTACTGTGCCTTTAAATTTTAAAGAGAGTTTGGGCGGGAAAACAAGTAGCACGTAACCTGGGAGAAAATTCAAGAAGGTCACATGACAAGTGGAGAGTTCTAGAACAGTGGGACTCATTATATAAAGGAGCTCTGTCGGTGGGAGATTGCCAGCTGGTCAGTGTCAGTGCAACGAGCTCCCTCCCCCCCTCCCCTTTTTTGTCGCAAGGCACGTTATGTGGTATTGTCACCCTTTACATTTAAAGGGGGGACTGTTATATTTATTCAGTTTGAGCTCAAGTCTTTAACGACTGAGCTATTTGATTGTTATTTGACAAGAGAAGTATACACTTGATTATTAATTAATTATTTATAGTATTTGTTATTATTTATTTATTTAAACCAATAAAGTGCCAAAATTTTGCCATTAAAGATTGTGTGTGTATTTATTTAGATAGTTATATATTGGGTATTCAGAAGAGGGAGAAAAGGCACGGCCTGCATTTCCATGCAGAAACAGCAGTAGTCTGGCGTTAACCATTGAGTACGCAAAAAGATGGAATCAAAAGATGATAATAGTAATGGGAGTAGGAAGAGGAGGAAGGCTTTGTCAGCTACTCAGCTATCTCTTGCACATGCTTTGGCTGAATAACTCTAAGAAAGAAAAATTATACCTGCCTTGCCTCTAAACCGTGCTGCTCAACCACCAATTTTGTTCTACAGAACTTTCTTGCACCCCACTGGCTCCATATCTGTCTTTTCAGTTTCAGTTTAGGCCTGCCTGAATTTTTTTTCTCCAATAAAGGGGGTTGTCTAAATTTAACCCCCCTGGCGGTATTCCCGAGTGTAGCTCGGGGTAAAGTTTCAGCACCACAAGCGGTAACCCCGAGCTACACTCGGGAATACCTTGCAGCGCTGCTCCGGGATCTCTTCTTCACTTACCTTGTCCTGCGCTCCCGCGATGTCCCTCCTGCAGTGTCCCCTGCAATGTCCTCCAGCGGATGCTGGCATCTGTCTTTTGGGTTCCGTTCCCTGCGACGTCAGGACATACGGGGGACAGAACGGCGGGAAATTTGAAAGTTGTAAAAGTGACATTCACTAAATTCACTAAAATCACATAGTAAAACATTACTGTATCAAAGCATTTCACATACATTTTGTCCCTAGTGCTTTGTCCTGTGCCCTGCCTGCATTTTTACTGTTCTTTCTGCCTGGAAGCTGAGAAATGTCCATGGGGTCCAAAATGCGTCCCTTTAGGTCAAAAACTGTTTTAGACCAGCTAGAGAACAGCGATAGTAAATTAGAACCACTTGCAGAATTGAGTGATAATGATTCATGGGGAAATTCGCCATCAGACACTGAAAACGATTTTGCGACTTTGCTCAGTAATGTGCGAACTTTTTTTTATGATTATTTATTAAATTATAATTTATGATTTCGTGTTTCAAATTTTAACATACCCGGGATGTTTACTAGACTCTTGTTTGGACAGATTTCAGTGAGTTATTCCTAAAAATTACAGGCCTACAAAAAAAAATACATATTTCCATGCAATAAAATGAGCACAGAAATATGGACATAATACTTCTAGGGAGGTTAACGGCAGCTAAGGCAATATGGTGAATAACTATGTGGCTCTTTGGCGCACACTACCTGACTGCACAATTTTGTGGTAACATGCTACAAAGAGTCACACTAAACCCCAACCCATTTTCTTTTACCTAGCAGAAAATTTAAAAATATATAAAATGTATAAACTTATAATAAAATAAAAAATATACAATATAACAAAAATAAATTGCAAGTGGGATATAGGATAAAAAGCAACTACAGTTGTTGCTTCCAAACACAAAAGAAAGTCCTAAAAATGACTATTGGGTCTTTGTGAACACAGGGGGTACACAAGCATATGTACAGTTGCAAGAAAAAGTATGTGAACCCCTTGGGATTACGTGGAGTTTTGCATGAATTGGGCATAAAATGTGCTCTGAACGTCATCTAAGTCACAACAATAGAAGAACACAGTCTGCTGAACATAATACTACACAAACATTAGACGTTGCCATGGTTTAATTGCACATAACATGTAAACATTCACAGTGCAGGGAGGAAAAAGTATGTGAGGCCCTAGATTAATAACTTCTCCCAGAGCTAATTGGAGCCAGGAGTGAGCCAACCTTGACTCCAATCAGTGTGATGATATTGGATGTGTTGCTGACAGCTGTCCTGCCCTTAAAAAACACACACCTTTTTTGGGTTTACTGGTTTCAAGAAGCACTGTCTGATGTGAACCATGCCTCGCAGAAAAGAGCTCTCAGAAGACCTACGATCAAGAATTGTTGACTTGCATGAAGCTGGAAAGGGTTACAAAGGTATCTCCAAAAGCCTTGATGTTCATGTGTCCACGGTAAGACAGACTGTCTACAAATGGAGAAAGTTTAGCACTGTTGCTACTCTCCCTAGGCGTGGTCGTCCTGTAAAAATGACTGCAAGAGCACAGCGCAGAATGCTGCACGAGGTAAAGAAGAATCCCAAAGTGTCAGCTAAAGACCTACAGAAATCTCTGGCACATGCTAACATTTTTGTTGACACATCTACAATAAGGAAAACATTAAACAAGAATGGAATACATGGGAGGACACCACGGAGGAAGCCATTGCTGTCCAAAAAGAATATTGCAGCACGTTTGAAGTTTGCAAAAGAGCACCTGGATGTTCCACAGCACTACTGGCAAAATATACTGTGGACAGATGAAACCAAGATTGAGTTGTTTGGGAAGAACACACAACACTATGTGTGAAGAAAAAAAGGCACAGCACACCAACATCAAAACCTCATCCCCACTGTAAAACATGGCAGAGGGAGCATCATGGTTTGGGGCTGCTTTGCTGCCTCATGGCCTGGACGGATTGTTGTCATTGATGGGAAAATGAATTCCAGAGTTTATCAAGACATTTTGCAGGAAAACGTACGACCATCTGTCCGCCAACTGAAGCTCCGCAGAGGATGGGTGATGCAACAGGACAATGACCCAAAGCATACAAGTAATTCAACAAAACAATGGCTGCAACAGCACGGAATATGCCTTCTGGAGTGGCCCAGTCAGACTCCTGACCTCAACCCGATTGAAATGCTGTGGCTTGACCTTAAGAGAGCGATTCACACCAGACATCCCAAGAATATTGCTACACTGAAACAGTTTTGTGAAGAGGAGTGGTCCAAAATTACTCCAGATCGTTGTGCAGGTCTGATCTGCAAGTACAGGAAACGTTTGCTTGAGGTTATTGCTGCCAAAGGAGGGTCAACCAGTTATTAAGTCCAAAGGTTCACATACTTTTTCCTCCCTGCACTGTGAATGTTTACATGTTATGTGCAATTAAACCATGGCAACGTCTAATGTTTGTGTAGTATTATGTTCAGCAGACTGTGTTCTTCTATTGTTGTGACTTAGATGACGTTCAGAGCACATTTTATGCCCAATTCATGCAAAACTCCATGTAATCCCAAGGGGTTCACATACTTTTTCTTGCAACTGTAGCTTATCACAATGCAATCCACAGTAATATAGAGCAATATAACAGAGTATAGCACTGTATGGTGACTAGCTCTTCCTACACAGACTGTCAGCTCTCCCTAAACTGCCCCCCCACACTCTGACAAATCACTGATGGGAACCCACCCTTTCATAGTGAGGGGGCTGGCACATAACAAAGCCCCATTATTGGCCATTCTAACTTGGTGTTCATACCTCTGGTCTGTAGATGTTATAATTTACAGTTGTTACATCTATTACAGATTATATGCTCTGTACAAGTTATTTCCAATTCCTGTCATGACATATTCATGAATGTCTGAACTTAGTTAATAAAGAGCTCTTTAACGACTCTGCCACCCAGACTATATGGCACAACAACTTTTGGGATTGGTTTAGTATATCTACTAAACAAATCCCATAGAAGCGGTTGATTATGGTGCTTTGATCAGATGCAACAAAATGCTGTTTTTTTCTGTACGTCTTTTATTAGCTAATTCAGAAAAACAGTCAGTAATGGTGTACATCACTAAAGTGATATATGAAGTATACTATTTTTTCATATTAGGAAAGAGAATAATACTAACCAATACTGGATTTTAGGTAAATGGCTCCAAAGTTCTTAGAGTTCAAAATATTTAGAAAAAGGTTCTGTGTCACTATCTGTTCACATCTTAAATGTCATATCCAAACCTCCTGACTGTCAGGAGTCAGATTTCCTGACTGTAGAGTACTGGCTACATCCACTGCTGTGCTGTGGCTTGGCTTCTGCCTGAGACTATATCTCCAGAAATGTAGCTGGAAGTTGGCTACTGAGAATTTTCTGTAACTTGGAGAAGTAACTTTGATTGCACCTAAAGTGAACTTTACAGAAGACCTGTTGCTGTATCAGTTGGATATATTATACTGCTCTTGCTGACCGACCCTTTGGGCAGTGTCAGAGCGGGGGAATGGGCAGGCAGGCCTTATGGTAAGGTCACGCACCTACTGACAGCCACCACCCACAGACCGGAATCCCTCAGGGTGCGGAGTCTAAGCCCCAGGCTGCCTTTCACCAGGGCCCCTGATAGTGGGGATGGACTTGACGCAGCCTGAGACCAGGTCGCGACCCCCGAGTAACCCCAACTGCGGTAACGGCTGCCACCAAAGGCGTATAGCTGGTGAGAGCCAGATGGGAAGACGTATAGCGTGGTCGGACAGGCCGGGTCGATAACAGCGGAGCAGACAGTACAAGACGGTAGGCAAGAATACTCAGGTCACAGGCCGGGTTCAGCAACGGGAGGTCAGGTAATGGGATAAGGCAGAGAAATGTCTTGACAAAGCCGGGTCAGTTTCCAGTAGAGCAACGAGAGCTGAACAAGAGCTTGCGGCAATGAAACATACAGGACACGAATGCAAAGAGCAGCTGCAGACAGCAGGCTTAAATGTGATCAGCCACACCCTCCTGGAGGAGGAGCCGCAGAGGCCTGAAAGCATAAAGGCTCCCACCATGCTTTGCAGAAACCTAAGATGGATGCCAGCACATGGAGCAGCACAGCTCTGAGGAAAGGTAGGACCTTGACAGGCAGTCAAACCTCCTGGTAGGAGGCCAATTCATTTGGGTGGAAGGTGATGGTCTTCTTTCTGGATTGGAATTCTCTCTTTATGCACCAAATTTTATCTATACATGTGAAACCTATATGGACTTTGTTACCACCTGTGTACATTTTCCATTTACCTTTTTGCTTTTTCAATTAGATGCATGTATAACTAGCGCTGCAATAGTTTTGCTTTTATTATTCTTGGCCTATTAAATAAGCAAGTTGCTTTATTATGTAATATAAATTCCAAGCGCAAGTTGCACTTATTGAATGTTATGTGTTTACTGTTATGTCTTTGTCCCATTGTTAATTGAGTTCATTGAGTCACCTATTGTTTCTGTCTGTTGGCAAATCCTCCTAGAGGTTCCTACATGATGGGAATAGTCTTGTGTCAGCTTTACCTCATTACCCAATCATCGTGGGATGTTTGTCCCAAGGTGTAATATTTGTTTTTATGGATTACGTGGAGACTGACCCTATTTTTGAAGTGTATAAAATCCTGTATTTCTGTTGAATAAAGTGTTTCCTTTGATTTTTACCTCAACATCTTGTTTGTGTACGATGTTTGGGGTAAAGGGCTGGTATTAGCTATCGGTCTGCTGGAAGGGTTTGGAGGGCAGGAGCCACTGTTTGGCGGACACGCCCTGGCAGGGTGCCAGGTGGTCCATCACAAGTACTATGGCACAGTGTTCACATATATTTTCAACATGACTACAGAGTAAACAGAAGCATTCCACATGTCAGCTCTGTGGAAGAAGAATTAATAGTTCTTAGAGTTCTATGCAAATTGTGCAATATAAAGCAAGATAATGAAGCATAATTCTTAATTGTTCTTTACATTGTATTATTTCTTGAACATAATGTAGAACCAAAGTTCACTGTACTTATCACCCCTCTTGTAATGTCTGCTATCCTCCTCACTGCTGTGGACATCTTAATCCAGGTTTCTTCTGGGCTTACATCTTTATCCATCGTGTCTGGCCAGTTTGGGATGCTTTAACGCCTGTGCGATCACATAGGAGTTAATTTATACCAGCACCAAGGTATGCTGGGAATGTACACTGAGATGTATATGAATGGCTCAGCATACATTTGAGAGAACAGAAGTTTTTATAGCAAAAGAAACATACAGAGTCTCCAGCCTATCTACCTGCCATCAATTTTTTACTGTAACCTTCAACCTTCATTTAGTTTAACTGTAATTTTTTAAAAACAGAATGTGCTGATGATGAAATAAGGACACAAGGCATGCAACATTTGACCCCTTTAAACACATTAATTATATAATTTATTGTGTTAATGTGGTAAGTAGAGATGAGCGAATCGAAGTATCCGAAGTGGAATTCGAGTCGAATATCGGAAAAATTTCGATTCGTGCCGAATCCGAAAAACAGCCTAATTCGGACGCGCGAATCGAAATTTTTCAGAAAATGGCGGCTGACATGTGCGGCGACGGAGCGGGGATGTCGGGGAAGGCGCGCAGACAAGGCGCGCTGCCCCATAATGCATTCCTCAACGACATGTGATCGCATCAGCCAATCAGCAGCCAGCCAGCCAGCACTGTGTAATGGTCGAGGTATATATAGCGGCCATTTTGGAAATCTTCATTTGCCTGCAGTCATTGAACAGAGGCAGACCGCTCTGTACTAGGGACAGGGACAGAGTTAGGGCCACAGAAACGAGAATTGGGGACAGAGAGAAGTTACTTAGGGACAGAGAACCATTACTCAGGGACACAGACTTGTTAATGAGGGCCACAGAATCGTTATTTAGGGACAAAGAAACGCTAGTTAGGGCCACAGAATTCATACTCAGGGACAGACAGAATTGTTACTCAGTGCCAGAGAATTGTTACTTAGGGCCACAGAAACGTTATTAGGGCCACAGAATTTTTACTCAGGGACAGACAGAATTGTTACTGAGTGCCAGAGAATTGTTACTCAGGGACAGACAGAATTGTTACTGAGTGCCAGAGAATTCTTACTCAGGGCCACAGAATTCATTCTCAGGGACAGACAGAATTGTTACTCAGGGACAGACAGAATTGTTACTGAGTGCCAGAGAATTGTTACTCAGGGACAGACAGAATTGTTACTGAGTGCCAGAGAATTGTTACTCAGGGACAGACAGAATTGTTACTGAGTGCCAGAGAATTGTTACTCAGGGACAGACAGAATTGTTACTGAGTGCCAGAGAATTGTTACTCAGGGACAGACAGAATTGTTACTGAGTGCCAGAGAATTGTTACTCAGGGACAGACAGAATTGTTACTGAGTGCCAGAGAATTGTTACTCAGGGACAGACAGAATTGTTACTGAGTGCCAGAGAATTGTTACTCGCACAGACACAAAATTGTTACTTGCACAGACACAGAATTGTTACTCGCGCAGACACAGAATTGTTACTCAGGGCCACAGAATTCATACTCAGGGACAGACAGAATTGTTACTGAGTGCCAGAGAATTGTTACTCAGGGACAGACAGAATTGTTACTGAGTGCCAGAGAATTGTTACTCAGGGACAGACAGAATTGTTACTGAGTGCCAGAGAATTGTTACTCGCACAGACACAAAATTGTTACTTGCACAGACACAGAATTGTTACTCGCACAGACACAGAATTGTTACTCAGGGCCACAGAATTCATACTCAGGGACAGACAGAATTGTTACTGAGCGCCAGAGAATTGTTACTCAGGGACAGACAGAATTGTTACTGAGTGCCAGAGAATTGTTACTCAGGGACAGACAGAATTGTTACTGAGTGCCAGAGAATTGTTACTCAGGGACAGACAGAATTGTTACTGAGTGCCAGAGAATTGTTACTCGCACAGACACAAAATTGTTACTTGCACAGACACAGAATTGTTACTCGCACAGACACAGAATTGTTACTCAGGGCCACAGAATTCATACTCAGGGACAGACAGAATTGTTACTGAGTGCCAGAGAATTGTTACTCAGGGACAGACAGAATTGTTACTGAGTGCCAGAGAATTGTTACTCGCACAGACACAAAATTGTTACTTGCACAGACACAGAATTGTTACTCGCACAGACACAGAATTGTTACTCAGGGCCACAGAATTCATACTCAGGGACAGACAGAATTGTTACTGAGTGCCAGAGAATTGTTACTCAGGGACAGACAGAATTGTTACTGAGTGCCAGAGAATTCTTACTCAGGGACAGACAGAATTGTTACTGAGTGCCAGAGAATTGTTACTCTCACAGACACAAAATTGTTACTTGCACAGACACAGAATTGTTACTCGCACAGAGACAGAATTGTTACTCAGGGCCACAGAATTCATACTCAGGGACAGACAGAATTGTTACTGAGTGCCAGAGAATTGTTACTCAGGGACAGACAGAATTGTTACTGAGTGCCAGAGAATTGTTACTCTCACAGACACAAAATTGTTACTTGCACAGACACAGAATTGTTACTTGCACAGACACACAATTGTTACTCAGGGCCACAGAATTCATACTCAGGGACAGACAGAATTGTTACTGAGTGCCAGAGAATTCTTACTCAGGGCCACAGAATTCATACTCAGGGACAGACAGAATTGTTACTCAGGGACAGACAGAATTGTTACTGAGTGCCAGAGAATTGTTACTCAGGGACAGACAGAATTGTTACTGAGTGCCAGAGAATTCTTACTCAGGGACAGACAGAATTGTTACTGAGTGCCAGAGAATTGTTACTCTCACAGACACAAAATTGTTACTTGCACAGACACAGAATTGTTACTCGCACAGAGACAGAATTGTTACTCAGGGCCACAGAATTCATACTCAGGGACAGACAGAATTGTTACTGAGTGCCAGAGAATTGTTACTCAGGGACAGACAGAATTGTTACTGAGTGCCAGAGAATTGTTACTCTCACAGACACAAAATTGTTACTTGCACAGACACAGAATTGTTACTTGCACAGACACACAATTGTTACTCAGGGCCACAGAATTCATACTCAGGGACAGACAGAATTGTTACTGAGTGCCAGAGAATTCTTACTCAGGGCCACAGAATTCATACTCAGGGACAGACAGAATTGTTACTCAGGGACAGACAGAATTGTTACTGAGTGCCAGAGAATTGTTACTCAGGGACAGACAGAATTGTTACTGAGTGCCAGAGAATTCTTACTCAGGGACAGACAGAATTGTTACTGAGTGCCAGAGAATTGTTACTCTCACAGACACAAAATTGTTACTTGCACAGACACAGAATTGTTACTCGCACAGAGACAGAATTGTTACTCAGGGCCACAGAATTCATACTCAGGGACAGACAGAATTGTTACTGAGTGCCAGAGAATTGTTACTCAGGGACAGACAGAATTGTTACTGAGTGCCAGAGAATTGTTACTCTCACAGACACAAAATTGTTACTTGCACAGACACAGAATTGTTACTTGCACAGACACACAATTGTTACTCAGGGCCACAGAATTCATACTCAGGGACAGACAGAATTGTTACTGAGTGCCAGAGAATTCTTACTCAGGGCCACAGAATTCATACTCAGGGACAGACAGAATTGTTACTCAGGGACAGACAGAATTGTTACTGAGTGCCAGAGAATTGTTACTCAGGGACAGACAGAATTGTTACTGAGTGCCAGAGAATTGTTACTCTCACAGACACAAAATTGTTACTTGCACAGACACAGAATTGTTACTTGCACAGACACACAATTGTTACTCAGGGCCACAGAATTCATACTCAGGGACAGACAGAATTGTTACTGAGTGCCAGAGAATTGTTACTCAGGGACAGACAGAATTGTTACTGAGTGCCAGAGAATTGTTACTCTCACAGACACAAAATTGTTACTTGCACAGACACAGAATTGTTACTCGCACAGAGACAGAATTGTTACTCAGGGCCACAGAATTCATACTCAGGGACAGACAGAATTGTTACTGAGTGCCAGAGAATTGTTACTCGCACAGACACAAAATTGTTACTTGCACAGACACAGAATTGTTACTCGCGCAGACACAGAATTGTTACTCAGGGCCACAGAATTCATACTCAGGGACAGACAGAATTGTTACTGAGTGCCAGAGAATTGTTACTCAGGGACAGACAGAATTGTTACTGAGTGCCAGAGAATTGTTACTCAGGGACAGACAGAATTGTTACTGAGTGCCAGAGAATTGTTACTCAGGGACAGACAGAATTGTTACTGAGTGCCAGAGAATTGTTACTCAGGGACAGACAGAATTGTTACTGAGTGCCAGAGAATTGTTACTCAGGGACAGACAGAATTGTTACTGAGTGCCAGAGAATTGTTACTCAGGGACAGACAGAATTGTTACTGAGTGCCAGAGAATTGTTACTCGCACAGACACAAAATTGTTACTTGCACAGACACAGAATTGTTACTCGCACAGACACAGAATTGTTACTCGCACAGACACAGAATTGTTACTCAGGGCCACAGAATTCATACTCAGGGACAGACAGAATTGTTACTGAGTGCCAGAGAATTGTTACTCAGGGACACCTAATCGTTGAATTAAATAGTATGTCAGACAACATGCAGAGGAGTGGCAGAGGAGGCAATGTTTTAGGAGCGAGCAGACGTGGCAGCAGAGGAAGGGGTCGAGGCAGCAGTATTCGCAGCCAGAGGCCAGTGCTCCCGGTGTCATCCAGCGGTCGTGTCTCCACCGACAACCCTGCCGTCATTGATTGGTTGGCTCGGTCGTCTTCCTCTTCCCAGGTCACCTCTGACACCTACAGCCAACGGTCGGTGGGTACGTCAGACACAACCGTTAGTTGGCATGGCCCGGGACCAAGCCCACTGAAATCACGTGTCCTCTACCTGCCCCTGTCCTTTGCTGTTCCCTCACCAAGCGAAGTATCGCATGCTGTGGGCTCAGCCCCACTGTACAGTGAGGAAGAGCTAACAGAGGGCGGTCAGGAACGGGGGGAGACATCGGCCTTTTCAGCAGCCAAGCGAACAAGTACTGGCGAGGAGAGTGGCTCGGTAGCCGGTCTAGAGACAGGTCTGTCTCCTGACCCAGACGCAGCCGAGGGGGCTAGTAGTGAGGCGGAGACCCTACTTGATGATGAGGAGGTTGATCGCACTTGGCAGCCTCGTCGTCATCAGGCAATTTCTTCCGCATCATCAGGAGAAGAGGGTGGCAGCTTGGCAGCGAGCAAAACAGTCGGTGGGTTGCCCAGGAGACAGCAGCAGGGTCGCATCAGTGTCAGTGGAGCCAAACGTCCACGGAGTAGAGCACCAGCTCCACTGCAGCCTACCACCACGGCCAGTAGTGGTGCCGGTGCGCACGGAGGAAGTAGCAGTCAGCCAGTGAAGAGTAGCGGGGGCAAAGTTTCCTACTCGGTGGTGTGGCAATTTTTCCTCAAGCCGCCCGAGGAAGTAAACGTAGCCGTATGTCGACTATGTGGCCAGAAATGCAAGCGTGGCCAGGGGGCCCATGTTGGGACTACAGCGTTGCGTCAGCATATGCAGCGTCACCATTCGGTGGCCTGGGAAAACCGTGATAAACATACGGCGGTTCTGCCTGCCCCAGCCCCCGCTCCATCACCCGCTCCGTTACTTGCTCCGTCACCCGACGTCGTCAATCGCCCTCTATCAGCCAGTCAAGGCTCCAACACCTCTGCTGAGGGGAGTTGTCGCTCATTGGCATCTTCCGCTCGTTCAGATGCTCCTTCTCCTGCTACTCCTCTTCTCGGATTCCGTCAACAGTCTTTCTTGGAATCCGTATCCAAGAGACAACAGTTTGCGAGCACGCACCCGACGGTGCAAAAGCTGAACGTCCTCCTGTCCAAGTTGCTGGTGCTGCAGTCCCTCCCTTTCCAACTGGTGGACTCAGCACCTTTCCGAGAAATGATGGCTTGTGCCGCGCCGCGGTGGAGAGTGCCAAGCCGTCATTTCTTTGCCCAAAAGGCAGTGCCAGCCCTGCATTCACATGTAGAAGAGATGGTGGGCCAGTCTTTGAGCATGTCGGTCTCTGCCAAAGTGCACGGCAGCGCCGACGTGTGGAGCTGTAACTACGGTCAGGGACAGTACATGTCATTTACGGCCCACTGGGTGAACGTGGTGCCGGCACAGCCGCACCAGCAACTTGGACAGGTCACGACGCTTTTGCCTCCACGTTTGCACGTCCTTGGTCCAGCAAGCATGTCCGCCTCTACCACCTCTTTTTCCGCCGTGTCCTCAGCCGCCACCCCCGTGCCAAGTCCCATTACCCGACCGGCATATCACATGTGCAGGGCGCAACGGTGTCACGCTGTGCTGCACCTGGTATGCCTTGGCGAACGTAGTCACACAGGGGAGGAACTGCTGAGTGTAATGAACAGAGAAATCGACAGATGGCTGTCTCCGCGCAAACTAAAAATCGGAACCATGTTGACTGACAACGGAAAGAACATGGTGTCTGCTCTGCGTCAAGGAAGGTTGTGCCATGCGCCATGCATGGCTCACGTGTTCAATCTGGTTGTCAAGCGGTTCCTAAAATCCACCATCCCACTGCAAGACATCCTTAAAATGTCACGTAAACTGTGCATGCATTTCAGCCATTCCTACACCGCAAAGAACACCCTCATTGAGCTGCAGCGGCAGAACGGAATTCCACAGCATCGCCTGATCTGCGACGTTGCAACAAGGTGGAATTCAACCCTACACATGTTAGACCGCCTTTACGAGCAGCGAAAGGCCATCACCGATTTCCTGATGTTACAAGCGGATAAAGGTACTCCCCTGTGTAACTTAGATGTCAGCCATTGGCAGCTCATGCGTGACACCTGCCGCTTGCTCAGGCCCTTTGAGGAGGCCACGCTATTCGTGAGTCGGCAGGACTATGGGATGAACGACGTCATTCCTCTGTTGCACGTCCTGGAACAAATGCTGTTAACAATGGCTGGTCAGGGTGCGGTAGACGTGGCGCACAGATCTCAACGCCACATGACCCCTGTGGGGGCAGGACAGGAAGAAGAGGAGGAGGTAGAGGAGGACATTTGTGCTCAGGAATTATTGAGTGAAATGGGTGGTTTTTCCACTCAGCGGACAGGAGTGGAGGAGCAGGAGCATCTGGTAGAGGAGGAGGAGGAGGAGACAGAGGACCCAGACGCACCGTGGCAGTATGCTGTGGAGATGGAGGCAGGGAGTCCCTCGCATTCCTTGGCACAAATGGCCCATAGCATGCTCGGTTGCTTGCGTAGTGACAGCCGAATAATAACCATCAGACAGAGGGATGACTTTTGGCTGTCCACCTTGTTGGACCCTCGCTACCGGTCCAAAATGGTGGCCTTTTTCACACCTGCTGAGAGGGAGGCCAAAATTACGTACTATAAAAACCACCTATGTAGTCAGTTGGTCTCTGCCTTTGTGCGCCATCGTCCATCCTCAGACACTGTGGGCCCTGTGCGCTCGCGTTCCGCTGGCATGGCAGCAGGGGAGGGGTGGGGTGGTAGGAGCAGTGGCAGCTCCACCAGCAGCGGCTGCCTCAGTCTGCAGTCGATGATGAGTAGCTTTCTTCACCAGCGCAGTGAGGAAACTACTAACCAGCCGCAGCAGCAGCAGCAGCATCAGGTGGACCTGGAGCAGGAGCTCAAACAACAGGCTTGGGCCTACTTGGACAGCACCCTGCCAACCGAGGTAGACAATCCCCTTGACTACTGGGCAACGAAACTTGACCTTTGGCCCCAACTAGCTGAATTTGCCCTTGAAAGGCTGTCATGCCCGGCCAGTAGCGTGGCATCGGAGCGCGTGTTTAGTGCGGCAGGAGGTATTGTAACTCCGCGGAGGACACGACTGTCCACCCAAAGTGTGGAGAGACTCACGTTTGTGAAAATGAATCAGGCGTGGATTAGTCTGGATTTCAAACCACCAGTTCCTGACACAACTGACTAAATCCGCCATGAATCATGCCTCAAACATGTGCCACTTTCAGGTCTCCTCACACTGCTGGTGTGTTGAATTTTTTGACATAGGGTGCTGGCAGATTACGGGCCTCCTATAGCTGCTGCCAGGCCCCTAATCTGCCATAGGCCCCTATATACCACCTCCTCCTGCTGCTGCCAGGTCCAGAGTCTCTCATGGGTCCCTGTACGGCCTCCCATTGCTGCTGTCTCCATCGCCACACTCTGCTGCCATGTGCCACTTTCAGGTCTCTTCACACTGCTGGTGTGTTAAATTTTTTGACATAGGGTGCAGGCAGATTACGGGCCTCACATAGCTGCTGCCAGGCCCCTAATCTGCCATGGGCCCCTATATACCACCTCCTCCTGCTGCTGCCAGGTCCAGAGTCTCTCATGGGTCCCTGTACGGCCTCCCATTGCTGCTGTCTCCATCGCCACACTCTGCTGCCATGTGCCACTTTCAGGTCTCTTCACACTGCTGGTGTGTTAAATTTTTTGACATAGGGTGCTGCAAGATAACGGGCCTCACATAGCTGCTGCCAGGCCCCTAATCAGCCATGGGCCCCTATACCGCCTCCTCCTGCTGCTGCCAGGTCCAGAGTCTCTCATGCCATGTGCCACTTTCAGGTCTCTTCACACTGCTGGTGTGTTAAATTTTTTGACATAGGGTGCTGGCAGATTACGGGCCTCCCATAGCTGCTGCCAGGCCCCTAATCTGCCATGGGCCCCTATATACCGCCTCCTCATGCTGCTGCCAAGTCCAGAGTCTGTCATGGTCCCTGTACGGCCTCCCATTGCTGCTGTCTCCATCGCCACACTCTGCTGCCATGTGCCACTTTCAGGTCTCTTCACACTGCTGGTGTGTTTAATTTTTTGACATAGGGTGCAGGCAGATTACGGGCCTCACATAGCTGCTGCCAGGCCCCTAATCTGCCATGGGCCCCTATATACCGCCTCCTCATGCTGCTGCCAAGTCTAGAGTCTCTCATGGGTCCCTGTACGGCCTCCCATTGCTGCTGTCTCCATCGCCACACTCTGCTGCCATGTGCCACTTTCAGGTCTCTTCACACTGCTGGTGTGTTAAATTTTTTGACATAGGGTGCAGGCAGATTACGGGCCTCACATAGCTGCTGCCAGGCCCCTAATCTGCCATGGGCCCCTATATACCGCCTCCTCATGCTGCTGCCAAGTCCAGAGTCTGTCATGGTCCCTGTACGGCCTCCCATTGCTGCTGTCTCCATCGCCACACTCTGCTGCCATGTGCCACTTTCAGGTCTCTTCACACTGCTGGTGTGTTAAATTTTTTGACATAGGGTGCAGGCAGATTACGGGCCTCACATAGCTGCTGCCAGGCCCCTAATCTGCCATGGGCCCCTATATACCGCCTCCTCATGCTGCTGCCAAGTCCAGAGTCTGTCATGGTCCCTGTACGGCCTCCCATTGCTGCTGTCTCCATCGCCACACTCTGCTGCCATGTGCCACTTTCAGGTCTCTTCACACTGCTGGTGTGTTTAATTTTTTGACATAGGGTGCAGGCAGATTACGGGCCTCACATAGCTGCTGCCAGGCCCCTAATCTGCCATGGGCCCCTATATACCGCCTCCTCATGCTGCTGCCAAGTCTAGAGTCTCTCATGGGTCCCTGTACGGCCTCCCATTGCTGCTGTCTCCATCGCCACACTCTGCTGCCATGTGCCACTTTCAGGTCTCTTCACACTGCTGGTGTGTTTAATTTTTTGACATAGGGTGCAGGCAGATTACGGGCCTCACATAGCTGCTGCCAGGCCCCTAATCTGCCATGGGCCCCTATATACCGCCTCCTCATGCTGCTGCCAAGTCTAGAGTCTCTCATGGGTCCCTGTACGGCCTCCCATTGCTGCTGTCTCCATCGCCACACTCTGCTGCCATGTGCCACTTTCAGGTCTCTTCACACTGCTGGTGTGTTAAATTTTTTGACATAGGGTGCAGGCAGATTACGGGCCTCACATAGCTGCTGCCAGGCCCCTAATCTGCCATGGGCCCCTATATACCGCCTCCTCATGCTGCTGCCAAGTCCAGAGTCTGTCATGGTCCCTGTACGGCCTCCCATTGCTGCTGTCTCCATCGCCACACTCTGCTGCCATGTGCCACTTTCAGGTCTCTTCACACTGCTGGTGTGTTAAATTTTTTGACATAGGGTGCAGGCAGATTACGGGCCTCACATAGCTGCTGCCAGGCCCCTAATCTGCCATGGGCCCCTATATACCGCCTCCTCATGCTGCTGCCAAGTCCAGAGTCTGTCATGGTCCCTGTACGGCCTCCCATTGCTGCTGTCTCCATCGCCACACTCTGCTGCCATGTGCCACTTTCAGGTCTCTTCACACTGCTGGTGTGTTAAATTTTTTGACATAGGGTGCAGGCAGATTACGGGCCTCACATAGCTGCTGCCAGGCCCCTAATCTGCCATGGGCCCCTATATACCGCCTCCTCATGCTGCTGCCAAGTCCAGAGTCTGTCATGGTCCCTGTACGGCCTCCCATTGCTGCTGTCTCCATCGCCACACTCTGCTGCCATGTGCCACTTTCAGGTCTCTTCACACTGCTGGTGTGTTTAATTTTTTGACATAGGGTGCAGGCAGATTACGGGCCTCACATAGCTGCTGCCAGGCCCCTAATCTGCCATGGGCCCCTATATACCGCCTCCTCATGCTGCTGCCAAGTCCAGAGTCTGTCATGGTCCCTGTACGGCCTCCCATTGCTGCTGTCTCCATCGCCACACTCTGCCATGTGCCACTTTCAGGTCTCTTCACACTGCTGGTGTGTTTAATTTTTTGACATAGGGTGCAGGCAGATTACGGGCCTCACATAGCTGCTGCCAGGCCCCTAATCTGCCATGGGCCCCTATATACCGCCTCCTCATGCTGCTGCCAAGTCTAGAGTCTCTCATGGGTCCCTGTACGGCCTCCCATTGCTGCTGTCTCCATCGCCACACTCTGCTGCCATGTGCCACTTTCAGGTCTCTTCACACTGCTGGTGTGTTAAATTTTTTGACATAGGGTGCAGGCAGATTACGGGCCTCACATAGCTGCTGCCAGGCCCCTAATCTGCCATGGGCCCCTATATACCGCCTCCTCATGCTGCTGCCAAGTCCAGAGTCTGTCATGGTCCCTGTACGGCCTCCCATTGCTGCTGTCTCCATCGCCACACTCTGCTGCCATGTGCCACTTTCAGGTCTCTTCACACTGCTGGTGTGTTTAATTTTTTGACATAGGGTGCAGGCAGATTACGGGCCTCACATAGCTGCTGCCAGGCCCCTAATCTGCCATGGGCCCCTATATACCGCCTCCTCATGCTGCTGCCAAGTCTAGAGTCTCTCATGGGTCCCTGTACGGCCTCCCATTGCTGCTGTCTCCATCGCCACACTCTGCTGCCATGTGCCACTTTCAGGTCTCTTCACACTGCTGGTGTGTTTAATTTTTTGACATAGGGTGCAGGCAGATTACGGGCCTCACATAGCTGCTGCCAGGCCCCTAATCTGCCATGGGCCCCTATATACCGCCTCCTCATGCTGCTGCCAAGTCTAGAGTCTCTCATGGGTCCCTGTACGGCCTCCCATTGCTGCTGTCTCCATCGCCACACTCTGCTGCCATGTGCCACTTTCAGGTCTCTTCACACTGCTGGTGTGTTAAATTTTTTGACATAGGGTGCAGGCAGATTACGGGCCTCACATAGCTGCTGCCAGGCCCCTAATCTGCCATGGGCCCCTATATACCGCCTCCTCATGCTGCTGCCAAGTCCAGAGTCTGTCATGGTCCCTGTACGGCCTCCCATTGCTGCTGTCTCCATCGCCACACTCTGCTGCCATGTGCCACTTTCAGGTCTCTTCACACTGCTGGTGTGTTAAATTTTTTGACATAGGGTGCAGGCAGATTACGGGCCTCACATAGCTGCTGCCAGGCCCCTAATCTGCCATGGGCCCCTATATACCGCCTCCTCATGCTGCTGCCAAGTCCAGAGTCTGTCATGGTCCCTGTACGGCCTCCCATTGCTGCTGTCTCCATCGCCACACTCTGCTGCCATGTGCCACTTTCAGGTCTCTTCACACTGCTGGTGTGTTAAATTTTTTGACATAGGGTGCAGGCAGATTACGGGCCTCACATAGCTGCTGCCAGGCCCCTAATCTGCCATGGGCCCCTATATACCGCCTCCTCATGCTGCTGCCAAGTCCAGAGTCTGTCATGGTCCCTGTACGGCCTCCCATTGCTGCTGTCTCCATCGCCACACTCTGCTGCCATGTGCCACTTTCAGGTCTCTTCACACTGCTGGTGTGTTTAATTTTTTGACATAGGGTGCAGGCAGATTACGGGCCTCACATAGCTGCTGCCAGGCCCCTAATCTGCCATGGGCCCCTATATACCGCCTCCTCATGCTGCTGCCAAGTCTAGAGTCTCTCATGGGTCCCTGTACGGCCTCCCATTGCTGCTGTCTCCATCGCCACACTCTGCTGCCATGTGCCACTTTCAGGTCTCTTCACACTGCTGGTGTGTTTAATTTTTTGACATAGGGTGCAGGCAGATTACGGGCCTCACATAGCTGCTGCCAGGCCCCTAATCTGCCATGGGCCCCTATATACCGCCTCCTCATGCTGCTGCCAAGTCTAGAGTCTCTCATGGGTCCCTGTACGGCCTCCCATTGCTGCTGTCTCCATCGCCACACTCTGCTGCCATGTGCCACTTTCAGGTCTCTTCACACTGCTGGTGTGTTAAATTTTTTGACATAGGGTGCAGGCAGATTACGGGCCTCACATAGCTGCTGCCAGGCCCCTAATCTGCCATGGGCCCCTATATACCGCCTCCTCATGCTGCTGCCAAGTCCAGAGTCTGTCATGGTCCCTGTACGGCCTCCCATTGCTGCTGTCTCCATCGCCACACTCTGCCATGTGCCACTTTCAGGTCTCTTCACACTGCTGGTGTGTTTAATTTTTTGACATAGGGTGCAGGCAGATTACGGGCCTCACATAGCTGCTGCCAGGCCCCTAATCTGCCATAGGCCCCTATATACCGCCTCCTCATGCTGCTGCCAGGTCCAGAGTCTCTCATGGGTCCCTGTACGGCCTCCCATTGCTGCTTTCTCCATCGCCACACTCTGCCATGTGCCACTTTCAGGTCTCCTCACACACTGCTGGTGTGTTGAATTTTTTGACATAGGGTGCTGGCAGATTACGGGCCTCCCATAGCTGCTGCCAGGCCCCTAATCTGCCATGGGCCCCTATATACCGCCTCCTCATGCTGCTGCCAAGTCCAGAGTCTGTCATGGGTCCCTGTACGGCCTCCCATTGCTGCTGTCTCCATCGCCACACTCTGCCATGTGCCACTTTCAGGTCTCCTCACACACTGCTGGTGTGTAGAATTTTTTGACATAGGGTGCTGGCAGATTACGGGCCTCCCATAGCTGCTGCCAGGCCCCTAATCTGCCATGGGCCCCTATATACCGCCTCCTCATGCTGCTGCCAAGTCCAGAGTCTGTCATGGGTCCCTGTACGGCCTCCCATTGCTGCTGTCTCCATCGCCACACTCTGCCATGTGCCACTTTCAGGTCTCCTCACACTGCTGGTGTGTTGAATTTTTTGACATAGGGTGCTGGCAGATTACGGGCCTCCTATAGCTGCTGCCAGGCCCCTAATCTGCCATGGGCCCCTATATACCGCCTCCTCATGCTGCTGCCAAGTTCAGAGTCTGTCATGGGTCCCTGTACGGCCTCCCATTGCTGCTGTCTCCATCGCCACACTCTGCCATGTGCCACTTTCAGGTCTCCTCACACTGCTGGTGTGTTGAATTTTTTGACATAGGGTGCTGGCAGATTACGGGCCTCCTATAGCTGCTGCCAGGCCCCTAATCTGCCATAAGCCCCTATATACCGCCTCCTCATGCTGCTGCCAAGTCCAGAGTCTGTCATGGGTCCCTGTACGGCCTCCCATTGCTGCTGTCTCCATCGCCACACTCTGCCATGTGCCACTTTCAGGTCTCCTCACACACTGCTGGTGTGTTGAATTTTTTGACATAGGGTGCTGGCAGATTACGGGCCTCCTATAGCTGCTGCCAGGCCCCTAATCTGCCGTAGGCCCCTATATACCGCCTCCTCATGCTGCTGCCAGGTCCAGAGTCTCTCATGGGTCCCTGTACGGCCTCCCATTGCTGCTGTCTCCATCGCCACACTCTGCCATGTGCCACTTTCAGGTCTCCTCACACTGCTGGTGTGTTCCATTTTTTGTCATAGGGTGCTGGCAGATTATGGGCCTCCCATAACTGCTGCCAGGCCCCTAATCTGCCATGGGCCCCTATACCGACTCCTCATGCTGTGACGTTGCAACAAGGTGGAATTCAACCCTACATATGTTAGACCGCCTTTACGAACAGCAAAAGGCCATCACAGATTTCCTGATGTTAAAAGCAGATAAAGGTACTCCCTGTGTAACTTAGATGTCAGCCATTGGCAGCTCATGCGTGACACCTGCGCTTGCTCAGGCCCTTTGAGGAGGCCACGCTATTCGTGAGTCGGCAGGACTATGGGATGAACGACGTCATTCCTCTGTTGCACGTCCTGGAACAAATGCTGTTAACAATGGCTGGTCAGGGTGCGGTAGACGTGGCGCACAGATCTCAACGCCACATGGCCCCTGTGGGGGCAGGACTGGAAGAAGAGGAGGAGGTAGAGGAGGACATTGGTGCTCAGGAATTATTGAGTGAAATGGGTGGTTTTTCCACTCAGCGGACAGGAGTGGAGGAGCAGGAGCATCTGGTAGAGGAGGAGGAAGAGGAGACAGAGGACCTAGACGCACCGTGGCAGTATGCTGTGGAGATGGAGGCAGGGAGTCCCTCGCATTCCTTGGCACAAATGGCCCATAGCATGCTCGGTTGCTTGCGTAGCGACAGCCGAATAATAACCATCAGACAGAGGGATGACTTTTGGCTGTCCACCTTGTTGGACCCTCGCTACCGTTCAAAAATGGTGGCCTTTTTCACACCTGCTGAGAGGGAGGCCAAAATAACGTACTATAAAAAACACCTATGTAGTCAGCTGGTCTCTGCCTGTCTGCGCCAACGTCCATCCTCAGACACTGTGGGCCCTGTGCGCTCGTGTTCCGCTGCCATGGCAGCAGGGGAGGGGTGGGGTGGTAGGAGCAGTGGCAGCTCCACCAGCAGCGGCTGCCTCAGTCTGCAGTCGATGATGAGTAGCTTTCTTCACCAGCGCAGTGAGGAAACTACTAACCAGCCGCAGCAGCAGCAGCAGCATCAGGTGGACCTGGAGCAGGACCTCAAACAACAGGCTTAGGCCTACTTGGACAGCACCCTGCCAACCGAGGTAGACAATCCCCTTGACTACTGGGCAACGAAACTTGACCTTTGGCCCCAACTAGCTGAATTTGCCCTTGAAAGGCTGTCATGCCCGGCCAGTAGCGTGGCATCGGAGCGCGTGTTTAGTGCGGCAGGAGGTATTGCAACTCCGCGGAGGACACGACTGTCCACCCAAAGTGTGGAGAGACTCACGTTTGTGAAAATGAATCAGGCGTGGATTAGTCTGGATTTCAAACCACCAGTTCCTGACACAACTGACTAAATCCGCCATGAATCATGCCCCAAACATGTGCCACTTTCAGGTCTCCTCACACTGCTGGTGTGTTCCATTTTTTGTCATAGGGTGCTGGCAGATTACGGGCCTCCCATAGCTGCTGCCAGGCCCCTAATCTGCCATGGGCCCCTATACCGCCTCCTCATGCTGCTGCCAAGTCCAGAGTCTCTCATGGGTCCCTGTACGGCCTCCCATTGCTGCTGCCTCCATCGCCACACTCTGCCATGTGCCACTTTCAGGTCTCCTCACACTGCTGGTGTGTTCCATTTTTTGTCATAGGGTGCTGGCAGATTACGGGCCTCCCATAGCTGCTGCCAGGCCCCTAATCTGCCATGGGCCCCTATACCGCCTCCTCATGCTGCTGCCAGGTCCAGAGTCTCTCATGGGTCCCTGTACGGCCTCCCATTGCTGCTGTCTCCATCGCCACACTCTGCCATGTGCCACTTTCAGGTCTCCTCACACTGCTGGTGGGTTCCATTTTTTGTCATAGGGTGCTGGCAGATTACGGGCCTCCCATAGCTGCTGCCAGGCCCGTAATCTGCCATGGGCCCCCGTACCGACTCCTCATGCTGCTGCCAGGCCCGTAATCTGTCATGGGCCACTGTTGTCGCTTGTTGGCATATTCCGCTCGTTCAGATGCTCCTTCTCCTGCTACTCCTCTTCACGGATTCCGTCAGCAGTCTTTCTTGGAATCCGTTTCCAAGAGACAACAGTTTGCGAGCACGCACCCGACGGTGCAGAAGCTGAACGTCCTCCTGTCCAAGTTGCTGCTGCCAGGCTCGTAATCTGTCATGCGCCCCTGTACCGCCTCCTCATGCTGCTGCCAGGTCCAGAGTGTGTCATGGGCCCCCGTACCGACTCCTCATGCTGCTGCCAGGCCCGTAATCTGTCATGGGCCCCTGTACCGCCTCCCCATGCTGCTGCCAGGTCCAGAGTGTGTCATGGGTCCCTGTACGGCCTCCCATTGCTGCTGCCAGGCCCGTAATCTGCCATGGGCCCCTGTACCGACTCCTCATGCTGCTGCCAGGCCCGTAATCTGTCATGGGCCCCTGTACCGCCTCCTCATGCTGCTGCCAGGTCCAGAGTGTGTCATGGGTCCCTGTACGGCCTCCCATTGCTGCTGTCTCTATCGCCACACTCTGCCATGTGCCACTTTCAGGTCTCCTCACACTGCTGGTGGTTTCCATTTTTGTCATAGGGTGCTGTATGGCCTCCCATTGCTGCTGCCTCCACCGCCACACTGTGGCTCCACACTCTGGTTTTGGCCCCGTGACTGCCCAAATGAGTGAAGTGTGCGGTGATTCTAAGATCGACGGCACTCATCTGCATGTCATACTGACTGACAGTATTATTTCTCTTCCCCAGCAGACTCCAAGGGCATTTAAATTAAAGGTACAGTGTTCTGCACTAATATTAAGTCTCTCTGAAGCCTAGAAACACCCTTTTTTAAGTTAAATTCACAGCGAATTTATTCGACTCGAATCGAATATTGTCCACGAATTCGCCGAATCAGTCGAATCGAATTTTTCATTTCTTCGCTCATCTCTAGTGGTAAGCATGTATTACTTTTTATTTTGTTATTCCAATTCAGACCTAATATATACAAGAAATGATAAGTGAGGATATGCTGTAACCCATGACAACTAATCCCAATTTCTATTACTTTTTTTGGGTTGCATAAAAAAGTTGTGATTGCTACTATGACTTAATGATAATTTGCAATTCCTTATTTAAGTACAGTGTTTTGTATATACTATATTTTGTTTTCAAGTTCAGGATTAAAATGTTTTTTTCTTTTGCAATTACTTTTCCAGCCAGCAGGTGAGATGCCAGACTCATTTTTATATGTTAACCTGTCTGTTTTTAGCTGTTCTGCTTAAAAATGCATGTTTGTATGGCTTAGTAGGTTAAGCCAAAACATATACAAAATATATACACAGTCTACAGGCTTGGTGAAGTGACTTATCCCCTCCCTTCCTCTCCATTTTCACTGTCTTCACAAAGAGGCCCTATAACATTTCAGATAGAGAGAGAGTGTTCTTCTCCTCTGAAGAAAACAATATTTTAGTTGTTGGATAGTGTATACATTACTAGCATTGTATATCTACAGGTGAAACTCGAAAAATTTGAATATCGTGCAAAAGTTCATTTATTTCAGTAATGCAACTTAAAAGGTGAAACTAATATATGAGATAGACTCATTACATGCAAAGCAAGATAGTTCAAGCCGTGATTTGTCATAATTGTGGTGATTATGGCTTACAGCTCATGAAAACCCCAAATCCACAATCTCAGAAAATTAGAATATTACATGCAATCAATAAAACAAGGATTGTACACAAAACAATATCGGACCTCTGAAAAGTATAAGCATGCATATGTACTCAGTACTTGGTTTGGGCCCCTTTTGCAGCAATTACTGCCTCAATGCATCGTGGCATGGAAGTTATCAGCCTGTGGCACTGCTGAGGTGCCACAGGATCCGTCTGTGTGTGGTGGCTCTTGATGCACTGACTCCAGCCTCACTCCACTCCTTGTGAAAGTCCCCAACACTTTTGAATGGCCTTTTCCTGACAATTCTCTCCAGGCTGTAGTCATCCCTGCTGCTTGTGCACCTTTTTCTTCCACACTTTTCCCTTCAACATAACTTTCCATTAATGTGCTTTGGTACAGCACTTTGGGAACATCCAACTTCTTTTGCAATTACCTTTTGAGGCTTACCCTCCTTATGGAGGGTGTCAGTGATGGTTTTCTGCACAACTGTCAGGTCAGCAGTCTTTCCCATGATTGTGATTCCTACTGAACCAGACTGAGAGACCATTTAAAAGCTCAGGAACCCTTTGCAAGTGTTATGGCTTAATTAGCTGATTAGAGTGGGACACTTTGAGCCTAGAATATTGCACCTTTTCACAATATTCTAATTTTCTGAGATTGTGGATTTGGGGTTTTCATGTGCTGTAAGCCATAATCATCACAATTATGACAAATCACAGCTTGAACTATCTTGTTTTGCATGTAATGAGTCTATCTCATATATTAGTTTCACCTTTTAAGTTGCAATACTAAAATAAATGAACTTTTGCACGATATTCAAATTTTTCGAGTTTCACCTGTATGCACCTGTTCTATATTAGCAATTGAGCAAAAAAAGAAAAAGAAAAGGAATGAATATGGTGAGATACATAGTGTGGGGCAGTCTGATGAACAGTTTAAATGTATCACTTATGTTACTTATGGTATATATTTAATATTTAATAATATTTCACATACCATGCCACTTAGGGGCATATTTATAAAGCAAAGAATCAATCTGACATCTTGAATCTTCCAGGTACATATGTTTTAAAGGACAATAATTGATCCTCCACCCTCCACCAGAAAATATTTAGTAAAAGTCATATTCACTGCTATATGAATAGACCGTTAAATAAAACCAAGATTCTTTTTTTAGTTTTGGATACAATATGAAAAGGTTAGAACCCCTGTCAGTTTTTTTTTTTGGGGGGGGGGGGTTGTTACCCATTGGGATATTTTCTTTGACTTCCTGTACCAGAAACATGACAGAAAGTGAAAAGAAGTTTCTTTAAAGTAAATGTCTTTCTACCCAACTGTCCCCAGATAAATTGTTCCCATTGGAAGATTTGCCCTCTATTCCTGTTCTTGTGACAACTGTATAATGTTATATCCTTTTATTTTCTCCTTCGAGGACAAAGGTGGTGAATATCTCCATCAGTGAAAGACACAGCAATAAAAGCCTGACAAAGGTTTGACCTTTCTACACTTCAAAACTAAGAAAACGTTTTCACTAGTGATATATTTTAACTTGTATAATTCATGCTGTGTAGTTATTTACTTTTAAAAACTTTAATAAGCTCCCTAAAAATTGCAATTGCAGTTTCAGAAATTTAGATTTTTTTAAAATTTTTTGTTGTAAAGAAATATTTGCTCTTCTGTTCCCTTCAGTTCCCAATATTTGCACTCTTAAAAATGTGTTTCTTTTCAGCTGCCAATCCTGTACAGCATGTCATACCTGAACAGGACTGACTAACAAAAATGGGTCACCTCAATGCAGTGGGAGCTTCCCTCTATGTCACCCGATTGCAGTTGTGCTGACAACTACTCTGCTTGTTGGACTAGGCAGGTACTGGCTAGACACACTGTAAAAGTGTCATATACTGCTTTGTATATATTACCCTATTGCTGCAAGAAAAATAATCAAAGGCATAGGTGGTTATATCTGAAGATTTCAGCTACCAAACATTTGAAACATTGAAACATTTGAAACATACTGTTTTTCTTCTAGCTACATGTATCTTCTAGATATACGTACTGTATAATAACCATGACATGAACATACATGATAACAACAGCATTGTTCTAAGCTAGTAATGCTCAGCTGACTTCCAAGTGCTCACATTCATCCCTGATTGTTTCCTGTATGGCCCTTATGAGCATGAGGAAGTAATAGTTATTTTATGGTTTCCTTTCACGCTGAGATTTCTGCAAATAACAATTAATTTAGGGCATCCAACAGCACTACACCATACATATTACTTGTCATTGCTGCTGGCATACATAGTGCTACAGGTGATAACTTCCATTCAAAAGGCAACCCAGAGCCAGTGAAGATCCACAGTATTTATGGCTACAAGTTACTATATACTTCATTCATTGTACTATGTTCCTAAAAACAACAGATTATTAATAAATATACAAATATTTTTGTTGCATAGTTTTCCAATCTTCTTTGAAGAAATAATGCGACAGACCATTGGAATCATCTTGTAGGAGCTTCCAAATAAAGCAGGTAATGCAAAACTGTTTTAAGGACTTGCACATTGGAACTGTTTCTGCTTAAGACCTGCATGAAGCTTATACTTCAGGCCCACTATCTACAGGCAGTGTCTGACTTGCTTACTCACATTTCCATCAAAGGTATATAAAAAATTTGGAAGGCAAAATTGGACCCACAGGCCTTAGGTATGACTTGCATACTGATGAGATTGTGGAGGTGTAAGATACTATAAGAGCTGTGTTTAGTTAAAAAAGTCTTGAAAACTCCAATCGGTTGAAGAATATTGGTCACTTTTTAAGTTTGACGTAAAACATATCCAACATGTTTTGGGGAATTGTGGCTCCTGCTTCTTCAGGGCTAATGCTACAGTACATGCACAAACAAGGTGCCATATTGGGATAGACTGATGGAACTGATCATGTAAAAGCGATGTGAAAGGTCACTTTCTGTCGTGCATGCATGGCTTTGGCTATAGTGCCAAACCACCCAGGCAAATAAATGTGTCTGCCACAGCTCACCAAACCATATTGCAGGCTTTTTTTTTATCCCCTTCTCTGGAAGTGCAGATCTTTCCACAACCATATTGCTGTTTATTTTTCTGATGATCACCCTACACTGCATTACCTACACCTCTGATACCTGATACAGCCCACCCACACCACAATTAGTATGGAACCTTACAGCCATTATGTTGATGTCCAGGTAACAATTAAATTATTTTAATTCCAAAGCCACATTTTCCCACTCACATTCCATATAAGTATTAGTTAGGTCCACCTCGACTAATTATTATTTTGAATAACACGTCTCTATTTCAACCTAAAATGGGGAAACTAAAAGTGCAATTTTAATTCATGTGCTGTTTATTTAAAATAATTATAGGATGGAGTATTTATGTACTTATATGATGCACATAGATGGTCGTATATTCTTACCCGCTAGAGCAGGGGTGTCAAACTGGCAGCCCTCCAGCTGTTATGCTTGTAACTTTCAGCCTTGCAGTGCCTCATGGGACTTGTAGTTTGGCAACAGCTGGAGGGCCGCCAGTTAGACACCCATGTCCTAGATATACTGCATTGTTTTTTAATTAAGCATGCGGTCTCTCTCTCCTGAGTCATACCAATAATTCACAAAAAAGTGAAAAGTAAATAAAAACACTGACACAGTTTTTGACAAGCCCTTTAGTAAAAAAAAAAAAAGCCCCACAGTGTAAATCAAATGTCAACAATGTTACCCAGCCATGCACATCCATACTTACTGCCTACATGATCGGCCCCAGTGACTCAATACATCTCCTGATCCCCGCTGCTAATGGTAAACAAAGGAGTGGGGTCTCCTGATTAACATCCTTGTCCAGATATGGATTTGACCAAATATGGACTTGACCATATTTGGTCAATGACGTCATAGAGATCCCCCACCATTTTTTACACAATCCTTGCTCTTTGCTTTACATTTCTCTGTCAAACAGAAATTCCCAGCTGACAGCTGAATGCAGAGCCGCTGAGAAGGGGGTAGCATCAGTCCTCCTGTATGAGGCCCAGGACAGCAGTGGGGGCCCGGGCAGTAGGGGAATTGGATATGGGCTGGAGAGGGGGGTGATCGGTGAAGAGCGGGGGGGCTAGGGGGGCAGTTAGAGGAGCTGATCCCCCGGGTGTCTCTCCCTGCAGCAGGTAAAAGCTGGATTCCCCTTCTCTCCTTTCCGTCAGCTTTCAGCTGCTATAGGGACACACAGGGGATCAGTTTCTGTAATTGTCCCCCCCACACACACCACACCGATCACCTTCCCTGTCCAAGATTCGATTCACTCTGCTGCCCGCTAATAATGATTATAAAGTATTCTGAATGAAAATATAATTTTTGTTTTTTGGGGGGATCGGCTGTACGGGGCTCAGTGATTTCCAATAGTAGCCCTGGCTAAATGTATGCCACCAGAAGTTCAACTCGGTCGAATACCAATTTAGCAGAACCTCCGAACAAACAAAATTTGGTCCAAACCTGGGTTCAGCCTGAACAGGCAGCTCATCCATAGACAGAGGTAAACAGTTGTTACTCATAAGCATCATTTGTAGATCAAACTGATTATACCACAAGCATTTTTGGAGTTTCTAAATATTTTCACTCCTCCTAACTTAATGTGTATGTAAAGCCAAAACATTTTTCAGTTTTTAATAGAAAGGGGAAGTGTTAGACCCTCTGTAAAGTTGTATTGCAATCTGTGTTTGTGCTGAGGAGACTCATCCCTTTATGGGTTCTGGTGACCACTGTCACTGAGAGAGAAAACAAGAGAAAAACCTAGTTGTCAGAGTTGTCATGAAAGCAAACAGTAAAGGGAAATGTTTTAAAAGAGACACATGTTCTGATGACAACTAAGATGTGATTTTTTTCCCTCTTTCAAGAGATTTCCTCTCACTTGCTATTGTGTCTCCAAGACAGAAAGAGAACGAAAATCTACCGACCAGAATATTTTGTAGACAGTAATAATCAACCGGATAGGAGTTTTAACCCTTCTGTACTCTATCCAAAGCTAAAAAAAAAAAAAAGTTTGGGCTGTAACACACTTTAATTATACAATATACAATACAATACAATAATCACTTAATTATTTTCTTTAATGTTGTATTGATTTATTTCCTGTTTAGGTATCCAGTACTCATTAATTGTATTACTATTTCTCAAAATTATAAAACGAAAAAATACTTGCTCATTTTACTTAGGGCTTTGGTTAATTTGCTGTAAACAACAAACCAGACATAATTTAACAACATGTCATTACAACACTAGAGGCTGCTCTCCTCTTATCTTTGCCCTATTAAGACTCTTCTTGTTTCAGAAAACTTCATCTAGGCATTTCCAGTTGTGTTCAGAGGAAACAAGTTACATGTTAGCAGTTTTATAATTACAAAAAAAAGTAAGAAATGCATTCAATGTATTTTAGCTGGAAATCATTTTTCATTCATTCAGTAGCAGAGTTGAAATTATTTTCATAGAGAAATGTGTTATTATATATAACTGTTATATTACCAAACATTTAAACTCAACCAGGAATCCAGATAAAAAAGAAAGCCTTTTCATGTGTTTTTCTCTTTTTTCTTTTCAAAGAGTAGCTATTTGCTGTATAATAACCTCTAATAGAGGCCCATTTACAGAATTTTTCCAGGGAGTTCAAATTTTGTGAACTTCATACAATTTATTTTGTTATGCAGGTAGCTACTTTTCTGAAAGATCCAATGTGTATTTTTAGCAATGCATTCTAAAAAGTTGTAATACTTTTTTTTAAATTAAGCTACTAGCAAATAAAATACTTTTTTTTCTCACTAACATCCTATGTTAAATTCACTTATTTTATCTTTAAATTACTTGTTTATTTATGTACAAATCTGAGTACTCTTTACAAATCAGGCAGTGCATCTTTTTATCTTTGACTTTCAAATAACAAAAATCTTTTTTTTAACAAATTGGTAGCTATGCTTATTACAGCATTGTGCAATGCAATAATGTCTCATGCTTTTGTATTTTTACTATGTTGCAGTTTGCAAGTTAAAGGTTATCTTGATGCAGGACCAGTCTGGCATAAAGTCAGGAAAGGGTCCCTCCTTTGGCCCTGTGTGAGGGGAAGGGAAAAGGGGGGTACTTGTGGCAGTAGGCGTTATATGGTCTGTGTTCATCAAGTGTCTAGTGCACTCTTTAGGACCTGGCTGTCAAACAGTATGCCAGCTGGTCCTGCTCTATATTAGGAGCACTAACAGCAGCTCCTGATACACAGAGTGCAACAGATCAGCTACAAAAGGGACAGTGGAGCCCCACTGATTATGCCAGGTGAGCCACTCTACCAGAGAAATCTACATAGCTAGCTATTTACAGAATGAATCATGGCTGCGATTGCAGCATTCATTCATAAATAAGTGCTCTGTGCTGATCAAACTGTTGTCGTTTGATCTACATATAATGCCACTATTGGCAAACCTGCAATTGTAAACCTACAAACTTGCATTTTTGTACCTTGTGCCAGCCCTTCCATCCCATCTCAGCTCAGGAGAGTGTGGAAGAGGAATATTAATGTCTTCACCTTTGTACCAGAAAAGCTGTATGTATGTGATTGGGGACTGAATTCAGATAAAAACATTCATTATTTTTACTGGATAAAAATGTAGCCATATATAGAATAGCAGAGTTTGATACTGATAAATGAGTTAGAAAAATGTATCTAATACTAAGAACAAAAATGTAATATTATGTGAACAAGGTGTCAATTAAACTGTTTGTTCGCCAATGCCAGAAATCTGCCAAGCAAAATAGGTGAGTTGGAAGCTTTGGTGCATGAAGAGAACTATGATTTAATTGGTATTGCTGAATCTTGGCTTCATTCTTCGCATGACTGGGCCATTAATATTCCTGGCTATGTTCTCTTTCGGAGAGACAGAGTAAATAGGAAAGGTGGTGGTGTCTGTCTCTATGTGAGAAGTGATCTCATAGCGAGTGTGGAAGAGGACCTAGTTGATGGAGAGTGTGATGAGGCTGAAGTATTATGGGTGGAACTGCACATGGGGGTGCGTACTACAAAGGTAATCACTGGAGTTTGTTATAGGGCTCCCAGTGTTAATGAGGAGGTGGAAACTCAGCTCCTTGCACAGATAGAAAGGGCTGCAAGGGCTGGGACAGTGATAATAATGGGGGATTTTAACTACCCGGAAATTAACTGGAGTAATGGTACTGCAGGGACAGTTAAAGGGCAAAAATATTTAAACCTACTACAGAACAATTTTATGGTACAGTTCATAGAGGCCCCTACTAGGAATGATGCTCTGCTGGAGCTGGTAATCTCAAACCATGTAGATCTTATTACGAATGTCCATATGAAAGAACATCTGGGTAGCAGTGAACATGATTTAATTTATTGTTAGCTGTAAACAGCAAGTACATACGGGAAAAATAACAATGATCAATTTCAAGAGAGCTAATTTTCCAAGGCTGAGAGCTGCTCTCCAAGCCTTAGACTGGAAGGGAATATTGGCACTGATGAATGCAACACAGAAAGGGAGTTCTTCAAAAAGACTGTATGTAAACACACTGCAAAATATATTTCCATGGGCAACAAGTTTAAAAGGCTAAAAATCAAAAATGAAGGAACACTATCATCGTTTAAACATTACAAAGAATATAACAGAATATGCAAAAAGGAAATAAAGGCAGCAAAAATTGAAAACGAACGACAGATTGCAAAAGATAGCAGGATCAATCCCCAAAATTCTTCAAATATATTAATAGTAAAAAGGTTCGGTCCAAGCATGTAGGCGCTTTACAAAATAATCTACAGTAGGTGACTGGGGACAAAGAGAAGGCAAAATTATTTAATACCTTCTTCAACTCTGTGTATACAAAGGAGCATGGGGGAGCTCTTGTCCATAATGTGCATGGTATTGACACAGCTCCAGATGATCCACATTGGCTCACAATTGATATGATCCAAAAATATTTAGACAGTATAAAGGTGAATAAAGCACCTGGACCAGATGGCATACACCCATGGGTCCTTAAAGAATTGAGCTCTGTCATTTCAAAGCTATTGTTTCTAATTTTTAGGGATTCTTTAATGACTGGCATAGTACCACTGGATTGGCATAAGGCCAATGTGGTGCCAATATTTAAAAAGGGGTAAAAATCTTTGCCAAGTAATTATAGACCTGTTAGTTTAACTTCTATAGTTGGGAAGATATTGGCAAGTTTAATAAAAGACCACACAGATGAGTTCTTGCTGGAAAAAAATATTTTAAGCAACAGACAGCATTCATTCAGATTCATGAAAGACAGAAGTTGTCAAACAAATCTGATTTCTTTTTATGGGAGGGTGAGCAAGACCTTGGACAGAGGGGTGGTGGTGGACGTGGTATACTTGGATTTTGCAAAAGCGTTTGACACAGTTCCCCACACACGGCTAATGTGTAAGGTAAAGTCTACGGGCTTGGAAAAATCCATATGTAAATGGATAGAAAACTGGCAAAAAGATTGTATTCAAAGAGTAGTGGTTAATGATTCATACTCTGAATGGTCTGGGGTAATCATTGGTGTACCCTAGGGTTCAGTGTTGGGACCCTTACTTTCTAATATATTTATAAATGATATAGGGTCTGATATTAAAAATCTCATTTCAGTCTTTGCAGATGACACCAAGCTGTGCAGTGGAATAACGTCCTACAGGATGTCTTCAACTTACAAGCTGTCACGTACCTGGTTGGGGAGCCTGAAGTGGAGAGAGGGCGTCCTCTTGCAGCTCCCGCTCGGAACCCCTGAAAGTGGGAACAGGGGTGCAGAGCCAGGAGGGGCAGGAGTACCGTGTAGGTCTTGCAGCTGTCAGCAGGTAGCTGGGAACCCAGAAGATCCGGACACAAGCCAGGTGCGGGTGCAGGGACGTAGGTGCAGCAGCAAGCAGGTGTGGCAGCAGTCAGGGTGCGGGTCTTGGGACCGAGCACCAGTGCGTGGACGCGGTGGCTGACGGGTATGAGTAATACAGCAGAGTCAGGCAGGCCGGGTCGGTAACAAGCGGGCAGATAAGTACAAGAGGAGCAAGCAGGAGAATGGTCAGGGATAGCCGGGGTCGGTGCAGGCAGAGTTCTTTCTCAGGCGGGTATACAGAATGTAGGAATCAGGATCAGAATCAGGAAATGTGTGCAGGAATGTATTTAGAACAGAAGAAGCCTGGGGAGCCTGAAGTGGAGAGAGGGCATCCTCTTGCAGCTCCCGCTCGGAATCCCTGAAAGTGGGAACAGGGGCGCAGAGCCAGGAGGGGCAGGAGTACCGTGTAGGTCTTGCAGCTGTCAGCAGGTAGCTGGGAACCCAGAAGATCCGGACACAAGCCAGGCGCGGGTGCAGGGACGTAGGTGCAGCAGCAAGCAGGTGTGGCAGCAGTCAGGGTGCGGGTCTTGGGACCGAGCACCAGTGCGTGGATGCGGTGGCTGACGGGTATGAGTAATACAGCAGAGTCAGGCAGGCCGGGTCGGTAACAAGCGGGCAGATAAGTACAAGAGGAGCAAGCAGGAGAATGGTCAGGGATAGCCAGGGTCGGTGCAGGCAGAGTTCTTTCTTAGGCGGGTATACAGAATGTAGGAATCAGGATCAGAATCAGGAAATGTGTGCAGGAATGTATTTAGACCAGAAGGAGCCTGGGGAGCCTGAAGTGGAGAGAGGGCGTCCTCTTGCAGCTCCCGCTCGGAACCCCTGAAAGTGGGAACAGGGGCGCAGAGCCAGGAGGGGCAGGAGTACCGTGTAGGTCTGTCAGCAGGTAGCTGGGAACCCAGAAGATCCGGACACAAGCCAGGTGCGGGTGCAGGGACGTAGGTGCAGCAGCAAGCAGGTGTGGCAGCAGTCAGGGTGCGGGTCTTGGGACCGAGCACCAGTGCGTGGATGCGGTGGCTGACGGGTATGACGGTGGTCCGGGTGTAGGCCAGATGCCGAGCCATGGGTGCAGCGGTAGGTGGATCAGGAAATGTGTGCAGGAATGTATTTAGACCAGAAGGCAATAATTTCCATATGAAGCAGGTTTAAATAGCCCACCAGACGTGACGTGTGCGCTACTGCGCGAGCCTTCCGCGCTACCATGCGCGGCTGCACGCTCCTGTGCCTGTGCACTCGCACCGCCGCGACTCGAGGGGATCCGTCGCTGTCGCACCACTGCACGGTGATGGGATCTCTGACCAGGGGCGGACTGACAACTCATGGGGCCCCCGGGCAATAGGGGATCATGGGGCCCCTGTGTCCTTGCCCAAACTCAAAAAAGCCTATGAAAAAGGTACTAGGGGCATCTCATGGGGCCCCTTACTGACCCCAGGCCCTCGGGCAGTGCCCAAGTTTCCAAATGGTCAGTCCGCCCCTGTCTCTGACACAAGCCGACCTCAATGCACTGTGTAATTGGGCAACTATGTGGCAAATGAGATTTAGTGTTGATAAATGTAAGGTTATGCACTTGGGGGCTAAGAATATGCATGTATCATACATACTAGGGGGAATCAATGGTGGAGAAGGATCTGGGAGTTCTGGTAGATCATAAGCTTAATAATGGTATGCCAATCTGTGGTTTCTAAAGTGAGCAAAATCCTCTTTTGTATTAAAAGAGGTATAGACTCCAGAGAGAGATATCATATTTCCCTTGTACAAATCAATATTTCCCTTGTACAAAAATTAGTAATACCTCACTTGGAATATGCAGTTCAGTTTTGGGCACCAATTCACAAAAAGAACATTGGGGAACTTGAGAAAGTACAGAGAAGGGCAACTAAACAGATAAGAGGCATGGAGGAGATCAGCTATGAGGAAAGATTAGAGGAACTGAATTTATTCTCTCTTGAGAAGAGGAGATTAAGGGGGATATGATCAACATGTATAAATACATCAGTGGTTCATATAGTGAACTTGGTGTAGAGCTATTCACCCTGAGGTCATCACAGAGGACAAGGGGGCACTCTTTACGTCTGGAGGAAAAAAAATGTAATCTCCAAACACGGAAAGGTTTCTTCACATTGAGAGCTGTGAAAATGTGGAATAGACTCCCTCAAGAGTTTGTTCTGGCAAGCTCAGTAAATTGCTTCAAAAAAGGCCTGGATTGTTTCTAAGATACACAGAATATAACTGGATACTAACATTTATAGGTAAGGTTGATCCAGGGAATATCCGATTGCCTCTTAGGGGATCAGGAAGGACTTTTTTTCCCAGCAGGAGCAAATTGGATCATCCTTTGCTGGTTTTTTTTGCCTTCCTCTGGATCAACTCTGGGTATACGATTATAACTTTTTTTTTTTCTATGGTTGAACTGGATGGACTTTTGTCTTTTTTTCAGCCAGACTAACTATGTAACTATGTAATATATTGTGTCTTCGGCTTTTTTCTCATAGAATAGGTGCAGATACTATCCCTTTCTGAATCACCCCTTGTCTCTGCCCCTTAGCCACCTCCAAGCACTAACCCTTGGTTCCACCCCTACCCATCTTCCAGTACTTCCCCTTTTAGAGAAAACAGAATAAGTATAATTTTGTGGTGCTAAGTAATTTGTATGTAGTTTGTTAATGATAACAAGAAAAACAGTAAAATAGAGCCCCTGTGGCCAGCAATAGTACCTCCGAGCATCGATAGATCACCCCAAGCAACAATAGACCCCCCCCCAGGAAAAATGAACTTACTGCACCAACCATAGACCCCCTGTAACAAAATACCCCCAGAAACAATAGATCCATCCCAGCAACAATATACCCCTGCCAGCAACAATAGATCTCTCAGCAGCCAGCATCAATAGACCCCCCAGAAGCCAGCAGTAATAGACCCCTTCCTCAATAGTAGATCCCTCCAAGCAACATAAGACCCCCCAGCAACATTAAACCCCTACATACACATACATTCAGAGCTGGAGGTGCCAGAACGGCATTCTCCCATGTTCCTGCTGAAACAACCCTGATTGAGGCTTTTTCCCTTTATTATCAGCTGGTGATCCTGACAGCAACACCCTTACAGTCCTAGTTTGGCAATATTCACTCACTGTGCTGTATATATAAATGAGCAACATTGTTACCCTGGGATGCTATATTTCCATAATATAAAGGGGAGGTATCATGTTTTACTCCACAGTGGACAACTGAACAGGACTGACAACACAGCTTGGGATTACAGTGCAGCACAGACACTGTGTTGTCAGCTCAGTACAGAGAGTCATCAGCTCGTTGAATTTCAGGGGGAGGGACATTTTTGTACATATTGAACAGATACAACACATTTTTTTTTTTATAGAATAATAAAAAAACCAAAATGGGTCAAATAGGAGAAGCTTGTTGTTTGTATACGCTTTAGGGAAACATGTACTGCGGAAATAGATAGGCTGTCATTGCCAACATTTTACAATGAAAATGATAGTAGCCTGGTTTTTATGTTAATCCAATAACTTCAGTACTTCCTGAGTCAGTGATCCAGAACAAGTCAGGAGAGATCAAGAGAGCTGACTTTACTATCTGTATGCTTGTTCTCTTTCAGTGGATCAAGCCATGGATCAAATTTCGGCCGGTTCAGCATACCATTGACCAAATATGGTCAAGTCCAGGGGTGGACTGAGCATTTAGAAACTCGGGCATTGCCCGAGGGCCCGGGGTCAGTAGGGGGTCCCATGAGATGCCCCTGGTACCTTTTTCATAGGCTTTTTTGAGTTTGGGCAAGGACACAGGGGCCCCATGATCCCCTATTGCCCGGGGGCCCCATGAGTTGTCAGTCCGCCCCTGGTCAAGTCCATGTATGGGCAGGATGGTTGTACACAAGTCAATCTATTGGTCGACTTGCATACAACCACCCTTTTGGAAATCAGCACTGCTGGCTGTCAGAATACAATTGTTCAGCAGGAGAGATTCCCAAATCCACCTTGAATGTGTGGATGGGGGAATCAAGTTATCCTCTTTCGTAGAAAACCCTCTGGTCGAACAGAAAAAAAAAATGACTCTTGAATGACCAGCCTTAGAAAGCATCAAACCCAGAAGTAAACAGCACCTACTGGTTGATAAGGGCAGCTAACTTAGTCCTCTCAGAACAAATCTACCTTAAATAGCTATCACCATAGCAAGATGTTCCCTTTATTTCTACAAAAAACACATTTTTTATTTACTTTAAAATATGTAAACCCAATTCCTAAAATCTCATAGAAGCTTTAACGAGCCACTGACATTTGAAAAATAGGTTTAATATTTTTACATTTTCGGCTTTCATTAAAATAATACCTAGTGTTCCTGCTTTGGTGCTTGTTGTTATAGACAATGCTTTGTCCCTGTCACCTAATTGTGCTCCTGTATTATGACCCTGTTACACAGGCTTCCGATGAAGACTACAAGTGGCCGTTTTACAAGTGGCTGGCCCTTCAAATCTCTGTGCAATTAATCAAATGTGCAAAAATCCATATAATTATATACGACACATCAACAAATTCAATTAACAGACTATCTGAATAAAATCCATATCATATGTGTTAAGAGTCCCAAATCACAAATATCTTGCGTAAAGCAAACCAATAAGAGTGGCCGATTCTTCTCCAAATGAACAAAAATGTGCTCCACCACGTTATCAACTGGAATGCCAACTCACCATATCGGCAGGGCCACAAAAGCAGCCAACAAGCAGTATGGATGAAGTCCTGTATCTAGAGCAGTGATGGCGAACCTTTTAGAGACTGAGTGCCCAAACTGCAACCCAAAACCCGCTTATTTATCACAAAGTGCCAACACTGCAATTAAACCTGAATACCGAGGTTTTAGTTTAGAAAAAACAACCCATACAATAACATCTTTGTCTTAAAAGAAAAACACAATAACAGAGCTTCCACTGACCACCAGCACAAGGGGGCAAAGTTCCACAGACCACCAGCACAAGGGGGCAAAGTTCCACTGACCACCAGCACAAGGGGGCAAAGTTCCTCTGACCACCAGCACAAGGGGGCAAAGTTCCACGGAGGTTGAGGCGGCATGCTTTGGACAGGGATTGGATGTGAGCCTGAAAGGATAGTTCAGAATCCAGGGTTACACCTAGAACCTTGGAATGCAGGGATGGGTTGATAGTGGTGCTATTGATCCTGACTGAGAAATCAGGGGAAGAGGCACGTGGGGGAGGAAATATTATGAGCTTAGTTTTGGATAGATTGAGTTTTAGGAAGTGGAGTGACATCCAGTCTAATATGTCTTTTAGTAAATCAGTGATACGTGTGGAAACTGATGGGGTGAGCTGAGGAGTAGACAGAGATAGATTTGTGTATCATCAGCATAGAAATGTTAATGGAAACCATAGGAAACTATCAGCTGCCCCAAGGAAGAAGTGTAGATTGAGAATAGGAGAGGTCCAAGGAAAGAACCTTGGGGGACCCCGACAGTAAGAGGAGTAGGAGAGGAGGAAGTAGAGTTGTAAGTGACACTGAAGTTGCGTTGAGATAGGTAAGATTCAAACCAACGGAGAGTATAGTCACAGAGACCAAGTAAATAGAGTTTTTTGATGAGGAGGTGGTGGTCAACTGTGTCAAAGGCATTGGAGAGGTCCAAGAGCAAGAGTACGGAATAGTGACCATTGGTTTTAGCGGTTAGTAAGTTATTTGTGAGTTTTAGGAGAGCAGTTTCTGTGGAGTGTTGTGGGCGAAATCCAGACTGAAGGGGATCGAGAAGGTTATTTTCAATAAGTTGGCAGCTCAGCCGGTTGTAGACTAGACATTCAAGGAGTTTGGAGGCAAAAGGGAGTAAGAAGATGGGTCTTAGGTTGCCAAGATTGGTGGGGTCCAATGAACCTTTTTTAAGTATGGGGGTGACTAGCGCATGTTTTAGAGAGTTGGGGAAGATGCCAGTAGAAAGGGAGAGATTGAAGATATGAGTCAAAGAATGAAGGATCGAGCCAGAGGGTGACCGTAATATTTGCGAGGGAACAGGGTCCAGGGAGCAGGTGGTTAGGTGGGCTTTAGAAAACAGTTTACCAACCTCCTCTATAGTAGCTGGGTTAAACAAGGGAAGTATAGATTGTGCAGGTGGACAAGGAGTGTAGGGTGAGGGAAATATCTGTACAGTGGAGATCTCGTCACAAATTGTATCAGTCTTATTTTTGAAGTGATTAGCAATCTCCTGGGCAGCGAGTGAGTTAGTGGGTGGAGGTAGAGAAGGACGAAGTAGAGAGTTAAAGGTAGAAAAGAGTTGATAGGGATTGCGTGAGAGGATGTTAATGAGGATGATAAAATAGCTCTGTTTGGCAGTGTGGAGACAAGAATTGTATTTTTGTAGGGCAGATTTATATTGGTCAAAGTCTTACGCCATAAAGAGCACGGCTATGTACTTTGAGGCATCTGGTATTGTCTGTTTGCCAGGGCTGTAGCAGTCGGGGGCCTAATTCTGTGTGTAGTGAGGGGGGCAAATGTGTCCAGGGTGGATGACAGTGAACTATTGTAGACAGAAGTGGCCAGGTTGGGGCAGGACAGGGCTAAGATTGTGTCATAGAGACAATCTGTTGCCAAAAAAAGAAGAGAAGGGTTAAGATAACGAAGGTTTCTACAGGTAACTGTTTGGTAGTTGAAAGACAAGGAGGAGGAAGCCAAGGAGACAGTGAAGCTAATAAAGGAGTGATCAGGGAGAGGAAGAGGAAAGTTGGTGAGGTTGCAAGGAGGTAGGAGAATACAAGGTTGAGGCAGTTACCATTCGAGTGAGTAGAAGCATGTGTCCATTATTTTAGGTCAAAAGAAGTGGTTAGGCTCAGACGTTTAGAAGTAGCAGGAGTGTTAAGATTAACAGGTATGTTGAAGTCACCAAGAATGATAGTGGGAATTTCAGAAGAGAGAAAGTAAGGCAGCCAGGCAGAGAAGTCATCAAGGAAGCTTGATACCGGTCCAGGGGGAGGATAGATCACAGCAATTCTTAAAGAAACTGGAGAGAACAGATGAATACAGTGAACTTGAAATGAGGAGAGGGACAGAGAGGGAGGTGAATGGAGGACCTGAAAAGTGATTTGAGGGGATAGGAGGATTCCTACTCCACCTCCTTTCCGTCCACTAGGCCTGGGAGAGTGAGTCCAGAGGAGACCACCATGGGAGAGGGCAGCAGGAGAGGGAGAGTCAGATTCATGAAGCCAGGTTTCTGTCATTGCAAGCAAGTTAAAGGCATTTGTGATAAAAAGGTCATGGACAGAGGTGAGTTTGTTACAGACAGAGCAGGCATTCCAAAGGGCACAGGAAAAGGGGAGCCTGGTTCTAGGAAGAAGAGGAATAGTAACTAGATTGTGTGGATTGCAGCTGCTGTTGGAGGATAGCGGGTGCCGGGTGTGTTGATCAAAGGAAAAAGATGGCGGCCCAGGATTTGGGGAAATATCTCCAGATGTTAGGAGAAGCAGAAGGGTGAGGGAGGTAATATGGGAGTATTTCATATCAAAACATTCCACTACCTAATGCTATAATTTACCCTATGCAATACCTTTATTTAAAACTGCTATAAACCGGGCAATTTAGATATACTGTAAATTAGAACTATGATATATGGTATGTAGGTCTCTAGCATAGTTCCATCTAGTCGTTAGAAAATTAAATGCAATTGAAAAATATATATGATTAACAAAAACAGATCTATTATAGAGCAATAAGAGATGTTATTATTTAACCAACTAAATATGTAATAAATATGATTACCTAAGTCCTAATATTTATAACAATGAAAATGAAAACAAAAATACAAATAAAAATAAAATTAAAATAAATAAAATGAAAAATGATGTGCAAAAATATATTGAACCGTTGTTCAAATTATGTAAATATGCTGCTCAATAAAATCAGATCTCAATGGGGAAAAATATCATGCTGAATATCTATACTGATATGGACTGGGTAATGTGTTAGGAACGTTCCTCCTGGTGCACGACAATGCCCTGCCTCATGTGGTGAGAATATGCAGGCAGTTCCTGGAGGAGGATGAAGAAATTGATATAATTGAATGGTCCTCATGCTCGCATGACCTAAATCCAATAGAACACTTCTGGAAAATCATGTTTCGGTCCATGTGACATTGCCAGGTTGGACCTCAGACTGTCCAGGAGCTCAGTGATGCCCTGGTCCAGATATGGGAGGAAATACCCCATGACACCATCCGTCGTCTCATTAGGAGCATGCCCCAATGTCGTCAGGCATGTATACAAATACGTTTGCTGATATGTTTGGGGTGAATATACGAACTACAGTATATGTTCATTGCCTCACCCAGGGCAATATTAACAATCTTTTGGCTATATTATGATCTGCTTGGCAAATGTGTTATACGGGAATGCATTAATTACATGATTATTGCTTAAGTTTAGGGAATCTTTATATTTCAACTAATTTTAGTGTTACATATGTGGCAGATTTCTTATCCTCTACAGGTGAAACTCGAAAAATTTGAATATCGTGCAAAAGTTCATTTATTTCAGTAATACAACTGAAAAGGTAAAACTAATATATGAAATAGACTCATTACATGCAAAGCAAGATAGATCAAGCCGTGATTTGTCATAATTGTGATGATTATGGCTTACAGCTCATGAAAACCCCAAATCCACAATCTCAGAAAATTAGATTACATGCAATCAATAAAACAAGGATTGTACATAGAACAATATCGGACCTCTGAAAAGTATAAGCATGCATATGTACTCAGTACTTGGTTTGGGCCCCTTTTGCAGCAATTACTGCCTCAATGCGTCGTGGCATGGAAGCTATCAGCCTGTGGCACTGCTGAGGTGTTATGGAAGACCAGGATGCTTCAATAGCGGCCTTCAGTTCTTCTGCATTGTTCGGTCTCATGTCTCTCATCTTTCTCTTGGCAATGCCCCATAGATTCTCTATGGGGTTCAGGTCAGGCGAGTTTGCTGGCCAATCAAGCACAGTAATCCCATGGTCATTGAATCAGGTTTTGGTGCTTTTGGCAGTGTGGGCAGGTGCCAAATCCTGCTGGAAAATGCAGTCAGCATCCCTATAAAGCTCATCTGCGGAAGGAAGCATGAAGTGCTCCAAAATCTCCCGGTAGAGGGCTGCATTGATCCTGGACTTAATGAAGCACAGTGGACCAACACCAGCAGATGACATGGCTCCCCAAATCAACACAGACTGTGGAAACTTCACACTGGACTTCAAGCATCTTGCAGTGTGTGTCTCTCCATTCTTCCTCCATACTCTGGGTCCTTGGTTTCCAAATGAGATGCAAAAGTTGCTCTCATCAGAAAAGAGGACTTTGGGCCACTGAGCAACAGACCAGGTCTGTTTTTCTTTAGCCTAGGTAAGACGCTTCCAATGTTGTTTGTTTTTCAGGAGCAGCTTGACAAGAGGAATACGACATTTGAAGCCCATGTCCAGGATCCGTCTGTGTGTGATGGCTCTTGATGCACTGACTCCAGCCTCAGTCCACTCCTTGTGAAAGTCCCCAACACTTTTGAATGGCCTTTTCCTGACAATCCTATACAGGCTGCGGTCATCCCTTCTGTTTGTGCAGCTTTTTCTTCCACACTTTTCCCTTCCACATAACTTTCTATTAATGTGCTTTGATACAGCACTTTGGGAACATCCAACTTCTTTTGAAATTACCTTTTGAAGCTTTCCTTCCTTATGGAGGGTGTCAATGATGGTTTTCTGCACAACTGTCAGATCAGCAGCCTTTCCCATGATTGTGATTCCTACTGAACCAGACTGAGAGACCATTTAAAGGCTCAGGAACCCTTTGCAGGTGTTATGGCTTAATTAGCCAATTAGAGTGGGACACTTTGAGCCTAGAATATTGCACCTTTTCACAATATTCTAATTTTCTGAGATTGTGGATTTGGGGTTTTCATGAGCTGTAAGCCATAATCATCACAATTATGCCAAATCTTGAACTATCTTGCTTTGGATGTAATGAGTCTATCTCATATATTAGTTTCACCTTTTAAGTTGCATTACTGAAATAAATGAACTTTTGCACGATATTCTAATTTTTCGAGTTTCACCTGTATCATGCATTTGAGGTACTTATTTTGGATATATTTATTTTCATGTCTAGTGGTTTGGGTTGGCCCTAGCACTATAATTAATAGTGGCTATCTGTTTAAACTAAGATTAAATATCTGGTTTAGTTGTCTCTGCAATAAATTGACGTCAAAGTGCATTATTTGTATTCATGGGCCCTGAGGGACATATAAATAACATTCTTTGTTCAAGGTAGTTGAGGATTGCTCACTCCATACTTCTCTCCCTCTACGTTGGGCTTCTCCTGTGTCTCTGCAGGTGCCCTTGCTCGGCTATTCTCCTATTTGCACCTCACTTATATGTGCTCATTTCTCTCTTTCTCTGGGTTAGTCTTGTAATTAGGACAATAATCAGTACTGGTATTTATGCATTTTGAAATCAATATTGTAACATCATCTAATTAATATGTATACTTTGGACAAATGTATCAATTTATATTGTAAACACAATATTGTAATCAGCATTTTATCTGTATGTAATATTCCTCATTGTACTTTTTGTACCTACAGTGTTCCCCCCTTTTTCTGAACCCCTGAAGAATCCGATCTGGTGAAACGTGTTTGGACTTATTGTATCACCTTCCTAAACAAGCTATCGAGATTATTAACTATGTGATTTTTGTAATATGTATCTACTTTCAAGGAAGGTGTTTTGGGGTTCACTGTATTGGAAGGATTGTCATGATTATTGTATACTTTTAAGGAATAAGGGTTTACTCACTTGTGTTTTTAGATCCTATACTAAGTAATACAATTTTGATAACTTTCATATATATGTGTGCTTGAATATTTTTCCTGAGGGTATCTCTAGCACCATAAAAGTCCCACATATTTTGTTATTTTTTTGAATAAACAATGCTTTAGCAAACTAAATGTCATTCAGTTAGGATTTACATGTATTATTGTTTTTATATATGTTTTAAGTGGGGCAGATTTAAGTGGTATTGGTAGGGGTAACGAGACAAGGACACCCAGAGATAGTCCAAGCAGGTTTGTCCAAGCAGGAAGCAAACACATTTTCAATGCCATGAGGTGTTGTACAAGAAATACATAGAATAAAACAAGCAACACATCTCCTCGTCCTAACCACTAATTAAACTCTTTAGTTCCTGTTTAACTAGGTGCCCCCTATTGGGTTACCCAACACAAACAGGCAGCATGTGTACCTTTTTTGTAAGGTGTTCTATCAGCTCTAAGCATTTTTACCCAGTAGCAGGGAGAGTTAGAGAGCCCTGAATGTGATGGTGAGGTCTGGGCAACCCTAAAAATATGTTCGGACTAGGATACCCTTATTAGTTTCCTCTTAACTATTTTAATCACTTGCCCTCTGGAAGATTTGCCCCCCCCCCCTTCATGACCAGACCATTTTTTACTATACGGCACTGCACTGCTTTTACTGACAATTGCGAGATCATGCAACACTGTACAAAAATAAAATTTATATAATTTTTTCAAGCAAATAGAGCTTTGTTTTGGTGGTATTTGATCACCACTGGGTTTTTATTTTTTGCGCTGTAAACAAAAGAAGACCGAAAATTTTGGCATTTTTTTTCTTTTTGCGATAAAACATATGCAACAAAAAAATAAAAAAAATTTAAGTTCTTCATAAATTTAGGCCAAAATGGATTCTTCCACATGTCTTTGGTAAAAAATCTCAATACGTGTATATTAATTGGTTGGCGTGAAGATTATAGTGTCTAAAAATGACGGTATATATACTTTTTTTTTACAACTAGTAATGGCGGCAATCAGCGAATTATAGCAGGACTGTAATAGTACGGCAGGCATTCTGACACTGGCACTGTACTAATCACACTGTGCAGGGGTTAACATCTGGGGCAATCAAAGGGTTAACTGTGTGCCTAACTATATGTAAACTTTGTGCTGTGTGTTGTTTTACTAGGTGATGTGACAGTTTTTGCCTCCCTGCTTTGCAGGGTAAAAGAAATGGCACTTCCCCTATGAGTATAGAGATCTGTGTTGTTTGCCAACACAGATCTCTCTCCTGTCACTAGCTCCACCGATCGGCAGGTGACTCACCAGCCGGGACCCGCTAATCGGCATGTCAGGGAGAAAATGACAGTACGGGTAGCGCACGCTTGCCCCTTACCCACGAAAGCAATAGTCACAACCTTATGTGATTTTGCACAGCTGGCCTGCACTGTAGCAGTAAAGTTACAGTGCACAGTTGGCAAGTGGTAACTAACATCAAAATCAAACCTGGCAAAACAAATAATGTTTTGCTTTGATGTAGCCCATCATAAACCCCATTAACAGGACCTAATCAATAAAGGGGATATGTATCCAAGTCTGCTGTTCCAGCATTCACAAAACATTCCAGTTTGCAGGCTTAAGAAATTGGAACTCTTAAGCAGATATCAGACCTGTCTAATAGCATAAGGCTTATTACCTGTTGTAAAATAGTTTCGCTTGTAGACCAGTAGAATACACATTCCTGGCTGGCTATTCCTACCTACAAAGTCACCAATTTGTTAGTGTAGCTAAATCTGCTAATGCATCAAACACTGCTCTCCCCCCAGATTAACAATGCTGCTGTCTGCTGTGCTGCATGTTCTCCTTCATCCAGAGTGGGGGAATTCTAATACAGGAGGTGTGTTACTGGCCAATTCATGAGGTGAAAACAAAAACTAAAAAAAGAAAACTAATGTAGTAGCACATCTAAGGATTAGTAAGTTACAATATATCATATATCTGGTTTGGGGTTTAATACTGCTTTAAGATTTTGGGAAAACAAACATCTTGTTTTCTCCACACCAGTCATAATTTTAAACCCTGTAACTCCTCAACATGTTTATGTGAGAAACCTATGTGACACACACCATCCACAATTCTGCCAACCAGTGCTTCACATACCATTCTCCGCTGCTCATAACTGTGGAAAGGAACATATTTTTCATACACATAGAGTGGACGCATGACAACCCATAAGCATTGCCTTGCTGGGTTTGTGGCCTGTGTTCTACTTAAAATGTAAAGTCTTGCAGAGCCAGAAACCATCTTGTGACTCTTGCATTAGTCCCTTGCTCCACTTTAGTACTCTGCCCACACTGTCGTATCATTCATTCAAAGTTTCCTGTGAATGAATAGACTACAAGTACCATTAGCGACTGTGGTTGACAGCTTGTAGTTCTCAAAATATCAGCCTTTAAGGGTACTTACGAATACATTTTAGTAAGATCGAGCTTGGCATTGTACCTAGCAAGACCCCGTCTTTCTATCAACTCATCCACATAGAGCATGGCATAACCATTAAATCTGGATATTTTGTTTACTTTCCTAAAAATGTTGTAAAAGCTCAGGCTGTCATTCAGCTTAATGATGAACACTATGGTAATTGATCACTCACCAGTTCTTCTATGAGGTCTAATTTTTTATGAAATGGCTTTTCTTTGAACTTCAGGTGCCCAATAAAATCTTACAGCGTAACTAAACTACATCTGAGCACTACAAACTGAAAATACTATTTAATTAATTTTTAATGTTCAAAGAAAAATGGTTGTCAACACTCCCCTCAAGTTCAGGCAAAATAGCAGCATCATTCATTTCAGACACATTTTGAGAAATGATTGCTTGCTTTTTTTCCAACAGTTTCCAAAACAGAGAAAATCACAGCCCAGTTTTATGCCCCTTTCAGATGGGGTGGACCCATCAGCGGAGGGATCTCTCCACTGATCCCTACTGAGCAAGCAGATGACATATCTGGGTCCGCTCCACCGCTGCAAAGCAGACACAGATTGCTTTTTCCTATGAGGCAGTCATATGGAAACAGACCGCCTGCCCGTTTCCACCCGACTTTCATCCGATCTGCCAGATGGATGGGGAATGGATCCCCATCCATCTTTTTTTGGCGTACAGGATCAGATCGGATGCCGGCCCTCCAGTCCATTAAGGGTCTATGGATGGTCTGATCAGGTCCACCTAGAAAAACTGACAGGTAGACCTGATTGGACCGCCAGTATGAAAGGAGCCTTAACCCTCATAACCACACCGATGACATGCCTTACATTTCCACTAGGTGCCTTCAACTGAGGGCACTACAGTAGGGTATTCTTTGGCATCACTATGTAGACATAAATATTTCCATTTGGTCTTTGGCAAGCTTGACAAGGTCCACCGGACTGGCATGGACCAATGTGACTAGGCTTCTAGAGTCTAATAATGCTTCCACCAGATGTCCTTCTATTGTGATAGAACATATCTGCCTCCCCATCTCAGTTCCACTATGTAATGCAAAGACAGGTTTGGAAAGTTGTGACATATACCTCTTCAGGTCATATTTCATAGGAGCTCATGTAATATTGTGCAATTAGTATCCACATGTCCAGTCTTTGGCACCCCCAGCACCTAACATGTCATGTTTTCTCAAGGAAGATATTCCTTTTTGGGCTAGAAGGCCATTCATTTCTGCAAGCCAAGAATGTCTCACCACCTCCTTTGGAGCCTGTTTACCCCTTGGATAAAAAAGTACAGTCTCACCCAATGTTCATGTTTTCTTGTGTCCAAAGTTTACTGGCTTGGAGGGCAGGATGTGGAGGGAGGAGACCCTGGTAGCAGTAGGTCATTTCACAATGGCCACCGGCTTAACCACGTTCTGTATGTATTTTCACCCAGCAAGTTCCCACAGCAGAGAACAAGTGATACAAAGTCTTGAAAAATCATTGAGCTCACAGATAAATTCCTGTGGACAGCTGAAACTAATAATAAGGTCCGTCTGTCAGGTATGAAGAGGACCTAAGAATGTGAGATTTATCCCACCTAAAGCTCTATAAAGCTTCCAGGATCTTAGACCCAGAACAAAACTAATAAGGTTCTGAGAAAACAAATCTCATAAACCCTGTAGCCTCTCACCATGTGTATAGTGCCTACATGTTTCTTTACATTACTTCCAAGGTGTCCAGTATGTCAAGGGTCAGTGAGATTGTTTATCACATTGGGGTAACAAATGTGAAGTTTTTTAGGGGATGTTCCAAAGTCCAACCTTTTAAACAAATGTCATGATTTCCTTTATTGAATGCCCCAGGTTTTGGGACTCCATCTGGTACTCAGGAAACTATGTAAGAGTACATACCTTTAACTTCATGTACCTGATCATCATCACCACTGATTTAAAAATTATACTAAATCATCTGCACGAGATTACCTGAGTAAAGAAGAATAGTATACATTAAAATAAATACATTCTGTAAAGCAATATCATACTGATAGTGATATCTTGTTTCAAAAGGAACATACATAATTAATAAAAGTTTTATCTACAAACTATATTCCAGTCTTTTTTACTCTGAGATAAGTCATCAGTTTTTTTCTTCAAATTTCTAGAGACATGTAATATGCCAGGCAATACAAACTGTGCAAATTGCCAATTCCAAGCACGGCAGGGACCTTTAAAAGAATGTTGCTTCCTCTCTGCTAAAATAGACAGAGTAACAAAGTTTCAAATTAATTTGAATTACACATTCCTCAAGATGTAAAAATTAAATTAACTAAATCACCAGGGTTACTTGTATAGTTATTTTGCATTCAAATGTGATTTATACTCTGCCAGTATTAATTGTAAAAATCACCCATTCACTTCTACAGAAAATTGGAAAAAAATGTCAATAAATTTGCTTAACATGTCTGTTTTTTTTTTAAATAAATCCAGTGATTACTGTTTGGCAGTTTACAACCTTATTGCCAGATTACCATTTCCCCATCAAAAAACTATCAGCTCCTAAGCAAGCAGATATCAGTTAAAGATGTTATTGCACACCTATTACAGATGCAAACTTTGACAACAGATTCAATCCACTAAAGTGGGTTAAGGGGCTGACTTATATACACAACAACTTTGATGCAAAAGAGTAGGAATCATTTGTATGCACCAAGGAAACATCAGAGTTTAAGAGTCCACTGGTTTTTAAAGTAACCCTTGATAGCCCATTTACCAGTATCTGTGCATACAGCCTCTCACATCTCTTCTGAAACTCTGTGTAAAATCAACTTTAATGCCATCATCCCCCTTTTCTGAATTTAGTTATTATACCTTTCCCTTGGCAAAAAGCTAATTGTGCTATGTTATAACAGTGAACTGGCTGCAAATGCTAAAAATGCAGAAAATCTAAAAAAGAGGTTTGATGTCATGGTATCAGAGCAGACAAGCAAACTCTGCAATCCACAACATCCAAATTAAGAAAAGTAAAGTCAATAAGTAAAACCACTCTTTACATAGTGCTTCAGAGTTGCTAATTGAAGATTACTATAGAGCTATGTAGGAAGGGATTAACTTATTCACTTGGTTTGTCCCTCCTATCTGGTCTTCTGGTAGAACCTTTTACATATGGTGGGTGAAGTCCAAGTGATGGTGGAGAATTGTATACCTTGGAGAAGAAGGAGGAAACGGAGAGATAGGTAAAACCATGTTTGGTCCAACCATGTTGGCTTCCTTAGATATGGGCTGACACTCAGCACTGAACTAGAAAGAGTAAGAATTTATGCCAAAAGATGTGGTGCTTGGACTGTAATTATGCCTTTATTATGCCACTAATGACTGAACATAATATTATTTTAATGCTGAGTAAAAGAACAAGAAACTTGCTGCTGGCTGGAGGTATGTTCATTCCAGGAGTGCCTGAGTGGAATTGTGTAAAAAGGGCTGGTTATCACGTATCTGGTGAAGGCAGAGTAGCTGAGGGGCCTTCTATTGTATCTCCTGCCCAACACTCCTGCAGGTGGTGACAGAGAGTGAGAGGGCAAAGAGTGGAATGAATGCTGGAGCTAGTAGGCTTAACTAGATCTGTGCTGTTGCCAGGTAAGAGGAACTGGAAGCTATAGATTACTAGGTAGAAACTGGACACTGGAACAGCTGGGTGCAGAAACAAAAGACAGAAGTGAGGCCTGAGAAGCAAACCAAAGATCAGCATCAACCAGGCAGCATGATGAGTCTAAGAAGCAAGTGGGGGTCAGTAACAGTTGTCAAAACGATAACTGAACCATAGAGATGTAGCAAAGTCCAAAGAGGAAATTGGGACATACACAGGTCAGGTCACAGATAAGCAAGGACAAGCTGAAAACCATTCAACAACTTCTCTCTGTTGAGCATCAGTTTATATGGGACACTGAATGGCAAACACTGAATGTGAGGTACACAATGTAAACCTGGTCAGGCTGACAGTTGGTGGTGGCTATTGGATAGTGGTCTACTCTTCTAATAGTAAGTGGAGGACTCCTCAGTCAGAACACACAACAGATGACCTGAACAACACTGTCTAATGGGATACAGATGGACCGTGAGCTTTTCAGAGCCACAGAAGATTTGAAAGTCCTTGCAAGTGAGCAACTCCCAACCAATAAAGAAGCCAGTGCTACAGTGGGCCACTAAGTGATGACATTGTGGGATTTCAAACCCGCTATCTGTACACACAGTAAGCTGAGATGTATTTCTGTAGGATCCCAGCAGAGCAACGACTGCTAGAAGGTGCCTACAAGCTGTGACAAGAGAAAGAGCGTAATAAATAGCTTCTATCAGCTTCTGTGCACAGGTTCTGTTAGATGGGAAAGTGAAAAGAATACATAAGATCAAAAATTCCCTTTGCTCAGTAGTATCTTCTCATTAGATGTTCAATACATTCAAGCTCCTACCACAGGCTAATACATGTTAGGTGGGCAAGGCAGACAGCTACCTCCAAGTAATTCCAGCCCCCAGTACATTCTAGTAGTGGACTTCTAGGACCACCAATTGATGAAACAGGAGCCCTATTGAGCTTCAGCTTTCTTCCCCTGGCAGCATGCCTGACAAGCATGCACTGCACCTTTCTCTGTAAATATACAAATCCTAGGCAGCAGGTCTCAGAGGACAAGACTCTCTTCTCACATGAAGTCCTCCCCGGGTCAAAGCTTTGGAGTCAAACACTAGGATCCCTCACATACCCTCTCCAGGCAAAGACTGTGAGAGAAGGACAGGAAACCCTCAAACTGACATTTTTTTCAAGCAAAGCCTGGGAGGGAAGGAATCTTCTAGAAGGTGTTTTCTAAATATGTATCCCCTTCCCTAGACCACATCATTGGCATAAACCTTTCACTGGTTGGCCAAGGGGAAATATAGCAGTAGCAGGTATAATGCATACATAGTAGATACTAAGTGCAGACTTAGATTCTGGACATTAAAAGGAAAAATTAAAAAATGGCTTATTTTTCTTGCCCAACACAACCAGAAAATCTAGCATCTCTAAAACAGCAGTGATGTTGTAAAGCCTCACGATAGAGTACGCATAACTAAAAGGAATACATCCAAATGGGAAAATAGTACAGAACTAAAAAGGCTGTCTAGATTTGTGTGTGTATTTGTATGGAAGTTATACCTGATAATACAATCCCCTCTAACTGAGCGTGGAACAAAACAGCAAAAGCAAAGAGGACAAAAGCAAAATATTTTAAAATTATTTATTATTTACCTCAACATTAAAGTCTGAGTCACCTGCTCTATGTGGGTTATTCTGCAAAGGGTTGAGGTTTTGGCTTAGAGCTATAAAAGCGACTTTTGCAGATAGCAGAGAGGGGTTGATCAGACAATAACCAGGCTTGGTGCTTTCTGTTTGTTTGTTTGTTTGTTTTTTAACAAACTTTATTGAAATGTCACACAGTGACATTTCATAAAATTCTATTACCTGGGATGTGAAGACTGTGCTGAACTAGAAAAAAGCAGTGCACACCGCCCACGCACTACCACAATACAATGGTGGGAACTTGCCACATTGTCTTTCGGTGGGGGTGCGGAGGGACTGGCACCTGGTAAGAATGAACTCTTAAGAAATACCACTTTGACCACAAAATATGTGTGAGGTACCCAGGGCTTTTTTCTCAGAGAATAGGTGCAAGTATTCCCCCCTTCCAAATCACCCATTGTCTTTGCCCCCTACCCACCTCCAAGAATAAGTATCATTTTGTGGTGCTAAGTCATTTGTATAGAATTTGTTCATGATAACAAGAAAAGCAGTAAAACAGATCTCCTGCAACCAGCAACAATAGACCATCCCAGCATAAATAGATCCACCCAGAAATTATAGACCTTCACCCATCAACAATAGACCCCCTGCAACAAAAAATCCCCCAGCAACAATAGATCCACCCTAGCAAAAACAGACCCCTAACCAACAACAATAGATTTCTCAGCAGTCAGCATCAACAAACCCTCCATCAACCAGAAACAATAGACCTCTCCCTCAACAGTCGATTCCTCCCAGCAACATAAGCCCCCCAACATCAATAGATTCCCCATTCCTCCACCCAGCAATAATACACCCTCTAGCACACCACAGCACCCATCACCAGTACATACATTCAGTGCTGGAGGTGCTGGAACTGCAATTCCATGTGTTCCCACTGAAAATAAAACCCTGGATGTACTGTTTTTACCCTCTTCACCTGCAATCTTCCATTCCTGGTAAAATAGTTTTAACATGTATATGTTAAAGTGGTTGTAAAGCCTTACATAGTTTCACTTATTGCATTTCTTGCCTTAAGGTAAAAAAAATTCAGGTTAAAGTATTACCCCCTCACTCTCCATATATTCATCTGAGCCAGATCAATAGAGCCAGTGCAATGACCATCTGCATCTCTCCTTTTCTCCCCGCTATCACAGGCTTGGCTGACAATAGCAGAAGCCATTGGTTCCCACTGCTGTCAGTCAAATCATGTGATCAGGGTGAGTCTGACACCGGGGCTCAGGATTGATCACACAGGTGTGCCATGATAGAAATCACCTTCCAAGCATAAACCTGTTTGTTATTTTTTTTTTTTTAAATAAAATTGTAGACTTTATAATCACTTATTTTAAGTTTATTGTTACAAGTTTTTCTTGTTACTATAAACTTAATTTATCTAGTGATCCATGCTATTTAAATTCTTGAGTGATACATTGTCTGGCTGAAGTCTAGTTGGTGTGGTTTCAGTAGCAATATAAATGCATTGTTAGAATGCAGTGAGACATGAATCAAAAAAGGTTATGTGCTACAGTGTTCAGCAGTATTGGATCTAATCCAAGCACTTTTAAATGAATCATTGTTTTTATTGCAGAGGATTTATATACTCAATTGTCACAGTTAACTGATCCATTGCATGCCATCAACTCAGCATAACATTATCATGCTCTTTAATGATGTTTAAGCTCAGAAATATCTCATTTTAATGCAATAAATAGCACAATAAATAAAAGTCATCCTTTATTAATGTGTGGGTGTTCCAGAGGTTGATTCTGATGAAATACAAACATTTTATTTAATGGTTTATATTTCACCTTGTGAACATGTTACATGTTATGCCTGTACTTAAGGTTTAACATATAACATGTTTAGCAGCCTCTCACCTCTGCACCCCTGTTCCCCCCATGACAGTGGGCGGGGATCTTCTCTTCACACCCGCTGGCACATTTTAAAAACAGTACACCTATGTGGGGCTCCACTCACACAGCCATGTCATTCATTCACAAGAATCTGTAAATGAAAAAGCTACAAGTAATGTCTGACACCGTGGCAGACAGACTTATAGTTTGAATGGGTTGCAAGTGTATGATTAGCACGCTTGTAGTCCATTCACACTTCCTCCAACTTGCAAGCTGACAGCTAATACATAGGTAGGAGCTGAAAGATGGAGAGAGACTCTGAGATTGCACCCTCAATCTGCTGATTGTGGGTGCAATACTCTGCAGGCTATGTTTTAAAAAAAATAATAGATGTTCTGTCTCTCCAATCTAAGCATTGAAAGTGTGATCTCTGTAACTTACAGTTGTGATGAGATAGCGATAACTCCATTCTTAGTTGAATACCACAGTCAGTGACTCAATTGGATGGTATCTTGTAGATCTTGTGAAGTTTATTCCATAAACTGAGAGAATCTTACAACAATGAACATCTGATAGGTCAAAAGATCATAATGTGACCTGCTTCACGACATTAGGCTAGAAGCTGCAATGCCTTTCTGGGAAAAAGGGTGGGCTATCTATACAGCATTAACTAAACCAAAGGAAAGGGAGGAGCAGAGTCAAAATACAGAGAACACTTAAAGGCATATGACAGCCATGTGAAAAATGACAATAGATACACATCTTTTAACCAGCAAAAAATATGTATGTATTATTTTTTTAGTAAAAGGTGAACCTATCTTTTAACCATTTGCCTACCGGGCACTTTTACCTCCTTCCTGCCCAGGCCAATTTTCAGCTTTCAGTGCTGTTGCAATTTGTATGACAATTGCATGGTCATGCAATACTGTACCTAAACAAAATTTTTATCATTTTTTTGAGACAGATAGAGATTTCTTTTGGTGGTATTTAATCACCACTGGATTTGTATTTTTGTGCTAAACAAACTAAAAAAGATTGAAAAGTTTTGAAAAAAAAAAGTTTTTTCTTAGTTTCTGTTATTTTGTACATAAGTAATTTTTCTCCTTCGCTGATGTGCGCTAATGAGGCTGCAGTGATGGGCACTGATAGGCTGCACTGATGGACACTGATGAGAAGGCACTGATAGGTGGCACTGGTGGGCCTTAACAGGCATCACTTGTGGGAATTGACAGACATCCCTGATGGGCACTGAAAGGCAGCATTCATATATGGCATTGATAGGTGGCACTGATGGTCACTGATAGGAGGCACTGATAGGTGGCACTGACAGGCAGCACTGACTGACACTGATAGGTGGCACTGCTTGGCAGCACTGATAGGCAACACTGACTGGCACTGATAGGCGACACTGACTTGCACTGATAGTTGGCACTGACAGGCAGCCCTGATGGGCACTGATATGTGGCATTGATGTGCACTGGTAGGCACTGATATGTGGCATTGATGTGCACTGATGGGCACTGGTATGTAGCATTGATGGGCAATTACAGGTGGCATTGATGGGCACTGACTGGTGGCACTGATGAGTCTACACTGATCATCAGGGCACTGATCATTAGTGCCCTGATGATCAGTATAAATGTCCCCTCTGAGGAATGCCGATTTCCGGCTCTCCTCAACTCACGCGCTGTCAGAGTGAGGAGAGGACTGCCGATAACCAGCATTTCCTATTTACATGTGATCATCTGTGATTGGAAACAGCTGATCACTTGACAGAGCCAACATAATCGGCTCATCATCATCGGCGGCCCCCAGGGGCGTGCATGTGCAGTTAGAGTGTTAGGATGTAAATGGGAGGCAGTTAAAGGATAAGTTCACCTTTTTTAAAAAAAATTATAAATGTGCAAATTATATGCTGGGGAAAAAAATGTGCATGAATTATTTTTTTTCACAGGAGCCTGAAGAGCATTGCCCCCATGATCTATGGATCATGGGTGCAATGTCAGATCCCTGCACACACTAACTGCAACTCTGTTGCCCATACCTCTGTATGGGCTTTTTTTACAGAGATTTAGACAGTGTGAATGGACTACGAGCATGATTATCAGCACGCTCACGGTCCATTGAGAACTACAAGCAATCTGCCGCAGTGGCAGATGGGACTTGTAGTTTTCTCATTCAGAGGAATGACATTAATGTAAGAGTGGAGCCCAGCACAGCCTGTTTTCAAAATGTGACAGCAGGTGTAGAGAGAGCAGGGGCGGACTGACCATTTGAAAACTTGGGCACTGCCCGAGGGCCCGGGGTCAGTAGGGGGCCCAATGAGATGCCCCTGGTACCTTTTTCATAGGCTTTTTTGAGTTTGGGCAAGAACACAGGGGCCCCAAGATCCCCTATTGCCCAGGGGGCCCCATGAGTTGTCAGTCTACCCCTGAGAGAGAGCCTGCCTGTTGTCACAAGGGATCGAAGTCCAGGGGGCATATCTGGACAAGTTACTTGTTACACCCTAAATATGGGTGTAAGGTGTAACATGTTCCAAAAGGTGAATTTAGCCTTTAAGAGATGTTTATTTTAAGGGTGTTTTATTTAAGGCTGGAAGGGTATATGGTGACTACATATGCACTTAAAATAATATAAATACTTTTATTGCATCCAAAATCGAATTGTTTAGTCAGTGGCTTATTTATGATATCCAAGAGAACAATCCATGCTTCTCCAAACCAGGACAAATCATCACTAAAATGCTGACAAAATCCCATCAAAATAATATCATCATTATCATGTGCATGTGATCAGGTCTGAACAGGAACCATAGAGAACAATAGATTTTTTTAAGTTTGAGCATTTTTGGAACTTCAAACTACAAATCACTTGTGTGAATGCAGCCTAAGAATGGTGACCACTGGACACAAAAACAGGTTGCCAGAATGAAAACAGGGATAGTGACCACCTCTGGACAAAGAGAACAGTCACCAGACTGGCCACGAGTACAGTGACCACAACTGGACCCATGCAATGACCTGCCAAGCGGTGACTGGAAGTAAACTATAATTTACATTGATAAAGGCTATATGTAATATGTGATATATAGATAAAACAAAGGTCTTTAGGCTCCATGCACACTGGGCGTTTTAATAACGCTGGTAATGTTAGCTGTGTATAGTCACATTAAATACTTGAGTTTTTCAACTTTTTTTTAGCATTTTTGCATTAGTGTTTAGTGGTGTTTTGCTGTGGTTTTTCGCGTTTGTAGTTTTTAGTGGTTTTTAGCATTTTTTGGGTCCACAATTGCCATTTTCCCTCGATTTACCGTGTTTTACCACATTTTGCAGCGTTATTCAGCGTTGGAGCATTTTTACAGCTAAAAAACTCCTCTAGAAACTGACTAGTCCTGCCAGAAAACATTGATTACAGTCTATGTGTACATGAACACATAGGATAGCATGCTGGGGGGTTTACTGGCTGTAAAAAAAACATCAAAAGCCAAAAACAGCAGCTGTAAAAAAATGTCCAGTGTGCATGAGGACTGATAAATTTCTATTCTGTATTTCTCTTTGGTTCTTCTGTTTTTGGGCCTTTTTACACCTATTCAAGTTGGCTTGCAAAGTTTGTTAACATATATTGCGGAACCTGCGACTGTTCATTTCCCCAACCACATCCACGCAAAAAAAAAGATGCTTGTCCCTTTTTCCCATTGCATTGCAACATAATGCATGTGTTTTCACATTATTAGTGATAAGTCAAAAGGTAAGGTGCATTATTTACTGTATGGATGTACAACGGGGGCCCATTAGAAGTGATTGGGATTATCCCCAAAACACACACACAACTCATGTGTCCAATATATATTAATGAATAATACAAAGTACAGGTATAGCTTTCAAGCTGGCCTAATTACACTATCTGTCGGAATTTAATATTTAAAATTACATCTGACTGGTCAGGAATAGACTTTATTTCATGGCACCTTAGGGTTAGTGGCTCAATTTTTAGTTCAGTAATGGAAAAACAACTCCTCCACCATCACTATTCAGCACTATCTAAATTCAGAATATGACACCCCTCACACTTCTGGTGAACTCTCTAAAAAATTGAGTTTTTCTTTAAAGTAATGAGATTCCTCAGAGGCAAACAAACCTTTGACAGCATGTTACAACCTTAAAATTATATCATTAACATGCTTTTAACCTCTGTCACTTGAAGATGCACAGCTGTTGTACGCCTTCTGAAAGTAAATGCAAATTGGGTAGGACCATGTCCTGCACACTCTGATTACAAATAAAACTAGTAGGACACTAACTGAAATCATAAAACAAATACACTGCTAAAATCTTGTTTTAACAATTTTCATTTAAGGTTTAATTGTTATATGGGATGTTTAATCACATTAATGATCTGTAGGCCAAAAGAGAAGTATAGCAGTTCCATTATTTAGGCAAGTGCAAAATTATCATCAACCTACTAATTTATTTTCAGGCACAGCTTGAAATATGAAAAATAGCATGAATATTCAGCATAGTCTTCTAAGTTGAAATGAAGGAACGATGGGTAGTCAGCAAGCTAGCTCAACTGTGAAACCAACAAGAGAAAAACCTAACAGATAAGTGACATTTACTGACATTAATTAACTGCTGAAATTAAACTTGATATTTTAATCATGATCTGTTTACGCTGAGTTCCAAGAAACAAATGAGGGTATTTAAGTTGCAATCTTGGTTACTCTTCCAATAACATGAAATGTGAATGATGTTATTTTTGTTTGATGGAGCCGAAGTTAATTAACATGGTGTGAAAGGGTAAGATTGGATATGAAATATAATGATCCCTGGATTGAGATTTGCTTGCTTTTTATTTTTTTTTAACAAGTGTATGAAGGCATTTGATTTAAAGAGTTGTCATCTTTCATTTCTTCAGTAAGCTTTATGATTTTACATGTTAAAGGAAACCTGTGCTAAGGAAAATAATGTAGGCTTTTTTTGACAATTTTTCTTTCTGAAACTGTTACTTGCCTGTTTGACTTAAAGATCATTTGGCATCTGTGATTTCTGAGTCTCTGACTTGGAATAGGTAGGCAAACTAAAAGCTCTGAGTTTTCCCTGCGTTCACTGGCTATATACAGTATCTCACAGAAGTGAGTACACCCCTCACATTTTTGTAAATATTTTATTATATCTTTTCATGTGACAACACTGAAGAAATGACACTTTGCTACAATGTAAAGTAGTGAGTGTACAGCTTGTATAACATGTAAATTTGCTGTCCCCTCAAAATAAATCAACACACGGCCATTAATGTCTAAACCGCTGGCAACAAAAGTGAGTACACCCCTAAGTGAAAATGTCCAAATTGGGCCCAATTAGCCATTTTCCCTCCCCTGTGTCATGTGACTCATTAATGTTACAAGGTCTCAGGTGTGAATGGGGAGCAGGTGTGTTACATTTGGTGTTATCGCTCTCACTCTCTCATACTGGTCACTGAAAGTTCAACATGGCGCCTCATGGCAAAGAACTCTCTGAGGATCTGAAAAAAAAGAAATGTTGCTCTACATAAAGATGGCCTAAGCTATAAGAAGATTGCCAAGACCCTGAAACTGAGCTGCAGGACAGCGGTCAAGATCAAAGAAGCTGAGGGCACTTGCTCAGCGTCATATCGCGAGATTGTCTTTGGGAAATAGACGTATGAGTGCTGCCAGCATTGTTGCAGAGGTGGAAGGGGTGGGGGGTCAACCTGTCAGTGCTTGGACAATACGCTGTACACTGCATCAAATTGGTCTGCATGGCTGTCATCCCAGAAGGAAGCCTCTTCTAAAGATGATGCACAAGAAAGACCGCAAACAGTTTGCTGAAGACAAGCAGACTAAAGATATGTATTACTGGAACCATGTCCTGTGCTCTGATGAGACCAAGATAAACTTATTTGGTTCAGATGGTGTCAAGCGTGTGTGGTGGCAACCAGCTGAGGAGTACAAAGATGAGTATATCTTGCCTACAGTCAAGCATGGTGGTGAGAGTGTCATGGGCTGGGGCTGCATGAGTGCTGCTGGCACTGGGAAGCTACAGTTCATTGAGGGAACCATGAATGCCAACATGTACTGTGACATACTGAAGCAGAGCATGATCCCCTCCCTTTGGAGACTGGGCCGCAGGGCAGTATTCCAACATGATAACGATCCCAAAAGACAACTCCAAGATGACCACTGCTTTGCTAAAGAAGCTAAAGGTGATGGACTGGCCAAGCATGTCTCCAGACCTAAACCCTATTGAGCGTCTATGGGGCATCCTCAAATGGAAGGTGGAAGAGAGCAAGGTCTCTAACATGCATCAGCTCCGTGATGTCATCATGGAGGAGTGGAAGAAGACTCCAGTGGCGACCTGTGAAGCTCTGGTGAACTCCATGCCCCAGAGGGTTAAGGCAGTGTTGGAAAATAATGGTGGCCACACAAAATATTCACACTTTGGGCCCAATTTGGCAATTTTCACTTAGGGATGTACTCACTTTTGTTGCCAGTGGTTTAGACATTAATGGCTGTGTGTTGAGTTATTTTGAGAGGAGAGCACATTTACACTCTTATACAAGCTGTCCACTCACTTATACAAGCTGGACACTTTTGTAGCAAAGTGTCATTTCTTCAGTGTTATCACATGAAAAGATATAATAAAATATTTACAAAAATGTGAGGGGTGTACTCACTTCTGTGAGATACTGTACTTGTTCTGGGTAAGTGAGATGAAAAGTATCAGAGTCAAAGAAAGCCACGAAGATAGATTCTTCTAAAATAGTTAAAAAGTGGCAAACCCACAAACTCCTTCCCTTATATGTGTTATTTAAAAAGTTCCAGGATGCAGATTATGCAAATACATATACAGTAGCTTTTTAGGACCTATATACTGTAAATTCTGAAACACGTTAACTAAATAAAAATTCTAACCACCTGTAAATTTTTTAGTAGATACATATCACTTTGCTGAATAGTGCCTGGTGTCAATGTCAACTAACACAAGCAGATATGGTCTTCATATAACCATAATAACTGTTTAGCATTTGTCAAACTGCCCATTCCACATATCATTTTGTCATTTACCATGCTATATATTGACATTTATCTAGAACTAGAAGGGCTAATTAGAATGCCTGACATAATTCATGGAGTGTGCACAAGACAAAGGCACAGGACAGTTTTTTTTGGCACACATTGATAAAACATAACAAAATACCTTCAGTGGTATATTTTACTAACCATAATTAGCAAATAATAGAAGTTCACTGTTGAAGTGCACATATACTGCACATATACTGTACTGTAAAAGATTATTTCAGCAGCTATATTTTCCCCAAGCAACAAAGTCAAAAAGAAAAAAATAATAAGAAATATCATCCAATTATTTTCTTGATCTTCTTTATCAAGTCACATAACCAAGCTGAATTTTACTCATAACTCTATGAACTTTGTGTTTATAACTAAAAGCATTCTAGCAGTAATTTCAGTGATGTTCATTTGTGATAGTAATGTAATTTAATTTAAAAAAAGTCTTAGTATTGTAAAAATAAAAGCTTGCATGTACAAAGGACAATTGGAGACACCAGAAATATTGCTTCTAAATGCAAGGGTCAGTGCAGTCTGTCCTCAAAGCCAAACTAACAGATCAGACAGCTGCAATTTATTTGGAACTTCTTGAAGTAGGGGATTAGATCTCTGTGCCATGCTCTCACTGCTCAGCTGAAACATGCACATAACAGCATCATTATGCAGGGGTATGTAGGATCAGTCACATTCCTTTATGCACCTTTGACTGAATATGTGCCCCTGAAAGTTGTGCTGAGTTTTTCTACTCAACAGCAGCTCCTACTCCTATGAAGGGCCCCTGCTCTGACTCTCACAAATGGAGAGTCCCTAACCTTTAGAGTCCATCAATTGGAAGCAGGGTACACATGACTGGGGTTCTTATGAGTAGTACTGCTCTGTCGCTTTTAGGAGTTGCTATCTGTATGCTTAGCCAAGCATAGTACTTGGACTATCTCAAAATGGACACTAAAATACATAATCATGTATATGTCCCATTTGTTATATGACTACTAAGTTCACCCTAGTGTGGGCTGCTAAAGATGTCTAACACAAAAGCCCTGGCTGTACTACAGAGTGAAAGGTCCAGCAAACATATACATTCTACAGCATAATGCAATATCAGTGACAGAGCAGGTTCCTGGAATTTTCGGCATCAACATTAACCTCCCAGATGACTCCAATTTCCAGCTATTCTGAATACGTCCAGTACTTTGCTGCATTAGACTCTATATACTGATAAGAAAAGTGTCAGACAACACTGGCAGTCAGGGTGGAAGTCTGGAGCCTTTAAATATACAGAGGCTACTGTTATAACTAACAGTAAAATGGTGTATTGGCAGCTGTGGGCCAAACCAATAGAAGTCCTACCACCCTACTAGGCCACAGACTATATTGGCTATGCAGAAAACCATATCTGGTGCTGGAGTTTAACAAGTTCTCTTTTAAAACCTTTTCAGCTCAGTTCCCCTATCGGGTGTCGGCAACCCGCGGCTCCGGAGCCGCATGCGGCTCTTTTTCATCTTTGCTGCGGCTCCGGAGCACACTGCCCACCAGGTGGTCGGCAAGCCGCAGATCGCGAGCCACATGCGGCTCTTCTGTGTGCCGGGCGCCCGCTCCCCTCCCTCCTCAAAAATCCGGCCCGCGGAGCGTGGAACATTGGCAGCCAGGATGTAGGCGGGGCAGAGTGACGAACTCCTCTCTCGGTCCGCCCTGAAGACCAGAACGGCGCGGGAACACAGCGAGAGGAACGCGCGGAGCAAAGGTAAGTGAATTGAGACAATATGGGGGATGAATTACTGTGTGGGGGATGAATTACTATGTGGGGGATGAATTACTATGGGGGATGAATTACTATGGGGGATGAATTACTATGTGGGGGATGAATTACTATGGGGGAAGAATTACTATATGGGGGATGAATTACTATGGGGGAAGAATTACTATATGGGGGATGAATTACTATGGGGGAAGAATTACTATATGGGGGATGAATTACTATATGGGGGATGAATTACTATGGGGGATGAATTACTATATGGGGGATGAATTACTATATGGGGGATGAATTACTATGGGGGATGAATTACTATATGGGGGATGAATTACTATGGGGGATGAATTACTATATGGGGGATGAATTACTATGTGGGGGATGAATTACTATGGGGGATGAATTACTATATGGGGGATGAATTACTATATGGGGGATGAATTACTATATGGGGGATGAATTACTATGGGGGATGAATTACTATATGGGGGATGAATTACTATGGGGGAAGAATTACTATATGGGGGATGAATTACTATATGGGGGATGAATTACTATGGGGGAAGAATTACTATATGGGGGATGAATTACTATATGGGGGATGAATTACTATGGGGGATGAATTACTATGTGGGGGATGAATTACTATGGGGGATGAATTACTATATGGGGGATGAATTACTATATGGGGGATGAATTACTATGGGGGATGAATTACTATATGGGGGATGAATTACTATATGGGGGATGAATTACTATGGGGGATGAATTACTATATGGGGGATGAATTACTATGGGGGATGAATTACTATATGGGGGATGTATTTTCAGTTTTTAAAATGTGGCTGTCAAAATAAATTTCAATCGTGGTTTTGGCGAGATTTGGCTCAGTTGAAAAAAAAGGTTGCCCACCACTGACCTAAGGCTATGATTGTGATTATGAAGATACACTGTGGCCCTGATTAACCCTTTGCTTACTGGGCCCTTAAACCCCCTTCATGACCAGAGTGCTTTTTGCAATATATGCAGTGTCGGATTTGTTATAAATGTTGCAATGGTTTTGCGGCTCCCAGTCTTTTTTTTCCCTTCGGAAACGGGTCCAAGTGGCTCTTTATGTCTTAAAGTTTGCAGACCCCTGCCCTAGATGCTAGAAAAATGTATGACAGACAGAATATCCTGTTTTTGCATACTTTGGAGGCACTCTTCTTCATTTGGTTTTTGCTATGCACATTCTCTCTGGCATTTTCTATGCTTTAATCTTTGTGAATAATCTCCATGGCATGGACTGAAATATATTCAACATGGGCTGTTCATTGTAATGAGTGTTGAGGTGATGGAATTGGCATTTTCATGCAGTTTCAGTGTCCACAGAAAGGATTCTAAGTTATTTTAGCGTTTTAGGGGTGTGCTTGGGGATGTTATGTAAATTTAAGTCAGCATTCTCCAAGTGAAATTCCTACATGCCAGTTCCATCTAACAACAAAAGAATGTTGACTTTCCAGATCTCTTAACATACAACCAAAAAAAAAAAACAAGAAAATCGTGCAGCTGCATGTAGTAATTCTTCACACATTTTGCATAAATGTTTACATTTTGTAAGAGGGTTGGATAAAATTACACCATGAAGTGCTACCATCCCAATGAACTTAAAAAAGTGAGTATAAAAGGGAACTTTGTAATATAGCACTCAAGAGAAAACATTCACCATACCTAAAGTATACAAATATATAGTTTATTAATACATATGGTAATATTTCACATAGATACATAAACATTAAATAAATTTTAAAAAGATTCCAGTACAGATTATATACATTTGTTAACCTAAAACCACCAACACAAAGAGGCACCAGCCTCCTTATATTCCCTGACACTCCTACCTATTAGTTGCATCATTTCCCATGGACTCCCATGGATTTCCCAGGTACACTAATTTCACCCATGTGACTGTAATTTTTTAAATTTCATTGGACTCAACTAAAAATAGATGGCACTTTTTAAAAATAAAGATATTTGTCCTGGTTTATTAGCGTTCTGAAGTTATACATACAGTTATCAAGAATTTCTACACAAGTATGCAGTGTATGCACACAGCCCAGAACACACCCTTAAGGCGGAGGACAGATTACTCACACTGTATTTTTGTTTGCCTAATATCTATGGAATTGCCTACAGATTATTCCATCCGTCTTAACTATTTATTATGGCCAGTGCATTATAACTGTTATGTGGAACTGTAAAAGTTTATTCCATTTAAGTGCAATGAACAAGTGCTAGAGTGGTAAAGATGCCACAGTTTTAGTACTTTAAAGTGAACATTACTTTTAAATATATTAAAACAAAGTGATATTTAAATCTGTGATGTCTCAAAATCATTCAGACAAAGTCTATAGGATTAAATTGCTCATTGCCCCACATACTACCAGTTATTGCAGGCTTGTTGCCTAGAGTCTGACTTTCTACTGCCACTTTTTAGCTTGCTCACAGGTATCACATGACCCCTTTTTTTTTACAAGAGTAGTGCACAGTCTGGGTAAATCTAGAATCCACTGATCTAAATGGCTCAGTATACTATAACAATAATTATAAATGAAAAAAGCAATATCGTGGCTCCTATGAAATCAAATATAAATGTGTAATATGATTTACCAAGTAATAGTAAATACTGCCATTTTCAGGCAGTAATAGCAGCTGCCCCTATAAAGTGGATAAACACTCAGTATAACAAACTGTGAATAGATAGGCATTGGCTCAATACAACAAATATCATATGCTTGCAAAGTGCTCTCCCAACACCATGTGAATAGTTAATTGGTACAGGATTTACTGAAGTTCAAAAAATTCTTTATATATGAATGGAAATCCTATATGAGGGTATTACATAATTTTAAAAAATGCTTCTCCACCACGTGTGAGTAACAGATGAATTTCTCACTCACCAGAAGGTGTTGACACCCGTTAAGGTGGTCAAATAACGCTATGTGGTCAAGTAATATGTAGATTCCCAACTGCAGGTTCTCATGGTTCCTTTTTTTTATTATTGATTCTCCAAAAAACAGAAGGTATTGACCCGCCCCCCCCTTTTATACTTGTTTCTGAAGCGCTGGACATTTTCTTGATTTTTTGAGATTACAAGGATTGTTCACAAACAAACACAGAGGTTGTAATTATGTTTTAGAACTAGTACAGGAGGTTGAGAACAGATACTCTGAGATGTCTTTACTTCGGCAACTCCAAAGTGCACTGAGCAGGCATGAATAGTTATCTCGGACATGACCTCAGAGCGCTTCCAGAAGCACTTCTTGCATGTTTCTGGGGAGGTCAAAAGTGGTTGCACAGATGAACAAGTATCAAGCTTTGGGCCCAGATGTTTAACAATAAATGGACCCTTCAGAAACTCAGCTGTAACATGTACAGTTGTAGAGTGACAAGTTGGTTTTAGAGACAGCAAATTGTGGCACTTGATATGCAGCACTTCAAACGTGACAACTAACAAAAAGCTCACTGTATTTCACACAAATTTAAATTTTTGACACATAAAATGCTACTGCCACAAGAAGAAATAATGCAAGCTAAAACAAAATGTGTCTTTAGCAAGGTAAAGTTAGTAATCTTGTATGCAATAATCTTCTCCCTATGGGAATAAAAGAGAAGCATTGCAACATCATAGCTGGTGTATAGAAAACAGCAAGAAACTTATTAGTAAAAGTAAAGCTATTTTGTTGCTTATTAGTGTTTTATGTGTTTTCCCTAAACCAAGATTACTTTCATGCTGCCTTTCAGATGGACTCCCAGCAGACACAAACAGTCATTCTGCTAAGTTTTGTCAGTGTCTTTATTTCTGTGTTCCTATAAAGAGGTTAAAAAAACTTCATAACTTGTAAAGGAAAGGAAATGTCTATGTAAAATAATTGATTATACTATATATAGACTTTATTATATAAACATTCAATGGTATTCTTCAAATCTGGGTGGTCAAAAAATGTAGCTAGTCCAGTTATTACAAGTAATGCAATGTACAGTATAACCTGCTTGTGTACAGATCTCTCTCTCTCTGTAAGATTATTCTGGAATAATCAGGGTAGCATAATAGTTGAGACATGAGCAGTTTCATTGTTGAGTTCACTGTGTAGAACAACCATTACATTAAATAAAAATTCTGTATCGTATAGATGCGAATTGTTTAAAGTGTGTGTGGGGGTTTGTATATATTATTTATGTGTCTAAATGTCAATAAAAACTGGAAAAATTGGAGTGTTCTGAAACTTTTGACCAGTAGTTTGTGATTGAAATATATATATATATATATATATATATATATAAAAGAAAAACTATGTTTAATCCACAAGCACAAGCATGTACAGGTATACAAGCAACAGTTTAATTCTGCTGTCCTCCATCAAAGCCCAATGAGAAAGGCTGCCAGCTTTTGCACCTTTCTGTGTTTTGGGTAACTCCCTTTAAGGGTCAAAAGTCTGTGTTCTGTAACAGTTTTATCTGCTGTTTCCCAGGGTAGTAATTCGTTTTTGACTTGCACACTGTTAAAAAGCAGTTGCCTTTTTATTTACAGTATCTATACAGTAGAACAATAGAAAAAACTAATAGAAACCCTTTCGCTTTAGTGCTCCCTACACAGCATAGCAAGCATGACTACAGCTGATGGGCTTGGCAAACAAAACAAAGCAAAGCGTAGCTATATAGGCATGCTGTCTGGGAAACAGAAGGCTCTTACATGATCTCCAACAAGGTTTTCAAACACCCTGGACTAGCAGGTTGCTTAGTTTGCTCAGAGATACAATGGAAAGAAAACATCCACACAGCCTTTTAAAAATGCCAGGATTTTGAGATGTCAAAAATCAGAGCAAGATAAATCACTTCTGAATTTTTTCCGCCCTTAATGTGATGTATACTCTGTGCAATTCAATTAAAAACAAACTGAAATTGCTGTTTAGTGGCAACATAAATAAATAAATAATAAAAATAATGTGTTTTCCCCCTCTTATAATACGGGATGTGGCTGAGTTCAGAATTAGCCAATCACATTCAAACTGATGTTAAATATTAGTCAGTACGCACCTGCCATCACTGAAAGTGACTCTGTTTAAGCACATATAAAGTTCAACTGTTCTATTAGGATTTCTTTGACATTTAAGCCCCATACACACGGGCCAGACATTGGCTGGTGTGACGAACTAGGAGTGCAGAGAGAGAGAACACGGAGGCAGATCACATGAAACCTGATGTGCGGGTGTTTATTGGGGGGACTCGGGTCACAGACAATAGAAAAACTAGTCCGCAGAACAACACAAGACACCACAATGAGAAACGATTCTCAGGATGGTAAAATGGGCCAGCAGAGGGCAAGTAGTCCACAGGGTAAACAGGGTAGAGCAGTGAGGGCACAACAGGGCAGTAAGTCCTCAGCACACAGGGCAAAGGGTTCTGGGCAGAATAGTGTTAAGTCCAGCACACAAGGCAAATGTGTTCCAGGCAGAATGGGGTTAAGTCCAGCTGTAAGGGACCGCCCGGCGACACCACTAGCACTCCACTAATCAGGCGTCCCCAGCGCACGGAGTCTAAGTCCCAGAGTACTTGTTCACCAGGGCCCCTGATGGTGGGGATGGACTTGGAGTACCCCGGGACCAGGTCGTGCTTACTGAGGATACCCGTCAGTGGTAGGGGTGTTCGCCAGGGGCTCCCACGGGAGAGAGCCTGATATGAGGAGGTCTGGAGACCCCGCTGAGAGGGATGGATGGATGGATGGCTGAGCAAGTGCAGAGTCAGGCAAGCCGGGTCGGTAACGGGGAGGACAGTACGGTACAAGGCAGCGGGCAGAGAATAGTCGGGTCACACGCCAGGTCATCAACAGTAGGTCAGATCCAATAGGGGACATATGGAAGAGAGGTCAGGCAAGCAAGGGTCTGGGCAGGAGAATTCAGCAGTGGTCAGGTACAATCCGGGTCAGCAACTTACAGGTACAGGTTCAGGTTCAGGATACAGGATGCAGGACAAGGACAAGACCAGAAGGCACCGAATGACAGCTCAGGGCCGTTTAAATATCGCGCCCTGCGCTGCCATTGGTGCCCAGTGGGCGGCCGCGGCTCCTACTGCGCATGCGCGAACTTGCGCGCCTCGGCCGGCCCGGACCTAGAGCTCACGTCCCTGCACAGGGCGGCATACTGCGCCAGCGCCGGGACCATCGCGGCGGGGATCGAGGGGATCCCTGACATTGCCCCCCCCCCTACGGGCAACCTCCGGATGCCCACCCGATCTCTCCACCACGGGTGGTCACGAAGAAACCTCCGGACAAGTCTGGGTGCATGGACATTATGGGCTGGTTCCCAAGAATTGTCCTCGCGGCCATAGCCCTTCCATTTTATAAGAAATTGGGTCTGGCCCCCCCTTCTTCGGCACTTCAGGATCGTTTCCACCTCATATTCTTCTTGTCCCTCCACCGTTAAGGCCTCCGGAGGTCTGGATTCTCGTTCTGGGAAGGCATCCGGGATCACAGGTTTAAGTAAGGACACGTGGAAAACAGGATGAATTTTGAATGTTTCAGGAAGGATAAGTTCATATGTTACCTCGTTGATCATTCGCTTCACACAAAAAGGCCCCACGAATTTAGGTCCCAATTTCTTCGAGGGACAAAGCATTCTTAAGTTGGTTGTTGCCAACCATACCGTATCCCCAGGCTTCAGCACCAGATTCCCCCTTCATTTCTTGTTATAAGCATTCTTGTTGTCCTCCTGGGCCCGAGCGATGGCTTCCTGTAGTACTTTGTTGTTCGAGGAGAAGAAGTTTAATGCGTCTTGTGTTGCCGGAACTGGGCATTCAGAGACCAAATCAGGAAGAAAGACAGGGTGAAATCCGTAGTTAGAGAAGAACGGAGATTGCCCTGTTGCTGAATGGCTTGCGTTGTTATATGCAAATTCCGCTAAAGGTAAAAGTGGTAACCAATTATCCTGAAGGAAGGACGTGTAGCAACGCAAGTATTGTTCTAGGGTCTGGTTGGTCCTCTCGGTCTGTCCGTTGGTCTGAGGGTGGAAAGCAGAGGAGAGGGATAACTTGATATCCAGGGCCTTGCACAGGGCCCTCCAAAATCTAGATGTGAATTGGACCCCACGATCCGAGACAATGTCCTCCGGGACTCCATGTAATCTTACGATTTCCTGGATGAATATTCGCGCAGTCTCGGACGCAGACGGAGTCTTCCTTAATGGTACAAAGTGAGCCATTTTCGATAATCGATCGATGACCACGAAGATCGCGGTGTGTTCTTGGGACGATGGGAGCTCGACTATAAAGTCCATCGCGATCCTTTGCCACGGTCGTTCAGGAATCGGCAAAGGACGCAGCAGTCCCCAAGCCTTGTTCCTCGATGGCTTGTTTTTCTGGCAGATGGTACAGGATCTTACATAGAGTTTACAATCCTTGGCCATACTTGGCCACCAAAAAGAGCGTTGGAGAAGCTCCAGGGTCTTGGCTGGGCCAAAGTGTCCCGCCATCGGGTGGTCATGGCAATGTCCCAGGACAAGGGTCCGGACTTCTTCAGGGACCATGACCAACCCATCCTTCCATAGGAGTCCCCCCTTGTTCTGGAGGGACACACCAACTGGGACTGACGCGGCCGTGGATGCCTCCAATAGCTTGGACCGAAGGTCCGCCTGGAGCGGCAAGAAATTTCCTGAAGACAGAATCGTATCAGGTACCGGATCTTCTTTGGAGTCTTCAAACATGCGAGATAGTGCATCGGGTTTCGTATTCTTGTATCCGGGCCTATACATGATGTGAAAAATGCCCATCTTGCCTGCCGTGGGCGTAAGCGTTTGGCGGTCCTCAGGTACTCAAGATTTTTGTGATCTGTGAAGATCAAGATGGGGTGCGAGGCACCTTCTAGCAGGTACCTCCATTCTTCGAGTGCTGTTTTGATGGCCAACAACTCCCGATCGCCGATATCGTAATTCTTCTCGGCTGGGGTAAGTTTCCTTGAGAAGAACGCTACGGGATGGAGCAATTCTTTGGTGCCCTTTCGCTGGGACAGGATGGACCCCACCGCATTCTCTGATGCGTCTACTTCCAAGATGTATGGCAGGGCAGCGTCCGGGTGGCCCAGAATGGGTGCCGAGGTAAAGAGCTTCTTCAAGGCCTCAAAGGCTTCCTGAGCCTCCGGCGTCCATCTGAACCGGGTTCCAAGCTTGGTCAACTGAGTTATGGGGGAGACCAGACCCGAGAAGTTCTTAATGAACTTCCGGTAGAAATTTGCAAAACCGATAAACCGCTGGACGCCTTTTTTGTCCGCGGGTACCGGCCACTCCAAAATCGCAGAGACTTTCTGAGGGTCCATTGCGACCCCCGCGGTGGAGATAATCAACCCCAGGAACGTAATGCTAGGTTGCTCAAAGCAACACTTATCTGCCTTGGCGTATAACCCATGCTGACATAACCGCCCCAACACCCTTGCCACATGTATCCTGTGATCCTTCAGGGAGGATGAGAAAATCAGTATATCGTCTAGGTAAACGATAACAAAAATGTCCAGGTAATCCCTAAAAATATCGTTTACAAAATGCTGAAATGTGGCTGGTGCATTGCACAGGCCAAATGGCATGACCAGGTATTCAAAGTGCCCAAACCGGGTACGGAACGCAGTCTTCCACTCGTCCCCCTCCCTTATGCGAACTAGGTTGTACGCCCCCCTTAGATCAAGTTTAGTAAAAATGACCGCAGCCTTCAGGCTCTGAAATAACTCTGGCACCAATGGTAATGGGTAACGATTTTTAATCATGACCCTGTTCAGCTCCCGGTAGTCAATACATGGTCTCAGAGATTTGTCTTTTTTTTCCACGAAGAAGATCCCCGCCCCTGCTGGTGAAGTGGAGGGACGGATGAACCCCTTCTGGAGACTGTCCTCTATATATTCCTTCAGGGTCCCCAATTCAAGTTCAGATAGGGGAAAAATTCGCCCAAAAGGGATCTCAGAGCCGGGTAACAGGTCGATGGGACAGTCATACGGGCGGTGGGGGGGCAGGGTATCTGCTCCCCGTTACTGAACACATCCAGGAATTCATGATATGCTGTGGGAATAACCTGTTTCAGATCAGAATCCCCCTCGGAGCATAGGAGGACCTGGGGGCCTGCCGGGCCTGAAGTGCGACAGTGTTCCTGACAGTATGGGGAAGGGAACAAGATTGACCCGGTTTCCCAGTCAATTTGGGGGTTATGGGCCCGTAACCAAGGGAGCCCCAAAATGACTGGGAAAAGAGGTGACGCAATGGCATCCAGGCGGAGGAATTCCTGGTGTTGGTTGGCAATGGTAGTGGCAATGGGGGGAGTTTCCTGATTAACTACTCCTGATTTTATCTGGGAACCATCGGCCAAAAATATGTTAAAACCCCTCTTTCTGGGTTGGAGGGGAATTTTCTGCTGACGAGCAAAGTTTAAATCCAGAAAACAACTGCATGCCCCCGAATCAATTATGGCTGTCACTTCCACGGTCCTTTCGGGAAGCTGAAAGGAGAGGGGCACAACTAAGTATTGGGAAGGACTGACATTGCCAATAGACAAAGAAGAAAAAGAGGTACACTTACTCATTTTCTGAGGGCAGGATCATACCATATGACCGGCTTCCCCACAGTAGAGGCAGAGGTTCTGAGAGCGTCTCCGCTGGTGTTCTTCTGGCGATAATTTGGGCTGAGCCAGGCCTAGTTGCATGGGTTCTGGAACATCTCCTGGAAGTGGATTCTGGATACTTGGTCTGGGTGGTTGGCTGGGGCCTAGGAATGGACCCCAGTTGTTTCCACGACCCTGGCCGGACCTCTCAAACCTGAGTTCCCGCAGTCGTCGGTCAATCTTTATCGTCAGGGCAATTAGGTCCTCTAATGACTCGGGAACCTCTACCCGGGCAAGCTCATCCTTTAGGGGTTCTGATAGCCCCATGCGGAACTGGTGCAGCAAGGCAAACTCGTTCCAGCGAGTGTCCCCCATCCAGCGCCTAAAATCTGAGGCGTATTCCTCTGCCGCCCGACGGCCCTGTCGGAGTGTGTATAAGATTGCTTCGGCAGAAGCAGCCCGGTCATCATATAGGATGGCCATCGCCTCAAAGAAGTCCTTGACTGTTCCTAGGTGTGGGTCATTGTTTCCCCTTAGCCGATGGGCCCAATCTTGGGGTTCACCCTGCAACAGTGAGATTATAAATCCCACCTTCACTGATTCAGTCAAAAAGGTACGGGGTTGAAGTTCAAAAAATAGGAGGCAGGACTCACGGAACGACCTGAAGCGTGTGCGGTGCCCGTGGAAACGCTCCGGTAAGGGTACCCGGGGTTCCGCCATAGGTAGCAGGGCGGAGGCCCCTGATGCTGGCTCAAGAGCCGCCGGGGGTGCAGAAACCGAGGCCTGTGGGGCTGGGACAGATAGGGAGCAGGTCTGGAAGCGGTTTTCCAGCTGCATACATTTATCTTGCAGGGCTGCTACGGCCTGCGTCAGATTAGATAGATGCCTGCAAATTTCTTGCAGCGGGGAGGGCCCTCCTCTAGGTTCAGTCATGGCCTTCTGGTACTGTAAGGGACCGCCCGGCGACACCACTAGCACTCCACTAATCAGGCGTCCCCAGCGCACGGAGTCTAAGTCCCAGAGTACTTGTTCACCAGGGCCCCTGATGGTGGGGATGGACTTGGAGTACCCCGGGACCAGGTCGTGCTTACTGAGGATACCCGTCAGTGGTAGGGGTGTTCGCCAGGGGCTCCCACGGGAGAGAGCCTGATATGAGGAGGTCTGGAGACCCCGCTGAGAGGGATGGATGGATGGATGGATGGATGGCTGAGCAAGTGCAGAGTCAGGCAAGCCGGGTCGGTAACGGGGAGGACAGTACGGTACAAGGCAGCGGGCAGAGAATAGTCGGGTCACACGCCAGGTCATCAACAGTAGGTCAGATCCAATAGGGGACATACGGAAGAGAGGTCAGGCAAGCAAGGGTCTGGGCAGGAGAATTCAGCAGTGGTCAGGTACAATCCGGGTCAGCAAAATACAGGTACAGGTTCAGGTTCAGGATACAGGATGCAGGACAAGGACAAGACCAGAAGGCACCAAATGACAGCTCAGGGCCGTTTAAATATCGCGCCCTGCGCTGCCATTGGTGCCCAGCGGGCGGCCGCGGCTCCTACTGCGCATGCGCGAACTCGCGCGCCTCGGCCGGCCCGGACCTAGAGCTCGCGTCCCTGCACAGGGCGGCATACTGCGCCTGCGCCGGGACCATCACAGCGGGGATCGAGGGGATCCCTGACACCAGCACACAGGGCAAAGGGTTCTGGGCAGAATGGAGTTAAGTCCAGCACACAAGGCAAAGGGTTCCCGGGCAGAATAGGGTTAAATCCAGCACACAGGGCAAAGGGTTCCAGGCAGAATAGGGTTAAGTCCAGGACACAGGGAAAAGTCCTTGGCACAGGGTGGCACTAAGGTACAACAGGCTTAGTCCAGAGTCAAAAGCACCAATACAGGCCCAGGGAGTAGCAGGCCGCATAATGATACAGCAAAGACCGGGGCACAGGGCAGCAATTCAGGGACTCACCAGCCAGCAGTGGCCTCAGCAGAGTTATTCTGGGCAGATAGGCATGGAGAAGGAGGTCCAGCGGGCAGACTCCTTGTGGGTCTTCGGAGGGCTGCGTGTGCTAGCCGAAGCTTCAAGACCATACAGGTAGCAGTTGGTGGAAGAGCACCGGAAAGCCACACAGACAATGTAGAACTACAAGTCCCAGCCATACAAAAGCAAAGCACAGCCCATACAGATCTGTTTCAGCAGTTTAATGCATCTCCTAGCAAGGCCTGCAGCCATGAGCTCCTCTGTCCATCACTGACTTAAACTCTGCACACTTTTCTGACTCTTTCTGCAAGCATAGGGACATTATATTGTCCTTTCCATTCTACAAAACCAAACACCTGGTGCCGTCACATCTGGCTTTTCCCAGCTGCAGGACACCATGCTGTCTGTGCCTCCTGCTGCAGATCAACCTCATCTCCCACCCCCTGCAGGACACAGGAACTCATAGATTTAATTAAGCAGAGAAGCTGACTGCTTGACACACTTGTTGATTTCAACAAAACAGCACAAAACTAAAATAATATTTCTGCTCTCCATCACAGCCAGTATCGAATGATTCAATAGAAACCCACTGACATTTAGCCCATGTGTACACAGCCTGTTGGACAGAAACCGGCAGAATGGGCATGCTGGAAAATCAGCATCCGATCGGTATCACTGTTGGCAGCCAATGACTGGGACCACTGACTGGTGTGTTCTGGTGTGTGTGGGGGGGCAGTCTCTCTGAGGCTCTCTGAGGCCCTGAGGAAGGGGCAAGTCCCAAAACACGTTAGTCTACTGGAGGTCCTGTGTCCCTGTGGGGATTACCGCATCCGGCAAACCGGACATTGCTGTTCTTTATGATGAGCCTTTTTAACATTGTATTTTGTGAGTATATCACTATCTGCTACTTTTATCAATAAATGTCATTAGGTAATGCACTAGGCCGGTGCTCCCTCTGTTTGTTTTCTTTTCGTCTGGGGTTTGGGGTGGTACACCAAGAGAGGCTGGATAGCTCTCCAAGCAGAGGAAGATCCTTCTGAGCACTTGTATATAGTTCCAGGATGTTGTCCTCAGTGCAACAGTTCCTTGGGCATTCCATGTATTTCTTATCCCTGTCTATGGTATCATCCCCTAATAAAATCCAAAAAAACAAGTTCAAGGACTGTTTACTGTCTCTGGAGTGCAAGGCTGGAAGGAAATGTGGGTTGCCTGACTGTGCAGGACTATAGGGGGACCCAAATCTTCGGCAACTCCTAAGAGGGTAGTGCTACATTTCATATGTGTGGGCTTTGGAGTAGAGTGGGACGGAAGCCTTTTCTTATTAAGAAAAAAATCATAGCCAGGTATGTTTTGCAAAACCCTACATCATGTTTGCCAAGAGTATGTGGGAAAATGTGTTATGGTCTGACCAAGACTGAACTTATTGGCAATAATTCCAAATAGTATGTTTGGCACAAAACACTACGCTGCGCATCACCCACAAACACCATACACACAATGAAGCATTATGCTTTGGGGCAATTTTCCTTCAGCTGGATCTAGGGTTTTAGTCAAGGTGGGGGGATTATGAAGAGTTCCGTATATCAGTCAATCAGTGCCATTTCTAACCCCTCCTATCAAAACAAAAAGGGGTTGCACATATATTAATTTCCAACTTTTATTTCACTTGTTTCTATCCTACTTCTATTAATCTGAATGATATTTAAGACTGTAAATTTACAGTACTTGTGAAGAATCCTATACATTTGCTTCCTTACTGCTGTGGCACACATTTCAAAGAGCCTGCCTTCTGATCTACAGACATGATGAGAGGAGGAGTTTCAGGAGGCGATTCAACACAGGAATCATTGCTGGCATGCAGCAAGGTACCAGCAGAGGAGAGGCTTCCAAACATGCTGGGAATCCAAAAGGTTGTGGAAAGAGATAGCCAGCAGACAGGCAGCACTCACTTCAAGTAAGCTTAGTTTGGAATTTCAAAAATAACTATTATTTGTATTACTATTACAATGCTGATGTTATAAAATTAAAGTGTATGTTGTGACCATAGGTCGCCTTTATATTCACAATGCTATAAATAAGAAATAAGATAACCCGACAATACCCAATCACACTTTAGAAGCTTGACATTAAAGCAGAACTATGGTCAAAGAGAAAACATGTTATGTAGTTCCCAATAACATAGTTTTAATAGGTTTTGACCCTGCCAGTAGACCATTTGATTTTCATCTTCCTTTAGTAGGATGAGAACTCTGTAGTGAAATCATCAAAGGATTGTCTCCCTGGGGATATGTTGCTTGCATGGATTGTCGAACAAGTTAAAGTCCAACTCTATCTTATACTTTTAAGCTGTTTCAGAAACTCTCTTTTTATCTTTGTTTTTTAAATACACGACCATAGCAAATGACCCTGGCAGTTTGATCATACCACTCTAACTGTATGACTTGTCCAAGCTGTTTAATTAGTCAAAACCCCCGTAAATGTTGTTTTGTTTTGGACAGCTTGGTTTGCATGTAATTATGGTAAAACATATAAATAAAGGAGGTGAAATTAAAAAGAAGGGTATATGCTATCATTGCAAGCATTAATCACATACCAGGGGCGGACTGACAACTAATGGGGCCCCCGGGCAATAGGGGATCATGAGGCCCCTGTGTCCTTGCCCAAACTCAAAAAAGCCTATGAAAAAGGTACCAGGGGCATCTCATGGGGCCCCCTACTGACCCCGGGCCCTCGGCAGTGCCCGAGTTTCCAAATGGTCAGTCCGCCCCTGCCACATACTGTTACCAGAATACAATGTGTTTCACTATAGATGCCTTTTACACTCTTTTTGGAATAAATCAATGATACAGTAAAATTATCAACTCTCGGGATATAGAAATGAGCCACCTCAAAAAGATGAGAGTTGCTAAACATAATGCACAATGAATTTATATCAGTTAATGGCATTCGTAGTGGCAATTTGATGTATGTTTCTCTTTTTTTGTGGAGGAATTTCAGTCTTTCAAAGTGTTGCCACGATAAATAATTACATTGTTGTATCTCCACAAATTTTCATTCAACATACTGGAGACTTGCGCTGAAAGTCTATTTATAGGGCAATAGGAACAAGCAGTAATGAAATTCTCCCCAAAATGCTTACGGACAACATAAAAATCTGACAGTGGGTTTACACATCCAGAACCAAAAAAAAAATTCAGCTGCAGTTGAGCTTGAAATCTTATCAGCAGTAATCATTACATTTACCTATATACTATCATTGACAAAGGAAGATTTCCTTCTCCCTACCAAACTGAATAGTGAGATCATTCTTTCCATATACTAAAGGAGGGGATACTACATACTCAGAGAAGTCTGTTGATACATTGACTGCTTATAAAGGTCAGTGTAGGAAAACTCTAACAATTACTAGGCAGACAATATGGTCCAGAGTACATGCCAAATTGATTGTCAATAGTAATAAGCAAATTGTTAAAAAAAACAGACAAATCAGAAAATCTGGGCACTTAGATTCCCTTGAACCCCCTGCAGAGAATCATACAATTCATGAATCATGACTGCATGGATTCCTAAATTATATAAAGAAACACCTCTCATGTGTGACTATAATTGGTCACGCTGATCCATACAATGATACAAAATTGAAAAAAGGTTACCAGGGTAAAAAAGTGCCCCATTTGTCAGATACATAATAAAACAGGTAAAACCCTAGGATTCCCAATATCTGTATTTTAAATATTGTGACCTGTACTAGGGTGCTCCCTAGTCCAGCCACAGCAAGGAGGATAGTCTGCAGAAAGAGACTGGGCATCTTAGTCTCTCAGTACTAATAAACTGCAGTCAATGTAAACACCATAGAGTGAATATAAATTCAAAAATAAAGTAGCCATCCTACAGAGTCATACATCATTACATCTACATAGTCTCATAACCCCTGTGGGATTTCCATAACTGTTGTAGTCATTACATATGAAGGTAAGTAAACTAATACTCAAACTCCACCAGTTCTAACATTGCTCATGCATATTTGTCTGTTCAGACATCTTTATATTAAACATGAAGTGATGTGAGAAGTAATCATGCCAGGCACTGTCCTGGGCAATAGTAACTAGCCGTCACCTTTAAAATTTGCACTGATGCCCTTGAACAATAATACACAGTGGTGGAGATGGTGGAGTCTGAGTACTAGTCTACATTTCACCATGTGTGATTGTCTACAGTTATGAATATCCTACACAAGGTTTTTGAGAATATGTACTGTACATATAGTAAAGGCTATGTTTGAATCTTAAGGGTGTCTGCTTTGTGCATGAATTTTATATTCACACTCAGATGTGAGAATGAATCTTCCCTAACTGACGATCTCATGATTTTCCAAATTAATAGATTGCTATCACGCTTCAGAAAAAGTTTTTGAGTTTCTTTCTTTCCATCAGCTCATTGCTGGAAAATTTTTTCAATTACACTTGATTACCAGAGCAGAGGAACAATTATATTGCTTGTGCACTGGTTCTGGCACATTTTTAAATGTGAGGTTTTACCTATATAATTGTATGACTGTTTGGACTCCAAGGGACACATAAAATGCACAAAAACATTGCTATGACCAATATTTCTGTGAGTTTTGTATTGCTTCCATTGCTGCAAGTTTTATTTCAACTAAAATCTAAAATAAATATCTTCAAATACAGGAAATAACAACATGCAGTGCAAAAAAAAATTTGATATTTTCAAAAATTCCGAGCTACCATGCATCTTCTCCACACTTCATATGCTATTCCAAAGAGCCCCCAAAGTTCTTATCTTGGAATACAAAATGATCAGCAATTATGTTGTAAGAATCTGAGAGTGGGAGTGTTATTTTAGTTTAGCAAAAGACACTGGGCAAGGCTGACAATACTCAATCCACAAAAATGTTGGTGTTGTTTTGTCATGTATTTTTCTGCACTTGTGAGGTTTTTATTGGGACATGTAAATGTGTATGTCAGATAGAGCCATGACACCCATGAGGCCAACTGAAGCAGTTGCCTCAGATGGCAATCATGAAGGCACAGTGGGGGGCAGCGCTGAGACTGGAGTATTCATACTGGACAGCTCAGTAACCTGAACCTGGTAAAACCACAGATTCAGGGTTACTAAGTTCCTTTCCTGGCTACTACGACTTCCTGGCAAGGACAAAATCAAAGAATCTTCAGTAATGTGGAGTGATGCAATGCCTGGAAAAAGTGCAGGTTCAATGTCACTAACAACAGGACTGCAGGCCTGGTAGGAACCCTTGTCCAGTGTCACCAAGCCTGTACTTTAACAAGATGTATGTGTGTGTGTGTAAGCGCACACGCATACAGGCAGCACTACCACCCAGGGAAGCTTAAAAAATGGAGGCCTCAGGTGTCATGGCCCTGATTGCAGATTTGTACTGCTTTTTTGTTATTTTGCCTTGACGTACACTTAGCAATATTAGTAAATATTCAGTTTAAAAGCATATCATAAAAGAGCAACTAGATGTTCAGTAATTTATTCTTTAGATAAAGTTTAATTTGGTAAGTCTGCCGGTGTTGGGATTAATATAAGCATATAATACAAAATTCACTCTAAGCACCGTCTAGCTTAGCTATATAGTGTCCAGGCACAGACAAATGTCAAGATCTCAAATTCTGTTGCAGCTACTATGTGGTTCTTTGAAAGAGTGCCTGATTTAAAATAGAAATCTGGACAAAACTTTATTTCTAATTTTGGATAGAGTAGGGAAGAGTGAAAATCTTTATTAGTTTTTCTTATTGCTGTCTGTGTCTTCTACTCACCTAATGTCCTAATGACTATTGTGACTGGGAAATAAAGTAAAGAGAATCTAACTGTTTACACATAAAAAGTAAGAACTAAATCAATGTGTCTGCATGTCTGTTGGAAAGGAAGTGTGGGAAAATCCCCATAACTTGTGACACAGAAAGCAAAATTTATAATAGGTCCCAGCCCTTCCTCATCACATTCAATATATCTAAATTCTAACAAGTGGAGAGTCTGGAAACAAATATCAAATTAGATTTCCATTATGTTCACTTATATAACCCTAATAATCCCCTATTTCTAACACCTAACCTTAATCTCACATTTAGCCCTATCCCTCCCTTTTAACACTGAAAACCCAACTTATCCTTATGAAACTCTGTTTTAAAATGTAAAAAAAATATTTTCATGTATGCAAACCTTTTTTAAAATATCTTCTATTGCTCTCAACCTCCCTCAAATCTCCAAATTCCTTTTTTTTTTCGCTGCTATGATCTGACTTCCTGTTAGACGGTGGTTACAATTGTTCTTTATGGTCCCACTGTATGTAAGAATGTAGCTATCCTCTCTTGCATACAGATAACTACGGGCTATGTACTATTGAATTTGTAGAGTACATAGAGCAATGCACATGATCACAGTAATGTGCACTGCTTCTTCTAAACTAGTGGTTGTCAACTTATGAGCTAAAGGGGGTTTCAAATGCAGCCCCTGACATCACCAAAGGGCCACACATAATGTTCAATATTTGTACTGCTTGAGAGGACTGTCAAAAACTGCAGACCTACAGTGGGTATAGAGAAGAATCACCCCCTTTAAAATAATCACATTCTGTTGCTTTGCAGCCTGAAATGAAGGCAGACACAGTTTTTGTTTTATCCAGCTCTATTTACTCAGTGAAACTTACAACATCCAAGTGAAAGATATAACACCAACATGTCAGAAAAAAATAAAAAAAAAAACATCAAAAATAGAATCACTGAGCTGGAAAAAGGATCACCCCCTCCTAAAAATGACTTGTAAACTCAATCAGGTGTTGTTAATCACCTTCTCAATTGTACACAAAGCCATTTGACTTTCAACTGTGATCAGCTGCGGCCATTTTGATTAGCTCAGCATGAAAAGAGGTTTCCTGGAGCACTTCATTCCCTGGCAATGCAACTGAAGCAAACAAACAATTATGGATGGCAGGGCACTATCAAAAGACCTCTGGGAGAAAGTTGTGGACAGGCACAAATCAGGAGATGGATACAAAAAACGTTCAAAGGCTATATCAATGCCTAGAAGCACAGTGAAGTCTAATATTAAGACGTGGAAGGTATTTGGTACAACACAGACACTCTCTGGACCAGGACATCGCTCCACACTGGATGATAGAGCCAGGAGGAAATTGGGCAGAGAGGCAGCCAAGAGGCTTACAGCAACTCTGAAGCAGTTGCAGAAATTTATGACAAAGAGCGGTCATTGTGTGCATGTGACATCAATATCATAAATTCTCCACAAATGTGACTTGTATGGGAGGGTTGTAAGAAAAATCCACTCCTCAAGAAAGACCACATGCAGTCACAACTGAGCTTTTCCATCTCAGCATCCAAATAACACCATTCGTACAGTAAAGCATGGAGGTGGTAATATCCTGTTATGGGGTTGTTTCTGTGAAGCAGGGACTGGAGCACTTCTCAGGATAGAAGGAAAAATGGATGGGGCAAAATACTGTTAAATTCTTCAGGAAAATCTGCTACCCTCTGCCAGAAAGTTGTCAATGGGAAGAAGGTTTACCTTCCAACATAACAATGACCCGAAGCACACAACAAAAATGACCACACAGTGATTGAGTGAGAAAAAGGTGAATGTCCTTGCATGGCCTACTCCGAGCCCAGACTTAAATCCCATTGAAAATCTTTGGAATGACTTGAAGACTGCAGTCCAAAAATGGTCACCATGAAATTTAACTGAATTTGAGCAGCTCTGCAAAGAAGAGTAGGCAAATATTGCAAAGTCTAGATGTGCAAAGTTAGTAGAGACACATTCCAACAGACTAAATGCTGTAATTAAAGGATAAGTTTACCTTTTAACAAAAAATAATAAATGCACATTTTTTGCAGATAAAAAAAATGCGCATTTATTATTTTTTGTTTCTGGAACCTCAAAAGCATTGCACCAGTGATCAGCAGATTGCCGGTGCTATGAAGGTCTTCCTCTGACCTGTCAGTGTATCTGCTTGCTCATACATCCTGTACGGGCAGGCAGATACTTACTGACTGGAAGGCTCAATGAACTACCATGGCGCTATGGAGTGCCATGGTAGTTCATTGAGAATCACAAGCCGACAGCCTCCAAGGCTCGTAGTTTGCCCATTCACAGAATACTGTGAATGAGTGACGTGGATGGGAGCAGCACGCGGCCATGTTTTTTTTTAATTGTGACAGCTAGCGGAGAGGAGAAGATCCACGCTAGTTGTCGGAGTGGGGGCGGGGGTGTGGGGGCTAGTTTGTTTATAACATGTTACATGTTACACCCTGAATATAGGTGTAACATGTAACATGTTACGAAAGGTGAATTTATCCTTTAAAGCAAAAGGTAGTTCAACAAAATACTGGCATAAAGGAGTGATCCTTTTTCCAACTCACTGATTCTGTTTTTGAATTTTTTTAAACTTTTTTTTCTGACATGCTGGTGTTATATCTTGCACTGTGTAAACACAAACTGTGTCTGTCTTCATTTCAGGCTGCAAAGTAACAACATGTGATTATTTTAAAGAGGAGGGGGGATTATTTTCTATACCCACTGTAATAGGGAAAATAAGGGTCAGATAGTGTGGGCATGCTACTTTTTTGCCTGGGGTATGCTACAGAAGACAAAATGAACTGGGAACATGTCACATGAGGCTAGTAGCATAGCTCCCAACTGTCCCTGATTTTGAGGGACTGTCCCTCCTTCAAAACAAAGTCCTTCTGTTTCCCCCTCATTTGTCCGTCATTTTGGTCTGATCTATATAGTTGTATATAAAATGCACTACTTAGCTATCAAAAAGTGTTTTACAGTACTAACCCTTTCATCCAGTTTCCAAATTGTTGCATTTGTAAACTTTAAAAGATATATATAATATAAAGAAATAGTAGTGGTAAAAATGCACTTGTTGGTTTAATCTAAAAATTTTTGTACAATTCTCCCTTAAGAGGGCATGGTAGGAGATGTGTCCTATGCCTACATACTTTTGCTAGTAGGTGTCCCTCATTCCCATTTCAGAAAGTTGGGAGGTATGCTAAAAGAGATCAGTGCTATTACCCTAATCAATGTTCCCACTACATACGGCTGAAGTCTGAGGTTTAACATTTAAACCTTAACACTGTTGTCTGAATGTCTGCCCTTGTATGATTTTTATTTAGATGGAGATGATGCATTTTGATTAGTTTGTATGGAACTATGATATTGGAATAGCCTAAACAGTTCATTGCTTGTGTGCTCCAAATCTGCAATCTGCTCTTACTCTGGAACTTCATTGTAACAGCAAAGTGTAAAAACAACATCTGATCTGATCTTCATTGTAACAGCAAAGTGTAAAAAAATACATGATCACCCCCTTGGAGTAGTACAGTGTTACTATGGTGACACTGAACTACTCCGATAAAAGTATTTTAAAAAAGTATAAATTAGTAATAAATAAGTAAAAACAAATGTCAAAAAAATAAAAAAAGTTTAAAAAACTGAATAAATTTTTTTTTTTTTTTTTAATACTGTCAACAGTCAGTGTCCCTGGTCTCTGCCACATCAGTCATATGATGATGCTGTACTGCACTGGTGACAGTATGTAAAAAAAAACAAAATTGTGAAAAAAACCATTATTCCATTTTTTCATTCTCAAAAAAATTGTGACAAAAAATATTACATCTTCAAAAAACTCGTCATGCCTCTTACTAAATGCCTCAGACTGTCCACTTTCCAAAAAGGGTCATTTGGAGAGAATTTGTACTGTCCTGGCATTTTAGGGCCTCAAGAAATGAGATGTCAGTACATCAGGATCAAATATGTACACCGTAGTTTGTAGACGCTACAACTTTCACACAAACCAATCAATGTACACTTATTGGGATTTTATTTTACCAAAGATATGAAGCAGAATACATTTCCGCCTAAATTTATGACAACATTGAGTTTATTGGATATGTTTCATGATAGAAAGTAGAAATTATCATTTGTTTCAAAATTTTCTGTCTTATTTAATTTATATCGCAAAAAACAAGTGAAGTCGTGATCAAATAAAAGAAAGATCAAATAAAAGATCAAAAGAAAGCTCTATTTGAGTGGAAAAAATGATAAAATGTTCATATGGGTACAGTATTGCATGACCATGCAATTGCCAGTTAAAATAGTGCAGTGCTGAATAGCAAAAATTGGCCTGGTCATGAAGGGGGTGAAACCTTCCAGCTACTCAAATATATATATATATATATGTATAAATTACAACAAACGGTAACCACAAAAATTAACACCTAAACTGAACTGATAGCTGGTAACAAATCCCTCCCCCTCCCACTATCCTTAACCATTAACTCCTAACCCCTGATTCTAAGCCTAAGAGTTCAATACACCAGTACATATAATATTTGTCAACTCACAACTACCTTTACAGACGGCACTCTTTCTGTCAAACACCAGAGTTGTTAGATTAAATATCTGGTCCTGATAAAAAAAAGATGTAATTAATTAAGCGATTTTTTTGTGTTAATATGCTAATTAGGCTTTTCCACTTGCCAGAACAAATAATACGTGGAAGTGAAGGTTTTAAAACATAGACATAGCACTTCAAAGCGTTACAAAGTACAGTATTAAAGAAATTGTAAAAAACATTTGTATAAACGTAGCTGAGTAAGTGATGAAAGCTTCTCAGCATTTCCTGACAGCAACTACATTAGGGTTGCTTGGGCTTCCAGTTTTAATTATTGTTTTATCTACCTAATGAGCTTTCATAGGAAGGAGGAAGTGGAGGAGCTAGTGTGATTATCTGGTTGGGGGTTATTTAATTAAAAAACAATAAGGCCTCCAGGTGTTTTTTGTTAATAATTTGATGCTTCCATTCCTCCTTCACATTTCAGCACAGTTCTAAAGAAAGAGTGACCAAGAGTTGCAGTATAAAGTCCTTTTTACAACTGTCATCCAAGATTCTCAGTTTATTATTTTAAATCATAGGAAAAAATTAGAGCAGAAATGTTGGAATTTGTCTGTATTTGTTTTTTATTTCTTAAAGTGTCCCTATTGTCAAAATGTAAAATCATATATTAATTTCCACATTGTTTTGCAATTATTTCTAGCCTACTCCTATTAATGTGATCAATCTGGAAGTTTGTAAATGTAAACTGACCACACATGGATCGAAATTCAGGCAGTTCAGCAGGGATCAGACAAATTTTGATCCATGTTTGGGCAAGATGTTGTACAGACAAGGGGCGGACTGACCATTTGGAAACTCGGGCACTGCCCGAGGGCCCGGGGTCAGTAGGGGGCCCCATGAGATGCCCCTGGTACCTTTTTCATAGGCCTTTTTGAGTTTGGGCAATGACACAGGGGCCCCATGATCCCCTATTGCCCGGGGGCCCCATGAGTTGTCAGTCCGCCCCTGGTACAGACATCAATTTACCGAACAGCTTCTGTACAATCGCCCTGTTGGAAAATTTCCACTCTATCAGTGTATTCAGATGGAGGAAAAGTCTCCCCAGTTTCATAATACAAAGCCACAGGAGGAGTCAACTATGGGCTGTCCTATATTGTGAAGATCCCTCAACCTTTACTTCCTTGAATTCTGTATCACTTGTTCACTATGCCCTGTGAGAAGGCACTGCTATGTCACACATTTAGAGAAATATGCATAAAACACCAAATTGTGCATAAAACACCAATCAGCAGCAAACACAACAGAGGATATCCTCTCTAGTATCAAATTATGTAATATAAATTTTTGCGCTACACAGTAATCAATATTGTACCATATTTGATCAATGTGATTAATAGGGATAAATAAAATCTGTGATTCAAGGTATATACCATATAAGTAAAATAAAATTAAAACTCAAAAAAAAAATCCATAGAGAGTGAATTCTAATATATTAAAATATATCAGTGGAAAAAAAAACAGTCCACAGTGAGTAAACTGAGACAAATCAACATTCAGTGTTCTCTTCTTCCACCAGCACAAGTGTTACCTGTCACCACAGTGCAGATAAGATGTGGGCTTACCAGATTGAGAGACCCCTTATTCAGAGTGTTCATTTATGCTCTTTATGCTCCACCAGGGTAACAGTTCTCCATACTAATCCAAATGATAATCCACAATACCGCTCCTCAGATGTATAGCAAATTCATATTAGATGGTATATACATGCAAGACAAGCAAATAGAACACTCCTCATAGTGTAAAACCACTTAAAAAGCCTTTAATGGGATATAAAAGTGCATGAAGGACATATGTATGTGGATCAATAATCACCAAGCCAGCATATAAAGAAACAAGTTCCAGTTCTTTTGTGTGCGATGACGTCACAGGGGAAGCTCCAATGCGTTTTGTCATAAAAAAACATCTTCTGGGCCTAGCCCATCTGTGGACCCCCACAAGCACAGGCCAGGGTTGTGGGGAAGATGCCTTTGTCCCCATCAAGATGGGAACAACGTGCTTTGGGGGGGAGCCCCCCTGTCCCAAAGCTCCCCCCATGTTGAGGGCATGTGGCCTGGTATGATTCAGGAGGGGGGGTGCTCTCTCATTCTCCCCCCTTTCCTGACCTGCCAGGCTGCATGCTAGGATATGAGTCTGGTATGTATTTTAGGGCGGCCCCAAGACATTTAGAAAAGAAAAATTAGCATGGGGGTCCCCCTCAAAATCCCCAAAATGTTTTTTTGCTAAATTTTTAAAAACTATTGTTTGAATTACTATTGCAATACTGATGTTCTATAATGACTCTGTATGTGACCATAGATTTAGAAAAAGGATATGTATGGACAAAGCTTGTTTGGTCATACTTTTCATGTGGGTCACAGGAGTATTCATGCTCTTCTGTGACCCAGACTCAGTGAACAGCGAGCTAAAGCATTCTATTGTCTAACATCGCAGAGCCGCTTCAGGCTCTGAAAGGATCCACTCAGATGCCTGATCAGCAGCTGGCTCAGCTTCTCAGCATGCCACTGAGAGGCTGAGCCAGCTGTTCCTGCACCCTCCCTAGCCTTGTGCTCCAGTGAGCACTAGAGGGGCAGAACAGAGAGCGGTGACTGACAGTCACCACTCTGCTCAGAGCAGACCTGAGAACTGAGCAATCAGTGGACATGTGATTGCACAGGTCTCAAACTTAAAGCTGGCAGTTGATAGTTGTAGCATCAGAGCAATGCTGCAGCAGGGAGGTGAGTATTTATGCTTATTTGCTTATTATTTTTTATAAATTCCCTGGTGAAGTCATGTGATCTGTGACAATACATGTGGGGCGGAGCCAGGTGACACCAGAGCCAAGGACAGGAAGTGCAGAGATAGTGAGGGGTATGTCCTGAGTGATGGTTTTATGATTTTTAATCTGCGAGCGAATTTTTAATAAATTCTATGGTGGTTTTATTTATTTATTTACTACATAATGGTGACTCCTATGTTGCTCTGAGTTAACCTTATAGAGATACACAATGGTGCAGCTGAGTTTTAAAGGCACAGCAACCTTGAAAAACAGAGTGGACAAATGAAGTACCTGTCAAAACCTTGGGGCATTCCATATAATCCCCAGGGAGGGGGAAGCGAATCTTGAACTAAATATATATATATATTTTTTTTTTATTATTTAATGACAGCTATACAAAAAACAAACCAACACAAAAAGCCTGTAAATGAAAAGGGTACAGACAGCACGATACAAGTTCTATACCAGGGATCATATACAAAACATCTTATACTTAAGTGGAGTCACATATGGCATCAAGTAAATAAGAAGAGGTAATCCCAAATAAAGGAGTGCAGCTAAATAATAAAGCCCCCACAAGATCTGAGTCCTGAAAGGTGCAGATTTAATGGAGCCAGTGACAGCACCATTTCGACCCCAACTTGAAAATAATAGGACTTGAGCTGTCTGATTACTACTAAGAAGGGGAATAGGGAATAAGCAGAGGCCTAATGTTAGAGTCGAATGGCACCTGAGAGGCAGGAGAATTAAGGAAGAGTGAAGAAACAAAGGTAGCAGAAATACTCCCAAAAGGGGACTGGACAAGACAAGACAAAAAAAATATACAGTCATGGCCGAAATTGTTGGCACCCTTGATATTTTCCCTGAAAATCAAGTATTTCACACAAAAAAGGTATTGCATTAACACATGTTTTGCTATACACATGTTTATTCCCTTTGTATGTATTGGAACAAATATAAAACAGAGGCAGAAAAGCAAATATGACATAATGTCACACAAAACCCCAAAAATGGGCTGGACAAAAGTATTGGCACCCTTAACTTAATATTTGGTTGCACACCCTTTGGAAAACATAACTGAAATCAGTCGCTTCCTATAACCATCAATAAGCTTCTGACACCTCTCACCCGGAATTTTGGACCACTCTTCCTTTGCAAACAGCTCCAGGTCTCTCTTATTGGAAGGACACCTTTTCCCAACAGCAATTTTAAGATCTCTCCACAGGTGTTCAATGGGATTTAGATCTGGGCTCATTGCTGGCCACTTCAGAACTCTCTTCTTTGCCATCCATTTCTGAGTGCTTTTTGACGTATGTTTGGGGTCATTGTCCTGCTGGAAGACCCAGGATCTTGGACGCAAACCCAGCTTTCTGACACTGGGCCCTACAGTGCGACCCAAAATCCTTTGGTAATCCTCAGATTTCATGATGCCTTGCACACAGTCAAGGCACCCAGTGCCAGAGGCAGCAAAACAACCCCAAAACATCATTGAACCTCCACCATATTTTACCGTAGGTACTGTGTTTTGTTCTTTGTAGGCCTCATTCCGTTTTCGGTAAACAGTAGAATGATGTGCTTTACCGAAAAGCTCTATCTTGGTCTCATCTGTCCACAAGACGTTTTCCCAGAAGGCTTTTGGCTTACTCAAGTACATTTTGGCAAACTGTAGTCTTGCTTTTTTATGTCTCTGTGTCAGCAGTGGGGTCCTCCTGGGTCTCCTGCCATAGCGTTTCATTTCATTTAAATGTCGACGGATAGTTCGCGCTGACACTGATGCTCCCTGAGCCTGCAGGACAGCTTGAATGTCTTTGGAACATGTTTGGGGCTGCTTATCCACCATCCGGACTATTCTGCGTTGCAATCTTTCATCAATTTTCCTCATCCGTCCACGACCAGGGAGATTAGCTACAGTGCCATGGGTTGCAAACTTCTTGATAATGTTGCGCACTGTGGACAAAGGCAAATCTAGTTCTCTGGAGATGGACTTGTAACCTTGAGATTGTTGATATTTTGCCACAATTTTGGTTCTCAGGTCCTCAGACAGTTCTCGTCTCCTCTTTCTGTTGTCCATGCTTAGTGTGGCACAGACAGACACACAATGCAAAGGTTAAGTGAACGTCTCTCCTTTTTATCTGCTTTCAGGTGTGATTTCTATATTGCCCACACCTGTTACTTGCCCCAGGTGAGTTTACAGGAGCATCACATGCTTGTAACATTCTTATTTATCCGCAGTTGTGAAAGGGTGCCAATACTTTTGTCCAGCCCATTTTTGGAGGTTTGTGTGACATTATGTCGAATTTGCTTTCTTTCCTCCCTTTTTTTGTTTTGTCCCAATACACACAAAGGGAATAAACATGTGTATAGCAAAACATGTGTTAATGCAATACGTTTCGTGAGAAATACATGATTTCCTGGAGAAATATCAAGGGTGCCAACAATTTCGGCCATGACTGTATAGAACAGAGTTACCATTGCTGAGTGGAGTACCGGGGAGCAATTTGTCACGGAGTCTCCATCAGTGTTTTACATTTCTAAGGAAAGGTGAAATCATGCCAGTAGAACCAGGTCTTATGGTATTGTTCCTCCCTGTGGTTTGCAGAAGCAATAATCTCCTTCACATTCTAATGGCAGTGGGGAGGTCTTTTCAATAGAGAGGAATGCAGTTTTTTGAGGCATTCAGAAGGTGGATTGAGAGAGAGTGTTTGTATCTCTTTGCAGAGAGGGGGGCCAAGTGGTGGAGACAGGTCTCTGCGTCATCCTCTAGGTGGACGTCTGTCAACTTGAAACAGAGGTCCCGAACCGGAGACAAAAAATTGAGCAGGTGTGGACAACTCCAAAATATGTGGAGTATTGTGCCTACATATTACCAATATCTCCAGCAGAGGATGTGAGCACTTGGGTCAAAATTTGTGCAGACATGAGGGCAGAATGTACCAGTGGGAAACATCTGAAAAAGGCATACCTAAATCAGACTCCCCCTTGGTGAGATATGGGGGTGTCGAGTCTTCAGGGGGGATTGGATAGATTGGAGTACAAATGAGGATACAAATGAGGAGTACAAATTGGATGATGGGGGGGGGGTCAACCATCACATAAATTGCCACAAGGGATTTAAACCCGTTGTTAAGCTAAAACTGGTCTAAGCGGTATTTCCAATTTTCACGCAAAGGTCACAAGGATCCATTCGCCAACCCAGGATGGAAAAGGCTGTGGTCAATAACCAGGGACATTCTTGATGATGCTAGGTTGCAAGTGAACCCACTTGTGTCCTGCCTCAAAAGTGTAAGCGCAGTGCCTATGAGTGGATGGGTATGAGACTCTTTCATAATCCCCTTTTTGATCCACAGCAAACCATCCCATCATTGAGGTCACCATGCGTACCATGACCCTTGCTGTTTAGACCACTTTATGATAACTGAGTGAATCTGGGAAGCCTAGTCCACCCTTGTTTTTTGGGCGAGAAAAGATAATGACCTAACCTGTGGGCCCTCTTTGCCCATAAAAATTGCAAAATTTGCTGTGAGTCTGTTTAAGAAAATGTGGAGGAATACTCAGGGGCAGCATTTGTAAAAGATAAAAAAATAAGCCATGTCATGTCCCATTTTGGAGGGTAAAAGATTCAGAAACAATTTAATTAATTTTGACCAATGCCAAAGTAGAGTGTGTCTACCCCATGTCCCCACTTACTGCTTATTTTTAGATGTTGCATCACCACTTTCCAGTTGATGCAGTCAAACGCCTTCTCGACGTCAGTTTAGAGGAGCATGGTGGGGATAGCAGACCCAATAATATTAAGGGCCCTGGTTGTGTTATGTTTAGCTTAACTGTTAGGTATGAAGCCTACCTGGTTGTTGCATATAATCCATTGAACTAAGGGGAGCAATCGACTAGCAAGAATTTTGGTGAATAATTTGAGATCCACATTTAACGGGGTAATGGGATGGTAATGGTAGTGCATTGAGTTGCCTTCCTTTGGGAGTACAGTAATGTTGGCTCGTAAGTAGGGGCGGACTGACAACTCATGGGGCCCCCGGGCAATAGGGGATCATGGGGCCCCTGTGTCCTTGCCCAAACTCAAAAAAGCCTATGAAAAAGGTACCAGGGGCATCTCATGGGGCCCCCTACTGACCCCGGGCCCTCGGGCAGTGCCCGAGTTTCCCAATGGTCAGTTTGCCCCTGCTCGTAAGCTGTCCTTAGGAAGTTGGTGACCATCCTGTATTATATTGAAGGCTGTAATACAGGGGCTGTTGAGCAAGTGGGAAAAGGTCTTAAAATACGATAAGATGAAGCCATCAGGACCTAATGCTTTACATGGTTTAACCTCTTTTAATACTTTATCCAATTCCTCAGTCTTTATTGGAGTATTTAAGGAGGAACACTCTCAGGTGTCAGGGTAGGCAATTTTTGCCTCCAGCAAAAACTGTAGTATGCATTCCAACTTATGAGTATTACCTAGCAATGAGGCAGGAGGGAAATAGTTATAAACAGTTTCATATAAATTCTGGAAATGAGCCTCTATTTCCTGAGAGGAGTGAAGAATCTTGACCTATATTTTATTTATAGGTCAATTTTTTAAGGTGAAGACACATTCTTATTCACCTCAGGATACTGCACATAAGCTTGAAGAATGTTTCTGGCACTGGGATTTTGGGATCACTATCTATGTGAAGATTGCATAAGGATTTGGAATCACTTATTATAAGCATGTGAAAATTACACTGGAAGTAGATGAAGGCACTATTATATATGGGACTGTATTTTAAGAATTATATGGACATTTATGCATGATAAGTTTATTTATTGGTATACATTAGAATTTGTGTATTTGTGAAAATAACACCCAAGAGATGGTGGTGATGTTAATAGCAAAAGTTTATTTAGAATTTTCAGCAGTGCAACACAGTACATTTGAGTATTTAGTATGATTGGTGGGGAACACACACTTAGCTGTGCAGCAGCTGGAGAGTGGGAATAAAGAGTTTTACTATTTATTTTGTGGCATTTTACTTTTGTGGCATAAGTGTTTTTGTTAAGAGTCACTAAATTTTATGACTTTCTACTGTCTTTTTTGAAGAATCATGAGCTATAAGTAGAAAGGTGACAGAGAAGAAAAGAGAAAAGAAAAGTGGAGAAGAGCCTATTTTTCACTGCACTCATCCACCCTACCCTCCTGGCCCCCTCTCAGGCATTGGTTTTACTCCACACTATTTTCAATATACTGGATCCATGGATCCAATATCCTCCCAAAGAGTCCCTTTTTATTCTTAACTATACATACTATTTTTCATGGACCATGATTTGGAGGGGGGTTTATAAACTCACTTTGACAATTTTTTTAATGCTCTTGCTATGGGGATCTTTTTAGCAGCTGGATGGATGCAGAAGATTTGTACATATCTTTTGCTAACCTGACCTTAGTGACAGTTTATATAAGGATGTATATTCTCTTTCAGAAACCCTTTCTATTAGAACATACCCCCAATATTCTAATTTGTTTAAAACAATGGGGGCACTTGGTGAAAACCTTTTTGTTTTTTGTTTTGTTGGGGTTTGTTTGCTATCTGCATCTCAGTAGGGAGATTTCTCTTCACTTCTTGTCACATAGACTCCACAGGAACTGTAGTTTTCCCTCTGTTCTCATTCCAAAAATGTTTGGCTTTTAGTTATACTTTAGGTATTGTGACTGCAAACATTTTCAATAGTGAGATCATTTTTACTGTTTTTTTTTCAGCAAATCAAAGCATAAAAGATAGGTTAACTATGCTTTAAGGTTTTCCCATAGGTATTTAGATTTAGGTTTGTAATTTTCCCTGTACAAGGTTGCAATACTAGGAGTTTTTAATTTGCATTTTATCTTACAAATATAACAGACTGCTTTCATCCCTTCCCAGCCCAACCAAAAAAAAGTAATTTTATTTGATTAGCAAAAGAATGTCTGGGTTTCTGTCTGTAGCCAAGTAACTGTGTCAGATGTTAGTCACAAGATGCATGCACTACATGCAAACATATCAGCAAGGGTTGCCAAAGAGCATTGCCCTACATTCATTTAAAACAAGCCAATGTAGTCAAAATGTCTAAAAAATTGAACTCAATATGGGTAGAAAAGCAGAAAACAATGTCAAATATGTGTTTATTTACATTTCTACAATGAAGATAATAACTGGATAAAAACTATCAACTTTTCACCATGTTGCCAAAAATCTTGAATTAAACGAAGTCCAACCCCCGACATACATTTATTTTTCAAGACAGCAGAAATAGTAGGATAGATGATCTACTAATATCTACAATACAACAATGATATTTTTCTTTGCAGAGTATCGACAAGCTTAATATAGCCATACATGTATTGATACTTTATGTTCCATTTGCAATCATACTAGAATGCAGTTAAAATTCTTAATATTTATTTTTATGGCTGTGTTGTACAGTTTCCATTTGGAGTCTCTATTTTATTAATGTTGTTATTTAAGCTATTCTTTATTTCTATCTGAAATATATTTGCTTTAGGAAAAAAAGCCATTAGTCCACAAAGCAGTTTGTTTTTCTCTGATTTCTACAAAAGATTTGTTTCTTACTGAACAATGTAAGTCATTCTACGCAATACCCTAATATATATTATTGTGATGGTCATTAAAGTCCTAAAGTCTGCTGGGTAAGCTTTTTAATTGTCTTTTTATGTTTAGCATGCAAAGCAAGTTTTATTATACCTCTATTTGTCTGTTTATGCAGTTATATTACTGCTCTGATCAAAGTAGCCATTCAGCTGATTTTAAATTGTTATATTCATTTCTGGACTCCAAACTGTATTTCATTTGTGCATTTGTTAACAGTTCTTACATACAAATGTAGTTAGCTTTTTCTATATAAAATCATAATAGAAAGTCAAAGGATGTTTTATACCATGTATGTTCTCTTATTAACATATTCTATAAAAACATAAAATAAAAGTAGACCCAGCATGAGTAAAAAACCCCATAAAGCTAATTAATAGCTTTTTATTTAGGGATGAGGTTCAGATTCATAAGTTGGAAGCAGGTTCTTCCTGTTCCCAGTTTGCAGTTAAAGCAAACAAATGCAGGATTTTGATGGCCCAAATATTTTGTAACCATAATGCACCATAAGAATCTTTGAACTTAGGTCAGCTGGCTTAAAATGTCCAATAATGGGCGCTTTTTTATGTGCCAGCCCCCTCACTGTAAGAGGAGGGGTGCAGAGCAGTCATTGTGTCAGTGTATTGAAAGCTGTTTCAGGGAACAAATAAAGACAACTGACAAACTTCAAAAGGTTAGGGCCAATATTCAACTGTACATTGTGCCTGATTGCTCGCTCTTCAATCAATCAACCTCTATGCTGCCTATATATATTTTTTTTTACTATTATAGGCTTATTTTTTTCTTTATTTTTATTTTGCAGTCGATATAAGGTCAGCATTTTTATTCAGAATTGCTCAAAGCACAGCATCATTTTTGTTAGCACTTTGTTCTGGTAGCTATCATTTGTTTTCAGAATGCAGTTGCACTAAAAGCAAAACACAAACTAAAAGTAAAAAATGTATGAACCAAAATCACCTAATATTGTCACACAAATTTACTTGGCCCCCATAGTAAAAACTTTGTACAATGTGCTGGATTATTAGGAGTTAAGATGCATGGAACCTCATGGACTTATCTCTTTCATTTAAAATCAATATTTGTACTTGTCCAACAGAGGGGTGAAGTAACTTCTAGTCACAGCCAAGCTCAGAGGTTTGGTGAGGAAATCAGTCTATTTGCTTGTGAATGCACTATTACACTATTTGGGTGTTTTTTATTATTCTGAGTTCAGTTATATGAACTACTGTAAATAAACATGATTGTAACTTAAAATAGCAATACACTATTGGCATTTCTTTTATTTTTACTCGTTTGAGTACCACTGGCAGCCATTTAAAAATAAGGGGTGACCTTCTAAAGGGACCTGCGCCTGTGTGGATTCCATCTGGTATATGGAAAAAGGAAGAGAAGAGACTGGCTCTGTACAAGAGAAGTAAGTGCTGTAAGACCTATATTAATTGATGGGTCAATAATAGAGGTGAGCAGACACTTTGGACAGAGGTGGAGCACTTATGATACAAAGTCTACAAGCACAGTGTGGTGGATGTATTATGCACAATCATGCACTAAGACTGTGAAGATATTTTTTATATATGAACAGTGGTGTGATTGATTATTGTTGTCTAATTAAAAAGTGTTACTCACGGCACTAGGATTGTTGACTCAGCTGAATCAGTATATGTATTGATGTAACTTTTACAACACTGAAACTTTGGTTTCACATAAAAGTGAATTGAATTGAATAAGTGGTATTCAAATTGATTTGGTTTAGGGAATATTACTGAATTATCTGCAGTATTGGGAGTTTTTGAACTTGTATATGTGTGGTTGTATTTATTGCAGCACTAAGATTATGGTCACACAGAAGACAAATAATTGAAAACAAATTAATTTTGTTTATGTTTTATTTCACAATTTGTTTCACATTGTATAATAAAAGCTTATAGAAAGAGTACAGCTACATGATGAATCAATCTTTTTGTGAGTTCTCCAGAACTGGTTCCAGTTTTCTAAACAAGGTCTAACTAAAAATCTATATAGGGGAATCAGGACCTCCTTTCTCCTGCTGGTGACCCTTCTAGTAATGCATCCTAGAATTCTATTCTCTTTTCTCTCTGCTTGACCACACTGATTGCTCGTTTTGCAATCATCTGAGATAGGTACTCCCAAATCTTTTTCCACTGTAGTGCTAGCCAACACTGTACCCCCAATGTTGTACTCTGTCAAAGGATTATTATTCCCTAGATGCATTATTTTACATTTAGACAAATTGAACTGCAGTTTCCGTTGCTTTGACCAAGCTTCCGTCAATGCCAAACTAGTTCCATTTTACATACACCTCAAGGGATATCAACCCTATTCTATACCTTTGTGTCATCAGCAAAAACACATACTTTACCCACCAACCATTTACTTATATCACTTACATATAGATTAAATAGAACGGGACTTAGTACAGAGCCTTGTGGTACACCACTAGTGACTGGTCTCTGTTCTGAATGAACCCCATTAGCAACCACACCTCATTTACAACCACACTCTATCCTTTAGCAATACCCACTGAACCACCCAAGGGTTAAGTCCTAGGTTGTACAACTTTTTTATTGGATCATTATATGACTCTGTATTGTCACCTGTATTGACAATACATTGCCAAGTTAAAAACCAGCACTGCGATAGTTAGAAACTTTAATCATGTAAATAGGCTCACACTGACTTTAAGCAGCCATATGCATAATTATAAGTGCATAATTACCACACTGTGGATATAATTATGCACATTGTGTGGTTTTTAGTGCATTTTTTGCAGCAAATTCATTGCACTTGACTATCGCCAGTGTTCAGTCCTAGTGTTTCAGAATTGATTCTGTAATGCTTGGCACAAATGTGGTGCTTTCCTGAACATGAATGACACAGAACTCATACGCTCCAGTTATATATTGTCATCTTTGCAAGTTGCCACTAACAAGCTACATGAGTAGCTGCTAAGAAAAAAATAATCCATCAATCATCCAACACCACCTCCACCTGTAGCTACTCTTTTATCTAGCTTCTACCTCTGTGTCACCCTGCTGTAGGAGACTATGCTTCAATTTCACTATATCACCCCAATGGGGGAGGGGGGATCTTATCAACCATCATCACTGGTGCTGCTCAAAAAACAATTACCGAAAAAACAAAACTCAAGAGTCTGTGTGCATTTTTATAATAGAAATAAGTCATTATTTGTATTCATGAATCATTTGCCTACAATAGAATGAAAGTAAATGAATGCTGAAGAAGTTGCTCAAGCATTCAGAATCTGAGTATTCTCATAATGTGGTCTTTAATCTAACGATGGAAATTAGCTAAATTTGGATATTTACTGAGTTCTGTTTTGTGGTAAATTGTTATTCTACAAAAACATATAGAAATAGAAATTACTTTAACAAAGATTGGCTTTGCCATACACACAGTAAACTGCTGTTTTGAGTTCTGTACCCCTGTTGTCAAATCCTGTGCCTCAATCAAAACATTTTTTCTCTTTTGTATCTTCCAAAGTTCTGGATTGTGCGAGCCATATGCACAGAGGCAATGTCCTGCAGCATTGCTTGCTGCCTAGTCACAATCCCTTCATCTATCACAATTTTCCTCTCCCACTGACCCTCTTGCTGTACGTCTGCCCCTTGTTAGATTGTGCCCACAACATTTAAATATGGAAATTGTTGCTCAATTTACATCCTACAGTGGTAGGATTTGGGGGCTGCTAATTCAGTGGACGGGAGTGGAGGGATGGGAAGGAGGGGTGGGGCAGAGCCTCATTCAAGAGGACGCTGGGTCCTGACCTGGTGCCGAATGAGCATTGCATGAAGGAGCTGAGGAGGGGGACAGAGGTGAAATGCTGCTCACACACGCTATCCACACCGAGCACCCACACAGAAATCTGGTCATTGGGGGACCTCTGTGAAACAAAGAGAGGCTAGCCATTTTAGAATGAAGGTGGTAGGGGTCTATTACTCCACCTTATACCAGCTTTGGGGCATACTTTCTCCCAATGACTGTCAGTAAAGGCACAATATTATTGAAGGCGAACAATGCACTCTGTACACAGTGCTGTATCTTACACTGCACTGCATTAGTATATTATAATCCTGACCCCTGCACTGTATATGTTATGTCTTACAGTATACTCATGACCCTCATAATCTCCAAACATGGAAAGGTTTCTTCACAGTGAGAGCTGTGAAATGAGGAATAGACTCCCTCAAGAGTTGGTTCTGGCCATCTCAGTGGATTGCTTTTAAAATGGCCTGGATTCTATCTTAGATAAACAGAATATAACTGGATACTAACATTTATAGGTAAAGTTGATCCAGGGAATATCCAATTGCCTCTCGGGGGAACAGGAAGGAATTTTTTTCCCTGCAGGAGCAAATTGGAGCATGCTTTGCTGGGGTTTTTTTGCCTTCCTCTTGAGCAACTGTGGGTATAGGATTATAACTTTTTTTTATGGTTGAACTGGATGGACGTTTGTCTTTTTTCAGCCAGACTAACTATATAACTATATGATGTATATTATGTCATAGGCTTCACTCCTGATCCCTGCACTGCATACATTATGTTTTAGGTTATACTCCTGATCCCTGCACTATATACTCTATGCTGTATGTTATATTTCTGACACCTGCATTGCATATGCTATGTCATACATTTTATTCCTGATGCCTGCACTGTATACACTCTGTTGAACATTATACTCCTGACCTCTGCACTGTATACTTTAAAATGTAAATTATATTAAGATGGGCACTAGAATACTAACTAGTTGCATTACACAGAATTTTTGCTAATTACAAAAACTTTCAACTTTTCAGCAGCCGCTACAGGTGTCCCAATACTGAAAAGCCATTATCAATGGTGTTTGTTGTGCAATGGTGTTTATCACTGTATTTTCTGCAAGAGCTGTTGGGTTGCCACACTTCAAATGGACTATAAAGTTGTAGCTAGCAAAACAGATACATAAGTAATTTTACTAATGAACAATACCTACTTAGCTATGTTTCTGTCATTATTGATTGTAAGCTCCTTGATGGCAGTAACTGATGTGAATGAATAGTACATGTGCAAAGCGCTGAGTAAATTGCCAGCACCATATAAATACCTAAAAGCATGTCTTTGAACCACACCCATATGGCCACGTGCACCTTTTACCTTGGTGTGCTATGCACAGCACTTTGAGAAATGTCTCTCTTTGTAAAGTTCAAATGTTGGGAGGTATACATATGTGTCCATACCTGTCTGTATCAAATTGGACCATTGCCTGACAGAGCAATAGTGTGCAACTGTCCAGACAATATTACCGTGTGTGAACAGACTGGAAGTCTGAATAAGTCTGAACAAGGAACAACCAGTCCAACTGAGAAACTTTATACTGGAGCAGGTTTATCTGGCTGTGGGAGCAGGCGGAGCTGTGCTACAAATAGTCAGGAGCTGAAAATTAATTTTTGCTATATTTTGCTAAAAAATCCTATGAGGAATGATTTTCTGTTATCCTATTCATTCACAAATAAATGTACATTGGAGGCACTGTAGCACACCTTGAACCTAGACCTTAAACATTCTCCGTATGTTACAAATCTTTGCAACACTTATATGTGTGTGATACATTAGTGTAAGTGAAAAAATAATGGGCTGGTAGCTTTCAGCATAGAACTCCATGGGCAAATGTATGTAATGCCTTACCTAAATCTCCCATTATGCTGACCTTCCCTAACGTAACGTAACCTCATAACATAACCTCATAAACTTCCCTATAACATAACCTCATAAATGTAACATCTTGTTTGCATATATACTGTACTTCTCTGTGATTAAGACTAACCACCTGTTCTTTCCCAGTCTGTCTCTGTGAGACACATATTTATTCAGGCCCCTGTGTCACCCTTAGGCCAGGTGCAAATACCTGTAGTGGAGGGATGGTCATTTATAAATCTTGTTTGCATATATACTGTACTTCTCTGTGATTAAGACTAACCTGTTCTTTCCCAATCTGTCTCTGTGAAACACATATTTATTCAGGCCCCTGCGTCACCCTTAGGCCAGGTGCAAATACCTGTAGCGGAGGGATGGTCATGTAACCAACCCACACATTTCTTGGCCAGAATACCCCTTATATTAAAACATAACAGCATATAAGTATAAATTTATGTGTGCGTGTATATATATATATTTTTTAAATTTATTTATTTTTAATGTGTATTTATTTTACTGTAACATAGAGCAGAGACAACAATTATTTTTTTAATACATTGGTTGCAAATGGTCTGTAATATTTTATTTGGTTTTCTCTCCAGCTGTTCTCATACAAAGCAAACTGAAAACTCAGCACATTCTTAACAGTAAAAGAAAATCCATCAAAAGTCTCCCTTTCCTATAGCTGAAGTGACAAAATGTAGATAAATATTGGATATAAGGTTTGGCTTTACCTTTACATCAGTGCTTCAGCTAGACCGTAAACTAGATTTAGTGTTGACGAATGACAAATATGGTGGTATTCTGCATTAGGCACATGTATAAAACCAAAAATAGTGTAGTAGGCTATGGATTATAATCCATGATTTTTCAGTTTCCGAGACCATATCGTATTAATTTTTATTTCCTGGTTCACCTCATGTCAGCATAGTATGGGTCACCTCCTTCCTCTTGACCCCACAGGACCACATGCCAACTAATAAAAGAGAGTGAGTTTCCAAAAACCATTTTTGGGAGGGTCTTCGCTCCAGGTCACCTTCTTTTTTGTTTTTCTTAAATTTCATATCTTTCTTGGATCAGAATTAACTACCTCCCTTGTATTTTCCCTCAGGGTGTAGCCTCTCCTAGATTTTGACATTGGAATTCAATCCTCAGGTTATCCTATGGTGCCAGGGTATTTGATATAGCTTAGGTAAAATAGCTTCCGTATTGCATAGTAAGACAGTAAGCTCTTTTTGCATATGGCTGTGACCTTTGTGTTAGTGTTATGTTTTGGCTCCCTTTATACATTTATACATTAGTAGCTAACACAATTTGTAGGCAACAAATATTAGAATATATAAATAAGGTGTATCTCTTTAACAAAACTAATAGCAAAACAGAAAAACAGATTAGAAAAGTCCACCAAAAGAGTCCTTGAAGAGTATCCACATATATATGGCCAAAAAACACCTTAAGCATGCTCAGATACCATGATGTGATGTCAAGACAGCTCCTTTCACTATCAGAAAGCACATAAAGCCTCTTACCACATGATGTTGACCTCCAAATAATTAAGCTTTCAAATAGCGCTCATGCTGTATATCCAAGCACTGTGATCCACACATTACTGTACTTGCTTAATACTGTGGGAACCCTCTCAGCTTAAAAGATGACTCCTCTCCACCAAGACGGTTAATTAATTCCCAGAGACATGTAAATCAAAACAAGGAAAAGAGCCGCCTCATAGTGCAGTATGATAAACATTCACATTTATTTAAAACTCTATGTACTCATATATTGTAAACCAAAAAAAATCAGCATATCACAAGATTTCAAACCAACAAGATGGCTGTGGTTCCTAGCATGATGATGTCACAAGCCATAGCTCCACCCTACGTGTTTTGTCATCAGGTGACGTTGTCAGGGGCATGGCTAGCAAGCATCATTATTATTATTATTATACAGTATTTATAAAGCGCCAATAGTTCGCTCAGCGCTGTACATTACAGAGGGGGACAGAACATGTGACAGAACAATACCAATACAATGCAAAACATGAGGGGATTGAGGGCCCTGCTCTTTCGAGCTTACAATCTAGGAGGGAGGGGATAGTGGCACAGGAGGAGATAGCTGTGGGGGATGGAGTGGTAGGAAGAGTGGAGGAGGTCGGCAAGTTAGCAGGGGGTGGGGTAGGCTTCCCTGAAGAGATGGGTTTTCAGGGTGTGCCTAAAGGAGAGGAGAGTAGGTGATAATCTGATGGGTTGGGGCAGGGAGTTCCAGAGGATGGGTGACACCCTGGAGAAGTCCTGGAGGCGGGCATGGGAGGAGGAGACCAGGGAACTAGAGAGAAGGAGGTCTTGTGAGGAGCGGAGTGTGCGTGCTGGGCGGTACTTGGATATTAGGTCAGTGATGTAGTTCAGGCAGTATGGTGGACAGCTTTGTACGTCAGCGTTAGGATTTTCTACTAATTGGCAGGGCAGCCATGTGAGGCGTGAAATCTCCAAATAGGAAACCTGGTAGATTTCTTCTATTATGGAGGCAGAAGAGCAGATTCCTACTCCTCCCTCTGTGTTTCATCGACTGGAAATGATGCACCCGCCCAGACCAGAAGTCACCTAAAACATCTAAGATCAACACCCTAAAACAGAGCATCACTTTCTACCTCAGACCAAAATACCCTCATATAATGACTTAAATACATTTTTAAAAATAGGCTGGATAATTCGATCCACTTTAAAGAACATACAAAAAATGTAAGAAGAAGCTCAAATGCAATAAGGAATGGAATCAATTGTTGTTAAAAGAATTCACATCCCATTTTATATTTAGGCCATATGGAACGTACGTTCTAAGAGAAGAAATCTACCAGGTTTCCTATTTGGAGATTTCACGCCTCACATGGCTGCCCTGCCAATTAGTAGAAAATCTGTCTATGGCCATAGATAAAATGTTCTCAGGGTTTTCTCCATGGCACAAACCATAGTGTTTGGAGACACTTTGGCTTTGGTTCCTTCAGCCTGGTCTGCTGCATGCTGACCCTCTGGCGAACATACTGTACGACGCAAGGGCACTATATCTAATAAATTATATTCTTACTAGAACATTTAAGAAATGAACCTATATCATATGACTTCGATGTACAATTTGAACAGAAAATGATATGTTTCTTCCAATTTAAACAATTAATTTTACAAACACCACATTTCCTACAGCCAGGGTCGGAAACCCTTCAAAAGCGATCTACCCATTGATTGCAGGAGGCTGACAGGTAGATCACAATCAGGGCTGTGCTGATGCTTTTCTCCAACCTTTGCCACTCTCCTTTTAATAGCAGAGCACAAAACAGTGGTGGATGGAGGGAAAAAGCACAGTTAGCCAAGTTAACCAGCAAGTGATTGGTTGCTAGGCAGTCCTAGTAGCCAATCATTAGCTTGTTAACATGAAAAGTTATCTCTGGAAGCTCCCACTCCCGCCCTCCATTCATGATTGTGCTGCCTCTCACTCTGCTCTGATGTACAAGCAGCGAAAGGAAGGAGAGATGTAACTATACTTGGCTGTGTGTTGTGAAGTGGGCAAATGTCACTACTTCTGGGGGACAGAGAACACTTCTTTGGGGGGCATGGGACACTGCTGTGGAGGCAGAGGAAACAACTACGGGGGGATAGAGGACACTACTGTGGGGATGTGTGTGTGCAGAGAACAGTGTTATGGAAGGGGCGCAAAGGACATTACTGGGGGGGTGCAGAGGACAGTGCTATAGAGGGGGGAGGAGAGTACATTACTGCAAGGGGTGCAGAGGACAATGCTATGGAGGGAGGGCAGAGGACATTGCTGTGGGGAGATGCAGAGGAAACTACTGCGGGGGGGGGGGTGCAGAGGACACTACTGTGGGGGGGGGGGGGAATGCAGAGGACACTGCTATGGGGGGGAAGAGGGCACTACAGTGGGGGGAGAGGGGCAGAGGACAGTGCTTTGGGGGGCACAGGACACTACTATGGGCAGGCTGAGGACATTGCTATAGGGGGGCAGAGGACACAACTGTGTGGGGTGTGCAGAGGGCCCTACTGTGTGTGGAGCAGGCAGAGAACACTACTGTGGGGGAGGCAGAGGACACTACTATGTGGGGGGGAGACAGAAGACACTTATGTGGGAGGGCAGAGGACATTACCATGTGGGGGGATGAGAACACTACTGTGTGGGGGGCAGAGGGCACTACTGTGGGAGAGCATAGGACATTACTGTGTGGGAGGGCAGAGGACACTACCATGTGGGGGGGCAGTGGACACTACTGTGTGTGGGAGGACAGAAGACACTACCTTGTGGGGTGGCAGAGGACACCGCTGTATGTGGGGAGCAGAGAACACTACCATGCGGGGGGGGGGGCAGAGTACACTATTGTGTGGGGAGGCAGAAGACACTACTTTGTGGTGGGGCTGAGGACACTACTTGGTGGGGGGGGTTAGAAGACACTAATGTGTGGGAGTGATTTGAAGCAAGGCAGAATACATTGCTCTCACATATTATGTGTTCTCTATGCCGTCTTTTTAGTGGGAGCTTGATTTTTTTTTTTTTTAAATGGTGACAATTACTCACTCTCTTCCCTAGGACCTTGGATTTCCTCCATGTTGTCGAGGTAGATCTCAACCTCTGGAAGGTTGCCTACCACTGTCCTACAGGGAATAAAACCCTTAATTTTTGGGAACAAAAATTGTTTATTTTCAGTGGTTCAATAATGTTAATTTTTGTATAGGTGGAACTCCCCTCTAGACAACTGAAGGGACCTCTGGTAACTGAGAACTAAGAATGCTATCATTCTTTAACCAGTTGCCGACCAGAGATAGCCAAATGATGGTTGCACTGTGGCCGGCCAGTTCTGGGAAGGCGTCATATGATGTCCTCCCAGAATGCACTCTCCTGCGCGCCCCTGGGGGTGAACACCCAGCTATCTCTGTGGTCATGTGGTCCTACAGACACAGCTGATCATGTGATGTGATAAAAGGCCAATCACGCTGTCACAGTGTGAGGAAAGTACTGCCGAGAACCGGCAGTTGTCAGAGCAGGGATCGGCACCGATCATCAGGGCACAGATGATCATTGCCCTGATGATCGGTTCCCAGCAGTGCCACCCACCAGTTCCGCCCACCTGTGCCCAGCAGTGCCGCCCACCTATGCCCAGAAGTGCCACCCACCTGTGCCCAGCAGTGCCTCCCACCTGTGCCCAGAAGTGCCACCCACCTGTGCCCATCAGTGCCGCTAGTCAGTGCCACCCAGCAGTGCCCAGCAGTTGCGCCAGTCAGTGTCCAGCAGTGCCACCAGTCAGTGCCGACTATCAGTACCCATCATCAGTGCCACCTATCAGTGCCGCATATCAGTGCCACCTATCAGTGCAGCCTATCCATGCAAGGTCATTAGTGCTGCCTATCAGTGCCCATCAGTGCCGCCTATCAGTGCCAATCAGTGCCACCTATCAATGCCCATCAGTGCCACTAATCAGTGTCCTTCAGTGCTGCCTATCAGTGCCCATCAGGGATGCCTATCAGTGCCCATCAGTAATGCCTATCAGCGCAGCCTTATCAACGGACATCAGTGAAGGAGAAAAACTACCTGTTTGCAAAATTTTATAATAGAAACAAAGAAATTTTTGTTTTTCAAATTTTTTGCTCTTTTTTTGTTTATACCGCAAAAAATAAAACACCCAGTGGTGAGTAAATACCACTAAAAGAAAGGTCTATTTATGAGAAAAAATGATAAAAATTTCATATGGGTTTAATGTTGCATGACTGCGCAATTGTCATTCAAAGTGCGACAGCGCTGAAAGCTGAAAATTGGCCGGGTAAGGAAGGAGGTATAAGTACCCGGTAGGCAAGTGGTTAAATTGCTCCAGTGTTTAGGAAAAATCCTTTTGATGACATAATGCTGGCTGGAAATGTGGTAAAAAAAGGTATAAATAGAATCATCCTTATTATTAGCATATTTAGGTAGCAACATATCACTCTTCTGTCTTTGCCCTACTTCATTTATAAGATGATCCAAATCATTAGAGTCATAACCCTTATTTTTGTTTTCTTTTAGTTCAGCTTGTTCTAAATATTCACCGTAGTAGGTACAATTTCTTTTGAACCTTAAAAAGTGTCTCTTAGGCATAGACTTTAGTCAAGCTGAGTGATGACAGCTACAAAACACTGATAAAACCATTACAGTTGGTCTCTTTAACCACTTGCCTACAGGGCACTTATACCTCCTTCCTGCCCGGGCCAATTTTCAGCTTTCAGTGCTGTCACACTTGCGCGGTTATGCAACAATTGCGAATGACAATTGCGCGGTCATGCAACACTGTACCCATATGAAATTTTTATAATTTTTTTGAGACAGATAGAGCTTTCCTTTGGTGGTACTTAATCATCTCTGGGTTTGTTATTTTTTGCTAACAAACCAAAAACAACTGAAAATTAAAAAAAAAAAACATTTTTTCTTAGTTTCTGTTATAAAATGTTGCAGATAAGTGATTTTTCTCCTTCACTGATGTGTGCTAATGAGGCTGCAGTGATGGGCACTGATAGGCTGCACTGATGGGCACTGATAGGCAGCACTGATGGACACTGATGAGGAGCCACTGGTAGGTGGCACTGATGGGCATTAACAGGCATCACTTATGGGCACTGAAAGACAGCACTCATATATGGCACTGATAGGCGGCACTGATATGTGGCACTGACTGGCACTGATAGGTGGCATTGAAAGGCAGCTCAGATGCACACTGATATGTGGCATTGATGTGCACTGGTAGGCACTGAAATGTGGCATTGATGTGGCACTGATGGGCACTAGCAGGTGGCATTGATGGACACTGACAGGTGGCACTAATGGGGCTACACTGATCATCAGGGTGCACTGTTCATCAGTGCTCTGATGATCAGTGTACATGTCCCCTCTGAGTAATGCCGATTAACGGCTCTCCTCTCCTCACGAGCTGTCAGTGCGACAGCTCTTGAGGAGAGGAATGCCGATAACCTGCATTTCCTTATTTACATGCGATCAGCTGTGATTGGACACAGCTGATCACATGACCGAGCCGACATCATTGGCTCTTTCCATTGATCGGTGATCCGCTGTGTCCCAGGTTGGGCATGTTCTGTTGCTGTCTTCCTGGGTAAGTTAGTGTGCACCCTCTGTTTAAAAGAAGTGAACAAAGACAAAGAGGCAGAATCTTGGTAGGTAAAGTCATACATTGAACAAGCAATAGCATGCACACAAAAAGAAATGGGCACTGGATTAAGATTTTCTAAGGGCTAGTGAAATTGTCACAGGGAACACTGGCTCCAGTTTGGCAACACTCCATAAAAAACAAGAACTCCCTTTAGAAACAAGGAAATAACTCAGAGTTACGAATCCACATACAGTACATACAGACCAATGATAGTGTCAAACAATTGTCCAGGAGTCCAGGGTTTTTAATGATAAAATTGATTCATAGCAGAAAAAAAGCCAACATGTTTTGGGGGTCAGACAGACTCCCTCTTGATCAGCGTTTAGGAAATTAAACTGATTCAGGTAAGTAGATACCAAATAGATCTGCACTATAATTTACTGCTTGGAACAGTTTCAGGAGGGTATGTTAAGCCAGTGTTAGTGAAGGCAGCAAGTCCTCATAAAATGTACCTGGATCACCTTGTCAAATTTTCCTGGATCTTCTCTGGAGGTTTTATTCTGCAAACCTTACACCAGATATATATCTTAGCCCTGGAAACTAGATCATTTTTACTTAAGATGTCAGTCTACAGGACTGGATGGTCTAATGACAGCTGCAAGAGTGGCAGAACAGTCCAGTTCCATAACACTCCAACCTGCAGAAATTAAAAGTCTTTTCTGGCTCTTATATCCTTTCAGGATTTTCTCCATCAGCGGCAATAACGATACTCTTATACACAAGACAACCTGTAACTTACATCTGAAAAAAAGGAGGTACCAGAAGTCTTTCTTTTATACACGTGGAATCTTCCCGTGAGCACAAAAGCACTTGAAAGCACTGTCAGTTTCACACCTGCCAGGGCAAAAGTCTACTGGAAGATCACTGTTTTTCCTGACAACTTGTATTCACTCAATAGAAAATTTCTGAGGCCTAAACTGGGTACTCCACTGATCAAACTGATGACCATGCAGCTCCCTCCATTTATGTACAGATTCCAGCTAGACCAAAATGCATTCTTGGAAGCTTGGAACTATCCACTAGACTACATCTTCTATCCAGTTCCTTTGGCAATTACAGTCCTTCTCAAGATCTAGTCAGGAGTCAGAGTCAGAACAAGCCATAGTCATGCTCCCTTACTAGCTGAGAAGGCCATGGTTTCTTCCAATACTGCACATGGCTTCAGATCATCCACCGTTCATTCCCAACAAATGAGATCTCCTAGACCAGAGGGGCTTGTGGTATCTGAATCCAGTGAGTTTCCATTAGACAGCAGGGCTAATGAATCAGCCAGACTGAAAGAGCAAGGTTTTTTTGTAGGAGTTAATCACTACTTTACTGGAGGCAAGAGAGCTAACCACAAATGCTACCTACATCATATCTAAGGGAAGTTTGTTTGCTTTGAAAAGGAAAATTACTTACCAGACATGTTTTCCAGCCTTGTCTCTCAAACTGCCAAATATTCTGGATTTTTTGCAGTTAGCCTCAGGCAAGTCAGAAGAAAATTGCTTGATTACCCCATTAACATAGTCAGTGTTGTTGGGGGCACCCCTCCTGCAGCACTGTTGTATTCTGCAGAACACAATGATTACTGCTGATGGTTATAGCCGTCGGCAGTAAACATATGCAAAAAAAAGTGTCAGGCTTATTATGTTGATTTGTCTTACTATGTTCATTAATTATGATAGTCTTCTGTAATCTATATCTAAAGTGCATCTGTCACAAATTAATAGCACTTAGAACTTTTTTTTTTTTATCTTGCAACATTCACCAACCCAGGGGGACCCCCCCTCCCCTTACTCCCCTTACCCCCCAAGAGTTCCCAGCACTTTGAAAACGTTTCTCCCATCAGGATAAGTTTCAAGTCATAGACACAAGGAAGGGGAAGTGTCGCAATCGTACACCCAGAGATGGACGCGGTTCAACCATTTTGGCTTCAACCTTCATCTTGGCAAAGGATCCTCCATCTTGTACAAACATACTTCCCCCTCATTCTCCACCTTTCCTCTCTGTTCATACACATTGACATATGGCCCCTGGGTTAGGAGTGTCACAGGAGGCCAGAGCCCAGCAGGGGGCTACGAGCTATAAAACCCCCAAGGGAGCTGGGGCCTTGCTGTCCAAACAACCTGTGCAACCTAGCACCTCGTAAAAAGATAACGCAAGCCTTCCCAGGAGTTCAAAGGAATTCCAGAGAAGCACGACCAGATAACACTTTTAAAAATCCATTTTTCCCCTGTGTCTCATATCTTGGAATATGAGAGACTTACATAAAAACCAGGCATATCGTTAGATTGGCCAAGAGGAGACGAACAGTTTGGTTGTTCACTCTCCTTGGCTGGAATACATAGGAAAGCAGAAAAGTAGATCTCGTGAACCATTCAGTGTATAATTTCATATTTCATGTCTAATCAATCCTCAGATGTGTCTGCATAATAATCTACCAAAATATGAACAAGAAGAGATTTTGGCTCTAGTTTAGGTCTACGCCCAGACCTTCCCACCCTAAACGGGGTATTGGTCCTTGACTTCAGAGACACCCCCTGCTGGGGAACAAAATGAGCTGTCAGGCCTAAGAGAGTTAAGTTGAAGAATTCTCCCGTTTAACATCAGGACCACCTGGGAGACCTGTACCCTTTCGCTCTGAAACTTGATCTGCTAACCCAGGACTTTGGCAAGTACTTTAACCCTCTAACTTCTCTCTGTTATCTCTTTGCTGTGCTGTTGTTCTCTGTATATTTATATATATATTGGTTACATCTTGTTATTGTAAATATTTTTATTGCACCCGTTTGACCTTTTACTAATAAATCTTTCCTTCTGAAAGTGTTGAACTGTTTCTATAGCTCTTTATTGCAATTTACGAATTCCTGCCTCTAAAAGAGAGCTACTGTGTTTGTTTAACCCTCTGTATAACCGGCCTGCGGTGACCGTGTTATACAGACGATTATCTCAACCATTATAGTGTTATAGCTGATCTCGCAGAGTTTCCTCTTTCTCTGTACAAAAAGGAGGTGGTGGCAGTGTGAAGGGTTAATTGCGTAATTAACCCGACCCAGTAACAATCGCATTCAGTCTGCCTGTACATAGATTGTGGTCGAATTAGCTGGAAAATCATTGTGCAGGGTGCAGCTGGGCGTGGCATTGTTACGCACGTGACATCACGGTTTTAGATTGGCTAGTCCTTTGGTCACAAGTTTGGTGAGAAGGTCTGGGGTCTGATGCCGCAATCATCACATATTGGTGGCAGCGATCGTGGGATCATCACATATTGGTGGCAGCGATCCTAGGGTCGTCACAGGGAGATTCTCACATTAGGGATCCTGGATACACAACTAAAAAGAAGACATATTTGGACATCACTGGATATTTATTTAATACATTAGGATTTTAATGTTTAAGTGTATGCACTGCTTAACTGCATGCACACTGATACAATCCACACTGTGGATTGTATAAAAGGTATTGGCAATCTACTGACCTCCATAAAAATGGACAGATTGAGCATTAATTTCCCCCATGCCAACACACTTCCTTGGGAGCATTGTGAAAGCACCCCCCAATACTGACTTGCATGTGTGCTGGCATTTACTTACTGGGGATCACGTTCTTACTGTCTTCTTCCCAAGGAGATAGCAACCCACGTGCCTGGTGTACCGGGGTGATGGCATTAGGTAAATTGGAAAATGTATTAAGAAAATTGCACTTTGAGTGCTAAGCCTCTAATGCAAAATTAGATGCCACCAGTCTCCCAGAATGAATGATTTCTCTAAGTAAGGCTGTCTAGGACCTGCCACTGTGGGTGGCATTATCACACAAACTGGGCTCAGAGTACTACAGTGCTGAACACTGCTCACACAACATTACACATGTGCTGTTCAACGCAGGAGTAAGAAAAGAGGAAGTATTTTGTGATGTCAGGAACCACACTAGAATGCCCCCCTTCCCCTTCATAGTAAGTTGACCACCACTGGCCTAGAAGCATGAAATTATCTTCTTGTTGACAGTCACTTCAGGCCTAACTCATTGATTTCAATGTGTTAGAACTGAACCAACTGTTAGTAAGATTTACCTAGATTTTTTTCATCATTATTTCTGGAAATCCAGGCCTAGAGGGAACAGTGGTCTAAGGAACTGATACAAAGTAAGTGGCCTGTGGGACGCATATAAAATGAATGTTAAACTATATGCTGGACACTGTCAATTATATATATAAAAAAAAATTATAAAAAAAAGATATCTAATAGAGATGGCACCCTTATGATAAACTGCTTTGCAAACGTATACAGATATATACCTAAGGATAAATCCGCCAGCAATGATTTACTGTTTCCCACTGGATTCATCCATTACACACTTTATACAGATAATAATTCCACTCTGGCTGCATTTGCTTTAAGACATTTGCCTTTCAGCTGTCTGGTCCCCAGTTCAAAAGACAGCTTTGCATAAGAAGCACAGTTATTCAATTTGTCATCTCTTAAACTTTTACAGAAAAAATAAAGGTGGCTTAACATTTCTTGACTAGTGAAAGATATTGCACCTCTGAGTTAAAAGGTTTAAATGCCAAAACAGCTTTGCATCCAGTTAAACTGCCCTAAGGGCTGGAATACATTTTTCAGCCACCCACAATTAGTTTTAATAGAACTAATGTGCTTTATTGTGTTCATCAAGCTGTTATACTCAAAGCTATAAGTACACAGCACTTAAATGGATCTCATTATACAAGTAGTACTAAATCTTCCTTTTATGTACACAGAATTAAACGTCTTTTTACTGTCATGCAACATTAAAATAGGGAAAGCAGATACATGGTTGACATAAATTTGACAATGTAATGACTTTGCACATCACTCTGATGCCTAAAAATCTACATTTCATTTGATAATTAGCTGGTAATAGGGAAGAGGGGAACATTGCTGTCATCTGTTAGATATGTGAAACTCCTAAAAATGGAAGATACCAATCAGCCAGCTTGGGATAAGTGTCTTTCAAGCAGAGCAAGCTAAGCATCCAGTAATTAGATAAACTTGGCTTAGGTGTAATTAACCCTATCCTTCAGCGAAGGTTTGAAATTCCTTTTCAACATACATGACTAAAGAATTTGCTACATAAGTAAATGGACAAACAGGCAAACTGACTTTATATACAGTATAAGTAGTATGTGTTTGGTTTTTGCATGCTCATACACTCAATCAAGGGTTAAATATCTGTAGAGATGTCCTCTTAGAAATATGAGGTTTGGCTGCCACATCTGTCACTGTTTTAAATAAGGAGGTTTAGTGCCTCTGAACACATAAGCATGTGACATCGTCCAGTGGGAGCTGTTCCAGTTCAAATACTATAATCTATACTAAGGTCCTGTGTTTGACTGTAACTCTTACATGAACTCTTGTTCTTATGTTTGTGAGCAGTGTTTTATTATTTTATATACCAAAAGCACTAATTTATAACATGGGCAAGCCCACTCCCCCAAACTCTTGCCACTAGCATTTAAAGCAAATGTGACACCTAGCAAATTAAGATTTTGCCTAGATATTAGATAAAGGTTCGGGTTGAATTTGGGTTTTACCCAACCCTTGCCTGTTCATCATTCACAGACCTTCTGCTCTATTTGGCCAAAATTTGCTAGTTTGATGGCTCAAATACCCAGCTGCTATATTTAAATAAACTGTTGGGGATCCCAGGAGACACCATTATTCAAATATGATCATGATCATGACCACATTTGGTAAATGACATAACCCAAAAACACCAGGGCTGATGTTTACAGCAGTGCCCGGATTCTGTCATTTAGTGATGTTAGTATAGCAGGGCAAAATTGTCAGGTGGCAGGGAGACATCATCAGGTGGAGGGTCATCATGATTTACAACGGATCTACATCACTGGACAATTTGACTAACAATTAATTTACATTGGGGAGATCATTTACATACTTAGGGGAAAAAATTTAGTTTTTCACTGAATGTGTGTCCTTATTTATTTTAACTCTTTGCAGGAATGTGTAAGAGGTATTAATGTACCCCTGAACTTGTTCTCCTGGGATGAGGCAGACAAAAGCCTTATTATTAAGGAGGCTTCCAGATTCCTGTAAATCCCCAACATCCTTTTTTGGAAATCAGATGTTGGGAAGAGGCCATTGTTCCTCAGTATTCGGACAAGATGCATTGCAATGGGGGAAGAGCTATATGTATATATGGTATATTTACATTCACATACACAGAAAACCAAATACATTCATTTTAAGGAACACAAAGTGCATGAAATGTATTTACATCAGTAAATATATATAAAATATATTCATCATGTCAGAAATATTCTAAAACAATCTAATCTTTCAAATACAGGACATATAAAGTAGCCAAAAGTAGCAGCTTCAAAAGGTCTAAAAGTGAAGAGGAAAAAAAAGTGTGTGGACAGCTTGTTACAGTATATTTGTTCATCACTGGAGAAAGTGAAATATGTTTGCTAATATAAATAATGGTATATTTAAAGAACACAATTCTAAATACGGGATGTCTGTCATACAGCAGAGGATTGACCATTAAAATAAGGAATACTTGTATACTATTGATTTATACTGGGAAAAAAATCTTAAAACCCCGGTTTTTCTGATTTAATAGTTCAGCAATTGAAAGAATAAAACAAAAGCTCTGGCTGCAATACCCACCCTTTCTCTACCATTATCCCTCCCAGACGCATCACTTGATTTGTGAAGTGACAGTCCTCTTCCAGGTTGAATCACTTCTTGTGAGCTCTGAGCATCAAACATCTGCCCCCCCACCCCCTTCCCCCCCTGGGTCCATAATCCTGGGCTCACAATTACCCTGGGCTCACAGGAGCATGCTCCAGGAATGGACATTGTCATCACATGAATGCTGTTCCCTGCTGCACTCAGGACCCACTCCTGTCAAGAAGGGAAAAGGATGTCTTATGACTGGACCAAAGAGGGTATGTGTTCACTTTTTAATAAATAAATGGAGTTGAGTTTATCCAATAAGAGGGAGGGGTAGCCCAACTAGGAGTTTGGCTTTATGAAAAATAAAAAAAAAGCTAAAAATTTCAATCACGTGTAGCACTCTCCTAGGTAGATTGCTAGGATGGTCAGGTAAATTTAGTTCCTTTTAGGTCCTCTGTAACCAGTGGAAAAGTTTGTGATCATTTTGGACTCTGTACTTCACTGGCTGCAGGTTTGATTGTTCCCCCCTGCCTTCTGGAGGATTCTAGAATATAGTGGGCTGGATAAGGCAAATCAACAGCCTGAATATTTATATTGGCTCAGCCAATCCCTGAGGGATTGTGCACAGAAAGAGGCTGTGTAGTACATAAAGAGTTTGGGGCCTGAGACAGCCCTGTTCTTGTCCAGCAGGAGAACTTCCCAGCTTTCTGGGCAGCTGGAGTCAGTGAACAATGCTGCGTGTCTGGCTACCCCTGAACTGATCTGGGAGAAGAACCTGTGTTGATCAGCAGCCCCTTTGGGGGGGTGCTACAAAAGCCAACATTATATATATATACTGTATATACACTATCGTTCCAAAAGTATTGAGATACCCCTCCAAATCATTGGATTCAGGTGTTCCAATCACCTCCATGGCCACAGGTGTATAAAATCAAGCACCTAGGCATGCAGACTGCTTCTACAAACATTTGCTAAAGAATGGGTCTCTCTTAGGAGATCAGTAAATTCAAGCATGGTACCGTGATAGGTTGCCACATGTGCAATAAGTGCATCAGTGAAATTTCCTTGCTACTAAATATTCCAGGGCCAAATGTTAGTGTTATTATAACAAAGTGGAAGCAACTGGGAGCAACAGCAACTCAGCCATGAAGTGGTAGGCCATGTAAAATGACAGAGCGGGGTCAGCGTATGCTGAAGCCCACAGTGCGCAGAAGTCACCAACTGTCTACAGAGTCAATAGCTAAAGACCTCCAAACTTCGTGTTGCCTTCAGATTTGCACAACAACAGTGCGTAGAAAGATTATATCTGTCACCCCAGGTGACATCAATGATGTCACATGGGGCGGGGTCACTCGGGTCACTCAGGTCACTCAATTAACCTCCACAAAGGGAACGGCTTGGCTTTCTAACATGACTGATTTTGAAGCTGTGGAAATGCATGTGGAAAGTTTAAATTGGGTGTTGGTACTCTCACTTTCCCCAGGTTGTTTGTTTAAAAGTGCCTCAAAAGGATCTTTATGAAAACAACTGCCTGTGACCATGTTGATCCTTTACCAGACCTGGATCCAGAAACTTTGCACTTTCAAATGTTATTCAGATGCTTAGAGGAGCCCTCCACTTGGAAACCTAAAAATCATAAGGGGGAGCAATTCAGGAAGGCAGTATTTTCTTGAAGGGACCAGATAGCAGCAGAGAAAAAGCTTGCAATTTGCCCTCACTGACAAAACCTGGGCTGAGCTTCTGACTGTGTATTTCCAAATATGGCTCCAGTCTTCCTCCATCATTTCTTTGCCTAAGTCTCTATCCCATTTGAGAGCATAGGAAGGGGGGATACATAGTCTTTGCAAGCAAAAGAGAATATGCTAATGTTATGAGGCCTGTGTTCTCTAGATTGTTCAATAGGGCTCCCTTGAAGGCTTTAGGAATATATTGATTTAACTTAGGCTATATTGATCTAACTTGTAACATATATGTGACTTGAGAAAGTGCTTAATTTGGAGGTATTGGAAAACATCCTTGGAGCAGAGTTTATGTTTTTAAGAGCCCCGCACAGCCATGCCAGTTTTAAATGTGACAGTGGCTGTGAGAGAGAGGAGCCCCCACCTACTTTCACACAGAAAGGGGTCTAAAAGGGAGAGGGTGGTCTGCTTGAACATGTAACATGTTACAGCCTTAATGCAGGTGTAACATGTAACATGTTCTAAAGGTGAACCTATCCTTTAATGTAAATTAGAACAAGGAAGAAGGGTTGTAGGAAAAGGGAAAGGATTTCTGGAGAGGGTATAAGTTATCAGTAGGAAAAATAGATATTTCTTGCATTTGGCCTCAATAACACAAAGACCATAAAGTTGGCTAAACAAGGTCAGTAAAGACATATTATTTGGGAGAAAAATTAGTGGGTTAGTTAAGGTGTAGCTTTATTACAAAAATGTAAAATTGGGGAACAGGCAGGATTTTTAATGCAGAAGAGACATACTATGGGGTTGATTGTACAGTGTACAATTTAGTAGTGCCAAGCTGAATGAATCCCGTGCATGCACGGGAGTTCACTTATCTTGGGTCAGACAATGAAAACAGCTTGAGATCAGTACGACTGAGGATGTCAGCGTATAATAGGGAACTCCCGGAAGATGCATCGCAGGGCAAAAGGTAAGTATATTCCCTATTTATGGTGAGAAGGCCACGGTTGGCAAACAGGCAAATTTTGTAGTGATAGCCTGCTACTTTGATTCCCCTATACATCCTTAGGTTGGTGAATAGCCTGAGCCAAGAGTTCTATTGTTAGTGCAAACAGGAGCAGAGACAGGAGCAACCTTTTCTGGTTTCTCTGTTAATTAGGGAACTCATCTGACTGAAAATCTGAGTATCTGATGTAGGCCTGTGGAGAGCTACATAGAACCTTGAAGAAACCAATTGCCAAACCCCCATTATCATAAACACAAAATTCAGTTAATCCCAGCCCAGGGAAATAAATGCCTTTTTGACATCTAAAGAAAGAAGTGTCAAGGAACATTTCCTCTGGCATGCTTTATGGAAGAAAGTGAAATGTGATTTAGTCCAGGAGGAATGATCAGTACCTGGTTTACGAATAAGATGGTTGATAAGAGGAAGTCTCAACTAAGAGGAGAGTCCTTCCTAAGTTCAATAACCTAACAAAGTGTGGAGAGAGAAAGTCAGAGACATTTTTTTATAAAAGGCACCTGTGAAAATGTTGGGGTCTGGATTGTTTTTGGGTTTAAACATCTGTGCAGCGTGCTGTACTGCCATGAAGGAAAATTCTGCATCTATGGAGGTTATTGAGAGATACGAAAGTTTTGGAAGAACAAGACTAGTGAAAATGACTTCAGCAGAAAGGTAATTCATAGGACCTAGACTACTATAGAGTTGTTTCTAGTTAATATCTTGAAAAATGTGCAAGATATTAAAAGGAATCCCTATAAGGCTATCATTGCAGGTACAAAATTGCAATAGATTACAGGTAGGTCCAATGTCACAATGTCTATTGACGAATAAAGTATCAAACTTGTTGCCTTTTAAATACAATTGGTGTTGGGTCCATCATAGCTGTTAGTCTGTGAATTTGAATAAAGCACCTGGAAGGCTAAGAAGAAGCCACTCTTAAGGTTTTTTTACCTGGGCATCTTTTCACTGTTTTTGCTCAGAGACTAATTAAATTAGTTTGCCCTGGATGCTAGGTGTTTGGGCCTCCCAGACCATTAGAAACAAGTCAACAGATTGTTTATTTTCCTAAAAGTATTCCTTTAGAGAGTCCTGCAAAATGGAAACTGTGGCAGCGTCAATGAGCAGGTTATCCCACATGGGCTAGGTCATTCCACCTGTAGGCTGTATTGCCAAGGTGAACTGTAGGCTCACTGCTTCATTGTTAGACCAAGGGAAGAATAAAAGCTGCACACACTAGGGTAGGGGATAGATAGCACACAAATATGTCATCTATTTGGGAGACCGTGTTGTAGGGGTTTGACTAAAATGTATAGGACACTTTGGAATAATGTCTCTTCCTCCAGGCATCTATGAGGTTGTACTGGGATAGGAGGGAATAGAACTGCCCAGCTGAGGATATAGAGTCAAGATGGAAGTATTGTATAGATAATGCCAGTCTTTGTGTGAGTAGAGGACTAAGTTAGAGTCCCTGCATAACACAAGCATGGAAGCCAAGCACTCGAGAAAAGGCAAGCAAAAAACAATGCATTAGGAAAATTCCCCTAAGAAGGAATAATTCCCACCCTGGTCAAAATCCAGCAATAGACAGAAGAACTTGTAAACCCAAAAGACTAGATTTGTCCTTTGCCTAAATTCCAGACTCTCTAACACAGGAAGAGAATCAAAAAGTACTTAAAGAAAGCACAAGAAGGGGAACTATATGAAAAAGTTCTCCAAATTGGAAAGGATTTCTTAAACTCATTGAGTGTAGCTGATGTGACCTTTGGTTCAGCAGAACTGAGAGAATCCATGACACAACTATTTGTAATGAAGGTCTCCTGAGCATTAAAAAAGTGTAATGACAAAACACAGGAGGACTAAAATGGACCTCAGTCCCCACTGTACTTACTTCTGTGGGCGATGAACTGTCAGTGCTCACACAACCTGTGCAGCAGATCTGAAATATCTGCTCTTCCCCCTCTTCATTCTGCAGTGCTTCCAGGACGTATCAAGCCAATGCTCTGTGCCACTGGTGACCAATCAGAATCTGATCTGTCCCAGAAGCTCCCTCACTGAGGCTGGCAACTCCTCCCTGGCTTCTTTTGGGTGCCAGACTTCATCTTGAATGTCTGGTGTGAGATGACTTCACTCCAGTGTATGTGCAGTAGTAATGTAAACTGCGTTGTGTAAGTGCAGATTAGTGTACATTCTACAAAAGACTGAGTAGACAAGTAGGTTTATTTTATTGCAGTAGAGACATCACCAGTTTTAACCCCCTAAATGCAGCATCACCATGCCGCAACTGAGTGCAATGCACACAGTTGCAGGGTGCTCGCAGTGCAGCCCTATTCACCTAGGGAGATACTTCCAGCCATGGCCACAGCACATGTACATCCCCAACAACTGCCCCTGCAGCTTAAGGGGGAGAAGTTGGGGTACTAAAAACTGCTCAATTGCATGGTTTTACTGCCCTTCAACCTCACATGTGAATGAACCCTTGGTACGGCTGTGTGCTGCGTGCTGCTTGTAGGGCAGCCCATTCTTTTCAATGGGCTGATCTACCAGTAGCCTTTTTTTAAAATCGCCTGCACCAAAAACACACCACATTTGCCAATATGTGGAGGTACCATTAAAAATCAATGACACCCCTGAGTGTCTGCTAAAGAACAGAGCATTTGTCTTCATGTCAGGAACGATTTTGTGCGTGTGCCACGATAAGCAGTAAGGTGAACCAAACCATAGACTGGGGTGCCTTGAGACTGAAAATACTTTTCAAGTTTGCCTTGACTTGAAAAAAGTTGAGAAACACTGTTTTACACTGTGTTGCTGGGGAAAAGAGCTTGCCATGTCATCCCTCGTGGACAATTCTGTAAACTCAGGGCCAGTCCCGGGCCTTCTGAGTTTTCGGTTTCATCTACACAGGGTAGTGGGAAAGCCTTTTTCCCAAACGTGCACTCTCTGCTCAGCCCCCCCCCCCACCCAACCCAGCACAACCGCACCCTGTTCTGCTCAGTCCTCCTCAACCGTGTATGTGTACACAATGTGGAAGCAGGCAGACCACACTTTGAGCTGCTGGGTAAAATCTGTGGGCTTGTATGTGAACTTGAATGTCAGAGGGCCCAGGCCCATCTGCCCACCCTGAGAGGGACCCAGGCTGGAACCCAGGCCGGGCCCTCTGAGTTTCCTACATATGAGCTCACAGCTTTCTCCTGGCAACTCAGTACATGGACTGCCCCCACCTTGTTTGCACTTGGAGCCGCATAGTGGGAGTATCTTGGCGCTTCGTGGAAGTGGCAAGTGGCAGTGGGGGACCCCAGGTCAACTTTTGCTCCAAAACCCACAAACTTCAAGCTATGCCTCTGGGTAGCACTGCAGCAGTAGATGAAGAAAGGGGATCCTCCTCCCCATCCCAAGATCTGCGCTGACGCAAGTGCACAGCCTGAACACCAGAATTATCAAAGATAACAGTGTCAATGTCAGAGCCAAAAAAGGTAAGCAAATGAAATCCTTTGTTAATGTATCCCCAGCATGCCAAGCACAAAGGTAAATCACTCTATGCATCTGAAAAGATAATACACCCATGGGAGAGCCAAAAGTTTGTATGCTTTCAAGAGATAATCACAGCTGAACCGCAGGGATACAGATAACTGTTTCAAAAGCTCCAGAACAAGAGGGTGTGTCCTTCAGATGGAGCATAGTTGTTTAGGAGAGTTGATACATACTAACATGGATTCACAAATCTCTGTTACCGCTAATAAGCAGTGAGTAGTTAAATTACAGACCTAAGTAGGAAATTCAACTGATAGTATAATCCCTAGAGGTAAAATCATAATCAACAGGTATGATGATATGTTTGTTAATGTGGATTACTGGAATGTCTACAGTAAACAGAGTCCATGTATTAATAAATTACCTTTCAAAGTGAAAAGTTCCTTCATGTTGTCTGACAAAAGCCATGAATCCACCTCTTGTTTTCAGCCCTCATAGAGGAATATTTTACATGCTGGGTGTATTTTGTAGGTCTTTGCAGTTGTGACAGCTCTAAAGAGCCTATGCTTGAAATAGCAGGATTCTCCAATTGCAATGCACAACACACTGCATCAAAGTATCAAGAACCCCTTATAAAGCTGAGTCATATGGAACTTGGTATAAATCACTCTTTAGGTGAAGGTAGTGAAGACTGAATCAGAGATTGTAATAGGAGTCTCAAGCACACTTTGAGGTAGAGGTCTAGTAGGGTCAAAATTGGATTCTGCTGTGAATGGCTCCAAAGTGCACTTTGAACTACTGTGAGAAGATGGCTGCATTAGTTTTGCACAAACTGATAAAAAAAATTAAGAGTGGATATTAAAAGTTTTTTCAGGGTGGCATCTGCACTGATGTGGCCCTTCCAGCTACTCTGTAAGAGATAGCCAAGGAAAGGCACTAAGTGTACTTGAGAAGTGTAAGCCATCAGCTGTTTTATGATAGGGAAAAGTACCACAAAGTACATTAGTCCTCGATTTGCAGAGCAGGAACAACACTGGATCACACTTGAAGAAGTAAAACCAGGGTACTGGATAAGGATTACGCTGGAAAGGATAAGATCTTGGACTTGGATCAGAACTATCCAGAGCATTAGGAAGGGCCCACATGAAAGCAGGTGATGCTGGATCTCCCAGGTCACAAAGTTTAAGTGCAGTTGATATTCACCAGGGGCCTCCTCAAAGGGATGTGGATTTGGCTGCATGCTGACCTCAGGTTAAAACCCTTAGGTTATGTAGGTCAAGAGCAGATAGGTGAACTGCAGATAACTGTGGAGCAAAATAGATAATTAGGTAACAAGCTAGAAAACAGGGCAGGCAGCAGACATGGATAACTAAGAATCAAAGCCAGAGGTCAGTACACAGGAATCAATGCCCAAAGCAGGCTCAGTAGCTGAAAGGCTCACCAAGGGTATGGCATCTTGCTAGCAGTAGCATTACTCAGGCAGTGAGCCAGGAGCAGAGCCAAATTTAAATGTGCAGGGTAAAGGGAGAAGTCTGCCTGATTGCCTGAAGACATAATTGGGAAAAGACCTCCCATACCGCAGAGGCTGATACAGGGAGAACTGGTTGTGACCTACACTCCCCTCAGCTCCAGGAACCTGGAAAAGTACATGGCTGCACACTATGGAAGCAGATGAGGTGCTGGACTGAGGAAGGTAATAATGCTGCCGGTCGCGTGGGCATATAGGAGGTCTCGAAATCCCACAAGAGAGTTATATACAGATGTTCAAAATTTGGGATATTTTATTATAACCTAACCCTGCTTTAAACATCTTCACAACTTTATCCCTGACTGTCTAGTGTGTTCCTTGGCCTTCATGATGCTGTTTGTTCACTAATGTTCTCTAAAAAACCTCTGAGGGCTTCACATTTGCATATTCATTTATACTGAGATCAAATTACACACAGGTGGACTCTATTTACTAATTAAGTGACTTCTGAAGGTAATTGGTTCCACTAGATTTTAGTTAGGGGTATCAAAGTAAAGGGGGCTGAATACAAATGCACCCTACACTTTTCAGATATTTATTTGTAAAAAAATTTGAAAACCATTTATCGTTTTCCTTCCACTTCACAATTATGTGCCACTTTGTGTTGGTCTATCACATAAAATCCCAATAAAATAAATTTACGTTTTTGGTTGTAACATGGCAAAATGTGGAAAATGTCAAGTGGTATGAATGCTTTTTCAAGACACTGTAAGACTGGGAAGAAGACAAGCCTATAGTATTAAGGGTCCTAGGAACTAAATCACAGGCATTGGTCCTTTTTGGGGACACCAAATCACCCCAGCAAGGACAGCAGACTATGGGCTGCAATTATCACTTGCAGTGGGGTTGTCATGTTTGTGACTTTGTAAAGAAATGTTGCATCATGTAGCAGAAAACAACTAGGCCTAAGGAGTGGCAAAGCTAATGCTCTTGGAAGTCACAGGGCAATGGAGAGAGACTGAAGCCCAGGTAATCCACTAAGCATTTCAGGACCAGGAACAGCAGCATTTTTTGGAGTCTTTTCTTAAGTCATAAAAAATGTATTTGAGAAAAAAATGTCCAAGCTCTTAGGATGCTAGAAAAAAATTTTATTTGTTTGCCATTGTCCAAATCTTCTGACGGGGAAAGTATAACCCAAATGTCTAAGATTTACCACTACATTACTGTGTCCCTCAAAAGGCCAATAAAGACTTTTTTTTACATTGTTGCAGTTGAAGAATCATTGGTGAAAAAAGTTTTTAAAGGACCAACCCTGACCCCAATATTTAACATATTGCAACTTACTAGCCCTTTGATATGGTGGCTGCATTGATTTTTGCTTTTCAGGGTACAAAAATTTTTAACAACTACAGAAAATACCTGCTGATCTTGCCAGAAATGCAGTAACTTTGCCACTTCTCTTAGTTGAACTTAAAGCACAAACAAGCTTATCTTCCTTCCAAGCTATCTTCTGTAAACTACAAGTTACCCCAAATAGTGAAAATTAATAGTAGAAGACATGTTTATAGTTGAATCAGAGAAGCAGTGTGGGTTACAACCCTGAAGTACTTTATAGATACAGTAGAGTGAGTGAGCATGGGCATCCTAAGACAGGAAGTGTGCAATTCACAAGATCACCAGGTGACAAAAAAGGAAAAAAGCATTAAAAAGTAAACTTATTAGAAAAACTGACAAGCTTGGTTTGGGTTTAGATACACTTTAACTGTATTCTAACAGCAAAAGAAGATAATTTTACTCTCTTTGTTGTGAAATTCTGAGCAGTGTGTTCAGAATACTGTTTTAAGGCTATAAGTTTCTTTTAAGATATGAGGGTGTTTTACTGTATACTACAGTGACCTTTTTAAAGATCTGTCTTTCCATTGGCTGCTTGTTATGAGCATTTTCATGCAGTTTAGTATGGCTGTAAATAGGGAAAAAAATAAAATGGTCAACCAGTCAAAAAGTGGAATTTTAAAAAGGTCAGACTGGTGCACTGAATGTGGTTTAAGACAGCAAGTAGCTGTAATTCACTCTCATTGAAAGACATTAAAATACCAATACTTCATTGCATGACAAAGATGGTAATGAGAGTAGAAAAAGAAGAACTTTTTCCCAGCTTCAAAATATTCTTTATAATGCCTGCAGAAGTTGGCCAGGCTGAAATCAATGAAGTCTGAAATCAGCAGCCATAGTATGATAGCTTGTACAATATGCAAGTTCTGGAAATTTTTATATACTAAATTACTTTGGATTTTTTTTTATGTTACCTGAGTAAAATCGGAAAATGTTTCAGTGAAAATAGTTTAAGATAAATCTAATTAAAAGGCCATGGAAATTTAACTTATATATGTGCCACTCTACCCAAAATCAAAGCTCTTTGCTATTTTCCTATTACCTATACAATGTCATAAAATGTGCAGTTACTAATCACATTTTGTTATGCTTAATAAATACCTATAAAATCAACAAAGGCCTAACACCAGTCATTTGTTTTTTAGTTTTTCGTTTAAGAATGTTAACAGCTAATTTTGTCTGTGACCCCTCACTGCTTTCCTGCAGTGACAAACAGTGGATGTAAAAAGTCTACACACCCCTGTTAAAATGTCAGGTTTTTGTGATGAAGAGACAAAGATAAATCATTTCAGAATTTTTTCCACCTTTAATGTAAACTATAAACTGTACAACTCAGTTGAACAACAAACTGAAATCTTTTAGGTGGAGGGAAGTAAAAATAAAAAACTAAAATAATATGGTTGCATATTTGTACACACCTTTAAACTAATACTTTGTTGAAGCACCTTTTGATTTTATTACAGCACTCTCTTTTTGGGTATGAGTCTATTAGCATCGCACATCTTGACTTGGCAATATTTGCCTACTCTTCCTTAAAAAAACACTCCAAATCTGTCAGATTGCGAGGACATCTCCTGTGCACAGCCCTCTTCAGATCACCCCACAGATTTTTGATGAGATTCAAGTCTGGAAACTGACTGGGCAATTCCAAAACTTTAATTTTTCTCTGATGAAGCCATTCCTTTGTTGATTTGGATGTATGCTTTAGGTCATTGTCATGCTGAAAAATTAAGTACCTCTTCAAGTTCAGCTTTCTAGCAGAAGCCTGAAGGTTTTGTGCCAATATTGACTGGCATATGGAACTGTTCATAATTCCCTCTACCTTGACTAAGGCCCCAGTTCCAGCTGAAGAAAAACTGCCCCAAAGCATGATGCTGCCCCCACCATGCTTTGCTGTGGGTATGGTGTTCTTTTTGTGATGTGCAGTGTTATTTTTGTGCCAAACATATCTTTTGAAATTATGGCCAAAAAAGTTCAACTTTGGTTTCATCAGACCATAACACATTTTTCCACATGTTTTTGGGATACTTTTACAACATTTAGCCAGGCTTGGATGTTTTTCTTCGTAAGAAAAGGCTTCTGTCTTGCCACTCTTCCCCATAGGCCAGACATATGAAGAATATGGGAGATTGTTGTCACATGTACCACACAGCCAGTAACTGCCAGATATTCCTGCAGCTCCTTTAATGTTACTGTAGACCTATTGGCAGCCTCCCAGACCAGTCGTCTTCTCATCTTTTCATCAATTTTGGAGGGATATCCAGTTCTTGGTAATGTCACTGTTGCGCCATATTTTCTCCACTTGATGATGACTGTCTTCACTGTGTTCCATGGTATATCTACTGCCATGGAAATTCTTTTGTACCCTTCTCCTGACTGATACCTTTTCACAATGAGATCCCTCAAATGCTTTGGAAGCTCTCTGCAAACCATGGCTTTTGCTGTAGGATGTGACTAAGAAAATGTCAGGAAAGACCTACTAGAACAGCTGAACTTTATTTGGGGTTAATCAGAGGCTCTTTAAATGATGGCAGGTGTGTACTGACTCCTATTTAACATGATTTTAAATGTAATTGCTTAATTCTGAACACATCTACATCTCTATAAGGTTATAAGGTTCTGAAATGATTTATCTTTGTCTCATTTTTTTACATCACAGAAAGCTAACATTTTAACATGGGTGTATAGACGTTTTATATCCACTGTAGCAGCCAGTGAAAGGAACCACAGCATGTAGTGGGGGTCCACACATTCTAGAAGTAGCTCTCTTAGTTTTTGAACAGAGCAAAGATTCAAGGCACAGATGATAGATAAGATAAGTATCTAATCTGTGAATAGATTGTGCCTTATAGCAGCTGGAGCCACAAGGTGCTGTATGCAAGCAGCCCATTCATGTCTATGGGAATGCAGCACGGCATGGACACGGCTGTTTGTCCCAATTTTACAGTCATGCACTGAGCAAGGAAATGAGCAGGCCCTCAGATCATTGGAGTAAAAATGATGACATTTTAGGGGCTTTTAAATGAAATTAGTTACTCCATGATAGCAAGAAAGAATGATCTGACAAAAGATTTTTTCGAATTTCCGTACAAACGTTCAAACAAGACTCTGACCCAGTATGGCCAGCTCTACTGTAGACTACATTCAAATGGCCGAATAGCAGCAGATAGTTTGTTGCATTCACAGGTGGCATCACCTCTGGATGCAGTAACACTCTGTGCCATGCCCGCATACAAACTGGCCGATTAACTGTACCACGTGGCCAAAACTCTGTAGAAATGCCAATACTGGACAGACTGGCTGCATCCAGGGTCAGTTGGATGCTTTGTACGCATGTAACTGCTCAGATCTGCTGATTCTTGCTGGCAGGTGCCCTCAGCCCTAGCAGGTGCAGTTAACTTACTTGCCACTAAATGGCTCTGTTCTTAATATGGTATAGGAGAAAGTGTTAATTGGGTGTTAGGCCGCTTTAGGAGAAAATCATCCACTAGTGATGTAGTGGGTAGAGTTAGTGCCCATATAAATGCCAATGCAGGACTTTCCTAGTTGTAGTTGGAGCAAGGGGCCAAATAATCTGGAGCTGTTAAGATGTAGTTTCCTACAGTGCTTATCTACAGATCCCTTTGTAGATCCAAAGTCCCAGGTAAGGGGGAATAGAACACAGAAGGAAGGCTTTAGTCACCCTGTCTTCTATTAGGCCAGGCTGGAGTCCTCTAATGTGAGTAGTGGTGGAGGCTAAGAATGAGAGTGCCATCTGGCAGCATGCCCGTGCCCAACATTGGGAAAGACTGGTGTACTTATGAGGGCACCATGATCCTACTTGGTGAACAAAGCTGAATACTGTGGACTTTGTATACATGGGGGAAGTGGTCCCAAATCTGTGGTGCTCCCAAGGAGAGGAGGTCCTAAGGGAATATTTCTTAAAATGATATGCTGGCATTCTGCGCCTAAAGTACAACTACAGAATGTCTGCTCCTGTGTATGGCACTTTTGTTAGTTTGTCAGATGTCACAAAAATCTTGCAAAGCTACAGTTAAGTGCAGAAAATGCATTTCCTGTGTGAACTTTCCTTAATACTCATGGGTAAAATTCCTACAGCCGGGGATGTTGTGAGTAGGCCTATATCCAGGGGTTTGACACAATATGGCAAAGGATTTCATCATAAACAGGTGGGTGGTTACAGAGACTGCTAAATAAAAGGCAGTTTGGTTTGTATCTAATTGTGGCACAATGTTACTTAAATGTCCCCGTTGTTTCTTCAAGTTATGTTTGGTCTCTTTTCAATGATAACTGCATCTGACATATCTCTACTGCAGTTAGCGCTGCCTTATTAAATACAATTGAAAGTTCCACTAAACAGGCATTAATACATTATTTTCAACTGCAGATTATACTTGCTGTCATAGCAACAAGCCAGTGATCCCCAGTTTTCATTTTGCTGCGAGAACTGAACTTTTAAACCTAATCTGGTCCAATTAACCAAAGATCAGGTGTATCATTCAGCTCCCTGCTCAACTATTAAAGACTCACAGATATCTTAACTAGTTATTTGCCTTGATGTAAGAGTAAGTATCTAAGGTATATAACAGTAGTTCTTTAAAGTGGTTCTAAAGTTGTTCATCTTAATGCATTCTCTTCAAGATTTGTCAAATCCAGTGAGCAGAGAGCAGGGGGAAGGCCCGAGTTGTGCTGTTTGTGTTTATGGATGCACACAGTCTGGCTCAGGAGCTAACCCAACACATGCATCTCCATAGCAAGTGGCTTTCTATAGTGGTGCATGGAGAAGAGTAGGATACTAGAGCACCAGTGGGATACCACAGAAAAGGAGGTTTAGGGAGGCTCTGTGCAATAGCGTTGCAAAGACTAGGTACGTATAAACCTGTTTAATATTTTAATAATAAAAAAAATATAACTTACAACCAATTTAAAGAAACTAACACAAAGCATTTTATAACTTGCTTTGTTTTAAAGTGATCGTAAAGGAAAACATTTAAAAATACCAAATATACTATAGTCACCTGCTCTGTAGCAACGGTTTTGCACAGAGCAGCCCCGATTCTCCTCTTCTATGGTCCCCTGTTGGCAATCCTTGCTCTTCCCCCCTGCCATGTTCCCCTTATAGCAAGCCACTTGCTATGGGGGCGTTCATGCGTGCTCACTCCCCAGGTGTCTCTGTGTGTCCATAAGACACATAGTGGTTGATTTACTAAAACTGGAGAGTGCAAATCTGGTGAAGCTGTGAATGGTAGCCAATCAGCTCCTAACTTTAGCTTATTTAATTAAGCTTTGACAGAAAGACCAGGAAGCTGATTGATTCTTTTGCACTCTCCATCTTTAGTGAATCAACTCCACAGAGCGCAGTTCAGCCCCACCCCCCCACTCACTGGCAGTGATTTGTCTGAGCCAATGAGGACTTCCTCTGCTCTTATGCACACCGCTGGACCAAGATCGAGCTCAGATAAGGGGGGGCTGGAAGGGAAACTGCTTGCAGAAGGTTATTTTTACCTCAATGCAGAAAATCCATTAGGGTAAAAAATCTTCTGCCGTTAGAACCACATTAAGAACAACTGTTGATGGTATTGTGATATTGAAAGTGATATAAATATTATCGTTTTAGTAATCAAAAAACAAGTATTTCTGTTGCTGTTATGAATTACAGATAGCATCACGCCTTGCATTAAAGCGGAGTTCCAGCTGAAAAAAAAAAAAAGTCAGCAGCTACAAAAACTGTAGCTGCTGACTTTTAAAATACAGATACTTACCTGTACCTCGGTCCAGTGGTGTCCTCACAAACGCTGATTTCACCGGCCGTCTTCTCACCCTGGTGCCGGCAACTTTAGTGTGGGCACCCAGCTGTGACAGCTTGCATCTTCACTGCCAGGTGCCCATTGTGCATGCGTGACAAGCGCTGCGCTTTGTGAATGGCCCCGTAGTCTTCTGGGACCTGTCACAGGGAGGGAGGGAGGACAACTTCCACTTTCGATCGCCTAGGCAATCGCAGCGGAAGCAGGTACCTGTCAAATTCAGGGACCTGCTCCCCAAAGGTACCAATCCTAATGGGGAGCAGGGGACAATGCATTAAAGTGGAATTTCCCCTTTTGGGTGGAACTCCCAAAGCCTTACAGCCGGAGTGGCATCCACAACTTCAGTCTGGGGTCCTAAGAAGCTTGCGCTTTTTTTTTACTCCAATGAGATGCGGGCAAGAGTAAAAGTAAAAAAAGAAGACCCAGCCTGCACTCATTGGAGTGAAAAAAAGAGTATGAGTTTACATTAGTGGCACAAAGGATGGGTTAACTTTGAAAATAGGTTGGGGAAAATAAAAAGATTTCTATCACAGTGTTCCAAAAAATATTGGCTAAATCTTTACATTGAAAATACTGATACTGTATTTATGGGGAAACATTCTTGAAGATATATCTTTATGAAGCCCTTGTGCCATCTCTCTTTGTCATTGACAGATTATGCTTTTTTAAGATCCATTCTTAACAAGATGCATTGGATTGTGCTGAGCAGCCTTGCCCAATGCAGTACCAAAGCATAGAAAAGGTAAAAATCCTTGTTCCCAATTGTGTCAGTTCACACCATCAGGCTGTGGTGGTGTGCATGCAGTTTTTTTTTTTTCAGAACAGCATAGCGCAACACAATCCACTACATTGTACCAATAGAACTTATTGAAATGTCACTTTGTCACATTCCAATAACGTGTGCACAAAAAGCACTTTGCAATGCACTGTTTTCACAGCATAGGCACCATTACCTTCCAGAACTTCCCAGCAATAAATAGAGAGACTGCATTTGCTGACTTCCTTTTCAAAATACTACTAAGGAATAATGGTCAGAACTCTTTATATACATACATGTTTATGTTTGTTACTTATTATGTATTGCAACATTTGGACCAATATAACAGCCAGGCAACCAGCATTTTCAAAAAGAGTTCAGCTATGGTAGTCCCAGGGGCGGACTGACAACTCATGGGGCCCCCAGGCAATAGGGGATCATGGGGCCCCTGTGTCCTTGCCCAAACTCAAAAAAGCCTATAATAAAGGTACCAGGGGCATCACATGGGGCCTCCTACTGACCCCGGGCCCTTGGGCAGTGCCCGAGTTTCCAAATGGTCAGTCCGCCCCTGGGTAGTCCACATTTTGTCTCAGCTAGTAATTAAAGTGGAACTAAAGTCATTGTGGTGCTGGATGAGCCTTTGCCCTTATGTTCAAGTATGTACAAAATATTTCCACATTATGGCACACATACCTCCCAGAATGGCATCTCTGGTCACCTTGATTGGCCAGCCTCATAACTGGTCGAGCCTATATCACCATAGTAAAGAATGCTGAGATTGCACAATGAGCTGTGCATGCATGGCTCAGTGTACAATCAGATAAAAAAAGTGCTAGCAGACAAGGCTGAAAGGATAAGTTCACCTTTCAGAACATGTTAAATGTGACACCAGTATTTAGAGTGGAACATGTAACATATTCCAGCAACTTCAGCCGCTCCCCCTGATCCCCGCCTCAGTGTGACAGCTGGCAGGGATCCTCTCCTTGCACACGCTGTCACAATGAAAAAAACGGTACGGCCGTGCGGGACTCCATCCACATGGTTGGATCATTCATTCACAGTTTCCTGTGAATCAATAGACTACAATTTCCATCACCTATCATGGCTAGCTTGTAGTTCTGAGCAGGGGCGGACTGACAACTCATGGGGCCCCCGGGCAATAGGGGATCATGGGGCCCCTGTGTCCTTGCCCAACTCAAAAAAGCCTATGAAAAAAGTACCAGGGGCATCTCATGGGACCCCCTACTGACCCCAGGCCCTCGGGCAGTGCCTGAGTTTCCAAATGGTCAGTCCGCCCCTGATTCTGAGTGAACTGTGATGGTGCCGATGAGTACCCTTCTAGCTCATTCACAAGCCCTGCAGCTTTGTAACTGACATCCCGTATAAAGGTACAGGCTGAAAGCTGCAGGGCATGTCTGGAGGAGCCTCCATTTTACTCCTGATCTACTGATTACTGGTGCAATGTTTTCCAAACTTCCGCAGAAAAAAATAATAAATGCACGTTTTTTTCTTCCAAAAATGTGCATTCATTATTTGTTCTTAAAAGGTGAACTTATCCTTGAAGTATTTATGGTAGAAGAGACATAGAGGGGAGATTTTCTGGCAGGTCATTTTCTGGCATTATGGCCTTTACAATGACCTGCTCCAGATTTGGTAAATTTGCTGACATGTGGCAGATTAAGGTAGTTCCTAATATGCACCAAGATAACAAACTGGAGGTAATTAAAGTGGTTCTAAAGGCTCATGTTTTTTTACCTTATTGCATTCTATGCATGAAGGTAAAAAACCTTCTGTGTGCAGCAGCCCCCCCAATACTTACCTGAGCCCTCTCTCCAGCCAGTGATGTGCACAGCGGCTCTCTGGGTGCACTTCCTCCTCATTGGTTGAGACAGCAGCGGTAACCATCGGCTCTTATTACAGTCAATCGCAGCTAGTGAGCCAATGAGGAGAGAACGGGGGGGGCAGAGCCAAGCCATGCTAGTGTGTAAATGTACACACAGAGCATCAGCTCAGGAGCAAGGCTGCTTGGGTGCACCAAAATAAGCTGCTTGTTGTGGGGGCACTCAGCAGGAGGAAGGGGCCAGGAGTGCGGGGGGGGGGGGGGACCTGAGAAGAGGAGGATCAAGGCTGCTCTGTGCAAAACCCAAGTATGACATGTCTGTTATTTAAAAAATAAATCTACATTTAATATCACTTTAAGACCAGCTTTAAAGTGGACCTGCACTGCATCTGAGTACCACAAACCAAAAAATTCTATATAATTCATTTTTAATATACAAAACAAACTCCTGCATCTATCCATGTATTCATGCTTTATGTTGCTAAGAAATCATTTTGAAAAACACCTCCTGGTATTTCTGGCAGTGGCCATCTTGAGTAAGGGCAGATGATTAATGTAGCAGTTACTTCCTGGAATCCATCTGTCTTTATCACAGGTATTGGCTGAACCCTCCCTCCCCTCCTGAAGACTCCTGGGATGTATGGCATCATTTGCCTAGGCATGGAAACAAAGAAAGTGATGGAATGAGAAAAAAAAAGTTAAAGCAAATAAATATGGTATACTTTATCTATTTACTAATGCTAGCAGCATAAGGATTAGAAATAGTCCAAGCCGATTGAGAGAATAAAGTTCTGCTTTAAGTTGGCATACATAAACAGGCAGAGTGCCTGTCTCTATACACTGTGTAGCAGAGTGGCATATTTTCCACCGCTACCTCCTCCCCACTTGTGACTAGTTGTTAAGGATGCTGCCTGCTTCACAGCTGACAGCCTGCTAACAGCCAGTGACGCTACATTGGGAGGATTCTGATGGCAAAGCTAAGACACTAGTTCCCCATCAGATTTGCTTCTTCCTTGTGATTGACAGCAGGCAGTGAGCAGATTCTATAGCCAAAAGCAGGTTGTCTGTTAGCTAAAGATCAGCTCACTGTCTGCTGTCAATCACAAGTGGAGCAGACCTGATGGGGAACTTGTGTCTGTAGATCAAACTCTGTCCACCCAGCTTCAAAACTCCCCCACCACTGCGCAGTCTGTGTGTCACTGTACTTCTGTAATAAAAACCTACTTGTTACCATTTATAAAAAAATATTTTAGTTCCAATTCAATTTAAAGCAAGGGTTCTTAAATGTTTTAATCCAAGGACCCAAATTAAAAAAAATCATTACTGTATTGGGGCTCAAGAACAAATATGGCTAACTAGGCTAAGTGTATTACACAGTCATGTGATGACCCATCACAAACATGTCAGGGACTCAGTTTGGATTGACCCATGGTGTAAGGACCACTGATTAAAAGTATTTGTGCATTTCCCATGTAGCTGGTGAAGCTACAGTTGTATTCAAACGTTTGCATTCCCTGGCAGATATTGTGAAATTTTGGCATACAGCTGTTCAGCCACAACTGCCAAAAGAATTACTCGGGATACAAAGAAAAACCCACAGATAACCTCAAGAGAAATACAGGCTGATCTGGAAAAAGATACTGTGGTTGTTTCAAGGAGTACAATACGATGATACTTGTACAAAAAATGAGCTGCATGGTTGAGTTGCCAGGAAGAAGCCTTTACTGTGCCAATGTCACATAAAAGCCCAGTTACAATATGCCCAACAACACATTGACATTCCTCAGAGCTTCTGGCGCACTAATCTGGAGTGATGAGACCAAAATGGAGCTTCATGATCACAGCCATAAGCGTTATGTTTCGAGAGGGGTCAGCAAGGCCTGTAGTGAAAAGAATACCATCCCAACTGTGAAGCATGATGGTGACTCACTAATGTTTATGGGAGGTGTGAGCTCTAAGGGCACTGGGATTCTTGTGAAAATTGCTGGCAAGATGAATTGCAGCATGTTATCAGAAAATACTGTCAGACAATTTGCATTCTTCTACACAAAAGCTGCTTGTGGGACATTCATGGACTTTCCAGCATGACAATGACCCTAAGCACAAGATCAAGGTGACCCTCCAGTGGTTACAGCAGAAAAAAAATAAAGTTCTGGAGTGACCATCACAGTCTTTTGACCCGAATATCATCAAGCCACTCTGGGGAGATCTCAAACATGTGGTTCATGCAAGACAACCAAAGACTTTGATGGCCTGGAGGCATTTTGCCAAGATGAATGGGCAGCTAGACCACCTGCAATAATTCAGGGCCTCATAGACAATTATTACAAAAGACTGTACGCTGTCATTGATGCTAAAGTTGGCAATACACAGTATTAAGAACCTAGGGTACGCAGACTTTTGAACAGGTGTCATTTCACTTGTTCACTTGTTACCATGTTTTGTTTTATGATTGTGCCATTCTGTTATAACCTACAGTTAAATATGAATCTCATAAAAAATAAAAGAAATGTGTTTTGCCTGCTCACTCATGCTTTCTTTAAAAATGGTAAATACCATTACAAATTCTCCAAGGGTATGCAAACTTTTGAGCACAACTGTATATGAAAGAGCTGCTTTTTCTCTGTACTAATTAGTTCTTTTTGGGGACCAGTTGCATTTGCAAAGTTTCCCCATAAATGTGGGTATGTGGGGGGCTTCCCATGCCATGTAGATGACAATATCTTGCAATGCAGCCTTCCAAAAAGCCAAAAATGGCCCCCCATTGACTTCAATGCCATATAAAATTAAAATCTGAGTTATTGCTGCAGAGGATGGGCTTTAGTGACGAGCTTCTGTCTGGTGTACATGCCTTGTACGACTCCCCCAAAACAAGAATAAGACTTCCAGGCTGCAACTCTGATTTTTTTACACTGGGCAGGGGCACCCGTAAGGGTTGTCCTCTTTCGCCCTTATTATTTGCTGTAGTGTTGGTACCCTTGGCAATTGCAATAAGATCACATTCGGATAACTCTGGTTACCCATTATTGGTTTCACATTTCAAAATATGCATTTATGCTGATGATGTTATGCTTTTCCTTACTAAACCGCTAATATCATTGACTATTTTATGCACAGTGCTGAATGACTTTGCTATAGTGTCAGGTCTTACTGTAAACTTTACTAAATCAGTAGTTATGCCTATCAAAGTTCCTGATTCCCTGAGTGCATCTCTCCATAATTCTTTTCCATTTCGTTGGGCCACAGATTGGATTTCCTATTTAGGTATTAACCTTACTCCCAGATACTCAAAAATATTTGCTGCTAATTACCCACCATGTGTGTCATGCCTCTCTACTCTATTGAAGATCTGACATAGATACCCTATCTCATTCTTGGGCAGAGTCACAGCAGTCAAAATGAATATCTTGCCTAAATTACTTTATTTATTTAGAGCACTCCCAATCCCTGTCTCGAAAACGTTCCTAGATTGCTTTCAATGGATGATTAATAATTTTATCTGGCGTAACAAACGTCCCCACTTTACTTCATCTGTTCTATACTGGTCGCAATGGACGGGAGGCCTCGGTCTTCCTAATTTTTGGCTTTACTACCTGTCGGCCCGTTTCGCACAATTATCACAATGGGCGGCTATTAATTCCCAGATCCTGTGGATCATATTTGAATCTCCAATTCCATTGTTACGCAATCATTGATGGTTTGGTCCTGATATAAACTTAAATTAAATCTGGTCTCCTCTGTCTCTCCAGGTGCATCATTTTTTGGTGACCCGAATTTTATTACAGCATTTTCCTCTCCACAGGCGTTCCGTTGGTGGTACGATAAAAGATTTAAACATCTCATCACATTATTAAAAGGTTTCTTTTTACCTGGTACAATAGATCCTTTATCAGGTTATCTGACTTTCAAAGAGGAAGATCTTATATCACCTTTGAAATGCTACGTATACTTTTTCATATCCCACTTCGGGAATATTATCGTTATCAACAGATTTGACATTTTTTAACCCATTTGCTGAACATTAAACAAGGGCCCTTTATCAAAGTACAGCACTGCTGAGCCTCATCCCCATAAAACGTTTAAACATCTCATCACATTATTAAAAAGTTTCTTTTTGCCTGGTACGATAGATCCTTTATCAGGTTATCTGACTTTCAAAGAGGAAGATCTTATATCACCTTTGAACTGCTACGTATACTTTTTGATATCCCACTTCAGGAATATTATCGTTATCGACAGATCATACATTTTTTTAATTCACATTTTGGCCTTATACCTTCATCTCTGATTTCGTTCTTCGAACGCATTAGCCGTGACTCTCCCAGGGGCAGGGGTCTTATTTCTGATTTGTATCACCAATTCCTGGTTGGTTCCTTTCCCACACACCCTCTATATCAGTGGTTCTCAACCTTTCTAATGCCGCGACCCCTTAATACAGTTCCTCATGTTGTGGTGACCCCCAACCATAAAATTATTTTCGTTGCTACTTCATAACTGTAATTTTGCAGTGGGAGGACTAGCGCCCCATCACTGATGTCAGTGGGATGAATAGTGTCACCTCGTTGGTATCAGTGGGAGGAATAGTGCCCCAACATTGGTATCTGTGGGAGGAATAGTGTCCCATCATTGGTGTCAGTGGGAGGAATAGTGTCCCATCATTGGTATCAGTGGAAGGAATAGTGCCCCATCATTGGTATCAGTGGGAGGAATAGTGCCCCATCATTGGTATCAGTGGGAGGAATAGTGCCCCATTATTGATATCAGTGGGAGGAATATTGCCCCATCATTGGCATTAGTGGGAGGAATAGTGTCCCATCATTGGTATCAGTGGGAGGAATAGTGCCCCATCATTGGTATCAGTGGGAGGAATAGTGCCCCATTATTGATATCAGTGGGAGGAATAGTGCCCCATCATTGGTGTCAGTGGGAGGAATAGTGTCCCATCATTGGTATCAGTGGGAGGAATAGTGTCCCATCATTGGTATCAGTGGGAGGAATAGTGTCCCATCATTGGTGTCAGTGGGAGGAATAGTGCCCATCATTGGTATCAGTGGGAGGAATAGTGCCCCATCATTGGTGTCAGTGGGGGGAATAGTGCCCCATCATTGGTGTCAGTGGGGGGAATAGTGCTCCATCATTTGTGTCAGTGGGGGGAATAGTGCCCCATCATTGGGGTCAGTGGGAAGAATAGTGCCCCATCATTGGTGTCAGTGGGAGGAATAGTGCCCCATCATTGGTGTCAGTGGGAGAAATAGTGCCCCATCATTGGTGTCAGTGGGAGGAATAGTGCCCCATCATTGGTGTCAGTGGGAGGAATAGTGCCCCATCATTGGTGTCAGTGGGGGGAATAGTGCCCCATCATTGGCGTCAGTGGGAGGAATAGTGTACAATCATTGGCATCAGTGGGAGGAATAGTGCCCAATCATTGGTGTCAGTGGGAGGAATAGTGCCCCATCATTGGTGTCAGTGGGAGGAATAATGCCCCATTGTGGGTGTCAGTGGGAGGAATAGTGCCCCATTGTGGGTGTCAGTGGGAGGAATAGTGCCCCATTGTGGGTGTCATTGGGAGGAATAGTGCCCCATTGTGGGTGTCATTGGGAGGAATAGTGCCCCATTGTGGGTGTCATTGGGAGGAATAGTGCCTCATCATTGGTGTTAGTCGGAGAAATAGTGCCCCATCATTGGTGTCAGTGGGAGGAATAGTGCCCCATCATTGGTGTCAGTGGGAGGAATAGTGCCCCATCATTGGTATCAGTGGGAGGAATAGTGCCCCATCATTGGTGTCAGTGGGAGGAATAGTGCCCCATCATTGGTGTCAGTGGGAGGAATAGTGCCCCATCATTGGTGTCAGTGGGAGGAATAGTGCCCCATCATTGATGTCAGTGTGGTGGAGGGGGGAATAGTGCCCCATCATTGGGGTCAGGGGGGGGAATAGTGACCCATCATTGGTGTCAGTGGGGGGGGGAAATAGTGTCCCATCGCTGGTGTCGGTGGGGGGAGGAATAGTGCCCCATTCTTGGTGTCAGTGGGGGGAGGAATAGTGCCCCATCGTTGGTGTCAGTGGGGGGAGGAATAGTGCCCCATCGTTGGTGTCAGTGGGGGGAGGAATAGTGCCCCATCATTGGTATTAGTGACACAAATGATGGGGCACTATCCCTCCCACTGACACCAATGATACTTACCTTGCTGACTCCTGCTCCAGCCTGGGCTCGCTCTCTCCCTCTCCCATCTACAGCCTGCATACCTGGCTGCAGCAGCAAAATTTGCACTTACCTGTCAGCTGTCTTCCTTCTCTGGCCTCTCTCTTCACTCGCTCCTGCAGCTCCCTCGATCTTCTTTGATCTACGCGCGCTGCCGCTCGGCTCCTCCTCTCCAAGCTCCACTTCCTCGCCGGTGATTGGCCGCCTGTGTGCCTCTCCTGAGCTACAGTTCCGGTGGCCAATCAGCGGCGAGGAGGCGGAGCTGTTGAGTGATCCCGGAGGTGTGGCCAGGTGACAGGGGCAGCATATCATCCCGCCCACACATCGCCTGAGACAGGAGCGGTGTCTCCGTTCCTAAGACCATCGGAAATATGTGTTTTCCGATGGTCTTAGGCGACCCCTGTGAAATGGTCGTTCGACCCCCAAAGGGGTCGCAACCCCCAGGTTGAGAACCGCTGCTCTATATAGACAAAAATGGGAAGCTGATAGTGGTATCACCTTTTCAGATGAAGATTGGGATTCCATGGTGGATAACATACGTAAGAGCTCTAGATTTCTCTCTATCCGTGAGACAGCCCTCAAGGTGTTAACCAGATGGTATTATACCCCATCTAGACTACATGCCCTGTATACAGGGACGTCCCACCTATGCTTCCGGGGCTGTGGCCTTGCCAGTAGTCTGGTGTATACATTCTGGGCTTGCCCAGTCCTCTCCTTAGTGTGGCACAGGATCTCTGAGGTAGCTTCTGCACTGGTGGGTGCCCCGGTGCATCTGACTATGCAGTCCTGCCGATTGGGAGCTCGTATCCCGGGGGTTCAGGCTGAGGTTATGAGGCTAATCCATACCATTTGTATATCCACCCTATGGGTTACTGCCCTACACTGGAAATCTATCACAGTACCATCGGCCTCTGTTCTTCATAGAGTTGATGCTGTGATGCTCATGGAAATAATTCATTATACTATACTGAACATGATGCACTTTTTTGATAGAAAGTGGGAAATTTGGAGAACTCATAGACATTTACTACATAACAAAGGAACACCCTTATTTGGATTGATTGACTTACTCTGTTGGTAGATGAATAACAATGCCTACCTCTTTATTTATATTGCTCATGTACTTAAACAATATTCTCTCTTCTTCTCTTCTCTTAACTTTTTCTTTACTCTATATGATTGTGCCTTTTTGAAATGTACACTTCAGTTGTGTCTTGTTACTGTTTTACACACTATTTGAAGCTGTGTCATTTTACAGTCTATTTCTTGAAAAATAAAATCGTTTGTAAACAAAAAAGAAAAATTAAAATCTGAGTTTTCAGAATTCTCTTTATTGGAGAAATTAGAATTGAAGCAATTTCAGAAAACTCATTCATAATACTTTAACACTGTAGGGCTGGTTGCATTCATCAGAGGATTCTGAGTTACCTGGATAATTTGTTTTCTAACTTTTTTGAAACATTAACGGCAATTATTTGAAATCAAACTGGTTGAATTGCAGCTGCAAACCTTCAATAAATTAATTTCCTAGCACAGTAAACAGGTGTTAGATTCCACATTAGACAGTTTCAGTTCTAAGGTCTTTGTCAAAAATCTGAATTGTTCTAGTACAGACATTATTGAGAGTTCATTTCGCTGCATATTAGCCACCAATTTCTGTTTTGGATAACCATCTCCTGCTTTATCTATAAATCATGTTTTTCATTTGGCAGAGCTACATACTGTTTTAACCCATTTGCTGAACATTAAACAAGAGTCCTTTATCAAAGTACAGCACTGCTGAGCATCATCCACATAAAAAGTTTAAACATCTCATCACATTATTAAAAGGTTTCTTTTTGCCTGGCAATGTATTGCAGGTCCCTTAGGCTCCAAAAGGATTAATCACCGAAAAAGTCAGAGAGTCCTGATTAACACCATAACTGATAAGAGCAAACAGAGCTGTAGAGAGAAAAAAATGCATTGCAGAGAAAGAATGAAAAAGCAAACATTGGGGAATAGGAAAATGTACTGAAATTCATCTATTCATTATCTGTGAGTTAGAAGCCACCTGTTTTTCGTAATTGTCTGTTTAAATGAAGAACTCTAAGCATAATTAAACAGCACGTGTAGGCGGAACAGCCTTTCCAACATCAGTGGTTATTAATGGACATCTATATTGGAGCCCTACACATTTCTAAGAGGCTAATTACAATGTAGTGTTAGAACTGGCAGATCTGAGCAATATTGCTTTCCAGCAGTAGAAGAAGGGTCCTATATTGTTATTAGTTTAAGTGCTTTTTCCAATTTTTGCTTAATTTCACATATTTTTTATCTGTAAAATCCCTAGGGAGAAAGAATACTGGATTGCATCAATTCATCCACTCTTGCTTCCTCTGCGCACTTGATATGTGCTATACATTCCCTTGTTTAACTAATAAGATCAGTAAAATGTATTAGCATGTGTAGTTACAGGAGAATTTCGCTGTTATGATAGATTTCAAATTGCACATAACTACAGTGAAATTCCATTCTCGTTTGTAGTGACTGATGCTTCAATTACACAAGAAATGACAGCTTGCTGGCAATTAAATGTGTTTCACCTAAGAGGAAAGGGACCTTCCTAGACAACTATTTTGTGTGATGTACAAGCAGTAAAATCGATGCTCTGGGACACCAGTCTGTCTGAGTAATAGTTACTGCATAACAGGTTAATATGTTATTATTTATGGATAAAGAACAATGGGGATAGAATGCACATTTGTGACTTTTATTCTGTCTCTAGTTTTGAGAAAAAAGCTTTTGAGATGTAATATATTTTTATTTTATAAAACAAAAAAATAACAAATTATATCATATTTCATATTGCTTTGATTTTAATTGAAGTATTTATTTTTCCCACTCTGTCATTATTCTGAGGAAATTTACACTCATGCCCAATTTCTTCACAACAACCTTCATCTTGAATCCATGAGAAGTACCATGGGAGGTAAACTGGTACTCTAAAGCCTAGTACACACTAGGGTTGAACAAAAAAAACTGACAGCTCAGGAGGAGCCGCTGTACTAACTATCTGATGTCAGTACAGCGATCTCCCCTGCTGTGCTATTGTGTTCTGACAGGGGGGACAGCCCCCCGCCAGAACACTCTGGTCAGTACTCTCAGCCATTGGAGGCGGTCTGCAGACCTTTTTCGGTCATGCCCCTTTGACAAAAAACGACCGAACAGCCAGCTTCTGTCAGGTTGGCTGCTGTACACACGCGTAGAATGTTGTCTGGTTTCTGTTGAACTGGCCGATGCCGCCTGACATTCGGCCTGTGTGTACTAGGCTTAAGTATGCCAACATATTCAGTGAGTACTGCTGCACTTTATTTTATTTTTTTCTGCATAAATAGCAACTTTCTGACAGCTCCTTGTTTCTGCAATGCCCCCCAAATGCAGTAGAACCACCTGGAACAACGCCATTGTCCTCAGAGTTTTTCAAACTTAGAATACGCTTGTAGTCAGGTGCAGTCTGTTTTCTCCACTGTAGGTGGAACTGAACCTGAATGGTACCACAGCCTGGAGAAGAATTCAGGAGAAAGATGGTTTCCAGTTGGATGTCGCTGTCCCATGTGACTCTGGTGGCCAACTTTAGTGAGGACAAAGCTTACAAAAAGCCCTGGCTCAATGAAGTTTCCAGAATTTAGCAAGTGGATATTGTAGGGGAAAAGACCCTGTCTCTGATTAGCACTAGGGAAAGGGTCCAGAAAAGTAGGGCCAGGTTAGGGACTCACTATCCTGAAAAGAAGCCTCCCCCTTTGGGACCGGACAAGCCAGGCTGCACTCTACGCTCTGAAACAGATGCTGTCGGTGCATCTCCTCCTGCTGCATCTCTGCATATTGGACCAAGTGTTTCCCTAAGCGGGGCCCACCTGCTGGGGTGTTTGTAGTTTGGTATTCTCTTCAATACAAGTTCCACATTTTATTGCAACTGGATTCTGTGTCTTTACTGCAGCTGCACCGCGCTGTACCTACTGGCGGCAATCTGAAAGATATGTCCCTTGCAGCGGATAGGGAAGGAGGACTGAGCTCCAGCTTGGCTCTGCTAGGATCAGCCTTAGCCTTAATACCCACATTTAATGGTTCCAACATCCCAAATAACCTGCCCCTCCCAGTCGAAAGCTTCACCTGGTTGAGGATCCAAATTGGGGACCAGGTGGTGGAGTGGGTGGGAGTAGTGATGACCCACAGCCCATTGAAAACAGAAGTGCCTACTGTGTTGGGAATTAACATTTTGAAAGACCTGGAGTTACCTTGCCTGCTGGTCAAATAATAACATTCCGGCCAATAGTCCTTAGGCTGTGGCTTGCGACCAATGTGGCTTAGAGTGGCCTATGTGGCCCAACAGAAGGCATGAAAGAAACAACCGCAGCAAGTAAGGGTGGTCCGCATGCCTCAGAAGCAAAAGCTACTGTTGGCACCACAGCAGTAGGTGGTCTGGTCACTCCCTATTGGGGCAATGGTCGAATCACGCAAGGACCTCGTGACACCATGGAAGTGGCTGGTGACCCCAAGGCTTAGTGCAACTCATCAATCTGGGCACCACACCAATGCCCAAGCATGACATCCTTGCTGATTTCTACGGGTATCCTCACCACTGCATCTCTGAGTCCCAACTGGGTGTAGAAGCCATGTGTGCCCCTCTACAGGCAGCTATGGCATCCTGGGATAAGGCCCAGTGCTGGCCTTTTCTTTTAAAGACTTTCCCCACCCCGCTATTGACCACCTAATCCACAATGGAGATACACCATCCATCCAGGAGCAATATCACCACTTCTCCAGCGCTGTGCCAAGAGGCTAAGGATTTGCTTTATAAAATGTGGCAAGGTGGAGTAATCCGGGAGAGTGCAGTCTGTTTTCTCCACTGTAGGTGGTGATCAACCTGAGTGGCGCCACAGCCTGGAGAGGAAGTCAGGAGAAAAATGGTTTCTCTATGGTTTCCTGGGTCACTGGGAAGTGATCCTGTTGGATGTTTCTGTCCCATGTGACTCTAGAAGCCATCTTTATTGAGGGCAGAGCTTACAAAAAGCCCTGGCTCACTGCAGTTGCTGACATTTTGCAAGTGAAGAGTGGCGGGAGAGAGACCCCATGTGACAGTGAAAGTGTTTAGCGGCAGGTAAAAGTTCCAGACAAGTAGGGCCAGGTTAGGGACTCACTATTCTGCAATGGAGCCTCCCCTTTTGGGACTGACCAGCCAAGCCACACTCTGCCCTCCGGAACAGACACTGTTGGTGCATCTTCTTCCACTGCATCTCTGCATTTGAACTGAACTGTGCTTCCCTAAGCGGCGCCATCCTGCTGGAGTGTTTGTAGTTTGGCATTCTCTTCAAAACGAGTTTCACCTTTTATTGCAACCGGACTCTGTGTCTTTACTTCCGCCGCACCACGCTGCACCTACCCACAGGCTCTGCTGTATAAATACATATTCTCCATCAACAGATACATTTTCATTTGCTCAATCTATTACTGATTGATAGGCGGGGGAAAGGATATTTTCAGTACATTAGTTTGAGCTTGCGACTTAAAATAGAACCCTAAGGATAGACAGTGCTATAAGCTGATCCCTACCTTCATCCTCCAAAACACCATAAACCTATACCAGAGGGGTTTATGGAACAGGGATATGAAAGATAAACTCTAAATGAGAGGCCAAACTTCTAAAAAAATGTAGAGGGGGTCTAATGAGTTCTCAATAGTATGTAGAACTGGGATAATCCCTGAATGAGGTTAAAGAATAAGTTCAGCTTTAGTAACATGTTATATGCTGCACACATATTATGTGTGTAACATGCAACATTTTACCATGCTCCAGTCCCTAAACCCCCTGATCCCCCCCCCCCCCCTTGACAGTGGTTCTTGTCAACGCACATGCTGTTACAGTTTAAATACAGCACGCTATGAGTTCACAGAAAACTTTGACTGAATTAACTAAAAGTCCCTTCTGCCACTATGACAAATGGTTTGTAGTTCTCAATGAATTGGGATAGGGCTGATGAGCACTGTCCTAGTTCACTGACACTTCCTAGAACTGTTCTAGTTCACTGACACTTCCTAGAGGGGTTGATTTACTAAAACTGGAGAGTGAAAAATCTGGTGCAGCTCTGCACAGAAACCAATCAGCTTCCAGGTTTTATTGCCAAAGCTCAATTGAACAAGCTGAAGTTAGAAGCTGTTTGGCTACTGTGCACAGCTGCACCAGACTTTACACACTCCAGCTTTAGTAAATCATCCCCAAACAGGGGCAGACTGACCATTTGGAAACTCGGGCACTGCTCGAGGGCCCGGGGTCAGTAGGGGGCCCCATGAGATGCCCCTGGTACCTTTTTGCATGGGCTTTTTTGAGTTTGGGCAAGAACACAGGGGCCCCATGAGCCCCTATTGCCCAGGGGCCGCATGAGTTGTCAGTCCGCCCCTGTCCCCAAAGCCCGTACAGAGGTATGGGTAGAAAGCTGTAGGCAGTGTATACAGGAGCCTTACATTGCACCTGCAATATGCTAATCTCAGGTTCAATACTCTGCAGGCTTTCGAGAAAAAAAATAATAAATGCACATGTATTATACCTGCGAAAACATGTGCATTAAATTTTTTTTTAAGCTGAAGTTAGCCATTAAGGCAGACAATACACTATTCATTATAACCAGTTTCCCCATCCACACACTTGATGTGGATAAGGGAATCCACCCCTCTGAGCTATAGTATTCTATCGTACAAAGAGACTTCCCCACCATCAGAATGCAAAGATCAGCACTGACATATATAGCCTGCAGTACTGATTAATCATGAAAAACCTTGTACAGAAATTGATAAGTAGAGATCAACATCTTCAACATTCAATTCTTCTGAGAATGGCCCTTACCGGCTTTCATGGTTCTATCTTCTGACCCCTACATCACTGCTGTGTTCTGTAGTGAGTAGAGGATCAGTAATGCACCGCTATATAGATTTACAGAGTAGAGAGCAGAACCTGCATATATAATGAGCTAATATACTGTATAAATACTTTATAATGAGACCCATGTGTATACTGCATGTAATTGCAAAACATACATTGTTTATAAAGCACTGGCACAGAATAATAAGATGTATATATTTTTTTACATGTCTCTAATAAATAATTAAATTTACACATGTACAGTGTATGTAAAGTTAGATTTTCCTTCACTTTCTGCCTCACTGACAACAATTTCACCAAACAGGAAATGAGGACAAATCTGATAAATCTGCAAGAGGAAAAGCGGATGTGAAATACTGGACTTGATTCTTTTATCTGCCTTGGCACCTCTACCACAAAATGCGCCCCTTCCCCACTAGGAAATCCAAGGGAAATAGACAAAAAGAGTGTCCTTTCGTCATCTTAAAGTGATTGTAATGTCACTTTTTTTAATTAAAATAATAAACAGGTATACTTGCCTAAGCTTTTGGGGTCCCCTGCCAATGTTGTCCACTCCCCCTCTTCTGTGTGTGCCCCCATAGCAAACCGTTTGCTATGGGAACACACATGCTAGCTCACTCCTGAGCTGAGCTGTGAGCTCCCATAGACACACACAGTGTCAGGAATGGTCTTATCTCTGGTAGTGCTGGGGCTTACCTGCCTTGTGGGCTGCAGTATCAGTGCTGGCCAGCGGGTGCTCTCAGCAGCCAGTGTCTCACTCCTGCAATCAGGCCATCGCCTGAGGCTGATTGCAGGAGGTGTATTTAAGCAGGACCAGGCCTGCAGTCAGGGCCTTGGTGTATTGCTCCCTTGTGCCCTGTATCCTGATCCTGTATCCTGCCTGCTTGACCCTCTGCTTTGATCCTGACTCTGCATGAACTCTGCCTGTACCGACCTCAGCTACTCCTGACCACTCTCCTGCCTGCTCCTTGTACCTTGTCTACCCATTAGCTACCGACCCGGCCTGCCCAACTACGTTTGGTGTTGTACATATTGTTATCTGTTGGAGGTTTTGTTTTGTTTGCACTGTGTTTATGTTTAGCCTTGCACTGCGTTTATGTATTGTTTAGCATTTAATAAATTGTATTGTTTTATACTATACCTGAAGACTGTGTTTCCCTGTGTCGGTCCACACATCTCTGGTCATACCCGGATCCCTGACACACAGCATAACTCGGCTCTGCCCCAGCTCCATCCTCACAGGATTTGTTGACAGTAGCAGGAGCCACTGGCTCCCGCTGCTTTCAGCAAAGCCTGTGAGACCAGGTAGAGGAGAGGAACTTGCAGCCAGGCACAGCTCTGTATTGATAAAGGACTCAGGTAAGTGTTATGCGGGGTAACAGGCAATGCAAGTTTTTTTTTATCTTAATGCCGAGAGCAAATTAAAGTACAAAGCCTTTAGTGTTTAGAAGCACTTTAAGAGTTTGTCATTATTTATTGTTAATAAAGTTGAGATAACAAGAGCAGTTAACCACTTCAAGTCCGGACACTTTTACCCCTTTCCTGTCCAGGCCAATTTTCAGCTTTCAGTGTTATCACACTTTGACAATTTCGTGGTCAGATAAAGCTTTATTTTGGTGGTATTTATTCACCACTGGAATTTTTATTTTTTTGCTATAAAAATGAAAAAATGAACAGTATTTTTCTTACAAAAGTTTGCAAATAAATAATATTTCATCATAAATCTTGGCCAAAATTTATTCAGTTATCTTTTTAGTAAAAAAAAAAAATACCATTAGTTTTATAACCAAAAATTATAATTTTAAAAATTTTTTTTTACATTTTTATTTATTTTTTTTTATATTATTTATGGGTTTTTTTGGGGTTTTTTTTTTTACATACTGTCACCCTAGCAGTACAGTGTCACCATGGTGACACTGTACTACTTGTGGGGGGTGATGCAAATTTTTTTTTTTTTTACACTGATTGCTTTTACACCCATAAAGGCTGTAAAAGCAATCATTTCTCCTCTCTAGCTGCATTCTTGCAGCCACTGAGAAATACTGTGTGAGCTGTGATTGGTCACAGCTTGTCACATGGTACAAGACTGTTATGAATAGCCTTGTACCATGTGACCTCTGTGATCATTCACAGATTTCACACGTAGTAAGCAATGATGTCAGAAGTGACATCTTGCTTACTACTCTGCATGTGATCACTGATTGGCCAATCAGTGATCACATGATCGGGACCTCGCACAGAGGTCCTGTACGATGATCGGTGTTCCGCTGTGTCCGGAGGGCACAGCGGGCACCGGATTGCGGTGCTGCATGCTCCCAGGGAGCGTGCACAGTCCAAAATGGTGGGCGCTGTTTATGAACAGAAACCTGCCCCTGGACTGCCACCGTCTGGCCGTTTATATACAGCAGCCGGACAGCAAGTGGTTAAGTTACCAACACATTTTGAGGTCCAAACAATCCCCTTTGTGTAGCCTGCATGAGCTGTAGAAGCACAAATCTTATAGGAAGATTTAGCATTTTTCATCTAAGCCTGATGAAGGAGAATTGCTTGACCCTTGAAATGAGTCAGTTATCGAATATAAATGATAATAGACAAATGGATGGACCCTACAAAATACAATTCCAAATGGGGTTCTAGCTTTCCATTACTTAATAAAAAGTGATTTTTAATTCTGTCTGATTTGCTTTGGGACAGTTCCCCTCATTTCCTGTCTAGTTAAATGTCACCAGGACAGGAAGTAAAGGGAAATCTCTGTAACAGACTCCCATAATATAAACCCAAACTAGGTTCTAACGCTTACCTACTCTATCCAAAAACTACAAAAAGTTTAAGCTAGAAAAATGCTTCAGTAGTGCAGAGCCACTACAAAGATATGAAATGTAATTCTTTTCACCTATCACACAACCATAGTAGAATATGATTAATTTGCACAAATATTGTATGTAACATTCAATCTTCTTCAGCCACACCCATGTGATGGGAAAGTAGGATCCTCAATCAGTTATATGCTCAGCTAATCATGCTCAGCAGATTGTGTACATACTATGTTTTTCCATTAGGAAAAAGCACAGGTTCCCTTTAATAGCTCTTGACTCAGACGATTTATACAGGGAGTACATTGTTTTCTGCTGTACATGTGCAGATGGAAGAACAAGACAACATTTTCCTAAGTGTCCCTGACAGACTGCAGCATCTTGGCAAGAATTACCTGCCTTAATGATAATAAATATGCTAAATCTAAATGAATTAAGTTAATTTTGTTGTTTTTGACAGTCACAATAAAAATAGAACTGACTAGTACACGAAGGACACAGATAAACGGGAACTCTTCCATACATTATTGGAAGCCAAACTGTTCTCTTGCCAAGTTTAGTAATGGGTGGCCTGTTGATCTGTTGTAATGTGTCATGAGATCTGGTGTTTTTGAATTAAATTATAGTGTTGTTATTTAAAGAAAATAATGTACTGCTGCTAACAAACAGTTATGAGTATATTAAATCTCTGCTATATCTACATCCAGAAAACATTTGGGTATGAAATCGAAAGAGAAAAACAATAAAAGCAGATTTTATTTTAATATTACTAAAATGGCTTCTAACAGTAAAAACAAAAAAAAGAGCAAAAAAAATGAATGGTATAAAATGAAGAAGTATGAAGCTCACCTCCCCACATGGCACACTGCTATGCTGCCCACAGACTGGAGAAGGTGGATGGAAAAGGAAGCTTATTGGCGGGAGCAATAGAAATCAGGACATGTTTTCTAGCAGGATTCATTTTCTAGCAGACAGTTGGAAACCTTTGTATTGACACAAGATTGTTGTCTAATCAGAAAAAGGTCAAATCAGACAACTGTCAACTCATGTAAGTACCCAGCAGTTCTGTTAATAAGAGCCAGGCTGGACAAATCAGTAAATTTAATTTATACATATTCAAATAAAAGAACAACGAAATGTCGGAGATTTACATTACTGACCTGACTACAATCTAGAAACATCTCTTAGATTGTAAGCTCTAACGAGCAGGGCCCTCTGTTTCCTCTTGTATCAAATTGTATTGTAACTGTAATGTCTACCTTCATTTTGTAAAGTGCTGCGCCAACTGTTGGCCCTAAATAAATCCTGCATAATAATAATAATAATAATTTCTGCATTCATTTTGTAATTTTGTGATGGTCGTTCTTTAAAGTTACTCTGTCACAAAATTTAAAGTGGAGCTTCTATGAAAAATGAGTCATCCTCTATCCTCTCCTTTTATCAAAATGTTCTCAGCCAGAACATGGGCGCTTCAGCACAACTCCGACTTCCACTGCTACTGTGAAGGGAATTTTAATAGACTGAAACAAAGTCAGAAATAGATACTTTTGTTAGTTGCATTTAAAGTTCAACTTAAAGTAGAAGAAAAGCTTAACTGAATCAACTTAAAAATGATCCCTCCCCCCTCCTCCTAGCTATCCAGCCTGTACAAAAAGATCTATATACTTACCTATTTTTAATACGCTTTAATCTGGTCACATGCCCTCTGCTACAGGGAAGAGGAGTGAGTGCCTTCAACAGCTGGGCTATGGGAGCCTATGGGTGATGTCATGGCTTCCAGAATTCAGAGCTATTGTTGAGCACTCCATTACACAGAGATGCAGGATCGCAGGATCACATGATCAGACCGGAGCGGATTGACTGAAGATACTGTAGGCAAGTATACAGATCTTTTACTGTATATACAAGTAAAGCAAGATAGGCAGGAAGGAGGGGGGGGGGATTTTTAAGATTAGATACAGTTAGGGTTTTCTTGTAATTTAAGGTTATGCATAGCCTCCCTTTCTTCCATACTGGAGTACCCCTCTGCATTCCCTTTGTTTTCCTTTTTTTGGGTTGGATGGGCTGACCTCAATGATTGATGCATAATGATGTAGATGCTGTTCTCCCCATTATTCTCATATAAGCCCAGAGTGCCTTGATTACACGCCCCCAGGGGCATCTTCTTGACACTCTGAACTTGCAGGAAGTAGAAGAAGAGCAATGGTCAGAACTGATGGTAGACCCACAGTACAGTGTTGGGGCATATCTATGGTGAATCCTACTTTTGGACCTTTTCATGAAACAAGGGAGATGGGAAAGAGATTTTTGTAAAAATAAAGTTTATAGTGAAGTTAGGATTTAAAAATACAGTTAAAGTGAATATCTTGAATATCTATTGTGAGATGTTACTGTATTACATCTGATAATGTGTGTTCATTTTCTTAAAAAAAGTTGTGTTGTAGTTGTAACTACCTGGTGATTCTGCCAGTTCCCTACTCAGAGTGGCCTCACTATTGTGGGCGGTCTGCACACTTCTGTGTTGTCTCTGCATGCTCTGAATTCTTTCTTTCCTCCTCAGCAAGCTACCTTAGGTGACACTCCAGCACATCATGTTGGCCAGCTCAAGGATCATGATTGACAGCTGGGTATTTCCTCATCGCTCCACTGTTTATCATTGATGACTATGTGAATATGAGGGTGGAGCGCAAGAGACCACATGAGTAAATAAAACCTGATCTAAAGGTACATTGTAAGTTGCATTGCTTTCATGGGTTTCTTTCACATAATATTATTTACATTTAAATGTTTTTTAAGCTATCACCTAACTGCAAGAGCCCAACCCACATGTTCACATAGACAGCAATTATAAAGTGTGGAGCAATGCAGAAATGCTCCGCTGCAAGACACGATCCTTGAGTCGCCTTGCATGATGCTGGGCAGCTAAGAAAACTACAAAGATATTTTTGTCTCATAATAAAGTCAATGTCTATAAATTAAGCGGGCATTGCTTTTGTGTATTTTAATTTGCATAATGCTATTTACATTTTAGATTGGATTTTATCCCTTATCTGCTCCTATTTATACACTCTTCATTTTTTTTATCAGAGGTTAAAGGTTAGGTGTTAAAGTGTTACTAAACCCACAATAGTAAAATCAGTCTGTATATGCAGTAAAGCATGCGTGTTATACTCACTGTGGAACCTGAGGGGTTAAAATGTGTAAAAATGCTGTTTGATCCTGACTTCTTTGATCCTCCCCTTTTTCTAGTGTCTACCTCTTATCGCTTGATAAGACATATTGTTTGGAGACACTGTACATGCTCAGTTTGGTGTGTATTGTTAGAGATATTTTTTTTTTTCTTGGGAGAGTGCATGTGATCAGCACAGGGCCAATCAGCACTGCCCAGAGGTCAGGGGTTCTACATCCTCCTAGAGAAAACTCCTCCTACAACCTTTAACCATTGCTCGGTTGGACGCTGATAGAGGTCACAAGACTGCTCTAACTCCTGATGAGAAAAGGTATTTAGCAGTTTATATTCACTAAAATAATTGCACTTCCATGTTCTGTGTACTGTTGGAGACCAAATAGAGCAGTGGTTCTTAACCTTGTTGGAGGTACTGAACCCCACCAGTTTCATATGCGCATTCATCGAACCCTTCTTAATTGGAAAAATAAAATATGATTTTTAAAATTCAAAACATAGGTATATATTTATACATAGGTGCACAAAATGAACAAAACCGTTAAGAACAAAGAACAAAACCATTAAAACATGATTTTCACACAAAAACAAAAACATAATAATGAATATTTACTGCACGAATCATATGAGTCGGGTGTGGGTCTTCACCTCTGCCGAACCCGCGAGACTGACTCACTGAACCCCTGGGGTTCGATCGAACCCAGGTTAAGAACCACTGAAATAGAGTGAATGCAGGGTTTAGTAACACTTTATAGCCAGCAAGGAGGCAACACAGTAGAAACAGAATTTTCAGACTTCACAGGCTGCATGCTTGGTCCAGGTTAGTGAAAACAAGATCAGGATGACAATTCCAGTCTACGCCTGTAAAAAAACAAGTCAACATTGTTATCTTCCATAGGTTTGGTTTCAGGAAAGGCAAACATCAGCAGGCACAAGGTTTCATTTATAAACAGTAGGCACAAGGTTTCCATTTCTCAAGTAAACATTTATTTTAAACAAATATGAAGACATTTGATAAAGTGAATTTTCGTAACCCCTCCCTAAAAAAAGTTTGGACTGGAGTTGGGCTTTAGTTATCTGGTAACAATATATTGTACTGTCAGTTAAACACTGGAAAAAGTCACATATTGTACAAAATCAGATAAGTATGTGCAGGAGGTGGGCGTAACAGTATGGCTTTAATTCTCAAGTATATCGGTAATACAGTACATAGCCATTTCAATTTAATTTTTAGCACAAGGCAATTTTTTCTTGTGTTAACATAGTGTATTTACAACAACTCCACTGTTAGGACAGTGTCAGCTCTGATGAAGAAAGGATGCCCTTCAAAACGCGTCAGTTGTACTGAGTATCTACCCCCATGATGGGATCTGCGCTGGCTTTCTACTTTTCAGGTCCCTTTTGAGGACCTATATGCCTGATTTTATTTGCTGTTTGTGAGTATTATTTTACAATTAATAAACTTTGGTTACTGAGGTAATGCGCAAGGTTGGTGCGCTTCTCGTTTTTGTTACGATTTGCAGTATTGGTCGGGCTTCCCCAGCCTTATTTGGAGCTGCACAACTCTACATGCATTGGTGGTCGATCCTTCCAGGTCTGGTTCCATCTATTCGCCACCCGCCTGAGTACTGAGTGCAGGAGATTTCGCTTATGATCTGAGGACAGTGCCTAGGCCAGCCTGGTTAGAATGAGCAGCACAGATAATCAAATGCACAAAGATTTCTAAAGGATAAATTCACCTTTTAGACAAAAATAATAAATGCACATTTTTTTTGCAGGTAAAAAAATGTGCATTTATTATTTTGTCCAAAGGAGCCTATAAAGCATTGCACCAGTGATCAGTAGATTGCTGATGCCATGCAGGTCTCTTGCAGAACTGTCAGAATATCAGCTTGCTGCATGGGATGTACGAGTAAGAAGATATTCTGACAGGAAACTTCAAAGAATGAACTACTGTGGAGCGCCGTGATAGTTCATTGAGAACTATAAGCCGACAGCTGCTAAGACTGTCAGGACTTGCAGTTCATTCATTCACGGAATTACGTGAATCAATGATGCGGCCGTGTGGGCAGAGTTTTCAGATTTGACAGATAGAATGGGGAAACTTCTCCCCGTACTAACTGTCAGAGGGGGGCGGGGGGCGGCGGGCGACGGCTGCAACTATGGGAACATGTTACATGTTCCACTCTATAAATGGGTGGAACATGTAACATGTTCCCAAAGGTGAACTTGTCCTTTAAAGCTGATTTCCAGCTTTACTTCTATGCTGTCCATACACGCTTTGATAAATGGTTATGTCTTTTCCAATCGATCTCTTCCGATAGATATAATTGATCTATAGTTAACAACCCATTCGATCAATATGCCACACACAAGTTTATTTAGATCGTTAAGATACAATCATGACTTTCGGTTGTAAATCGATCATATCTCTGTTTCCACCATGTGATCTCCTAATCTGCTCAATCAAAACACAACTGTATTCATGAACTAAGTATCTTAGTGCTGCTGATGCAAAATGAACAATAATATTCCGCACTTGGTTGAGATTGAGTCTCAGTTGATTGACAGTGAAGTTATTGCAATTTGATTGTTTGCAGATTCAACTGTTTTGATTGAATCACACATCAATAGGATACAAAAAATCAAAACGTAAGGCCACTATTAATCTTGTTCAGTTGTGCAGGCTCTTCTCCTGTGCTGAAATTGAATACTGTGATTTCACTGTACACAGTGAGCTTTACAGTGTGCATTAGAAGCTACAGCAAGACTGAGGTTGCCTAATTTCCTGGCTAGATGACATCCAGCATCATCTAGCTGTTTTCTTCCCTGTCCTGTATTCATTCATTGGGCTTCAGTTCTTTTAATCACGGAGACTCAGCATGTTGATATTACCTTCAGTAACCTACATGCAAATGCACCTGCCTAAAAATGCCCCCTCCTCTAGACTGACATCTATCCATCCACATCTAGGTGAGTTGTAGCACTGGACTTGGAGTAAAGGTTTTAGTCTGGTAAGGAGTGCCTTTTGACTGAAAGTTGTTTAAAGTATTTATTGGTTAAGTGCATCAAGTACAGTCAGTCAGCCAATGCATTTCTGGGGAAAGGATTCCTTCTTTAGGGATTGACAAGGGATTGTACTGGAGTCAATAGTGGAATACTCTAGAAAGCCTGAAATTAGGTTGGATTAGAGCTAGTGTGTCCTCACCGTGTTCCCTGTTCATCATCTTTTGGTGATTATTATTATTTTTTGTTTATAAATGCTTCTAGTCATTATTCCAATTCATGCATTTATTGTAGCCCCGATGAAAAGAGAATTTTGGGTCCCTGAAATACGTTGATTGCCTGTTGCTTTCTTGTGAAGTCAGTTGTTTTGCTGCCCTCCTTGGCTCTATAACATAACACATGGATTTTTCAATCTGGGTGGTCATTACCTCTAAGAGGTACATAGCTGCAAACCTAAGCCATGTGACTTGAAAATGAATATTTTATATTAGGCCAAGATCTGCGTCCAGTGCCTTGTTTTTCACCTTTCCTGAAGCCCTTGACAAAGGGAAGTCCTTTCCCCTGAAAAACATTGGCTGTACCTGACACTCTTAACCAATAAATATTTTAAAAATATTTCATGCATGATGAATTTTTATACTAGGCACTCCTTCACCACACACCCATCAAGGTATTTTTATATTCATTTATTTTATTTATTGCAGATACTTATATAGCACCGTCAATTTACTCAGTGCTTTACATATATATTGTACATTCACATCATTCCCTAACCCTCAAGGGATGTACAATCTAAGGTCCCAAACTTACATTCATACATACAAATATTAGGGCCAATTTACACAGGATCCAATTAACCTACCAGCATGTCTTTAGAGCAGTGTTTCTCAACTCCAGTCCTCATGGACCCCCAACAGGTCATGTTTTCAGGATTTCCATTATTTTGCACAGGTGATTTGATCAGTTTCACTGCCTTAGTAATTACCACAGCTGTTTCATCTGAGGGAAATCCTGAAAACATGACCTGTTGGGGGTCCATGAGGACTGGAGTTGAGAAACACTGCTTTAGAGTGTTCTTCCAAAAGTCAGCCCAGGAATCTATGTGCAGCACCCTGCTGACCTCTCCCACCAGCCATTATCTGCCTGCATTGCCCAGAGCGCCAGTGATGACAAATGGTCTAAAACAGCTTTTCTCAAAAAAAAAAAATTCTCTCCAGAACATGCTAGAGGTTCCTTGAGCAGTAGCTGATTGGCCTCCCCTCTGATGGTGCCTGCAAAGTTCTGGACACAACACCATTTGGCAGAACCAGTGGCATAACACAAATAGTCTTTATAGCTGCCTGTAAGACTAGCATGATAATCTCTGCTGTAAAGGGGGTATTATTCCCACTGAATGTGAAATGCCAATGTAAGCGGCATTTTTCCCACTGATCTCCAATAATTTGGTTTTAGTCAGAGTTCCCTAAGCCCTGAAAATAATTTTAAAAGAGAAGTAGCTCTACTTCTTCTATGGATCACAGGAGTGCACTTCGTTCTGCACTTGTGACCCATATTTAGCCAACAGTGGGCTAAAAAATAAAATTTCTAAATTTTTCCATAGATGCATTAAAAATCAGCAACATAAGCAGCAGCCATCAAGTGAGTATGCCAGCTCTGTATGTGGAAGACCAGAAAAAGATGGGGAGGCACAACTAAGTGTAGTATTAATACCAATTTAATAAGCAAGCGGTGTTAAAGACTCATAAGAAAGAAATAAAATGTTGCTTATCATCGATAATGGTCACTGTCAGTTCTTTTCGTCCTAAGGATCAGCCAGTGTGGGTCTGGAGCCATGGATGGAGACAGAGAGATGTCAGGATGCCTCCGGACAACCGGAAGTGCTTGGGCTGGCTAGGAACGCACATAAGGCGGACATGACATCACAGGGGGAAGGTGCCTTAGAGGACAGGCTATGTGCTTGGAGCTCTCTTCTACTTCTAGAGGCCTAGAAGCACACTGCTGTATCCAACTATTTATGGGTATAGTAGCGGCTAGACTACAGATACCAGCATGACATTTTTCAATTAAATAAAGTAGAAAAAGCAAAGTGAATATAAAACCAAAGGTAAAAAAACACTCTATGTGATACAATTCTCAGCAAGCAGGAGAGTAGGGAAATCAGCGGCTGTGGCTACGCTCTAGGCAGCAGTGCGCCCTAGGTGTCTGCCAAGTTCGCCTAGTGATAGCACTGGCCCTGCATTGACTTAAAGCGGAACTGCACTGCATCTGAGCAGCACAAACCAAAAATGCAATTTAATGAATTTTTTTAATAATCACCCATTCATCTATGTGTGCATGCTTTATTTTGCTGAGAAATCACCTTGAAAAACACCCCCTGGCATTTCTGGCAGTGGCCATCTTGAGTAAGGGTAGATGATTCATGTATAATTTACTTCCTGGAATCTATCTGCCCTTAGTTCAGGCATAGGCTGAGCTGAAAACCCTCCCTCCCCTCCTGAAGACTCCTGTATGGCATCATTTGCCTAGGCATGGAAACCAGGAAGTAACTTGAGAAATGTAAAAAAACGTTTAAAGCAAGTAAATATAATATACTTTCCTATCTGTTTACTAATGCCAGCAGCATAAGGATTACAAATAGCTCATGTTGATTGAGGGAGTGAAGTTCTACTTTACATTTTCAGACCCTTTACTCTGTACTTTGTTGAAGCATCTTTTGCCAGCAATTACAGCCTTGTTTTTTGGTTGGATAAGGACCATCGGTGGAGTGCTGTGGAACAGGTTTTCATAGAGGATATCTCTGTACTTTGTACATTTAGCTTTCCCTCAACCCTGACCAGTCCCTGCTGCTAAAAAAATACCCCTGAAGCATGATACTTCCACCACCATACTTCACTGTTGGGATGGTATTGGACAGGTGATGAGCGGTGCCTGGTTTCCCTCAGACATAACGTTTTCTAAAGCCTTTCTCCCCCTGCTCAGTTTGGTTGGCTGACCAGCTCTTGGAGGAGTCCTGATTGTGCCAAACTTCTTCCATTTTATGGAGGCCACTTGGAAACCTTCAGTGCAGCATAATTCTTTTTACCACAGGTAGACTGCAATCAAGGTGTAGAAACATCTCAGCATTGATAAAGAGAAATGGGAGGCACCTGAGCTAAATTTCAAGTGTTGTTGCAAAGGGTCTGAATAACTATGCCAATGTGATATTTCAGTTTTCCTTTTTCATACATTTGCAAACATTTCTAAAATTCTGTTTTCATTTGTCATTAAGGGGTACTGAGTGTAGATTAATGAAAAAAAAATGAATTTAACCCCTTGATGCCGACTGGACGCAAATTAGCGGCCTCACAGAACTGGGCTTTTTTCCATGGGGCTGCTAATTTGTATACCTGTCTTTCTGCTGGCAGCGTGCTGCACGGCATGCTCCCAGCACAGAAATCGGGGTCCCCTGATCGGCTATCACAGTGATCATTCACTGTGAAGCCCACCCCCTTGTTTTCTCTCTCTGAATGGAGGAGAGAGGTACATTGTATCTTTCTCTGTCCTTTCAGAGAGAAAAAAAAAACAAGTGTGTGTCATAAATAACAATCATAATAATAAATAAATAAACAAAAATACCCAGATCAAGTTTTGATCTAGGTCTATGCCAGGGTTAGTGTTTGGGTCAAGGTCAGGGTTGTTTTTTCTTAAATTAGTATCAGTGTCAGTTATTGGCAGTTTAAAAAAACAAATGCGCAATATTGTTTCTGGGCTGTACTACGGGTACAAACAACAACTAATATACACATATGTGGTATTGCTGCGATTGTCAGGAGCAGGAGAAATAATTTTGGGTTGTTCTCTGGTGGTAGGTAATGGCAGTAGCAAGAAATATACAGGTACATTTTAAAAAAATATTTTTTTAAAAATATTTCGGGCCTGTTTTCCTTTGGTAATAAAAAAAATCAGGAGATATCCATTACCATTTACCACCAATTAAAAGCCCAATTTGTCTTAAAATAAAATCAAGGTACAATCCACCTGGATGCTCAAAGTAATTGTGATGATATGCATGGTCTTGCTAACACATGTCAAAGTTGCAAAATTGTGTTTAGGTGTTAGGATTTGTTTTACTCCTAGGCACAAAGGGGTTAAACAAAAATTAAAAAAAGTGAAGGGTTTCTGAATACTTTAGTAATGCACTATATATATATATATATATATATATATATATATATATATATTTATTATCATTATTATTTTATTTATTTTACCAGGGTTTAGCATCAAGTTTAATTGATCTAGAACTTTTAGAGTACTTTGGAAATGAATACATTCGGCACAGAAACACGCTATTTTTTCACAGCGTACTACTTTTTATATCTGTGTCCCCATTTTACATTCATTTGCATTTAACTCTGTCAAGTATTTTTAAGACTTTGAATTAATTAAAGTCATTGAGCCTTTTTCAGAGGATAAAAGTTTCAAACTCTTTCTGTTCTGGCAGTAAATCGGTCTTGCACTGACTGAACTTTCCCATCACCACCTTCACTAATATTCCTGTCACAAACATGCAGCTCAGACAGCTTACTGTTCCCAAGCTCATTTGTGTCTATTCTGATTTTCCCTCCTTTTATCACTTCACTTCTATTCTGTGAATTCACACCACAGCTGAAGGGGAGGACTCCCAGTCCAGCAGCATGCATGCAGCACTCTATTTATACCCTCCTCCTCTTCTCCTTTTTCCTTGGAGCCTTTCCTACTTCTAATAACACAAGTCCAGTCTACTCCTCCCATACTACAGCCCTCCCTGGGAATCCCAGGCTTATATCAAAGAACGCATCCCTAGCATGCCTCTAGACGGGTGGGTTACTGTCTAGCCTGCACTCTTGAGGGCCCATTCACACTTTATGCGGTTTTGCGCGGGTTTTGGTGCTGTCGTGCTACATGGGGCATCCCAATCAGTTCAATGTAGCTCATGCACTTTATCTAGGCCTCATTCACAAAGACACATTTGTAGTCTGTGAACGGATTATGTAGTTATACAGCTTCAGTCGCCAAGTGCTGGCTGTAGGCAGCCCATGTATGTCTATGGAAACACAATGGGAATACAGTGGATACATGGAAACAGCCACTTGTCCCAATTTGCAGGCTGTGTAAATGAGACCTTGAGAGTTGAGCTATGTTCATTTTTAACTGTGCAATTTGCCACATTTGTTGCACTTTTTGTGTGCAAAAAATGCGTGTCTGCTCGCTGCGTTTGTGATGCCATTCAAGTTTAACTTTATATAGTTCATTTGGTCCAAGCTGATCCAAATGAACTATTTCCTTCAAGGCTGGTTCACACCAGGAATCGCTTTCCTGCGCGATTTGAGTGCAGTGCATTTTCAGCTGATTGCATGCACTACTTTAAAAAACGCATTCCAACCGGATTGCATGGTACTTCTGTGCATGCAAGTACACTGCATTTGCGATCTGTGGTTAGCATTTTATTAACACCTGCTGCTGGACGCAAATCCAGTGTAGGAAAAGCGCATGGAACACGGGTTTCCAACAATGCATTTTGTTATTATTATACAGGATTTATATAGCGCCAACAGTTTGCTCAGCGCTTTACAATATAACGGGAGACAATACAGCAACAATACAGTTCAATACAAGAGGGCTAGGAGGGCCCTGCTCCTTGGAGCTTATAATCTAAGAGGGAGGGGCTAGTGGTACAAAAGGTAGTAACTGTGGGGGATGGACTGGTAGGAGTAGAAGATTCCATTATTAGCTGAGGGCAGGATAGGCTTCCCTGAAAAGATAGGTTTTCAGAGATCGCCTAAAAGTGAGCAGAGTAGGCGATAGTCTAATAAATTGGGGTAGAGAGTTCCAGAGGATGGGGGAAGCTCTGGAGAAGTCCTGGAAACAAGCATGGGAGGAGGAGACAAGGGAGCTAGAGAGCAGGAGGTCGTGCAAGGAGCGGAGAGAACGGTTTGGGTGATATTTAGAGACAAGATTGGTGATGTACTGTACATTGGTCCAGCTTGGGCCAATAGGTATACATACAGTATGCCATACCTGTGGGATCCGTGTGGAAGCAGAGAATCACTGTAGTAGCAATCACTACTACAGTGATCCTTGCTGGCCTCTGGGTCCCATGCTGAGTAGCTGCTCTGCTGCATAGCAACCACAGGGGGGTCATACACCATGGACACCATTCACAGAACGCAGAACATTTTTCCCAATGAATGCAAAGCGTTTTTTGATCGGATTAGGTGAAGAGGTGGTGCGGTGACATCACAAACTCTGCCTTATCCAATGAGAGAACACTTTGCATTTATTGAGAAAAATGCAAGGTGTTCTGTGAATGGCGCCTCTGCCTAGTGAGCAACCCCACCTTTGGTTACTATGCAGCAAGGCAGTCGCTTGGCACAGAACTTTAGAAGACAGCAAGGATCGCTATCGTAGAGGCAACAACTACAATGATTCTTGGCGTCCACGGGGTTTGGACAGGTATGGCATACGTATACTTACTATAGTCCAGGCACAGAACTTAGAAGACAGCAAGGATCGCTATCGTGGAGGCAACAACTACAATGATTCTTGGCGTCCATGGGGTTTGGACAGGTATGGCATACATATACTTACTATAGTCCAGGCACAGAACTTAGAAGACAGCAAGGATCGCTATCGTAGAGGCAACAACTACAATGATTCTTGGCGTCCACGGGGTTTGGACAGGTATGGCATACGTATACTTACTATAGTCCAAGCTGGCTACATTGGTCCAAGCATCAGCTATATACAGTATACAGCGCTGTGTCTTGGCAGCGGGAGGGAGGCTTCCCGTCCGAATCCTGGAACAAAACTAAGTCAGGCTGAGCACTGCTCAGCCATTCATGGGGAACTCTATATTTTCTGAATGAATAAAAGGATTCCTCTGATTGGCTGAGGTGGAGAGCATGACGTTATTTGTCTGCCACTCCAACTCAGGTAATCAGGGAAAGCCTTTTATTCATTCAGAAAATATAATATCTTCTTGAGAAGGGCTGAGCAGAGTTTAGTCCAACTTGGTTTTGGGTTTGGAATAGAACTGGAAATACCCACATCTCTGTCTGAACACAGTGCAATATATTTTATGTAGCTGATGCCACATACAACTTATAGAGAGCTGACAGCAAGCATACCTCTTTGTAAAAGCCAGTAAACAACTAAGCGACATATTGGCATGGATGTCACTCCACTTCCTCAAACTCAATCTTTCCAAAACTGAGCTCCTAGTATTCCCTCCAGCCCGTGCCCCCTCCCCTGACTTCTCCATCAAGATCAATAACACAATCATCAGTTCCTCCCCTCATGCCAGGGTTCTAGGTGTAATCTTAGACTCCCATCTGTCCTTCCAACCCAAATCCAATCACTGTCCAAATCTTGTAGACTTCACCTTCGCACCCATTGTTAACCTTGGATACTACTAAGCAACTTATTCACTCCCTTGTTATCTCTTGGCTTGACTATTGTAACTCCCTCCTCATTGGTCTACCTCATCGCAGGATATCCCCTCTTCAGTCTATCATGAATGCTGCTGCCAGACTCATCCACCTTACTAACCATTCTGTATCTTCCACCCCTCTCTGCCAATCCCTCCACTGGCTTCCCATTGCCCAACGGATAAAATTCAAAACATTAACAATAACGTATAAAGCCATTTATAAAACTCTGCCCCAAATTACAGTTGCAAGAAAAAGTATGTGAACCCCTTGGGATTACGTGGAGTTTTGCATGAATTGGGCATAAAATGTGCTCTGAACGTCATCCAAGTCACAACAATAGAAGAACACAGTCTGCTGAACATAATACTACACAAACATTAGATGTTGCCATGGTTAATTGCACATAACATGTAAACTTTCACAGTGCAGGGAGGAAAAAGTATGTGAACCTTTGGACTTAATAACTGGTTGACCCTCCTTTGGCAGCAATAACCTCAACCAAACGTTTCCTGTAGTTGCAGATCAGACCTGCACAACGATCTGGCGTAATTTTGGACCACGCCTCTTCACAAAACTGTTTCAGTGTAGCAATATTCTTGGGATGTCTGGTGTGAATCGCCCTGTTAAGGTCATGCCACAGCATTTCAATCGGGTTGAGGTCAGGACTCTGACGTGACCACTCCAGAAGGCGTATTCTGTGCTGTTGCAGCCATTGTTTTGTTGAATTACTTGTATGCTTTGGGTCATTGTCCTGTTGCATCACCCATCCTCTGCGGAGCTTCAGTTGGCGGACAGATGGTCGTACGTTTTCCTGCAAAATGTCTTGATAAACTCTGGAATTCATTTTCCCATCAATGACAACAATCCGTCCAGGCCCTGAGGCAGCAAAGCAGCCCCAAACCATGATGCTCCCTCCGCCATGTTTTACAGTGGGGATGAGGTTTTGATGTTGGTGTGCTGTGCCTTTTTTTCTCCACACATAGTGTTGTGTGTTCTTCCCAAACAACTCAATCTTGGTTTCATCTGCCCACAGTATATTTTGCCAGTAGTGCTGTGGAACATCCAGGGGCTCTTTTGCAAACTTCAAATGTGCTGCAATATTTTTGGACAGCAATTGCTTCCTCCGTGATGTCCTCCCATGTACTCAATTCTTGTTTAATGTTTTCCTTATTGTAGATGTGTCAACAAAAATGTTAGCATGTGCCAGAGATTTCTGTAGGTCTTTAGCTGACACTCTGGGATTCTTCTTTACCTCATGCAGCATTCTGCACTGTGCTCTTGCAGTCATTTTTACAGGACGACCATGCCTAGGGAGAGTAGCAACAGTGCTAAACTTTCTTCATTTGTAGACAGTCTGTCTTACCGTGGACACATGAACATCAAGGCTTTTGGAGATACTTTTGTAACCCTTTCCAGCTTCATGCAAGTCAACAATTCTTGATCGTAGGTCTTCTGAGAGCTCTTTTCTGCGAGGCATGGTTCACATCAGACAATGCTTCTTGAAACCAGTAAACCAAAAACAGGTGTGTGATTTTTAAGGGCAGGACAGCTGTCAGCAACACATCCAATATCATCACACTGATTGGAGTCAAGGTTGGCTCACTCCTGGCTCCAATTAGCTCTGGGAGAAGTAATTAAGCTAGGGCCTCACATACGTTTTCCTCCCTGCACTGTGAATGTTTACATGTTATGTGCAATTTTTTTTTTATTATAAATATTTATTTATTTTTCAAGTCATATACAGATCATTTCAACATTTCTATTAAAATAGTTATCTAAACAGTAATTTCTCCTTATGTAATTTATTTATTTATATATATAACTTCTTTTTCCATCCCCCCTCCCATACACCCCCACCTCTATCTCCCTATCCCCTCCCCTCCTCCCCACTCCCTCCCACGCTCCACCTTTTCTCTTGTCTCGTTAACTCCATATATTTCTGTTGTTCCTAAACCCCATTCTAAACCCACTTCCAGGAGTGTTATCTCTTCATATATTTCACCTTTGCTTTATGTTCTTCCCAACCTTTCCATTTTTTATTATATATCTCCAACTTGTCCTCATACGTATAGTACAATCTTTCTGTCGCGGATATCTGATTTACTCTATCCATCCAATCCTCCTCAGTTGGCACCTCTCTTTTCTTCCAGTACCTGGGGATCAGACTCTTTGCTGCGGTCAAGTAGTGCCATATCCCCAAACTCTTATATGCTTTCGTTGAGAGTTCTGAGATATGGAGGAGACATAGTTCTGGATCCAATCCTACATTGATTTTAGTAATTTTCCCTATCAAATAAACTATCCTCCGCCAAAACACCTGTATTTCTGGACACTCCCACCACATATGATACCACGTGCCCACCTCTCGACAACCTCTCCAACACATCTGTGACATTTCCGTATTCATCTTGTGGTCCACGTTAGGGGTAATGTGCCATCTATTTAAACACTTATAGTTTATTTCTACTTCCCTCATACTTATATTTTCGTGAATTATTGTGAACATTTTCCTCTGCTCCTCCTTCTCTATTTTTCTTCCCATATCTCTTTCCCATTTCTCTATGTGCATTAATTTTGTGTCAGTGTCAAGTTCCATTAATATCTTGTGTATTTTTGCCATTCCGTGTCTACCATTTCCCCGTGACTCAAATATTCTCTCGAATGGATTCCAGTCTTTTCTAGTTCTTATAGGCATTGGAAGGCTCTCAAAAAAGTACTTCAGTTGGTAGTATCTTAGTCTATCTATCTTATTAAAGACTTCTCCCGTTCTTTCCTCAATATCCTTATATGATCCAATTTCCTCTCCTACCATTATGTCTCTCAATTGTGCCTCCTGTTTTATAATCCATTTCCCTGCTATACTGTCCATGCCCGGGATGAAATATTTTGTGTTCCTAAGTGGTATTAATTGTGAATTAAAAACCCACCCCTTTTGTCTATGTAGTAAATCTCATTCTTTTAAAACGTTAAGAGTGTACATACTAGTGCTCTCCTCTAATTCCCTATATTGTGCAGGTACCCAAATACTTTTACTTAAACTTATTCCACTCAGTGCTTTCTCAATTTTAACCCAACTTTTCTCCGGATTATGGATCCAGTCAAAGATTCTCACAATAATCCCCGCTCTATAGTATCTCCTAAAATCTGGTACTCCCAATCCTCCTCTCTCTTTACTTCTAGTCAACGTCTCATAGCCTATTCTAGGTTTTTTATTTCTCCATATATATTTTATTATCATTTTCCTAAATTCTTTGAAATATGCCTCTCGGAGTTTGATTGGAATCATTTGAAATTTGTATAATACTTTGGGGACAATTACCATCTTTATCAGGTTTATGCGCCCTATCCACGATGGATTCCCATTTCCCACCCTCCTCAGCTCCTCCTTGATCTCATTTAATAATGCTATATAATTGGCTTTATATATGTTCTTAGTTGAGGCTGATAGTTTTATTCCTAAATATTTTAATTCTTTATCTCTCCAAAGGAAAGGAAATTCCTCTTGTAGTTTTTCTTTTTTCACTATTTTTAAGGTTTATATTTAAGATTTCAGTCTTTGTCGGGTTAATTTTCAGGTTTGACAGTTCTCCATATTCCCTCAATGCTTTCATTAAATTTGGAAGTGATGTTCTGGGGTTTCCAACGTAAAACATCAGATCATCCGCATACGCCACTACCTTATGTTCTCTATCTCCTATCTTTATTCCTTTTAGATCTATATTCTTCCTAATCCTAGACAACAAGGGCTCCAGTGATAACACATATAACAATGGAGACCAGGGACATCCCTGTCTTGTGCCGTTTGACATCTTAAAGTGCTCTGATCTTCCTCCATTTACCATTATGGTGGCGGTAGGCCCTCTATATAACTCTCCAATCCACCCTCTCATTCTGTCTCCCAGTCCTAACGCTTCCAGGGTATCCATCATAAAACCCCAACTTACTCTGTCGAATGCCTTCTCAGCATCTATCAACATCAGTATCATTGGGATTTTCCCTTTTTTAGCCTCCTGGATGAGCAGCAGTGATCTCAGAGCATTATCTCTACCCTCTCTTCCCGGGACAAACCCCACCTGATCTCTGTGTATCCACTCCGGCATCAGTTCTTTTAGTCTATTTGCCAGCACCTTTGCAAATATTTTAGTGTCTACATTCAATAGCGCTATTGGTCGATAACTTGCACATTGCGAGGGGTCTTTATCTTCCTTCTGTATCAGTACTATATTGGCCTGTAGAGATTCTCCCCTCATCTCCATCCCATTCCTCAAGGCGTTCATATAGATCTTCATCTTGGGTATTAAAAGCTCTTTATATTTTTTATAATATTTAACCATATATCCGTCCGGGCCCGGACTTTTCCCTCCCGCCATGCTTTTTAATGCTATTTCTATTTCCTCTGAAGTTATTTCTTCCTCTAAAGAGTTCAGTTGTATTTCTCTTCATTTCGGTAGGCCTGCGTCCTCTAGGTATATCTTTCTTTTCCCTCTATTTGCTGTTTCCGTTTTCTTAAATATGTCCTGGGGTATGATATTATACAGCCCATTATAATACTCTTTAAATACTCTGGAAATATCCTTGGTTGAGTGTACAAATTCCCCCTTGGAATTTCTTATTTTCTCAATATAATTTTTATTTTTCTTCTTTCTTAAAGTTCTCATTAAATACTTTCCTGGCCTATCTCCCCATCTATACCTTTCACATGTTATTTTATTTAAGACTCTTCTTTTTTCTTCCACCATTACATTCTCTAATTCTTCTTTCTTCTTTATTAACAGCTGCATTATCTCCTTAGATCTTTCCCTTTTGTGCACCTGTTCAAGATCATGTATTTCATTTAATAATCTGTTTATCTTTTCTCTCCTTTCTTTTTTATTTTTTGCCCCCATTGCAATGAGAAGACCTCTGATGTAGGCTTTATGTGCTTCCCACATCGTTGCAACCGACACATCCTCTGTCTCATTCTCTTCAAAAAACCATTCAATTTCCCTCTCAATTCTTTGACCGATCTCTTCATCCATGAGGAGTGCCTCTTTCATCCGCCACACATATCCCTCTCGCTCCTCTCTACCCCATTTTAACTTCATTGCAACCGGGGCATGGTCCGACAGAGTGCTTCCCCCTATTTTTACTTCCCCCACCCACTCTATCATTTGATGTTCTACTAATATGTAATCTAGTCTAGAATAAGTCTCATGTACATGCGAAAAGAAAGTATAATCTCTCTCCTTCATATTCCTGATTCTCCAGATGTCCACCAGTTGACACTCATGCATCAGTTTCTTTAACCTTCTCATGGACTTGCTTTCCTCTCTCCGCATACCAGAGTTAGTGTCCATCCACAGATCCATACAGAGCTTAAAGTCTTCCGCTACAATCATACACCCTCTTTTAAAATCCATCAATCTCTTCAGCACTTCTCTCATGAATGTCTCTGGCTTCTTATTTGGACTGTATATATTTGCCATTGTGCACTCAATTCCCTGTAGTTTACCTCTCAGAAATAGAAACCTTCCCTCCAGATCCGTTAATCTCTCCTCAACATCAAACCTTATATTTTTAGCGAAGCCTATAGCAACTCCTTTTGCTCTTTTGATTGGTGAGTCCGCATAAAACCATGTTGGAAAATATCTAGTCCTCAATCTAATCTTCGACTCTATCTCTAGGTGTGTTTCTTGCAGAAATACCACTGAAGATTTTCTATGTTGTAGTTCTTTAAATAACCTAAATCTTTTTCCTGGACAGCTTAACCCTTTTACATTGTAGGTTATATATTGGATTTCTTCCATCTTACTCTTTTCCTCCTGACTCCTTTTCCCTCCTTACTTTCCTCTTTCTTATTCCTATGGAGCGTTTTTATCCCACTAGCCTTTTCTCCCCCCTTATCCCTCCCCCCCTCTCCCCTCATTCCCCTTCCTCCCCCTCCCTTCCACCCCCCCCGGCATCGTTGCCATCACTCCCCCCCTCCCTCCCCCCTCTTTTTAGGCCTTCGCTTTGCCTAACCATCATTTGTGGAACTAGCATCCACCTTTGATATAATCCTTAGGGCTACACTCCTCCCATGGACAGCCTCCCCTCCATCCCGATCTCCCCATTGACCCCCTTTCTACTTATACTTCTTAACAAAAAGAAGAGGAAAAGGAGTTAAGCTAGAGGGGTGAGTGAGTAAACAGGCGATGGAGTGGAGGCAAGAGGGAGAGAAAAAAAAAAAAAAAACTCCTCTACCCTCCACTCCCCCCCTCTGCCCTACCCCCTCCACCAGTCTCCACCCCTCCCCTCTCCTTAATCTATTTCCCCCGGGTTCTTCTTCCCATCCATTAATTTCTATTCTCTGCATTTCCAGTCTATCGCAAAAATTTCTCAAGTCCTCTGGGAACCTCAACTGGGCTGTTATTCCGTTTTTCCATCCTATTAAGCACTCCGCTATCCCCCATCTATATTGCACCTTCTGTTTTCTCATCTGCTCCAGTAAAGGCCTCAGAGCTCTCCTCCTTCGGAGAGTCTCCGGTGACAAGTCCGCATATATTTGGATGTCCATTTCTCCATATTTTATTACTGGTTTTCCCTTAGTTTTCCTCCAAATTCTTTCCCTTTGCTGCAGTTCATAAAATTTAACAAGTATGTCTCTCGGCCTATCCTTCTCATGGTTGCCCTGGAGTTTCCCATTTCTAGAGATCCCTTCTATATTAGTCCTTTCCATGTCAGAGTTTCCTGTTATAAAGTTCAGTATTTTACAAACCGCCTCTTCCATTTGTTCTCCTTTTAGGCTTTCCGGTACCCCTCTTATCCTTATGTTTCTCCTTCTTTCTCTATTCTTTTGAATTTCCGCCTTGTACAGCAATTTTTCCTGAACTTTTTCTATATTAATTATCTTCTTTTCTAATTCGGAAGTAATCTGGGTCTGGTTTTTAACTTTCTGCTCCGTTTCCTCCACTCTTAACAACAGCTGCCCCAGATCACTCCAAAAATTTACCATTTCTTGCTTTATTGTTCTCTCTAGATCTGTAAACATTTCTGTCATCTCTTTTTTATTTGGAATTTGTAGATCTTTTTCTGTCTCTGATATTTGTTGACTACTGATATCCAAGTCCATTGATTGTTTAGGACTACTTTGCATGCTTAAGTCTGATTCTCCTTTGTCATTTCTGCTCTGGGGCCTTTCCGGGGTCACGTTTCCCTGGGATGTGTACTTTTTAATTGTACCCGTTTGGGTCCCTTTAGGCCCGATTCCCTTTGCACTTTTATTTTTCATTTCTTCTATTTCTTTTATTTTTCTCTCATAAACTTGAATTTTACACAGAAAAAAGACATCAAAAGACATCAATATGATATAGAGATAGAGATCCCAGCCGCTTCTGTTAACTTTTCTGTGTGTTGTTGCCTACACCTTACGTTCTTCTTCTTTATATTCTCTGGGGGCCCCCCTTTTCTCTCACTCTCTGCCTTCCTTCAACTTGATAAAGTTTCTCCCAAATCTGCACAGTTTTTTATATTTGAGGCCACAGCCGGAGCCACTCACCCTACCTGCTCCTCTCATGGGACTCCTCCAGGCTCCATTTCTCCAGCAGGTCGACTCTCTTGCTGTCAGGGGGACCCTCCAGGACTTTCCTCTATTTTCTTTTTACGCAGGCAGTTCTTCACAGTGCACCCCCACAGGGCTCCAACAGTGGCTGGTCGTCCAAGAGGACGATATCTCTCCTGTTCCGCGTCAGCCTCCAGCCGGCCGGCCGGCTTCCTCGCCTCCCAGGGATGCACTGCGGCCGGTCACATGTCCCGGCCGCTCCTCCTTGTTTCCCGGCAACCGCACTCAGCGTCTCCACCTCTCTCGGATGATCTCCGTTCCCCAGCTCTTCCTCCTGCGGGCCGCCACTCAACCGAGGGAGCCCGCTTGTCCGAGGTAGGTCTCAGGCTTCTAGGGCTCCATACTTCAGGGGAGTTTTATGGGTCACAAAAGGGGATCAGTTGGAGGGGCTCCGGCCGGGAGCTCCTACCACGAGCTCTCCGCTGCCGCCATAGTTAGGCTCCGCCCCGCTCATGTTGTGTGCAATTAAACCATGGCAACATCTAATGTTTGTGTAGTATTATGTTCAGCAGACTGTGTTCTTCTATTGTTGTGACTTAGATGACGTTCAGAGCACATTTTATGCCCAATTCATGCAAAACTCCACGTAATCCCAAGGGGTTCACATACTTTTTCTTGCAACTGTATTTGGTGTGACTACCCTTTGCCTTCAAAAGAGCATCGATTCTTCAAAAGAACTCACAAGGTAGGATGTTCCAAACATCTTGGAGAACTAAGCACTGATCTTCTGTGGATATAGGCTGACTCAAATCCTTCTGTCTCTTCGTGTAATCCCAGACAGACTCGATGATGTTGAGATCAGAGCTCTGTTGGGACCAAACCATCACTTCCAGGACTCCTTGTTCTTTCTTACGCTGAAGAAAGTTCCTAATGACATATGTTTGGAGTCACTGTCCTACTGCAGAATAAATTTGGGGACAATCACACACCTCTCTTATGGCATGGCATGATGGATAAGTATCTGCCTGTATCTCTCAGCAATGAGTTCACCAATTATCCTGACCAAATCTTCAACTCCATTTGCAGAAATGCAGCCCCAAACGTGTAAGGAACCTCGACCATGCTTCACTGTTCCCTGCAATCACTCAGTATTGTACTGCTCTCCAGCCCTACGGTGATCAAACTGCCTCCTGCTACAGCCAAATATTTCAGTTTTTGACTCCTCAAGCTAGAGCACCTACTGTCATTTTTCTGCACCCCAGTTCCTATGTTTTCATGCACACTGCAGCTGATAAACTCATGTTTAGGAGCTGTTCAGCGTTTTTTTCAACAGCCCCTGAACTCACCCTAATTTTTTCCTATGTGTCCATGTACACATCTTCGTTTACAGTCATTTACAGGCATTTGAGTTTACAGTTGTTTTTTTGAACGCACCAAACTTGAATTTCAGCAATCGATTTTATCAGCGTATCAAACACAAAACACTTGTAAACGCGGCAAATCAGGTTTATAAGCATTTGCGTTTGACATTTTTTTTTTTTTTCCAAAAAACAAAGTTTATTGAAAACAAGATACAAATTTTCACACGAAAATGTACAGAGGAAATGCACATAGGACAAGCAGCAAAACATAAATCATACAAAGGCAAATGAGGTCCAACGCAAGACCAAACAGTGTGGATGAACTAGGCCACGACAGGGTTGTGCCAGCAATATTTAGGTATGCTTGTCAAGTGCTAAAAATAAAGAGACGTCTGGCCTTCCACCATAACGTCTAGCGATAAAAAGCTGTAGGGGGGAAAAGAGCAGTACGATGCCTATGTGAGAGTCAATACTACAGAATACGATGGTGGAATTGTGCGAATGTAGGAGTAATTGTCGTGGGAACCGCGAACGAATTGCGGGAGGTGATGCTGACCGCATACTCAGTGTGCTATCGGAAAAAGTGTCCAAAACGTGTAAAAGCATATGAAAAAAAAGAAAAGAGAAGGCGAGAGAAAAAAAAAAAAAAAAAAAAAAAAAAAAAAAAAAAGGGGGGGAGGGGGGGGGGGGAGGAAGGGAAGCAAGTGGGGAGGGCAAAATAAGAGAAGGGACAACCGACAAAAAGATCTTATCCTCCAGACAAACAGTAGCGGGAGTGGGTAGAACCTAAGCTATCAGCGGCGTCAAAGGAAAGCGTGTGTAACACAGGGGGGAGTATGAGGACACCCTCAGGTCAAATACCACTAAATAACACTATCAGGAAGTCCAAATTAGGTTTTAGACAGATTGGTTCATGAGGGATCGATATTCCGGGGTAGTCAGAAAATGGGTCCAGCAGGCCCATACATGAGAGTATTTCGTAGGAGTATCGAGGGCAGTCGCAACCAGTTCTTCCATGGCCGCCGTTTTACCCACTCGAGTGAGCCATTCACGGATAGAGGGAGGGCGTGTGGAGCCCCATAGAACCGGAATACAGAGTCTGGCTGCGTTGATCATGTGCATGGCTAATGATTTAAAATACTGAGCCCTGGGAAGGGAAGAGTGATGGAGGAGGAATTGGGCAGGAGAGAGAGCTAAGGGTAAAGTAGTTATAGACACTACTAACCTATGGACCTCCTGCCAAAATGGTTGAAGAAGCGGGCAAGACCACCAAATGTGAAGAAAGGACCCATCCGGGGTCCCGCATCTCCAGCAGCTGTTGGGGAAGGCGGGGTTAAAATGATGAATTCTTGAGGGAGTTCGGTACCATCTAGAGGCTATTTTGTAGCTGTTTTCTTGTGTCGAGACATTGAGGGAACATTTATGAGAGTATTGGAAAACCAGGTCCCAGTCGGAGTCCGACAACTCAGCATTAAGATCTCTCTTCCAAGCCCGACACGCGGGGAGGGAGTCATAAGACCGGCTCTCCACTAGAAGTGGGTAGATCTCCGAGATCAGATGTTTCCGCGGTTCAGCCTTCGCGCATGCAGATTCAAATGGGGTAAGAGAGCGATGCCAGTTATGAGGGGGTTTATGAGAGAGCAGATAATGTCTGATCTGGAAATATACCCAGAAAGGGAATTCGCGAAGACCCAGGCTTTCCTGCAGTTCACTGAGCGTTTTCACCTTGCCTTTGTGGAGAAAATGTTTCACTAAGATCTGTTTGTGCGGCCAGTGTTTCATTAAAAAATCTTTATGCATCCCAGGGGGGAAGTCAGGGTTGAGGCGTATAGGGGTCAGGGGGTTGGGTGTGTCAGAAATGGCAGCAGATCTACAAGCCGATCGGAAAATTTTTAACGTAGGTCCCACCAAAGGATGGGTGAGAAGAGTTTGTGGCGTGTGTTTCGGTGAGAGCCAAGGAATCGATGCCAGGGGGAAGGGCGAGCAAGCATTCTCTATAGATATCCAGTCTTTGGAGGCAGTATGAACGTGCCAATCAACTATCCGGGAAAGATGACAAGCCCAATAGTAGCGGTAAAGATCAGGAAATCCTATGCCCCCTTTAAGTTTAGAGAGGGTTAATTGGGAGTAGGCAATACGTGGACGTTTGTGGCTCCAAAGGAACAGAGAACACAGTCTTTTGCAAGAAGCAAAGAAAGCAAGAGGTAAGTGAATTGGTAATGTTTGGAAGAGATACAGGAGACGGGGAAGTACATTCATTTTAATGATCGCTGCCCTTCCAAACCACGAGAAACAGGGACGGTGCCATTTATTGAGGTCTTCTTGCATAGAGCGAAGAGCGGTAAGATAGTTTTTCACATAAAGGTCATCAAGGTTACTGGTGAGCTGGATACCGAGATAAGTTAGGGAATCCCTTTCCCAATGAAATGGGAATTGGGCCTCACAAGCAGAGACCAGCTCAGCAGACAAAGTAATGTTAAGGGCGGCAGATTTGGAAAAATTAATTTTAAAATTCGACAAATATCTAAAAAAGGCAAAGTCTTTCAGTAGGTTCGGGAGGGTGATGTGAGGGTCCGCCAGGAACAAGAGAATATCATCCGCATAAGCTGCAAGCTTATATTCCTTGTCTGCCACCGTGATTCCTTTAACATCAGGGTTCAAACGAATTTTCCGCAACAGGGGCTCAAGGGATAGGACAAACAAAAGCGGGGAGAGGGGGCATCCCTGACGTGTACCGTTCCGTAGATGAAAGGAGTTTGACAGATGACCGTTTACCCGGACCCGGGCAGTAGGTGCAGAATAGAGGGCCATAATAAAGTTAAGCATCTTCTCACCCAGACCCAGCGCCACTAAAGATGCGTTCAGGTAATCCCAGGCAATCCTGTCAAAGGCCTTTTCTGCATCCAAGGAGAGGAAAAAACCCGGGGTGTTAGACCTGTGAAGCCAGTGGTGGAGATTAAGGGCCTTGATAGTGTTGTCCCTTGCTTCTCTACCAGGGATAAATCCTACTTGGTCCAAATCGACCATGGAGGGAAGCAAGGGAAGAAGACGATTAGCAAGGATCTTAGCGAATAGTTTGACGTCCACGTTCAGCAAGGAAATGGGTCTATAGTTGGAGACCTGGGTGGTGTCCTTCCCGTCTTTGGGGATAACTGTAATGTGAGCCTCCAACAGGTGGTTAGGCGACCCTGAAGGTTGAGCGAGAGTGTTAAAAGCAGCGAGAAATGGAATACCCAGTATATCTAAAAAAGATTTATAATAAGCTGCTGAAAAACCATCAGGGCCCGGGCTCTTCCCCGGTTTCATCTGTTTTACTGCGGATTGTAGTTCAAGGAAGGTGAGATCATTTTCCAAAGCGTGCACCAGATCCTCTGAGAGGGCGGGTGAACCGTAGAGATGGAGAAATTCAGAGATCAAGGCAGTTCTAGATCTGTCCGAATGGATAGGGGGGCGTTCCTGAGGGAGGTTGTAGAGAGATTTATAGTAGCGTTCAAAATGGGCGGCAATATCGGGGTTGGATGTAGCCTCAATGCCATCAGAGCCTCTGATTTTATGCACCGTCATACTAGCCCGTTTTTCACGAAGAGCTCTGGCTAGAAATTTCCCGCTCTTGTTTGCGAACTCGTAATACAGCTTATGTGAAAGAATGAATCTTTTTCTAACCACCTTACCCAGTTCCGTGAGAAGCTGCGTGCGTGTACTCATGAGTTCCAAAAGAGTCGACGCAGCCAGAGTCTGTTTGTGTACTCTTTCCAAAGAGCGGATCCTATCTGAGAGGAGCTTCAGACGCTCCTGTTTGGCTTTCTTACGTCTCGTCGCAATGGCTATGAGATTGCCCCGAATGACACACTTGTGGGCCTCCCATCGTGTGATGGATGAGGTGTCTGACGAGCTATTCAAGGAAAAATATTCAACCATACTAGAGCGGAGCTCTTGAACAATAGCGGCATCTGCAAGAAGGGAAGCATCCAAACGCCAGTATTTGGAGCGCGGGTGCGAGATGGGGAACCGTAGCGTCATGGAGATGGGATGATGATCGGAAAGGACCATCGGTTCTATGGTAGCAGCATGGAGGAGAGGGAGATCTGGTTGCGACAAAAAAAAATAGTCTATCCTAGAATACTTATTGTGTGGTGGGGAAAAAAAAGTATAATCTTTAACAGTGGGGTAAAGTGTACGCCAGGTGTCATGTAATTGTAGAAGCTGTAATTGTATATGTATTTGCCTGAGGGCCTTGTAGGGTAAAAAAGAACTACCCGAGGAGGAGTCTAGCAGAGGGCTCAAAGGGACATTCAGATCGCCTCCAAGTATCAGTAACCCTTCGTGGAAAGCGGCTAGGTCAGAGACGATTGAGCGCAGGAAGGAGACCTGTTGAACATTGGGGGCATAGACATTGGCGAATGTGATAGGTCTGTTAGCGAATACTCCCTTTATAAACAGGTATCTACCTTCAGGGTCCACCATGGAATCCGTTATATGAAACTGGAGGTGTCTGGCGAACAGTATCGCAACCCCCTTAGACTTAGCCAGGGGGTTGGTGGCGTGGAGGACTGTGGGGAAGCAGAAATTGTAAAGCTTTGGAATGGAGTCTTGGCGAAAATGTGTTTCTTGTAAAAAGACCACATCCGCTTTCTGTTTGTGTAAGTAAGAGAGGAGCATAGAGCGCTTTTCGGGTATGTTCAGACCTTTGATATTAAGTGAAAGGAGTTTCAGAGACAATTGTGCCGGTTGTGAGGTGGAAGAAAGCATGACTGCTGGAAGGCGAAGCCTGAGTCCGAAGCTTCGGTATGCCGAGGATTCGGGGGATGGGAAAAGGAAGGGGGGAGGGGAAAAAAAAAAAAAAAAAAAAAAAAAAAAAAAAAAGGGGGGGTAGAGGTGGAAAAGAAGAAAATAGATAGGATACGGCTGGAGGAACAGACCCGCTGTTCCACGTGAGAGAAAGATAAACAGGAAAAGGGGAAAAGGACGGGAAAAAGGAAGAGAAACACAAAGATAAAAGAGAAGCTCAAAAAAAAGATAAAGATAGAAGCCGAAAGAAAAGGATCAGTGGAAGCTCGCCGAGCTCACTGTGTGGGGAACGAGGTCGGCGTAAAACCAGGAAGTGCGCATCCGCCGGCCGGTAGCCCCCTATGGGAAATTATAAAAAAAAATAAGGCAAGAATAAGGGGGCGGGGTTCGAGAGAGATAAGAGGTGTCAGGAGTCCGCAGGGGTGGAGCACAGGGAAGGTTTGGGTACCGGTCTTCCGTGGGGGATGAAGTGTTATGTAACATGCAGAAGAAGAAGACCTGGGCAGATTTATTAGAAGTATCGCGAGTGAAATATTGCCGAGCGAGGGGTCTAGCTATACGTAGTATTAAAGAAGTGTAAAGGCACATACAGAGTGACCGCATTGGGAAGGACAGCCTAAGCCAAAGTGAGCGTAAGACAGTAAAGGGGCACCTCGCTAAACGGAGAACAGCGAAAGACCCCTGCACATATTACAGGCAAACCGCATCACAAGGCAAAAAACATAACAAGTCAACATTATCAAAACATGAATGAGCATGACAATAACAGATAAAACGGCAATAAGCCCCTGTTCAGCAGTAACCAATGAAGCCCCCTAAGATCAAGGCCCGTCAGCAAACCCACAAAAAAAAAAAAAAAAAAAAAAAAAAAAAAATAAGTATCAAGGGGACTAAATAAGACACAGGAAACCCCCCTCCCCCTCCCCCCACACACAATTATAGTAGCTGGCGCCCTCAGGGAAGCAAAAGGGGGAGAGCATCACCTCTCTTGGAATGGCGTAGGAGTGGGGAGGAGGAGGCGGAGGGAAGTGAGCATGGGGGTGAGCAAAGGCACACAGGCCCTCAGGTATGCCAATTCGGCCAAGTGAAAGCCGGGCTGGAGAGAATGATATGGTTCCATGTTGAAATGGCTAACCAGTAGCGGGGAGAGATGGCGCTCATCCACCCAACCAAACTCCACTGACTATACGAACAATGACACTCTCCAAAAAAAAAAAAAAAAAAAAAAAAAAAAAAAAAAAAAAAGCAGTTACCCGTCCCCGCCTACAATACACACCTCCCCGCAGACCACCCCCCGGCGGAATAAGAAAGACACTAACATATGCACACAGAAAATATAAAATATACGTTACAAATGGAGCGGGAATCACTTCCGAAGGAATGGGAAGGCCAGGCGTTCCAATGTCCACGGAGAGGGTGGGGAGGGTGAACAAATCATCACAGAACAGAACAGCCCCAAGCGAGCAGCAGGACGTCCGCAAAGACATGAGGGCGAAGTTCAGAGCTTGCCAGGAAGACGAGGCTGGAGGACCTTCAGTGCCCAGGATGCATCCAAATGGTAATTGGAGATAGAAGGCTGGGAGACGGCACAAATCGATAGCCAACTGGAGGCGGAGGGCTCGCTCTTGGAAGGCAGGAAGGAACTGTGGAGGCCCAAAATTTTTTGTACAGGATAGTGACAGAGTCCCAGGAATCGCAGGCTGTCATCTTGACGAACAAGTAGGAAAGGCAGTAAAGTAGGAGTCCGACGAGCATTGATCATAGAGCGCCAGTGCACAACTGGAACATATGGGGCGAGTGGATGAAAAAAGGTGTGCAGTCGCAGTAGAACGTAAACACTCAGCAGTGTATGCATCGAAGAAGCAGTGTTGAGGGAAGGACAGGGACCATTAGGTTTCGCGTCGTGGCCTCCTGTGCGCTGGAGAGGCCGTCGGGCTAAAGGTAGTCGTGGCGTCCCCTAGGAGGGGTCTCGGAGGGGTCGATGGGGCCATCCGCCCTCTACGATAAGACTGGCCGCGCCATTCCATAGCACTATCCTCGGCCACCAAATCCAGGGATAGCGGCAGTCTCATGGAGCTGTACCAATCAGGCAGGTCAATCAGCGGGATGTCTATGGAGGCACAGAAAGAGGGCAGTTCTTCAGGGGTTCGCAGGTTGTGAGAGCGACCACCAACCTGTACAGAGAGACAGAAGGGGAACCTCCATCTGTACGGAATGCTACGCGAACGTAGCGTATCCAGAAGAGGGCGTAAAGCGCGCCGCTGGCGTAGGGTGGTGCTGGATAAGTCCTGAAAAAGTTGTATTTCTGTCCCCTCATATAAAAGGCGCCCTCTGTCTCTAGCACAGCGGAGGACATCTTCTTTGAGCGGGAAGCTGACTAGGCAGCAAACGATATCCCTGGGTGGGTCTGCGTCTCCCCTCCTGGGGCGGATCGCTCTGTGCACACGTTCGATGTCAATCGGGGTTACTGGCGGGCGACCAAGGAGGTTATTGAATATGGCCATTGCTGCTTTGGGAATATCGGCATGTTCTACTGATTCTGGGAGACCGCGGATTCTGATATTACGCCTGCGGCCACGGTTATCTAAATCCTCAATATGCCTGTGTAGTTCTCTGATAGTTGAAGCGTGCACCGATGACTGATGTTGTAAATCAATAATGGCGGATTCAGTTTGCCTGGATGCGGATTCCACGTGTTCCAATCGCGAACCCATGGCCCTTAAATCATTATGCAGCTCCCCCAATGCTGCAGTGAGTGTGGCTGTCAGGGTGGCCTTAATGTCAGCTGCCACAGCCTGAAGATCCCTTAGGGACAGAGATTGTGAGGCAGAGGGGACATCATGCTGAGGCACTGTGTCTGGGGCTGCCTGCATATCAGAGCAGGGAGGGTTAATATTGTCAGCAGCCGAAGAGAGGGGGGGGGAGGGGGAAGCAGCTGGAGAAGGAGAAGGAGATGGCTGCGGCCCGTCCCTGTGCTGCTGGGAGCGGAAGAGCTCCTGTATGTGCCTCCCCTGCACCCCCTGGCTCCGTGGGGAGCGCGATCGGGCACCGGATGAGGTCCGGTCATGCTTCCCCATATCTGGGCAGCTCTCTCTCACCCCGCTCCGTAGTGCTGCGGTTCAGAGGGATCCGGCCGGCGGGAGCTCCCTCACTATGCGGCCATCTTGACATTTTTTTTTAACTCTTCTAGTTCCCGATGCTGTCCAGAGCCTTTTTTCATGAAAAATGTATGCAAAGCATTTTCGAGGTGCTCAGATGGACAAAACACTGCACACAGGATGTTACCACCAAGCTTGTCACACATTGTAATGACCAATTCACACCTCAGACCTCTCCAAACCTTGGAAACAAAAGATATGTTGATGACCATTCACACCTCAAATTCCTCAGGAAGACCCCCTGCCAGGTGACCTTAATGACTCACTCCACCAGACACCTGTCCCACCCTAGGAATCAAAAGAAATGTTAATGAGCAACTCACACCTAGCTAATGTCAACACATGCTGCTGTGTCTGCTTCCACTCTCTGTATTTCTCTAAAACAGTCTGAAATAGTTAATAATTTACCACTTTTCAGTGCATTCTGGGCATTTGGGAGGTTCTCCTGTGCTAATCTTTAAAAAACGCTTTAAAACGCAAACGCACATAAACACACATAAATGCGGCTAAACAGACGTTTTTTAACCTACTTTTTCCAGCAGTCAGTTTCCATCGTTCAGAAGTGTCCCGTGTACATGGGGCCTTAATAATTACATCAGTCTTGTTTCCACATTGGAGGTATGGCTTTTTGGCTGCAATTCTTCCATGAAGACCACTTCTGGTCAGACTACAAAGTATGCAAGTGTAAAAATTGATGCTGGTGTAAAGCCAATGGGTAGTCAAATATTTATTGGATTTTGATTTTTCTTCTGTTCACTTACTTTGCATTTTGTAAGTTGATAAAAATAAACAATTAAACTCTATATCTCTGAAAGCAGTCTTACTTTACAGCATTTCTTCACACCTGCCTATAACTTTTGCATGTTTGTCTGTGAATTTATCAAAAGAAAAAAATGAGATATCACATGTACTTATGTATTCAGATCCTTTACTCAGTACTTTGTTTAAACACCTTTAGCAGCAGTTACAGCCTCAAATCTTTTTGGGTATGACACAACAAGCTTTGCACAGCTGGATTGGGGGATTCTCTGCCATTCTTCTTTACAAATCCCCTCAACCTCAGTGAGGTTGGATGGGGACGATTGGTGGACAGCCATATTCAGTTCTCTCCAGAGATGTTCAACAGGGTTCAAGTCAGGACTCTGGCAGGTCCACTCTAGGACATTTACAGAATTGTCCCTAAGCCACTCCTGTGTTGTCTTGACAGCGTGTTTAGGATCATTGTCATATTGGAAGGTGAACCTTTGGCCCAGTCTGAGGTCCTGAGCGATGTGGAACAGGTTTTTATTGAGGATATCTCTGTACTTTGCTCCATTCAGCTTTTCCTCAACCTTAACCAGTCTTCCAGTCCCTGCTGCTGAAAAACACTCCCACAGCATGATGCTGCCACCACCATGCTTCACTGTTGGAATGGTATTGGGCAGGTGATGAGCATTGCCTGGTTTCCCCCAGCTATAACATTTAGAACTAAGTCCAACCAGTTCAATTTTGGTTTCATCAGACCAGAGAATCTTGTTTCACACAGTCTGAGAGTCCTTCAAGTGCTTTTTTTACAAACTCCAAGCGAGCCTGCATGTATTTTGCACTGAAGAGAAGCTTCTGTCTAGTCACTCTGCCATAAAGCCCACATTGGTGGAGGGCTGTAGTAATGGTTGTCCTTGTAGAACTTTGTCCCATTTCCACAGAGGATCTCTGAAGCTCAGTCATCGTGTTCTTGCTCACCTCTCTTACTAAGGCCCTCAAGCCCACAACAGTGGAGGGCTGTAGTAATGGTTGTCTTTCTGGAACTTTGTCCCATCTCCACACAGGATCTCTGGAGCTCAGTCATCAGGTTCTTGATCACCTCTCTTACTAAGGCCCTTCTCCTCCGATTGCTCAGTTTGGCTCGGCGAACCGCTCTTGGAAGAGTGCTGGTTGTGCCAAATTTCTCCCATTTGAGAATTGTGGAGGCTGCTGTGCTCTTAGGATCATTCAGTGCAGGAGATTTTTTTTGTAGCCTTCTCTAGATCTGTGCCTTCCAATAATCCCGTCTCTGAGCTCTGCAGGCGGTTCCTTTTGACTTCATGGCTTTTGCTCTGATACAGTATGCATTGTCAGCTGTGAGGTCTTTTATAGAGAGGTGTGTGCCTTCCAAATCATGTCCAGTCAAGTTACTTTACCATGGGAGGAACCAATTAAGGTGTAGAACAGGGGCGGACTGACAACTCATGGGGCCCCCGGGCAATAGGGGATCATGGGGCCCTTGTTTCCTTGCCCAAACTCAAAAAAGCCTATGAAAAAGGTACTAGGGGAATCTCATGGGGCCCCCTACTGACCCCGGGCCCTCGGGCAGTGCCCGAGTTTCCAAATGGTCAGTCCGCCCCTGGTGTAGAAACATCTCAGCAACGATCAAGTGAAATGGGAGGCACCTGAGCTAAATTTCAAGCGTTGCTACAAAGGGTCTGAATACTTATGCCAATGTGATATTTCATTTTTTTATTTTTAATATATTCACAGACATTTCTAAAATTCTGTCTTTGCTTTGCCACTATGGGGTATTGAGTGTAGATTAATGAGAAAAAAATGAATTTAAACAACTGAAGTTTTAGGCTGCAACATAACATTGAAAAAGTGAAGGGAGTCTGAATACTTTATGACTGCACTGTAAATATAATTACAATATTATAAATAAACCACTTAGCGCCCGCCCACAATGTACTACGGATGCGCATGTGCTGTAGGCAAAGTGACGTATCTGTACATCACTGCCTACATCTGGGTTTTCGGGTCCACGTTTGCGTGCCCCCTGGCTTGCACCTGCTGTGATTGTACACAGCAGGAGCCTGTGAGCAAGTCCAGACCAATGATTCATGACTGGGACTAGCTGATCGGCTGTGTATAATCACAACCCAGAGCTCTGTGTGCAAAGCAGGGAGGAGAAACTTAAAGATCTCTTAGTAAAAGCTGCACACTTTACACACATAAACACAGTGTTGGGCACACATATGCCCCTTGATCGCCCTAGCTGTTAACCCCTTCCTAGCTAATGTCCTTAGTACAGTGACATTGTATATTATGGTCACTGATCACTGTATTAGTGTCATTGGTAATGTCAGTGGCAGTTGGTCAGTTCTTCCCTGAGTCAGTTAGTGTTAGATTTCCCACCACACTATTGCAGTCCCATTATAAGTTGCTGATCACTGCCTTTAGTAGTCTAAAAAAAAGAAAAATGTCAGTATCTATACCAGTTTGTAGACACTATAACTTTCACGCAAACCAATCAATATACACAATATTAGTTATAAACTAATTTGGGTTATTTTTTTTTTTTTTTACTAAAAAGATAACGGAATACATTTTGGCCAAGATTTATGATGAAATATTATTTATTTGCAAAATTTTATAAGAAAAACAATTTTTTCAAAATGTTTGGACTTTTTCATTTACATAGCAAAAAAAATAAAAATCCCAGTGGTGAATAAATACCACAAAAATAAAGCTTTATATGTCTCAAAAAAATGCTAAAAAATTCATATGGGTATAGCGTTGCATGACCGCGAAATTGTCAAAGTGTGACAGCACGGAAAGCTGAAAATTGGCCTGGACAGGAAGGGGGTTTAAGTGTCTGGACTTGAAGTGGTTAAACAAGAGTAGTAGTGACTATCACAGCATGCCCAGTCATCAGACACTCATATGTAGTGGTGCAGGGCTCCTTGTACGATGGTGTAAGATGTAGGAGAGGACATGCACACCTAGAGGGATGCCGGGGCTGCCGGTCAGCAGGTTCCCGGTCCAGCAGCGTGCACTGAGGGTTGTGTTTACTCCTTTCCAAGGAGCCGCTCCTCCTCCTCCTCCATGTACGGGGACACGGCTCCTCCCCTCCTGCAATGCCTGCCTGGGAATCCCGGCCCTGACCACACTTTGTGCCCGGGACTTTTCAAAGCTTTCTAACCTCTGCAGTGTCCCGATAAAGGTCCCTGTAGTCTATAGAGAGCGCTGAGGAAGGTGGAGAGGCCAGTCACTCCTGAGGGACCTGTCTTCCTCATTCCACCTCTCCCCTCCTACACCTCTCACTGCCCTTCCTTCCCTCCTTCCGCATTCAGGGGCTCTATAGCTCCCCAGGGAGTCTCCTCACACCTCACCTGGACTCCAATAAAACTACTTGCTATTACTTTCCCTCCTAGAACTTCCTCACAAACTTTCCTCTGGGTCTTCTTGCACTGACACCTTTCCCTTCTGCTTGGTGTCAGTGTCTTGTCTTTCTTCCTGTGAGCTCTCAGTCAGTGGAGGGACCTCAGCATGGACTATTATGACTTCTGACGGGGTCCTATTGCACCTGTTGCTGGGGGAAGTGACACCGTGTGGACTGGGGACAGTCGCAGGCCGTACTCTCATTGTACTCCCTGGAGAGGAAGGCGAGGATGAAAGTGACAGTTTGTTTTGGGAAAACGGCCATTGTGGTCCCCTGCAAGGATGGCAAGATCAGCATCCGAGAATTAATCCAACAAGCCGCCCAGAGATACATCAAAGCCAAGGAGAAAGTAAGAGCAACAATGTTTCCTTCTCTGAAATGTTCTTGTGTTTGTGTATGACCCAGCAGAGGTAGGAGGACAGGGACTGATAACCTGCTGACAGCTGGGGATAGAGAGCAGTGGTGGGCTACTTACTTCATATACGGGCCTCAAATGTGGCCCTTGATAGCACCATAGGGCTACACATAATATCCAGCGAATGTAATACTACAGAAAGTTGTTAGAGACTGCAGCCAAGTAACAGAAGATTGTAAGAGACTGCAGCCAAGTAACAGCAGATTGTTAGAGACCGCAGCCAAGTAACAGCAGATTGTTAGAGACCGCAGCCAAGTAACAGCAGATTGTTAGAGACTGCGGACAAGTAACAGGAGATTGTTAGAGACCGCAGCCAAGTAACAGGAGATTGTTAGAGACCGCGGACAAGTAGCTGGAGATTGTTAGAGACCGCGGACAAGTAGCTGGAGATTGTTAGAGACCGCGGACAAGTAGCCGGAGATTGTTAGACACCGCGGACAAGTAGCTGGAGATTGTTAGAGACCGCGGCCAAGTAACAGGAGATTGTTAGAGACCGCGGCCAAGTAACAGGAGATTGTTAGAGACCGCGGCCAAGTAACAGGAGATTGTTAGAGACCGCGGCCAAGTAACAGGAGATTGTTAGAGACCGCGGCCAAGTAACAGGAGATTGTTAGAGACCGCGGCCAAGTAACAGGAGATTGTTAGAGACCGCGGCCAAGTAACAGGAGATTGTTAGAGACCGCGGACAAGTAACAGGAGATTGTTAGAGACCGCGGACAAGTAACAGGAGATTGTTAGAGACCGCAGCCAAGTAACAGGAGATTGTTAGTGACCGCGGACTAGTGGCCGGAGATTGTTAGAGACCGCGGACAAGTGGCCGGAGACTGTTAGAGACCGCGGACAAGTGGCCGGAGATTGTTAGAGACCGCGGACAAGTGGCCGGAGATTGTTAGAGACCGCGGACAAGTGGCTGGAGATTGTTAGAGACCGCGGCCAAGTAACAGGAGATTGTTAGTGACCGCGGCCAAGTAACAGGAGATTGTTAGAGACCGCGGCCAAGTAACAGGAGATTGTTAGAGACCGCGGCCAAGTAACAGGAGATTGTTAGAGACCGCGGCCAAGTAACAGGAGATTGTTAGAGACCGCGGCCAAGTAACAGGAGATTGTTAGTGACCGCGGACTAGTGGCCGGAGATTGTTAGAGACCGCGGACAAGTGGCCGGAGATTGTTAGAGACCGCGGACAAGTGGCCGGAGATTGTTAGAGACCGCGGACAAGTGGCCGGAGATTGTTAGAGACCGCGGACAAGTGGCCGGAGATTGTTAGAGACCGCGGACAAGTGGCCGGAGATTGTTAGAGACCGCGGACAAGTGGCCGGAGATTGTTAGAGACCGCGGACAAGTGGCCGGAGATTGTTAGAGACCGCGGACAAGTGGCCGGAGATTGTTAGAGACCGCGGACAAGTGGCCGGAGATTGTTAGAGACCGCGGACAAGTGGCCGGAGATTGTTAGAGACCGCGGACAAGTGGCCGGAGATTGTTAGAGACCGCGGACAAGTGGCCGGAGATTGTTAGAGACCGCGGACAAGTGGCCGGAGATTGTTAGAGACCGCGGACAAGTGGCCGGAGATTGTTAGAGACCGCGGACAAGTGGCCGGAGATTGTTAGAGACCGCGGACAAGTGGCCGGAGATTGTTAGAGACCGCGGACAAGTGGCCGGAGATTGTTAGAGACCGCGGACAAGTGGCCGGAGATTGTTAGAGACCGCGGACAAGTGGCCGGAGATTGTTAGTGACCGCGGCCAAGTAACAGGAGATTGTTAGTGACCGCGGACAAGTGGCCGGAGATTGTTAGTGACCGCGGACAAGTGGCCGGAGATTGTTAGTGACCGCGGACAAGTGGCCGGAGACTGTCAGAGGCAGCGGACAAGTGGCCGGAGACTGTCAGGGGCAGCGGACACGTGGCCGGAGACTGTCAGGGGCAGCGGACACGTGGCCGGAGACTGTCAGTGACTGCCGACACGTGGCTGGAGACTGTTAGAGACTGCTAGAGACTGCGGACAAGTAGCTGGAGATTGTTAAGCTGGGTATACATGGACAGTTTTTTTTTTTTTTGTCATTCAGGAGGTTGATTTAAAAAAAAAAAAAAAAAAAAGATCCTTACATCCAAACAAGTGATGTGCATGCAGAATACACAGATCAGCACTGTAGCAAAACGGTCAACAGAAGCGGGTCCTGGCATTTGTTAGACAGTGGTACACTCAGAGAAAAATGTTTGGTCCATGTATACCCAGCTTTACAGACTGTAGAGAAACAGGTGATTCAGAGAGAGCAGACAAGAAACAGGGGATTGTCAGAGAGAGCAGACAAGAAACAGGGGATTGTCAGAGAGAGCAGACAAGAAACAGGGGATTGTCAGAGAGAGCAGACAAGGAACAGGGGATTGTCAGAGAGAGCAGACAAGGAACAGGGGATTGTCAGAGAGAGCAGGCAAGGAACAGGTGATTGTCAGAGAGAGCAGGCAAGGAACAGGTGATTGTCAGATCTGATCTGTGTCTGGTTGGCTTTATGTGCAAAGGTGAACGCATACACAAGTCCTGCACACATATGGTAATGGCGTTCGCACCACACTTGTGAGGTATCGCTACGAGCATTAGAGGAAGAGTAATAATTCTAGCTCCAGATCTCCTATGTAACTCTAAACTGGTCACCTGTAAAGGCTTTTAAAGCATCACCTATGGAGATTTGTACGTACAATAGTTTGTTTTCATTCCACGAGCGTGCACAATTTTAAAGCGTGATATGTCAGGCATTTATTTACTCCGTGTAACATCATCTTTTATATTTTACCAAACAATTGGGTTCTGCACTGCTCAAAAAAATTAAAGGAACCCTTTTTAATTTGAGTATAGCATCAAGTCAATTAAACTCCTGGGATATTGATCTGGTCAGTTAGGTAGCAGAGGGGATTGTTAATAATTTCCAGCTGCTTTGGTGTTAATGAAATTAACAACAGGTGCACTAGATGGGCAACAATGAGATGACCCCCAAAACAGGAATGGTTTTACAGGTGGAGGCCACTGACATTTTTTTCCCCTACTTATCTTTTCTGACTGTTTTTCACTAGTTTTGCATTTGGCTAGGGTCAGTGTCACTACTAGTAGCATGAGGCAATACCTGGACCCTACAGAGGTTGCACAGGCAGTCCAACTCCTCCAGGATGGCACATGAATACGTGCCATTGCCAGAAGGTTTTCTGTGTCTCCCAGCACAAGAGCATGTAGGAGATTCCAGGAGACAGGCAGTTACTCTAGGAGAGCTGGACAGGGCCGTAGAAGGTCCTTAACCCATCAGCAGGACAGGTATCTACTCCTTTGTGCAAGGAGGAACAGGATGAGCACTGCCCGATCCCTACAAAATTACCTCCAGCAGGCCACTGGTGTGAATGTCTTTGACCAAACAATCAGAAACAGACTTCATGAGGGTGGCCTGCGGGCCTAACATCCTCTAGTGGGTCCTGTGCTCACTGCCCGGCACCATAGAACTTGATTGGCATTTGCCATTGAACACCAGAATTGGCAGGTCCGCCACTGGAGCCCTGTGCTTTTCACAGATGAGTGTGGGTTCACCCTGAGCACAAGTGACAGACGTGAAAGGGTATGGAGAAATCATGAAGAACGTTATCCTGTAACATCATTCAGCATGACCGTTTTGATGGTGGATCAATGGTCAGGGGAGGCATATCTAGGGAGGGACACACAGACAAGCTAGACAATGGCACTCTGACTGCCGTTAGGTATCGGGATGAAATCCCTGGACCCATTTTTTTTTTTTTTTAAAATATACTTTATTTACAGAAGTATAAAAAAACACAATACTCGTCGGGGTACATCTAACCCTGTACTGTGACGCAGCGCATAATACACCACATTACAATACAGTTACAGGCATACAATAAATACATTCACTCAGCGGTATGATGCCTGACGTGATGTGCGTGGCAGTCGAATCCCCAGACCACCACGTCATGCATGACGCCACTTACCCCCGAGACTGTTTGTTGCCCCCTAGGTTACCCCCAGGGACGCCACCGCATAATACCATAGCATGCATAAAAACATTTTCAGAATATACAAAATCATGCAAGTTCAAACAAGTACAAATTCCAACAAGCATCATGCGTGCGTGCGTGCGTGGGGTAAGGAAGAGGGGAAATAGGTCACAGGTCCGAAGCTTTATTGAAGGGACAAAGACACGCGAGGGGGAGTAGGGGTAATGCGAGATTTTCAGACGTCCTCTTCCTCCTTAAAGTCCATCAAGTTATAGTCTGTGAGCAGACTAAGGATCCATCTGCGGCAGCCCTCAATGGACATCCTCTCACGCTGGTGGATGAGGTGCTTCCTGGCTCACCATAAAGCGTCCTTAAAACAACACAGCACCCGCCAGGCACTGTCAATGTCCTCTAGGGTAAAAGTTCCACAGAAAAGTCCGTTCAACACCCCAAAATGTGTGATGGCTGTCTGTGGCACAAAGTCCTTGAGTTCAGGTTCCAGGGCCCTCAACAGGTCCTGAGCAAAAGAGCACTCCCAGAAAACGTGCTGAGCCGTTTCCTCGTGGATGATGCAGAAAGGGCAGTGTCTGTATCTGCTCAGGTTCCTGGCAAGCATAAATGTCCTGAGAGGCAACCCCCCTTGGATTGCCATCCATGCCAGGTCCTTGTGCCTGTTGGTGAGGCTCTTTGAAGAAACATTCCTCCAGACCACCTTGCAGGTATCTGAAGGCAGGCCTGGAACCGACTCCAAAATGTCACTTGCTCTGATGAGCTTGTAGATGGTCTTTGGTTTCCATAAGTCAGGCTTGACTCCCTGTAGTCCCTGCTCCTTGAGAAACTTAAAGGTATCCAGGTAATGCCAAGGAGTGTCCCAGTTGTAGGTGATGTAACTGTCCCAATTGTCCCATCTGAGGGACCTTCAGAGAAGCAAAAGGAAGAAGCGTGACATTGCGTTTCCGCCAGAGTCCATAGTCCTTTTCGGTAAAGTCCTGCGGATGCAGTTGCAGGCAAAGAACACCCTCAGTTGGGTGGCGATGTTGGGCACGCCCTTACCGCCCTTGAGGGGCTCCTTGAACATGACTGCCCGCTTCACTCTGTCCATCTTGGAGCCCCAGATGAAGTGAAACACCGCCCTGGTGATGGCCTTGCAGGTGTTGGCATGTGGGGGCCAGGCCTGGGCGAGGTACTGCAAAACAGGGAGAATCTCGCTGCGGAGTACCAGTGTCTTCCCTTCGATGGTAAGTTCTCTGAGGCTCCAAAGTCCAAACTTTTGTTTCATCTTCAACAGTCTCTCCTCCCAAGACTTCAGGGCTGCGCCCTCCGCACCAAACCAAACTCCCAGAATTTTGATGAAGTCCGTCTTGATGCTGAAGGGCATGGATGCAGAAGAAGGCAGGAACCACTTTCCGAAGAGCATGACCTCTGTCTTCCCGCAGTTGACTTTTGCCCCCGAAGCTTGGGCGAAGCCCTCGCAGGTCTGGAGGAGCAGGTCGATGGAGCGCTGGTCGGCACAGAACACCGTCACGTCGTCCATGTAGAGCAAGCACTTCACTTCCCTTCTGTCTGATCCCGGCGCGGTGATTTCCCTGATCTCTGGATTCCGCCTGATGCATTCCGCGAAGAGCTCTATACAGCAAACAAAAAGCAGAGGTGAGAGAGGACCGGGAAGGGGTCAGTTTTCCAGCCATTCACCAGCACCGTACTACAGATGTCATTATACATAAGGTCGACATACAAACAAACCATTTCCCCCAGACCAAACCTGCGCAGGGCTCTGCATATAAACCCATGGGAGACACGGTCAAAGGCCTTTTCCTGATCAAGGCTGACCAGCGCCGCGTGCACACGGTGATCCTTGATGAACTGGACCGTGTCCTGGACGAGCGCTAGGCTGTCCGCAATCCTCCGGCCAGGAATGCCGCAAGTCTGATCCAGGTGGATGATCTGTCCGATGATGGCCTTCAGCCTGTTGGCCTTGGACCCATTGTCAGACCCTACGCTGGTGCAGTGGGTCCTGGGTTACTCCTGGTGCACGACAATGCCTGGCCTCATGTGGCAAGAGTATGCAGGCAGTTCCTGGAGAATGAAGGAATTGATATCATTGAATGACCCCACGCTAGCCTGACCTAAATCCAATAGCACACCTCTGGGATATCATGTTTTCAGTCCATCCGACGCTGCCAGGTTGCACCTCAGACTGTCCAGGAACTCGGTGATGCCCTGGTCCAGATCTGGGAGGAAATCCCCCAGGACACCATCTGTTGTCTCATTAGGAGCATGCTCCCATGTTGTCAGGCATGCATACAAGCACGGGGGGGTCATACAAACTATTAAGTACCATTTTGAGTTGCTACAATGAAATTTCAGCAAAATGGATTCGCCTGCTGCATCATTTTTCATTTTAATTTTCGGGGTGTCTTTGAATTCAGTCCTCTCTGTAGGTTGATAATTTTAATTTCCATCAAACGATGGGACATCCTTACGTTCCTAACACATTACCTAGTCCATAGCAGTATAGATATCCAGCATGATATTTTCCCCATTGAGAACTGATGTGTTTTCAAAGCGTTTCTTTACTTTTTTGGAGCTGTGTTCGTGTGCATGTATGTATGTATGTATGTATTTATATGTGTGTGTGTGTGTGTGTGTGTGTGTATATATGTATGTATGTGTGTATATATATATATATATATATATATATATATATATATGTGTGTGTGTATGTATATGTATATATATATATATATATATTTGGGGGTTCTAAGTAATTTTCCACCTAAAAACAAAAGCTGATTTTTACATTTATGCAAGACGTGCCAAAATGGGCTTGGGAAGGACTTTACTAAAGCTGGTGAGTGCAAAATCGAGCTAATTTCTGCATAAAAACCAATCGGCTTCTAACCTCAGCTTGTTCAGTTAAGCTTTGACAAAAAAAACTGGAAGTTGATTGGTTTCTAAGGAGAAGTGAGCCTGATTTTGCTCTCTCCACCTTTAGTAAATAAACCCCTATGTATCAAAGTAGGATGCTATGAGATGTACTTTATGTTAGATGATGTTTTTTTTGTCTTTGAAAAAGGCAACTCATAAAGTTATATTCTTTCAAGTATTAATTGTCCATCCAGAAGTGGGATTTGGCTTGGACGTGTCACAGGGGCATTATAGGTAGAATGTTATTATTTACTTATGTGTGAGACTTAGGAAAGCCTGTATGTAAATGTAAAGACCAGTACACACTATGCGATGTGCTATACTGCATAAGTAAGGGCCACTATACACATTACAACCTAGCTGTACAATCAACTTTTTAGATTTCCCAAAATTATGTATTATGAGACCTAACTAAACTATCCAGTCAGGCAGGTTCACGTACTACAAAGTTGTTGGTAGATCTAAAGGAAACTACAATCAGATTGTAATGTGTTTGGTGACATTATGGTGCCTATTTAAGGAACTGTATGTAGTGTGGATTAGCGCAAAGCATAGGAGTGAAGGAGTCCACTGGTCTGATTTGATGTATTACTCTACCTTCATGTTAATATGCAGTACTTTAGAGGATCATATTTGTTTAAGGTAGACCAATGTAAATGGGCTACCAATGTTCAGCACTATTATATCAACATCTTTTCATCTTTTTGTTGTGGTGCATTGAGCAGAGCACGCCTTTTATCTTATGTTACTTTGTTTTGCCTTGACAGGTGGTAAAATGAATGTTACACATGTCATCACAACATAACCGTGTAAGAGGGCCCTAAGATTTTCCCCTAGTGGAGCTTGTTCACAGGAATTCTGTAACCTATGGCTCACAATGCCACTTCTTCCAGTCCCGCTGGTTTTTAGGGACCCTGCTATCATTTGACCAGCTGAGCCAGCCTAATCCCCAGAATGATGAAGGCCATTCTTTAAGTGTATGTGAACTCTAGTGTATCTTGTTTCTCCTTTTCGGTCAGTTAAATACACTGTTGAGAGCTTTCATTATATCTGTTTGACAGGTGCAACAGAAATCTTGTTGCCTGATAACTTCTTGTTCTCTCTGCCTTTGCACTGTTATCAGTTAACATTGCTCCCTGCTATCTCTGTGGACTAAAAAAACACCTTCCCCTGTTCTAGAGAAGAGTGAGGTGGTTTGTAGTACTAGCAAACTGTTATGTATTTCCTAAACACTGCTGGTCCTAAGGTGACAACACTACTTAGTATAGTTGTCTTGCTAGAAAAAGAAGTGAGTTATAAGCAATGAGGAAGAAAAGTGTGAAATAAAACAAATGCAGGCACTACATCTAAGAACAGGAAAGCTGCAATGCTATCCGTTTTTGTTCTATGTTTGGATAAATGTTAATCCGCAACAATAATGAAGCCCCCAGCACTGGTATTAATAGAGTTTGTCTCAGGTCAACCAAACTGCACAGCAGGCACTTGTTACTTTGCTTTGTCTGTAACATCATCCAGCAGGTAACAGCATCCTTGATAAACAGGTTGGAATTTCAAACATCAGCAGTGATAGTAATAAAGATACCCCATGTGTAATTCTTTGGGATTGTATAGGCTGGCATGAGAGTATGATTGCGTTTATGGAAACTACGTCTGGAATCAACTTCTGCTATTTAGGTCACTTTAAAATCCTAATTGATGGTGACACACTTAAATTGAATTAATAACTGCAATGACAGTTAATTTTCATTCAAAGCACCTGCCAGATAACAAAGATGCTGATACTGGATGCAAATTTTGAGTATGCGGTTTTACATGTTTATTACACACGTATGTGATAACATTTTTGTGCAGTAGTACATGTTTTGGGAAGATTTGGCCTCACACTTGTGTATTGTAATAGCAGGCATAATGAATGTTACTATGTGAATTGTGTTGCTGTTTAGCATGGCACCCCTAGCACACATACAGTAGATGCCAATGAATCTGTACTACAGTTCACCAGAATGCACATACTGTGTGTTGTTGTGTGATACATTGCTAAAAATGCTGTCGGTTAGTTTTGGAGGGTTTTTTTTTTTTTTGGTCCATTGAGGTGTGTTGTGAGCCCATTCATAATTAACAGTCTGCCTTAGCACAACAAGCCCAAGTGCACGAAGGGGTCCTAAGGCTGCATTCACACTTGAGCGATTTGTAGCTTGAAGCTCCAAAATCGCTCAAACTTAAAAAATCAATTGTTCGCTATGGTTCTTGTTCGCGCGATCAGGTATGAACAGGCACCATAGAGAACAATTGATTTTTTTTAAGTTTGAACGTTTTTGGAGCTTCAAGCTACAAATCACTCAAGTGTGAATGCAGCCTGAGGCTTAATACGATAATAAAGGCAATTAAAAAAAAAAAAAACTTGTCATACTTACCTGCTCTGTGCAGTGGACAGAGCAGCCCCGATCCTCCTCTTCTCTGGTCCCTGCAGGCACTCCTGGCTCCTCCCACCTGCCAAATGCCCCCAGAGGAAGCTGCTTGCTATGGGACACCCAAGCAGACTCACTCCCAAGTCACTGCTCTGTGTGTCCATTCATACACACATCACTGCTTATTGGCTCACTGTCTGCATTTGACAGTAGCAGGAGCCAGTGGCTCTCACTGCAATCTCAGCCAATGAGGAGGCAGAGTCCTGGGAAAGCCGCTGCGCACATTATTACATCCAGAGGGGGTTTGGGTATATATTGGTGGGGGGCTGCTGCAAACAGGAATTTTTTTTACCTTCTTGAATAGTATGCATGAAGGTAAAATACCTTGAGCCTTTACAACCACTTTAAAGTGTATGGTACTCAAAAAAAAAAAAAAGAAAAAAAAAAAAAAAAGTCTAACCCTTTACGCCCACTTAGGTGTCCTTTTTAAAAGGTTCTGAACACCCAGGAAGGCAGGAAGAATTGGCGATCATGTGACAATTGTTATTGGCTATTAGAGGATTAAGAATCATGGTCACATGATTGGAAGTCAGTCCTGTTGGCCATCCATCGTTCATTGGACCTGAGAACTGTCTTTGACATCTCTGCCTCTTTGCCAGGAGCAACGCATTCTCAGCACAGAAACTTTGGCCAGCTAGTGAAACATACATGTGGTGTGTGGGTGTCAAAGTCCACCTTTTTTCTGCTGTACATATGTGTTACATGGATGGCAGCAGGTTAAATATATGTGCTGGGTTGTTCACATACAGTAGGTCTTGGTAAACGTAATCTGTATTTTTTTATTTCATTCAGTGCTGATATGTATCCAATGATCCTGCCAGTTCCCCTTAGTTCCAGTGTAAAGGCTAATAAACACCAACTGTAGCATTACAACACTGTGGCTGGTGCGCTGCATTCCAGCGGGATGCTGTAGTGATGATGCTGTGATCTTGGCATTTAATTTTATTGAAATGTAAGTTTGTAGTTATTTTATAGTTCAGTTGCCAGCCCCATGGTTCAAGTATTTGGTACTTTTTTCAGTGTAGACTGTCTGCACACCTCCGGAACATTATGGTATGAACTGGGCACACCGGAGATCAGGTATTTTGCTTTGTCATGTGGTTGGACTGCACCAGAATAGCTGCCCAACACAGTCCCAACAGTTGCACTGCATCTGGTGTAAAAATACACTCCGCTCACAACCCAAATAACAGTAACTGATCTGTGCTGGTGTGGTCAGTTTGCATCCCTGCAATTGCTCCTAGTAGATATAGGACATAGTCCATTTGGGTGCCACGTTTTGCTGTGTTGATGTTCTTGGGATTGCTGCCAGGAGGTATTGGGAACTATGCTTGTATTTCCCGTAGTCAATTTAGGTTCCTCAACCACTGCCTAGCCCTGCTGTAATGATTGCCCCTGGCTTCCGGTAGGAGTCTCGCTATCAAAACTACAAAACTCACAGACTGGGAACCAACTTCCCCGCTGTATGTAACGTCATGCACTGTCCAACTACCTACTATGAATACATGCTGCCTGCTAGAAGGCTAAATATGGAAAGAAGATTTGCTGTGTTGAAGGTCTTTTTGTGGTTGTATGTTCACAAATAAATACATTTAACGCCAGCCAAATTTATTTTTAATTATGGATAAAGTGGGGAAGACTTACCGTAAATATTTTGACAGGTTTTTAGGTCTCTCTAACCGTATTGGGGCAAACATATGTCCATGCCTGGAAGGCACAGCTGCAGTGTACAACTGCAATAGTAATTAAAGGTTGTATGTGGGTATACACTGTACTTGTGTAAACTCACACATGGACATAAATATCTGGATGCACACAAGCCACATTCAGGGATGTACCCTGTGTACATGTTTTCTGCAAGTACGGCGCATATTCACGTACATCTAGTATACAACTGTTCATTACTATGGACAGCTCTATGCTGCAGCCGTGTCTCCCCAATGTGGTAATACACCCAAACTTTAAGTTGTATGGCCTCAAGCACCCATGTGCATGAGGTCTAACAATTTCTAATGTGTTTGTTTCCATTTTGTTTGTGTTCCCACTACTTTCTCTCTTGGAATGCCTCTTCATGCACATGGGCTACTCCTATCTACACTGGATCTTTTGCCAGGAGCTGGAAGGAAAATCAAGCGAAAACTATACTCGTTTTGGCTTGTTTACAGGCTTATTGCGTTTAGAAGTGTATGAGTGTAAACTCATTTTACTGCTCAGAATATTGATTTATTCCAGCTACTGGAATGAATTTATTTGCATTTACACACCTACAGTATGTGCATAAATTATGCTACTAAACTTCTTTTTTTTTTGCACTGTACGCTGCTTTTAAAATGCAGTTCTGAATGCCACAATGTGCAGGGCGGAAGTAGAATTGAAAAACCCTTTTAAAAGCAGCATTTTTTTTCTACTTGTGTATTTGAGGCCTTAGATTAAATTAATTTGGTCATTTTAACTGATATGATAAAATGTTTGACAGACTTTGACTTAGGCCCTGTTTACACTGGTGTGACTTCTCATGAACACGTAAAGTCACATGACAAGTTGAAGCCCATTACTTTCAATGGCACCTGTTTGGATCTATACGACTTTTAAAAAGTCCCTGCACTATGTTGGTACAACTTTGATGCAACTTGAATGCCAGAGAATGGAAAGTTGCATCAATAGTCACACTCCATAGTCACACTGGAAATCGTTTGACTTTGGAGTTGCACAAGTGTGAATGGAGCCTAATACTTTGGATGAAGGGATGAATAAGAAGCTACAATCTGTGAACAAATAGTGTTTTCCCAGCTACAGGAAATGTATTGCGTATTATCTCTGATTATTTTACTGAATTGTTTATTAGCATTGTGTGAGTGTCATGTCTTTACTATGGTCTATGTGCTTCTCTGGTAACCCCCCCCCCCCTTTGCTTCTTGTGCTTGAGAAGTTATTGGCATAGAATATGAAGGGGACCCAAAAATTTGGCAGTTGTCACAGGAACTAGAGGAAAGAGAGAATTTTACTAATGGAGACCCCTGTGCAGATTACAACTGTCAGAAGCAGGATTCCTTCTCAGTGTAGGGAGATTTTCACAATTTCTATTGTATTTGTGGGATAGGAAGTGAGAGATAATATCATAAAGGGGAATGATGATAAAAATCTGACAGAGGTTCGAACCCTTCTCTTCTCTATCCAAGACTAAAGAAAAGTTTTGGCTTCACTTCTGTTTTAACATGGAAAAAAAAAGACACAATGAAAAGGTTAGTCATCTGAAAATGGGATGGAAATACCCAGCTCTACAGATAAAATAAATTTTTTTTTTCCTTATTCTCAGATCACTATCTTCTGTCTAGCCTTGGACAAATAATACATCATGCAACTTCTTTTTTTTTTTTTTGTGCAAGGGACAGAAATCTAAGAGGAGGTGAAAATGAGGAGTTTGATGCAGATTATTAACCTGTGACCAGGAATCATTAGATTCGGCAACTCCCCATGAAGGGAGGAACCCCCCAAGCAGTGGGGGCCACATAACATGACAAATTCCAGGGTAAAGGAGTAAAAAAAAAAGCACCATTTATTTTTAAACTAAGGACCATTTTAAGGGAAGAAGTTGCAGTTCTCAGTACAGTTTACAGCAAAATGTATTGCGGGGCTTTAAATACAGTTGTGAATGTTTTAGACTTAATCATAAGTATTTTATGGCATATAAATAAACATGTAAGTGTAAATTGAGGCAGGACAATGACAGATCTGTAGCTCCTCTCATTTTTCTGGGCTTTGTACCACAGAATGATCTTTAATAGCCTATGACAAAGCCTTCCCTCCCTTTGAACTGGTTTGGGAGCAGGCGTCAGATCTCTGTATAATCCCAGACTGAGTCACTTTGCAGGCTTAAAGTGAACCAGAGGTGATTTTTAAAGATCCTACAATGCAACTACTGCCAAATAGAAGGCATCTCTAGATGCCTGCATGTTCTCTCACCTTACCTTTTATGCACCATGGGTGCCCTGAATCTCACTCTACTCAGATATGTACATATTGTTCGGTTTGCTTGGTTTGGAGCATGGCCATGTCCTGTCCTGCATCCTCCTCCAGTGCACTGTTAATCAATTATTATTATTATACAGGATTTATATAGCGCCAACAGTTGACTCAGTGCTTTACAATATAATGGGAGACAATACAGCAACAATACAGTCCAATACAAGAGGGAATCAATTATGCTATCCACAACTGTAATGGGCTAAAAGACTGGAGAAGGGAAGCTTGCCAGGCTTATAAAGTGGTTCTAAAGCCTCAAGTTTTTTTACCTTCATGCTTTCAATGCATGACGGTGAAAAATCTTCTGTGTGCAGCAGCCCCCTCCCCCCCATACCTACCTGAGCTCCATAACAATCTGCACAAAAGCCTCAGCTCTTTGGGGACTTTCCCTCCTCATTGGCTTAGACAGAAGCGGGGCCACTAGTTCCCACTGCTGTCAGTAACACCCAGTTAGGGGAGAGAGGAGGTGGGGCCGAGCCATGGCTCTGTGTCTGAATGGACACGCAGAGCAGTGGCTCTCGAGTGAGCCTTCTTGTGTGCCCCCATAGCAAGATGCTTGCTCTGGGAACATTAGGCAGGAGGGAGGGGCCAGGATTGCTGGCAGGGGACCCGAGTAAAGGAGGATCGGGGCTGCTTTGTGCAAAACCACTGTACAGAGCAGGTAAGTATAACATGTTTGTTTTTGTTTTTATTTTAATTGCCTTTAATTTCACTTTAACTAGGGAAACGGGTTGTTGGTCATAAACTAGATTAGCCTTGATCAACCTTTTTACCTCAGAGGAACCCTTAACATTAGAGGTCTCAGGGAACACCTGCTAAAATAATTGATTCGAGGATCTTGGGCAAAAAGTCCCTTACATTAAATGTCAATGGAAGAATGCTCCCTTAAAGTGGTGATTGAAATTACATGCCTATTGAAGGCTAAAAAATTGTTTTCATGCTGTTGGCTTTGCAATGGTAAGTTAGATTTGGTACTATGCATGCTCCATTACATTAGGATTATTACTCAGCCACAGCTCAAGGAACCCTTAGCAACCCTAGGAGAATGGCTGTACTAGAGAATGCGCTGTCAGTTAAGCAGCTGGGTGGATCCCAACAATACATGATCCTTCTAGAGCCCGGAGTGGCTCTGTGATGTCAGCTGACAGTGGGCAATTGCCTGCTATAAGCTGATTCTGGGTCATAGAAGTGCAAAAGTAAGTGCACTCCTGTCTCCCACGAGAGAAGTATGGCCAAAAAAGCTTTGGTCATACTTCTCTTTTACGAGTACCACAGGTTTATTTTAAGTATTAACAGGTACCGTTTTCAGAGGGCAGCTATCAAAGAAATGCAGTGTAGAGATACATAAACATAATGGCTACTATATTGACCTCTCCTTTTTAGAATGCTTGTAGTCATGTTGATCTTGTGGCTTCATTACTGTATTCATCATATACTTGTTCTGGGTCAGTGTAGCTCTTGGATTAGCATGACAGCCAGCAGGTCAGAAATGGTAGCTTACATATTTTTCTCAGTGCAGGTTTAGTTTAGGCTATCCATGAATGATGAGATTTCAATGTTTTTGGCCATATTCAAAAACCAAGACATGTCAGGGAATCCTGCACTCAACAGTCGGCTGGCCACTCTCAGTGGATCAGTCGGTTGCCTGATTATCGTTTTTGTTCCCCTTGAGAAATGTGGCATTTTCTGCTATTGTAGCTCTCCTCCTTACCCCTCTCCACTCCATTGATTTAAAAATGGATCTCCAATGAAAGTTGCATTTGTAATTATGGACTGTTTTACACTGCATGAGTTCTGGACCATACCTGCATGTCCTACCACACATCTATTGTTGTCAGTAGTAAGTATGGTTGAGGCCACAAACACTCTATGGTTCATCTAGTGAGGTATCAGTACTGCTTGGACCTTGAAGAAGGTGACATACCCCAAAAGCTTGTCCTGAAAATTGTATGTCCGTGCAAATAAAAAAAAGTATCATGGACAGTACTCAATTTTTTCAACATATGCTCAGTTTTGCTAAGGTAAGGTGATGCAGTCTGTCTTATGTGCATCCTGCATGTCCCTTTTTGATAACTTTTTCTTTTACTTTTTAACTGTAAATGAGGAAAAAATCGAATTTCTCTTCTTTGCACAGCAGCATTAATTTTTTAGACTGTGTTTACTAGAAACTAAAGTTGAAGCCACCAATAGCTCACTGCCTAGCCTAATCGTCTTCACAGCCCTTAAAGTCACATTTCATGGCAGCCTATTGATTGAACTGGCTTCCCCAGCAATGTCTTTAGGTATCCTGCACTAGAAGTCTTACCTTTTTTTTATTTGTTAAAACTTTTTTTAGGTACGTAAAAGTAAGTGCACTGGTATGACCTGTCTTAACACGCAACAGAATAATGTAAGAATCTGCAGTAAAGCTGGGATCACACAGTTGCGTTGTGTTAGCGCACATATGTTGGTTTGCCTTGCGTTAAAATTGCCCAGTCTTTTGAATGAGCTGCCTAACACATCACAACCCACCAAAAAAGGTGCAAGCACAATTTTGATGCGGAGCGCACTACAATGCATGGTAGTGTATTAATGTGCATTGTCCTGTGCTGCAACGCATGTCCATTGACCAGGTGTGTTGGGGAACCACTCTGAGCATCAACACGTCGCACCAGCGTGCATAACACGTTACCATTGGGCAATGGCTTGAGTGGAGGCTTAAGAAAAGCCTTACAAAGTGCATGGTTCACCTGCAAAATCAGTTCAATTAAACTGTGCTTGTAATTTGTCACATGTGTAATTTGTAATGGTTTTCTGTAGGTCATAGGAAGGTTATACACTGTAAAAACTGTGAAGGAGGTCATGGTAGACAAGCCGTGACAAGTGTCAGGGAATCCCTTACTTCGCATACAGGGTATGCTAGATTTCATCATTCCTGATGACTTTCTTTGCCAGCAATACAGATGCAAGCACTACTGGGGATTTTTTTGTATGTGTACTAATTATGACACAATAGGTTTGATTAACTAAAGGTAAATATATTGTGCAGTGCAAGTGAAGTTGCTTCAGATCTGAGGGGAAGCTCTGAAATGAGGCAAAGCTAAGCTGATTTCTTTCATCCAATCATGTCCAAGCAAAAATGCTGTGTGGTGGTTTTTTTTTTTTGGTTTTTTTTTTCCTTGCATGTTCCTCTCAGATTCAGAGTAGCTGCACTTCCAAGTGCACTTGCAGTGTACAGCCTATTTGCCTTTAGTAAATCAACCCCAATGACATTCTGTTTGTTTTGTGCTTGTTATTATACCAGGCCAGTTCTGTATCAATTGTTTGGCATAGGAGGAAGCAATGCATAATATGTGGTAGTTCCTTAACAAAACAAGCATCTTGTTATAGTCTAAGTGATTAGGTTCCCATTTCTTCATTATGAGCTGGTATACTGTGACAACTGACACCACACCTGGTGCTATGTGGTGTCCATTAGACAGATAGTTTGTACTGCAACAGTTATGACCACACCGAATGATGCTTTTTGTTGGTTTTGGGCATACTGTATTTTTTTTTTCTTCTATAAAAGTGCCAGTGGGTATTCACATTTGTATCCTATTTAATGCAAACTGCTGTCTTGATTAAATGGGCATATATACCCAAATAAATGTTTTATTTTAAAAGGAGATCTGTGATATTGTAGATCACATTTTTAATGTGCAAGTGTGACGAAGTAGACACAGTATGATTTTTTTATTTTTTATACTGGCTATTTGTTCCCTTTGGCAAGAGTCAAGTGGAGTAATGCGGTCTACACGCAGAGGGATGATTTGTCTATCTCACCACATTCAGTGCTTTGCAGCAGTGGCTGTACCCCGTGCATCTATTATGGTCAATTGCAATTTCCGCCTGTGGTATTTTTCATATATACTACAGTATACAAGTCTGTTTTTCTTAAGGTAGGGCTGACACTGTACTCAATCCAGAGGGTGTCATTGCAGGTTGCACTGTTTGTATATTTATATGTTTTATTTATTTCAGGTATTTAAAAACTGCCAACAATTTACATAGCATTTTACAGATTATACATTCACATCCGTCCATACCCTCAAGAAGCTTATAATCTACCTCACGTGCATACAAATACATACTAGGGGCAATTTAGGCGGAAGCCATTAGCCTACCAGCATGTCTTCAGAGTGTGGGAGGAAACCCATGTAAGCACAGGGAGAATAGCTTGCAGGTTTTGTCCTGGTTGGAATTTAAACATAGGACCCCAGTGATGGAAGGCAGAAGCTCTAACAACTAAATAAGCCATTGTGCTGTCTGTGTGTGAACCATTTGTATAATTTGTATGTATAAATCGATAGTCTCCAAACTGCAGCCCGGGGTCGGATGCGACCCTTTGCTTGCCTATATCCTGCCCTTGGGGGACTATTCCTCCAACTGACACCCTACAATGCGGGGGGGGTACTATTCCTCCAACTGACAATAACAATAGGGCACTATTCCTACCACTGATCCCAACAATGGGGCAATATTCCTCCCATTAATACCAATGGTGGGGCATTGTTTACTCCCATTGATACCAGGGCATTTTCTGCTCTCACTGGTCACAGTCCGGCCTCCTCAAAGTCTGAAGGACAGTAAACTGGCTCTTTGTTTAAAAGTTTGGAGACCCCTGGTATAAATCATTTACACTGATATATGTGGAGTTTCCATTATTATTGCTTCTAGAGCAGTTGTTTCTAACCTTTTTTTGAATCGTAGACCCTTTTTAAGAATCTGATGAAAGCTATATTCACATAAACACAACTTTACATGCAAAGAATATACAGTATGTGTTTGACTTTATTGAGGTTTGATTGCCTCATACATATATTGTAAAACATACACAAAGTTTGAATAAAGTAAACAATCCTAACAAAAATTAATAGTGCAAATTAAAGCTGAGTTCCACCCAAAAGCGGAAGTTCCGCTTATCTGACTCCCTCCCCCCTCTGCTGCCACATTTGGCACCTTTTTTGGGGGGAACAGGTACCTGATTTTAACAGGTACCTGCTACGACTGCCTGAGTTGAAAGTTGCCCCCCCAACTTTCTGGGACACTTCACAGGTCTCAGAGGACTGTGTCCCATTCCCAAAGTGCAGTGCGCTTCGCGCACATGCAGTAGGAGATCGGCTGTGCAGGTGCAAGGCTTCACTGCCATTTTCCCATAGTCAGGATGGCGGCTCAAGCACCTGACAGCCAATTGTGAAAAATTGGCTTGGAGTGAGGACACTGCTTGATCTCTGGACAGGTAAATGCCCTAATATTAAAAGTCAACAGTTACAGTATTTGTAGCTGCTGAATTTAAATTTGTTTTGGTGGGGGGGGGGGCAGGAGCCAGCCAGAACTCTGCTTTATACATATAAACTTTAATTCTGCTCAAATCTACTGCTACCTACTCAATTTTTTTTCTTCTCTCCCCCCCCCCCTCTCTCTCTCTCATCTGTAGATGCTAGCACTTTCATTCATCGCCAGTATGCTGGCTATAATTTTCTAGAGGCAATTGATACTAGAGGTCCAATTTTCTCTTACCAGACAGGCAGTCCTTTGGACTGCTATACCAATTCCTGACCTGCTAGCATGGACCACATGTAGTGACAGGTCATGTTCCACCAGTTGTAGACTTACCAAATTATAGGAAACACTGTGCCTTTTTCATATTCAATGTTGGCTCTGGAGTATATCCATCTACTCACTCGCTCATTTTCACAGAGGAGTATCACTTGCTGTGTTTCAGATATGATAACTGAAATTGCTGGTGCGTGGCATTTGTAGTCTTTTTTTTTTTTGTTTTTCTTCCTCATGAAATAGTGTGATATAAATCTGGATTAAATTACTAAAGCTGTCCTCTTCTGTATCCATTTTATTGGTGGCAGGACAAACTACATGTTTTGAAATAATTAAGGTGATTATGTTAGAGCTGTTTTTCTAATCTGTGACTCTTCTTTCAGACTCCCTGTTGGTATTTAAAATATGTTCTCAATACATATACAATTTCTTAATAATTACATATTATTAATTATCAAGTTCCCTGATGAAACGTGTAAACACTAGTACAGTACTATACTGAATGATTACAAGAGCCAGAATCATTGTTCTTTGCAGTCATTTTATTTAAAACAAAAAAATGACATCTGTGCCAGATGATAAAAGTAATCTGCAAATTACTGAAAGTCGGCTGAATTCTTGCATCACTTATCTCAGCTGTACATATTTAGATAAAGGGATTTATAATTGGCCTACATGTTAACCTCAAAACCTAACAGCAGTCATGCTATATTCTCATATCTTTATGCACTCACTGACTGGCATCATTTTAGGCTTTAGGACTTCTTTAGGACCAATGTTGGAGGGCAAATGCGGATTATTTTACCATTAGTTTGAGACACTTGTGTCCAGGGATGAGCTCAGGTGAGTGCAGACATGAATGATTGGCTGTCCACTTTGAAAGCTTCCTGGTGGGATAGCTCAGGGCTCATCTCCTTACACACTTGAGCTCATTCTTCATTGAGGTAATTTAGAATCAACAGCAGGTAAACCTGCTGCTTTTGCATTCCCATAGACTTCTATGAGGTCCTAAGCCCTGTTTTACATGGGATGGAATCTACTTTGCTCAGTAGGGGATCTGTCCACTGATCCCCTGCTGAGTAGAGAAGAGCAGGCAGATGACAGGTCCATGTCAGCTCAGTATATGTAGAGCAAACATGGGCATAGCCCACTCTACTCTAAATGTGCAGCTGGGACTAAACGGATTGGCTGTCTATTTACCCCAGTCTGCCCTCTAATTCACCTAGACCAAGGGGGTGGATCCCCTTCAGTTTTTTTTTTTTGTAGCGGATTGGATTGGAGGTAGGCGGGTGTAAACAGACACAAGTCCATTTACACCCGCTGGTCCATAGGGCTACATCTGATCAGATCTGCCTGATAAACTGACAGGCAGACCTGATCTAATGGCCTTTGTGAATAGGGGCTTTGGTCTCCCTGGCCCTGTGTGCATTTACACTTTGTTACATGTAGGGTAATAGTATGGTTCATTGAATGCTGTGAATCCTGTATACAGCATGAGAGCCAGTATTACATGGTTCTAGAAACTCTAGCACTACTTCATGCACCTCAAATACAATGCACGCAGAGTAATGGGAAGCTTCAACGAAAAAATGGACAAAAGAAACACATATATACAACCCCTTTATAGCTTTTCCCTATTTCTACATGCTTAGACTTTAGTGTGATTGTGGACCTTATTTACTATAAAGAATACACTTTTTGTCTGTGGGGAATTTCCTTGTAACAAAGCCTTTTTTTACTTTAAAAAGATCCAAACGACAATGTCTTTTTAGCAAAGACAATATATGTGGATAGTGTGGAAACACAATATGTAAAGCAGAATCAGGAGTACAATAATGATTTCCTCACTGCTGGACATCAGCAATTCCAGTATGTATACTAAAATGGACTTTAGACCAGCAGCAGCATTCCACCTGCTTCAACCCAGCCAGAGACCTGCAATTTTCCATTGTAAATAAACTAATAGGTTGCACATGCGCAGTGAGAGAGGTGCCCTCATACAGGCACTTACTGTACTTTCCTTCTTTGTATATCCCTATGAAGCTAAAATAGTAACCAGAAATTTGTTTTGTTTGTTTGTTTTTTTTTTTATCAGAAAGCTGTCCCATTATCTCTGTTATATACTGTGAGTTTTTTCTGCTTTCTGTATCTTTCTTTTGTACCAGTGGTCTCCAAACTTTTTTAGTAAAAGGATCACATTATATATATTACAAATTTTCATGTGCCTTAAAAAAAAAAAAAAAAGTTGTATAAATGAATAAAATGTAAATACATTTTAACTGGATCTTTTTTGCAATCAACATATTGTTGATGAACAAAAGAGAAAAAAAATAACTTTAGTAAAGCACAGAAATTCAAAATGGTCCCACTTCCCCTCACCTAGTCAAGAATGGAGACGGGGAAGTTGGACACACAAAATGAAAATGTTGGCTTTTTAAGTGAATGTCTTTGTTAATTTATGTGTACAATATTATATTTATTTTTTTATATATACAGTATATAAAGGTTTTTTTTTCTTTTTAAATTGAGTACATGCATAAAATGCATTAAAATATACAGTATGTACAATCAAATACTTTTTTTTTTTTTTTGTGGTTAGAGTTGAGAATGACTAAGATACCTTTGAGTTTTTTTCTTTCTTTCTGTGTCCCATTGGGTAGAGTTTTCTTCATACCATATGCCAAAGGCATGACCGGAGGTAAAAGAAAATATTGACTAAGTTAGGAGGAATCCTTCAATAAAAAGTTGGCACCAGAACAAGTGTTCCCAGTATGAAGATTTTAGCTCTATTCCTGTTCAGTTGACAACTGTAAAATTGTAAAGTTATGGAGTTCCCATCACTTTCTGTGCTGGTGACAATGGTCTGCATAACATACAGAGAGTGAATCTTTCCTTAGTAGACACAGAGAGCAATAAAAACCTTACAAAGGATTTTAACCTTCCACACTGATCTGCAACTAAATTAGTTTTGGCTTTACCTACACTTCAAATAAGCTATTCTTTCCTAGTTGTCTACTCACTGTAAATTTTGTGGATATTTCTGTTTTTGGTTTGGCTGTACTTGGGCTTTAAAGAAATACAAGGGCTAAACTGGAGCTTTAAAAACTTTGTTGGTCTAGGTTTTGTTGATTTTCAGAAGGACGAAACTGAAAGTGTAGGGGTAAAAACAAGAAAGCGAAAGATCAATCACTTAGGTCAAATGTTATTTGTTAACCTTTGTCATAAGATAACCGTTTAGAGCTATCCTATATCACCCAGGATTTTTTTAAAAACAAAAATCCCTGAAATCCATCCAAGAAAGTGGCGGATACATGTATAAACTGTTTGACTTTGAGTAAACTGTTTAAAATTGTCAGAAGTGCAGTACATTACTACATACTTAAAGTGATTCTAAAGGTTGATTTTTTTTTTTTTTTTTTGTTAACAAATAACAAACATGTTATATTTACCTGCTAACCAGTGGTTTTGCACAGAGCAGTCCCATTCCTCTTCTTTTTGAGTCCCTCCTGGCTACTCCCCCCTGCCGAGTGCCCCCAATAGCAAGCTTTTTGCTATGGAAGCATTGAGTAGGCTCGCTCCCGAGATGCGCTCCTGTGAATAAACATTGTCCATTCACACGCAGACCCTGGTTCAGTCCTGCCCCCTCCCTCCTCATTGGCTTACTGGCAGGAGCCAGTGGATCTCACGGTTTTGTGAGCCAATGAGAAGAGAGAGAACCGGCTCTCATGTACATTGTGGATCGATATAAGACTCGGGTAAGTATAAGGGGGCCCTGAGGAGTGACCTGTACCCATATAAAATTCATGAAAAACCTTCTGCCTTTAGGATCACTTCAAATACAAGAATTTTAAGCAGTTTACAGCATTCAGTTTTTCACCATTTGTAGTTAACATTTAAAGTGATTTTTTTTTTTTTTTTCAGATAAGATAAACATGTTATACTTGCCCTCTGCGCAATTGTATTGCAAAAAGGGGCCCCGATCCTTCTCTTTTGGGGTCTACCTCCCACACTCTGGGCTTCTCCTCTTCTGTGACTGCCCCTATAGCAAGCCACATGAAGATGTGCTACTCAAAATATACCTTATCAAAAATCAGGCTAAATATAGAAATAAACGCCGCACAAAGCACTAAATGCAATCATAGGTGAAAATAACAAACGTGTTATACTTACAAACGTGTAAATAACACAAATGTGTAAATAATTATGCAATAATAAATAATAAACCAATAGATATTGATATAATAGTGAATTAATTCAGTGTTTAACCGCCTCCCGCCCACCATATAAGGTAATGACGGGCGCAAGGCGGTTCTCTCGTTCTGGGAGGACGTCAGCGTTTCACCGATCAAAGGAAAGAGCCGAAGATGTCAGCTCGGTCATGTGATCAGCTGTGTCCAATCACAGCTGATCACATGTAAATAGGGAAATGCCGGTTATCGGCATTTCTCTCCTCACGAGCTGTCACCATGACAGAGGAGAGGAGAGACGGTATTCGGCATTCCTCGGAGGGGACATGTGCACTGGTCATCAGTGTAGCCCCAGCAGTGCCACCTGCCAGTGCCTCATCAATGCCACATATCCGTGCCTACCAGTGCACATCAATGCCACATATCAGTGCCCATCTGAGCTGCCTTTCAGCGCCAGTCAGTGCCACCTATCAGTGCCAGTCAATGCCGCCTATCGGTGCCACCTATCAGTGCCGCCTATCAGTGCCATATATGAGTGCTGCCTTTCAGTGCCCATCAGTGATGCCTGTCCATGCCCATCAGTGCCACCTACTAGTGCCTCCTCATCAGCGCCACCTATCAGTGCCCATCAGTGCAGCCTATCAGTGCCCATCACTGCAGCCTCATTACCGCACATCAGTGAGAAAAATCACTTACTTACAAAATGTTAAAACAAAAACTATGAAAAAACTTTTTTTTTCAACATTTTTCAGTTTTTGGTTTGTTTAGCAAAAAATAAAAAACCCAGAGGTGATGAAATACCACCAAAAGAAAGCTCTATCTGTTTCAAAAAAATTTTAAAAATTTCATATGGGTACAGTGTTGCATGATTGTGCAATTGTCATTCAAAGTGCAACAGCTCTGACAGCTGAAAACCTGGCCTGGGCAGGAAGGGGGTATAAGTGCCCTGTAGGCTAGTGGTTAAGTAAACTGCAAAAAAGTGACCAATCAATCATATGTGAAATCATATATCAAGTGAAAATTCCCAATCGGTGCATAAATCTTCAGTAAACTGTGAATCAACCAGTGATCACTGATAAAATGAACAGGGTCTCTTTAACCACATGCCGCCCAGCCACCGCATATAAACGGTGGCAGGGCGGCGCTCGTAGGCAAAAGCACGTTTTAAAACGTGTGCCTACAAAACAGGCAGGGGGCGCGAGCGAGGCACGCGCCCGCCCTAACTGTCCCGCGGGTGTCAGCAGCGGGTCCCCGCCGCCGGGTCACGGCTGGTTTTTACCGGCGGTTTTCCCGCGATGAGCGGTGAACACTGAAACAGAGCAGGGCTGCATTGTTTACACACAGCCTGCTCTGTGACAGTTCGCCGCCAAGCTGCAGAGGGAGAATACAGTTTCTCTCCCTCGATCAGCTCCCCCCTCCCTCCCCCCGTTCAGTACACACCCCCGCCCCTTAGTAAAACACTCCCCTCACACAGTGAACACTAAAAATGTTAACCCCTTCCTCCCCAGTGACATTAGTACAGTTTCAGTGTTTTTTTTTTCACTGATCACTGTATTGGTGTCACTGGGGATGTCAGTGACCCCAAGTCAGCTCCCCCCCAGTGTCAAAATGTCCGCCTCAGTCCCGCAGTCCCGCCATAAGTCGCTGGTCGCCGTCATATGTCGCTGATTGCCGCTATATGTCGCTGATCGGCGCCATTATTAGTATAAATAAAAATTAAAAATCCCAGTATCTTTCCCGCCATTTGTAAGCGCTATAACTTTCACGTAAACCAATTAATTTACACGTTTTGGTTTTTTTTTTAGCAAAGACATGTCGCAGAATGCATTTTGGCAGAAATTTATGACTAAATTTGATTTTTGCATTTTTTTTTTCTGGACATGTTTTATAGCAAAAAGTCCAAAATATTGTTTTCTTTTTCCTCAAAATTGTCAGCCTTTTTTTTTATAGCGCAAAAAATAAAAACCGCACAGGCGATCAAATACCACCGAAAGAAAGCTCAATTTGTGGGGGAAAAAAGGATGTAAATTTCATTTATGTACCGTATTGCATGACCGCGCAATTGTCCGTTAAACTAGCGCAGCGCTGTATAGCAGAAAAATGGCGTAAATTGCAGTATTTATACCATAGTTTGTAGACGCTATAACTTTCATACAAAGCAATCAATATACACTTATTGAGATTTTTTTTACCAAAAACATGTAGCAGAATACATTTTGGCCTAAATTTATAACCAACTTTGAGTTTACTAAATATTTTTTATAGCTGAAAGTAAAAAATATTGTTTTTCTTCAAAATTTTTGGCCTTTTTTTGTTTATAGCGTGAAAAATAAAAAGCGCACAGGTGATCAAATACCACCGAAAGAAAGCTCTATTTGTGTGAAAAAAAGGACGTAAATTTCGTTTGGGTGCAGCATTGCATGACTGCGCAATTATCAGTTCAATTAGTGCAGCGCCGAGTAGCAAAAAGAAGCCTGGTCATTAAGGGGGGTAAATCCTCTGGAGCTCAAGTGGTTAAGACTCAAAATATTGGATAACTTCTTTAATTCTTTGAAGCGGTATTAAACCCAAAACCAAAAATGTATTGTACTGCTGCTTACCCTCATTAGGTGCTGCATTATTTTTCTTTTTTTTCCCCTCTATTTTCACCTGTTGACCTGGCCAGTAACACACTTCCTGTATTACTGAGACACCGATTTGGAGTGGAATGAGCCACGACATAGCAGGCAGCGGCATTGTCAGTCTGGGGGGGGAGGGGGTTGAGAGTGTTATAGGTAGTAGCAGATTTGAATATTGAATAATAAATCGAAGCCAAACTCAAGCACACACTTTATAACAAAAGGAAATAAACGTTTGCTGTAACTGATTATAAAGGTTTTACATTAATAAACAAAAGCTGATCATTTCACCCTGCCAGTGGTAAATGAATGGTCTCATTCATGTAAGCTGATAAATATTGCTAGAGCTTGAACTTCTGAAAAACAGCAAAGATGCTGGCTGTATCATCAGATGAAAATAGAAAAAAGTCAAAATAGGAAGCTAATGCAGCCATCATATCTAAGAATTGGTAAGCTGCAATATGATAAATGTTTGCTTTTGGGTTCATTACTGCTTTAACAACTTTCTATCCTTAAACTATTTGTAAACTGCCTAAGGTTTAAGCGTTTTAGTGGGATCATGGTTGAGGCTACAACCATGATCCTGGTATTGTTTTTACAGCAGATGATTCATGGCCAGATAAAAAATGATCCAAGCGGCTATATATCCACTGGATCGCTTTTATGGGTGGCAGAAGGTGGTACCCTCCCCCTTCCATCGATGCATGTACCAAGCTCTCCCATCTGATCAGGAAGCCCAGTGTTGATGCAACCGGTGGCATCAGCTTTCCCAGACATAGTGAAGAGGAACTGATGATGTTCCTCCTACTGTGGGATGTCAGAAAACGGAAGTGACAAGGGTTTTATCACTTCCAGTTTTGGTCTCATGTAAACAAGCCATTACTGGTTTGTGAAAACATCTGATCAAACCGATCTTGGTTTGATCAGATGCTTTGGAGACCAAAGGAGAGATCTGGGGTCTAATAGGCCCCAGATCTCTCCAAAAAGCATGGGCTGTGACAGATCCTCTATCACAAGAGATGTTGCTCATCTATCAATAGAGTTGATTCAAAAGGAAAATAAATAAAAGTGCAGTGTAAAAAAAAAAAAAAAAAAAAATTGCGCCCCTCCCCCCATGCGTAAGTGCAATTGCGAACTCGCATGTATGCCACTCACTCCTATGTAAATAGTGATCCCAGTACACATGTGATATATTGCTGCGAACATCCTAGCAAGAGCAATAATTCTAGATCACCTGAGTAAATCTAAACTGGTAACCTGAAAAGTGTTGCCTGTGGAGAATTTTAGGTGCCATAGTTTGATGTTTTTCCATGAGCAATTGCAGTTTTAATGCGTAATATGTTAGGTATCCATTTACTTAGCGTAACATCAATCTTTATGTTTTACCAAACATTGGCTATTATATTGTGTTTGTGTTCACTAAAACGTTTTGCATAAAATTTGCATTTAATAAACCGCTGTGCAAATATTGTGCCACATAAACATGTCAACACCCCCCCCCCCATTTTATTCTCTAGGGTCTCTGATTACAACATATATAATGTTTGGGGGTTCAAAGTAATTTTCTAGCAAAAAAATACTGATTTTGCATGCATGATTAATTGGCCTGGACTGGACATGGTAAAGTGTCAATATTGTTTTAAATGCCAAAGACCATGAGCAACCAATTTATTTGTAAGCTTCTGCAGCATAGGCAGTGCCCTTGAACTAGAAAGTTAGTCGTTGGGACTAGGTGTGGCCAGGTTGCTGATTGACAAGCTATAGGCTTATGAATCATCAGTGAGGCTTGCTATAAGCTAAAAAAAAAAAAAAAGACATAAAAACTTGGAATGAAAAATGCTCATAATAGTGTTTTTGTGCTAGATTTTAACAGCAGTTAGAAGCATTTAGATTTTTTTCTGCTGGCAAATCGCTCCCAAAATTGTAAAAAAAAAAAAAAAAAAAAAGTTTTTTTCTTTTTCTGCTCCTAGAACCTGAAGCTTTAAAAATACTTCTAGATTAACCACTTCAATATCAGGCACTTTTACCCCCTTCCTGCCCATGCCAATTTTCAGCTTTCCGTGTTGTCGCACTTTGAATGACAATTGTGTGGTCAAGCAATACTGTACACATAAAAAATTTGCATCATATTTTTTTCACACAAATAGAGTTTTTTTCTTTTGGTGGTATTTAATCAACACCGAGTTTTTTATTTTTTGCTAAACAAAAAACCCCCAAAACTTTTTGAAACAAATCCACTTTTTTCTTTGTTTCTGTTAGGTTATTTATTTGCAAAATGTAATTTCTTCATAAATTTAGGTCAAAATGTATTCTGCTACATTTATTTAAATAAAATACACTATTTTGGGGTATTTTCACCAGTCTGTAGGAAAGTTATGGAGCCCACAAACCATGGTGTATATATATCTGATAATCGATCAATCCTGATCCACTGACTGCTAATCTCAATTCCTGAGGCCCGAAATCGCCAGGATAGTACCAATACCTCCAAAATGACCCATTTTTGGAAAATACAGTCCAAGGTATTTAGTAAAAGGCATTGTGAGTTTGTAATACATTTTAATTTTTTGTTACAATTTTTTGAAAAATGAAGAAATAAAAACAAAAAAAAAAATTTTTTGTTTAACATATTGTCACCAGTTCAGTACATCACTATTATATAACTGGTGTGGTGGAGATCATGGACACTGACTGGTGACAGTATGTAAAACCAGAATAAATACCGTTAAATAAAATGAAGAATAATTTTTTTATTCAATTTGTTTTTTATTTTTCTCTTTTTTTAACATTGTACTACTCTCGGTAAGTGATCAGGATTTTTTTTTTTTTACAGATTGCTAATACCAATGTATTTAATTGATTTTAGCAACCATTGCTACTGAATTAAACTGATTCATTCAGTCTATTGTTGTGATTAACTGTGATTGGGCAAAGCTCATCACATGATACATGATGGGCTGTGATTGACCCTGTCTGTACCATGTGACTGCTTTGACCAATCACAGCTAACATCCATCACTGCTATATGCTGTGCGGGAAATTGTTAAAATAGTGTTCATGGACACATAGGATAACACGACTTGCTTCAAAGCTGCTGCTAGGAGCATTTGTTTAAGGTAGTGTGCATGGAGCCTGAGAATGATATCCATGCCACTTGCAGCATTTATTCATCTAACTGTAGTGAGAGCAGGCAAGACCTACATGAGTGGGGCAACTCTGCTTTCACTTTAGGAGCAATGCAGCATTCTTGCCACACCATCACAGGAAGCTTCCCGCATCAGGTGGAATTCACCAGCAGGACCAGCTGATATTTATGGTTCTATGGGAAAGCTGTAAGTGCAGATGCACTTATAATTTAACTGCTGCAGCACATATAGTTTTATGGAAGGCCATAGTTCTACTTTAACTTCATCTTAATAAGTAAACCCTTCCTTTGAAGCAGACATACTTCATGATGTCTTCATGTGTTTTACGGACATCCTCTGTTACTGTCTCTGCACGTCCTCTTCCCATCAGCATACTGTACAATTGCAAAACAAGTCTGAATCAAGAAGACAAAGTTCCATGATTCCACAGATTCATCTATTCTGTTATGTGTGATCTATGCTATCTAGCTGCATGATGTAGTATACAGTGATGACAAAGTGTCAGTAGATTCTTTATACACTGCATACTAAGCACTATATACTACACGGGTGTGAAAAAAAGTTATTTTTAAGATTTTTGTATCAAATAGCTGTAGAAATATGTTCATATATTGCAAACAGTGACTTGAACATACGATATACAGTAGATGCTGCATGATTTGGGTAATATGTTGATAAAGTGTTTCCTTAGAATGCTTTAAGTGGAAAGTTGTAAAGTCCATAGTTGCTCATTTCAAATTGGGCTTGAAGAAACTTTTTATTTATCACAGACTGAAGCACAATAGAGGTAGATAAGATCATTTCTGGAGATGGGAAATGCTCGGTGAAAAGGTGTAAATGAATGACATTTTGAAAAGGCTGCATTGTATATAGACATGTAATGTATTAAGTTTGGAAAAGGTGATCTGGATCATCTTCTTTTAGGACCACAGCAATTATGCTGATATAGTTTTTTTTTTAATATCAGACTTTGCTCATTGTTGATGAAGAACCGAAACTCTGATCAGGGAAGTGGTTGCTTCCTATAAGCATATCAAGATATAATATTCCATTTTGGTTGGAGATTACCTATAAATGTGAAGTCTTGCAAATATTGGAAGGAGACTTTTTTCATTGCCAGTGCACTGAGGCTTTTTACTTAAAAAGCCAGCACATACTACTGGCCATTCCTATTTTGGTATGATTTTATCCATATCTCCCTTTGTTTTTTGTGCTGTGCTAATTTGAAAATTAGCCTAAAGCAGAGTTCCACCCAGAAGTGGAAGCTCCGCTTATCTGCCTCCCCCCCTCCCCACTGTAACATTTGACACCTTTTGGAGGCGAGCGGGTACTTGGTGTTGACAGGTACCTGCTCCCACTTCCGGCTTAGTTCATTGCAGCAAGCTGAGCTGGAGGTTCAGCTCCCCCCCCACCCACAGCCCTCTGGGACACTTAACAGAGGACTGCGGCCCATTCACAAAGCGCAGTGTGCTTTGCGTATGCGTGGTAGGACACCGCTGAATCACTGGACAGGTGAGTGCTCTAATATTAATAGTCAGGAGCTACAATCATTTTTGTTGGCGGGGGAGCCGGGGGCTGAAAATCCACTTTAAAGAGGAGCTACAGTCATTTCTGTATTTTATAAAAGTCTGAAGCTACAAAAAGCTGCTGATTTTTAATGAATAAACGCTCACCTGTCCCAGGATCATTGTGCTCACCCAAGCCATTCCTATCCTCTGTCTTCTGTCCTCGGTGTCGGCATCTCAACATTGGGCATTGTGCTGTGACAGCTTGCACTTCACAGCCAGGTGCCCACTGTACATGCGCCATGCGTTGTGAATGGTCCCGCAGTTTTCTGGGACCTGTCACGTGTCCCAGAAGACTGCGGGGAGGGAGGGGGAGAGGAGACCTTCCGCCTAGGCCAAGGGTAGGCAACCTGCGGCTCTCCAGCTGTTGCAGGACTACAAGTTCCATCATGCCTCTGCAAGTCATAGCTGTCAGTTTTGTAGTGTTGCAATGTATCATGGGAAATGTAGTTCCACAACAGCTAGAGAGCCACAGGTTGCCTACCCCTGGCCTAGGAGATCCGAGAGGAAGTGGGAGCGGGTATGTATCAAGTACCTGCCCCCCCTAAAAAGTACCATTTGGTGAATGGGGGGGGCGGGGGGGGAGGCCTTAAAGTGGAGCTCCACTTTAATTTTTACAAGGGTTTATATAAGAGTCATTTTAGACGAAAGAAGATTTGAAAAAAAGAAAAAGGTTAAGTTTTCATTAAATAAAGCAGTATGTTTGTTTATTTCACTGTTAGTTCAACAAAAGTCAGAACTATGAACTAATTTTGAAGTTATCAAATTTTGAAGTCCTATTGCTTAAGACATTGTCTGTTTGGTGTGTTTAAAAGCTTTCCTGTATTTCTTGAATACTGTACTATTTATACTTCTACAGTGTAAGGACAACATTGATCCAACTGAGTGAGAAAAAAACCTTCCTGCAGTGCTCATAGTTGTACTTTTGCATTCTTCCCTCTTGCAGTCATGTTTTTATATAGTATTTTTTCATATTATATGATTCATATCTCCCGTGACCTAAAATTTCTGCTTTGTTGATAGGTGTGCATGAGCTCAAATAATAGATTTGAAATGAAATAATTGGAGTGAATGGTGCAATTGACATTAAAATGTACCACAAACCAGAGATACTATATGATTAATTTTTAATATTCAGAATAAACTCATCCACCAATCCATGTATCCATGCTTTATTTTGCTGATAAATCATTTTGAAAAACACCAACTGGCTTTTCTGGCCATCTTGAGTAAGGGCAGATGATTTCATATAGGAATCCATCTGTCTTTAGCTCAGGCATTGGCTGAGCTGAGAACTCTCCCTCCTCTCCTGAAGACTCCTGGGATGTAAGACATAATTTGCCTAGGCAAAGAAATCAGGAAATAAATGAAGGAATGCAAAAAAAAAGGTTAAAAAAGTAAATATGATATAGTTTCCTATCTATTTACTAATGCTAGCAGAATAAGGATTAGAACTAGTCCATGTTGATTGAGGGAGTGAAGTTCCGCTTTAGGTCTAGGTTCACACTTGTGCAATGTGGGACACCGCATGCAATTCACATTTTGTATGGCTCAAATCACATCACATCTGCACCAAAATTGTTCCAGGCCCTTTTTTTATCACACCTGTTTTACACCCATGCGACCTGATTTCTGGCAATTGCACTGTGTTTTTGTGAGCTGTTTCGGGTTTTCATGAATTAAAATTGACACTTGCAGCAGATCACATGGACGCCGTGCGATTCTAATACGGTGCGGGGAACACACAGGATTCACTGCGTTTACCGCATCACATTAGTGTGAACCAGGTCTAAAGAGAGTTTGTGCTGAGAGAAATACTTAGGGTGTCATTGCTGACCTTGTTCTAAAACTGCTAGTAGCCTGGCTGTTCCTGGCTTTATATATTTGCATCCCTGACATTGAACAAGTAAACCAGTGAAGTCAAAATGTCTTGTACCTGGTTTGTGGACGAGAGCAGTGTTTCTCAACCTTTTTTCAGTCAAGGCACCCTTTAAAATTACGCACAATCTCAAGGCACCCCATTCTAAAATGTAAAAAATGTTTCTAATAGTTTTACATAACTCCACAACATCCACACATGTAGGACACCCAACGTTATAGGTGATTTATTCTTCCAAAGCAAATACACTTTTGCACACTGGTACTGACTAGTATTTCGATGTGCCTCTTCTCCTTCAGTTTCTCTCCCTCACTCTGCTAATGTGACCCCAGGGCTGATGTAGAGGGGCAAACAAGGATGCTGTGCAGACGCCCGATGTCCTCATCAACTAATGATGTAATTGGCAGCTGGCAGGTTGTAAAAAGTGCTCAATGAAAACCTATGGCTTTGTGTAACTAAAAGGCAGGCTTGATCCACCTGCTGGCTTGTATACAATTTTTGGGCAGTTTTTAAGCATTTTGCCAAGGCACCCCTGAAAAAGCCTGCAGGCTCCCTGGTTGAGAAAGGCTGGACCAGAGTATTGAAAAATTGTTATTAAGAGTTGTATTAACACTATTGCAATATATGATGTATATATGTAGTCTGCTTGAAGTGGAAGTCTGGTTAAAACATAACTAGGTCTAAAGGATAAAGTTACCTTTTGAACAAAAATAATAAATGCACATTTTTTTTTGCAGGTAAAAAAAATATGTGCATTCATTGTTTTTGGTTGCAGGAGCTAGCAAAGCACTGCACCAGCGATCATCAGATGCCGGTGCCATGCATGTTTCCTGCAGACCTGTTAGTATATCTGCTTGCCCATACGAGATGTATAGTTGTGCTCAAACGTATGCATACCCTGGCAGAAATTGTGACATTTTGGCATTGATATTGAAAATATGACTGATCATGCCAAAGAATGCTCTTTGAAGGATGATGATCATATGAAGCCATTTATTATCAAATAGTTGTTTAGCTCCTTTTTTAAATCATAATAACAGAAATCACCCAAATGGTCATGATCAAAAGTTTACATACCCTGGAATGTTTGGCCTTGGTACAGACACACAAGGTGACACACACGGGTAAAAATGCCAATTAGAGGTTAATGTCCCACATATGTGGCTTTTTAAATTGCAATTAGTGTCTGTGTATAAATAGTCAATGAGTTTGTTAGCTCTTACGTGGAAGCACTGACTAGGCTAGATACTGAGCCATGGGGATCAGAAAAGAACTGTCAAAAGTCCTGCGTAACATGGTAATGGAAAAGGACATAAACTAAAAGGAAAGATGTGTATACTTACCTATTCCCTGGGTGTTCCTATTCGTTCTTGTGATCTCCCATGCAGGTGGTTTCAGGGGAGACAAGACACCAGTGACAACGGCTACAGAGCCTGGGTAGTGACGTCACGCATAGACTTGTTGTGGAGCAGCGGATGTCCCCTGTTCCTCTTCTCCCGTGAAGCTGGCTCTTGAATAATCCTCCTGTGAGTTGAATAATTCCCTGTGCCATTCAGAGCATTTGCTATGAGCACAAGGTGTCAAGCCACCATGGACTCGCAGAGCATGTGGTATAGAGCAGGGCCTTATTATGGTGACATTGCTCCAACCCACCACCGGAGGAGGACCAGTAATATTACAAAACTAAAGACATCTGAATAAAAAATATGTATAATTTTCCTAACCCCCCCCCCCCCAAAAAAAAAAACACAGGGTGATAAAGTGGAGCTGAAATTGGGCTTTAATTTTCTTCCAATTTTTAACACCATTTTTTTTTTTTCAAAATCTATTATCTCAACGTTTTCAGCAATATGCCCTTTTGTTCACCAACGTTACATTTCTTTAACTTCATTGGTCTTTATAATGTTTTTTTTAACATCTTCCTTAGTTCCATAGGAAAACTGTCAGGTGCACAGAAAGACGTAGCTTATATCAGGGCCATAGTTATGGACCTTGATGTACCATAAATCTGGTTCAAGACCAACTTCCTTTTTATTAACATTGCTTACATAAATGCATTACGCTATGCATTTATTGCACTATTCTAGGGATGAAAGGTCTTAAAGTGAAAATCTAGTTTAAAGCCCCATACTAGGATTCATTCATCACCCTTGCCCATTTTCTCTTCTTTACTTCCTGCATGGGTCCTTCTTCAGGTGTCCATGTCTCTGTCTCTATGATGTGGACCCTTCCCATTTGAGAGCCAGTGGTGCAGTCCTTTCAGGATCAAGGAGAAGACTGATGTCAGCAGAGGAGAGTCAAGGGGATCAACAGGCTCAGGGTACCATCACAGCTCTGGATTAGTGACCCCCCCCTGTCCAGGAACATTGGCAGCGTGGGACCTTGATGGTGAACGTAGGTGAGTATGGCTGGCTTCACAAGGCAGGAAACAAAAAAATTCCTAGCAGGATGGGTTAGAGGGGGGTGGTAGGAAGATTTTGCTCAGAATAGAGCATAAAAAAAAATAAAAAATCTCAAGCCTCGGACAAAAAAACAAACCAACAAAAGTCTTCCTCTGTAATACCACCTAAGGATACCTTCAGATTTGAATGGTGTAAGGGGGCCTTTCTCAATCTTTTTAACACGGAAGAACCTTTGCTGTTGCCAGGAATGCCCTGCTAGTGATAACTTTAGCTAAAGCTCACAGTAGACTACATCCATGGTCAGTAGGTAGAATCCCCCCTACAGGTAGCTAAAAAACAAATCGGTGTTTACTTACTGCATCTAAGAGGTGGACATTGCTCATTACTCAAGGATCCGCTAGCAACCAATGAACCCTGGTTAAGAAAGGCTGGTGAAGGGAATGGATGAGAACTCCAGATTTTTTTTTTTTTTTCCCCCTCACATTTAGCTTCAATGGCAGTGTGACTTGGACAAACAGAGAGGGATGATTTCCCCAGCAGCAATGTCAGGACTAGCACCAATAAAATCCTGACAGAGGTTGAAACCCTTCTATAATTCTTCTAAACTTAAAGTGATATCAAAGGTAAAATTAAAAAAAAGTCATGCTTACCTGCTCTGTGTAATGGTTTTGCACAGCAGCCCTGATCCTTCTCTTCTTGGGTTCCCCACCTGCAGTCCTAGCTCTTCCTTCCTGCTGAGTGTTCCAAGAGCAAGTGGGCATGGTGTAAAGTCCAGCTGGGTTACTGGTATTACTTGAGTTCTGCTTTACGCACACTATGATAATACTTTAGGGCCTCATGCACACAGGACATTAATTAAAAAAAAAAACTCTCCTAGAAGCCTTTTTCCTGACAGCAGTGTTTCTGCAGAAAAAACGCTGCTACTCCTGGACGCCTTGGCCCTGGGTTTTTTTTTCCTGCTGGTAAATGCTACTGCTTCTAAAATCTTCTAAAAGTCTGTGTGAATGGACACATAGGACAACAAAGAGGGCTGTTTGGAAGCCGTTAAAAAAAAATATAAATAAATTAAAGTTTGATGCCCCTAAAAGTGGCTGAAAAAGCTCCTTGTGTGCATGAGGCCTAAGTAGTGAAACTTGGTTATCTGCTTAGGTCCAAGCTGGCTTCAGGAAATGTGAGAGAGGTAACAATTGCTACCTCTATATCTCTGGGACATATACTTCTGGCTTCTAGGGAAGAACTTTTTTTCTTTTTACATCTTACTTGTTCACTGCAGGGTTTAGAGCCGATGGTTTGCGTTCTTGTAAAAGCAATCTGAGGTGCTGACTAGCCACTGGATCACTTTTACAAGCAGCGGGAGTAGACATCCCCCTGCCGCCTTCCATAGGCTGTTCTGTCCCACCAGACAGCGTTTCCGCCGGCTGATTGTAGAGGCAGACAAAGTATGGAACCGCTCTGTCTGCCTCTGATGTAGGAAACAGAAAGCAATACATCACTTCTGGTTTGCCCAGTGCCATTTTTAAAAATGGAAAGCATTTGATCACACCAATCTTGGTGTGATCAAATGCTTTTAAGAGCAGAGGAGGGATCTGGTGTCTTATTGACCCCAGATATCTCCATAAATAATCTGTCACTACCTATTGCTGTCTCAAGGGATGTTTACATTCCTTGTGACTGCAATAAAAGTTATTACAAAAAAAAAAATTAAAGCGACAGTGTAAAAATATATAATAAAAAGTAAATCATTTTTTTTTTTTTTTTAAAGCACCCCTTTCCCCCCGTGCTTGCACACAAAGGCGAACGCACGCATCGGTCCCACACACACGCAAACAGCAATAGTCAAACACGTGAGGTATCACTGCGAATGTCAGATCATGGGCAGTAATTATAGCACCAGACCTCCTGTGTACTGTAAATCTAAAGTGTTAACCTGTAATGGCTTTTAAAGCGTCATCTGTGGATAGTAAAATTTGTCATTTGTTGCCGCTGGGTGTGCTTAAATTTAACCAGTTGCCGCCCGGCCTATAGCCAGATGGCGGCCGGGTGAGCAGCTCGCCTTTCCGGGTGGACGCCATATGGCGTTTTTTTCAGGCATGCGCAGTGTGCCTGCCCGCAGGGCCGCTCTGCGGTGCGATCTGTCACCAGCCATGTACCTCGGACACGGCCGATGACAGATCTGTGTACCGGCCCCGTTTCCAGTACCATGTGATCTGCTGTGACCAATCACAGCAGGTCACATGACAGTTGTATACAATGGATGGCTTCCTTTCATGCCATCCATTGTATACAAGTGAGTCTAGCTGTGAATGGTCACAGCGATCACATGCACAAGCTGGGCCAATCACAGCCCAGCTGTGTCATGTGATTAGCCGTGGCCAAATCACAGCTAAGCACAAAAAAAACCCCCTGAATGAATCGATGTCATTCAGGTAAATGCTTGCTTATAGCAAAGTAATTCTTTGCTATAAGCAAATTGTGTAAAAAAAACAAAAAACAAAATACTGATCACTTCCCCAAAGTAGTACAATGTTACTATGGTAACATTATACTACTTTGGTCATAGTGAAATATATGAAAAAAAAATTAATAAAAAATTAAAACTAATAAATTTAAAAGATTATCAATTTTTTTTTTTCGTACTGTCACCAGTCAGTGTCCCTGATCACCACCATGCCAGTTATATGATGACGCTGTACTGCACTGGTGGCAGTATGTAAAAAAAAAAATAGTGAAAATAATTTCTTTTCATTTTCCGAAAAATTATGACAAAAAAATTACAACTTCAAAAAACTCGCCATGCCTCTTATGAAGTACGTCGGACTGTCTACTTTGCAAAAAGTGGTCATTTGGAGGATATCTGTACTGTTCTGACATTCTTGGACCTCAAGAAATTAGATTGGCTGTCAGTACTTCAGGACTGATCAATTTTCAGATATATCCCATAGTTTGTGAACTCTATAACTTTCCTACAAACTAAATACATCCTAATTTGGGTTATTTTCACCAAAGAAATGTAGCAGAATACAGAAGAACAATTATTTATTTGCAAACTTTTATAACAGAAACAAAGAAAAATGTGTTGTGTTTTTTTCAAAATTTTCGGTCTTTTTTTGTTAATTTAGCAAAAAATAAAACCCCCAGTGTTGATTAAATACCACCAAAAGAAAGCTCTAGTTGTGTGAAAATGATAAAATTGTAGTTTGGGTAAAATGTTGTATGACTGCGCAATTGTTATTCAAAGTGTGAGCGTGCTGAAACCTGAAAAATGGCCTGGGCAGGAACGGGGTAAAAGTGTCCGGTATGGAAGTGGTTAAAGTGTGACATGTCTGATATCTATGTACTTGAAGTAGTTTTTTTTTTTTTTTCTTTCAATTTCCACACCCCTGCCCTGTTGATTTCCCACTGTCTCAGATCACAACATTACACCCCAGTCACATCGGATGCGACTTGGCATGCGATTTGCATGCCATGTGACTTGCAAATTGTATGCCAAGTCGCACCCTATTGTTAGCAATTACCTCGGTCAAATCAGTGCCGTTCCAACTTGATCGGAGCTGCATCGATTTCTAAAGTAGTACATGTACTACTTTTGGTGGGATTTGCATAGACATCTGTGTTAGATGTCTTGCAAATCGCACCTGAAATCGGCATCTCACCCGACTTTGAAACTGTGCAACTTCACTGTAAGTCACATGATTTCAAAGTCGGGCTTGATGTAAAAGGGGGGTTAATGCAATGTAAAATGAGTATTGCGTGTATGAGTATTATATATGTGAAAACAGGAATGTATAAGGTCTGTAATTGGGGCTAAAATTAATTTTGACTTTTGAAATAAGGCAATACTAACTAGCGGAGTCTAGTGATTCTGAAATAATTTTGCAGCTGTTCACCTGAATTAGCCTATCTAGTGTGAGTCTTACTTGCTTTAGAATCAGGTCACAGTTTTTAATACTGTGAAACGTGTGCATTATTCATGTCATCTGAATGTGGAAGAGGTAAAGGAGTAAATTGATAGACTTTCATATACACTATTATTTCATTTTCCTTTTTCACCTAACTGCAAAGACCTTTTAAGAACATTGGTATAATTAAACCGCAAAGTATAGCTTACAAAAGAGCTATTGAAATCTCTATGTACAATATAATAATACATTTACCTATAGTCTATACAGTTCGAGAGCAGCAGATATACAAACCTACCATTTTGCACTATTATAAACTATGTAAAGTAATCCCACTTCCACATTTTGTTGAGATCATGCAAAGGAAGCTCCTATTGGGTCATCGAGGATAATTTTTTTTTCTCTGCTTCAGACCTGATTAGTAACACATGTTAAGAAGACTAAGCATGAGCTAAAATTCCAATGCATGCCCATGTACTTGGTACCTGGCAATAAGCGATAAAAGGACTATATTAGGAGACCATATTAAGAAGTGTTTAAGTGTAGGATGTTAAAAGAGAAGTGCAGGAATGTAAAAAAATAAACATACATACTCACCTAGATTGCTGCAGCATCAACCCGAGCTGCAGCTTTCCACACCAGCTGTACACAGAGAACTAAGCGATCAAAGACCAATGATTGCTCAGTTCTTGTGTCTCTGAGCAGAGAGCAGTGACAATCAGTCACTGCTCTGTTTTGTACCCCTCCAGCACTCACTGGAGCATCGGGCTGTGTAGGGGCAGGAGTGGCTGGCTCAGGTTCTCAGCAGGGTGCTGAGAGGCTGAATCAGCTGCCGGTCAGGCATCTGGACATTGTCGGTATCCCTGCAGAGCCTGGGCTGGCTCTGTGACATCAAAGGAGTGCAGAACTAAGTGCACTCCTGGGACCCACAGGAGAAATATGGCCAAAAGAGCTTTGATCATACTTCTCCTTTTAAAGCAACAATGTTTTTAAAATTAAAACTTGAAAATAAGGCCTGACTTGCCCTCTTTCCATTATTTTATTTATATTTTGCTTTGAACCATTAGTCTAACCCATCAGAACTGATCCAAATGTCCATGGAGTTGATTTGGGGCCCAGAACATAAAAATCAGCTGACAACCTACTCTTGACCTTAAATGAATTTCAATAATTGATTTAAGTCATTGATCACTCTTCCTAATTTTATTCTCTATCCTTTTAAAATTGTATAGAATATCCTATCAATGACAACAAGTCATCCACTTTAATGTCTCCTATATGCGTTCCTCGGACACAGTGCATCACAGATCAGGGTACAGGTCTGCTGCAGTTGCAGCAATCACAAATTTAAACAGAAGCTGTATGTTGCATCATCGGCTCTTTCTGACCTAGAGAGCACATGTGAGGAAAAGGAGACGGGATCGGTGAATGCTCTGTGATTTTTACTGGTTTTCTACAATGAAAACACAAACTGAGGACATCTACAGAGCCGTGATTGCATCCACACCAGTGTAATACACACCAGGGCACCACCAACCTCTATCATAGTGTCATCAATGCACCATCAACATCTGTAATAGTATGTTACCATCACACCAATATGTGATCACCATCCAAACAGTACAGTGTCACCAGAGCCAGCAAATACCTGAACGCCATGTTGCAAGAAGGCATTTCAGATCCTCATGACATATGAGAGCAGCCAGGAGCTATCACTGTCATATTTGGATTCTGAGTATGAACCCGTGGAAAGCAGTGAGACCAAATCAGAGGAAGAAAGGATGCCTACAAAGTGAATGAGGCATTCTGAAGAGCAGCATGCAATAACCACCAGCACTGTACATCCTGGTGAAGTGGTGAGCACTGGCAGTTCAGTATAGCTGAATGATGGGCACACCAGACACAGGATTTGGGCCCATACTAGTTGCACAGAGGTGCTTGTCCTGTATGGCTTTCTTCTAATTCAGCAACATGTAAAATCCCTCCATATACAGTACAGCCAGGTCCTCAGATGGTAACATTTTTTTGCGCATTCATTTTTTTTAAACCGATGATTTATTGAATTTAATTGTGGATCAGTGAAATCTGTATACACTGCAGTATATTGCCAATAATCCAAATTCATCTTATGTCTGTCCATTTTAGTGGAAATCTGTCAGTTGAAGAATTAAAAGTTTTCCTTAGACACTGCTGGTCCTCGCACCCCATTGTCCATACGCCACTCTGTTCCCAGGATACACTATGCAATGATCATGATGTTTCTACACTTCAAAGATAATTCCCTGTGCCCTCTTCAAAATCATCCTGCATACGACAAGCTGGCTGGCAAGCCACTCATCAATTTTTATTTTCCAAAAACTTCCTGAAGTGTATGCTTCAAACACAGATGTCTTGTTGATGAGTCTGTCATCCATTCTACCCGCAGGCTGGACATCAAACAATATATCCCAAGTAAATGTGCCAGATAAAGGGTGAAGTTAAACAAGCTTTGTGAGAGGGCCACAGGGTGCATGTATAACTTTTGGGTTTATGAAGGAAAATTCAGCCAGCTGGAGCACCCTTGGATACCCAACCTATATGGGAAGCAGTGGAAAAATGATTTGGGACCTTGTATCACCCCTATTGCTACAGGATATGTGGATAATTTTCACACCAGCCTGCCCCTTTTCTGCCACCTTTTATCTCCAGCACTGGTACAGTGTGGCCAAGCCGTAAAGATTTCCCACAAAGATTGGTTGCCACAAAGCTGAAAAAACGGGGAGTCAGTTTGAGGAATGAAGGAATACTGGACCTTAAATGGAAATCCAAGGAAAGCACAATTCAGTCTAAAAACCTGACTGCATATATATGACAACAATCTGTTCATGGGGGATGTAGATTATAATGACGAAATGTTACAGCCCTAGCTAGCCTCCAGAATATCAATCCATCGATACAAAAAAAGTGTCCATATACCTGTTCCAATTGGCCCTGTACAACTTTTATATCTGTTACTGTATAGGTCCACAGAAAGACCTGGGTCCAACCTAAAGTATTAAGATGAAATTGTAACAACCCTTATTTAGCAGGAAGGCTCTGCACCTGAACACTTTCGTTCATACCGAAACAGATTGAACCCCCCCCCCAAAAATAAAAAATGCTGTGTATGGTATAAAATAAAAAATGCTGTGTTTGGTGTAAAATAAAAAATGCTGTGTATGGTATTCTCCCATATTAGGGTCCAGAGGCTTTAAAGAGCTTTCGGTGGGAAGAAGCCTGTATCCCTGTGTCTAGGTCTTTCCTGACTGAGGCCCTAGGCCTTATGTTTCTGCCTGCTGCCTGGATCAATCATTTTGGCTATTTTAGGAACATGTCTCTGCCTGCTGTCTGTACTGACCCCGTGATGTTTATAGACTGAGTTCCTGCCTGCTGCCTGGACCAATCATTTGGCTGTTTGCTAACCATGTCCTTGCCTGCTGACTGTACTGACCTTGGCCTGTTTATGGACCATGTCTCTGCCTTCTACTTCTACCTAGACCACTCCTTTGCCTGTTTGATGACCACGTCTCTGCCTGGCACCAGTATTAACTCACCTGCACACCCTACTGATGAGGACCCTTTCTCAAGCAGAACAAGCTGCAGCCTTGATGCCTCTATCAGCAGATTTAATAAATTCACAAGGTGCTGCATATTTATGGCATACATATGTATGTATGTATGTATATGTGTGTGTATGCAGAGGCGTCCCTAGGGTTGGTGTCACCTGGGGCGGTAACACTTGGTGACACCCCCTCCGACGATCCCCGCAGAATGGATCGGATCTGCGGATTGAGCATAATGGATCAGACTCCAATCCATTATGCTCAATCCGCAGATCCGATCCATCCTGCAGGGATCGTTGGCTTTCTTTACAACTTAGCTTTTCTTTGAGCGGGGCCGGTGTCACCCCGTATAGGTTGCATGCTGACGATCCCCACAGGATCATCAGCATGCAACCTATATGGGGCGACACCGGACTAGGAGACTTCCATATATGAGGGTTAAAGTATAACTAAAGGCAAAATTTTTTAAAAATGTTTTTTGGTTAGAGTGGGGATGGATTAGAACACATATCAGCACTGGTCACCCCTTCTGTCCTGTTTACGGTTATCATCGAAAATGAAAGGAAAAGAAAATCTCAAATTGTGGGTTGAAAAGGGGAATTATTTCAATGGGGATGCTAGCTCTGGTTACACCCCAGGATTCCCTCACTTTGTAGGGACTTCCTCTTGCTTCCTGTTTTGGCTTATAACCTCACTTACTGTATCCAAAATGAAGAAAAAAAAGTTTTGCCCTTAGCTCAACTTTAATAATACAGTACAGGATCTGTGTCACTCTTCAGAGAGCACTGCATGCGTGAACAAGGCCTTATGGTGACACTGGTTCTGTTGTGGTGGTGATTGGGAACATTATGACTGGTGTGGTGGTGATTGGGAACACTATGACTGTTGTGGTGGTGATTGGGGACACTGTGACTGCTCTATTAGGGTTCATTCACATTAAAGGTTGGGGGTGGTAAAACCTTGCAGTTGAGCTGTGGTTCTACCAACAACCCCCCCCCCCCCAACTGCTCTTCTCTTTAGCAGCAGAGGCTGGAAGTGTATACATGCCATGACTGCAGTTCTTTTGCTTTGCTTTATATACTTAAGGAGGGAGGGGTGTCCCTTTTTTTTTTTTTTTTTTTTTTTTTTTCTTTTAGTGCTTAGCACAGTCATAATGACTTGGACACATCTGATTCATATTCACAAAATTTTTCATCAGTCCAGGTTTTAAACGAAGTGGAGGCACAAAAATCAGGTCAACAAGTGGTTCATAAGCCACATTTTTCCGTTTTGCGGTGGCTATTTCTTTAATGTCATGTAACTCTCTTGTGTGGCTATCCCATTTGCATATGTAACAGTACACGGTATATCCAGACAGCAGAACCACTTCTTCTGGGTCTTCACCGATATTCCAGTTGTAACTTGGTGTACTGAATCTGCTTCAACAACAGTTCCTTGTCTTCGTATGTTTCTCGCACGTGTGCAGAATAGCCAACAGGTATTGCAAATTGCACAAACGTTATAAAATGGGACTGCACGTGATACGTTAAATTACAGGTGATTCTTGTGATTAGCAGACAGATACACCAAAATGTGTTCAGGAAGTAAAATCATTGTTGTCCAGTGTCATTATACATCTAAGACAGATGTACAATGTCTACTTAAGTCTATTCTTACAGTATCCTTTTATGCATTAGTTATAATAGATGCATTACATTTTTAGTCACATCCACGCTGAATCTTGGTTCAGGTTTTAGTTATGCCATATGTTCCTGTAGGCTCCTTCAGACTCCATATGACTAATTCAGTGTGTTCCATATAACATTAATTGTTTACTTGTCAGGGCTCTTAATGAGTGCTAATATGCATCTGACAATACAAGAGCTGCAAGCCAAAGAGTGAGCCGTGGCTTTTATATACAGCTTGTTATGTTCTGACTGCTGCTCTGGTTTTAAGCATAAGATTTATTTTCATGATATCCAAATAAGGAAGGTTTTCATAGTGCAAACAGCCAGGGTTTTTTTTCAGTATATGATGGATATATATATATCTCTATAGTGTGTGTGTGTGTGTGTGTGTGTGTGTGTGTGTGTGTGTGTGTGTGTGTGTGTGTATATATATATATATATATATATATATATATATACATACACAGTTGCAAGAAAAAGTATGTGAACCCCTTGGGATTTCATGGGGTTTTGCATGAATTGGGCATAAAATGTGCTCTGAACGTCATCTAAGTCACAACAATAGAAGTACACAGTCTGCTGAACATAATACTACACAAACATTAGATGTTGCCATGGTTTAATTGCACATAACATGTAAACATTCACAGTGCAGGGAGGAAAAAGTATGTGAACCTTTGGACTTAATAACTGGTTGACCCTCCTTTGGCAGCAATAACCTCAACCAAACATTTCCTGTAGTTGCAGATCAGACCTGCACAACGATCTGGAGTCATTTTGGACCACTCCTCTTTACAAAACTGTTTCAGTGTAGCAATATTCTTGGGATGTCTGGTGTGAATCGCTCTCTTAAGGTCATGCCACAGCATTTCAATCGGGTTGAGGTCAGGACTCATTTTGTCTCTCATAGGGTCTACCTATGATGCCAATTACAGGCCTCTCTCATCTTTTTAAGTGGGACAATTGGTGGCTGACTAAATACTTTGCCCCACTGTGTGTGTGTGTGTGTGTGTGTGTGTGTGTGTGTGTGTGTGTGTGTGTGTATATATATATATATATATATATATATATATATATATATATATATATATATATATGTATGTATGTACACAGTGAGGAACAGAATTATTTGAACACCCTGCGATTTTGCAAGTTCTCCCACTTAGAAATCATGGAGGGGTCTGAAATTCACATTGTAGGTGCATTCCCACTCTGAGAGACCGAATTTAAAAAATAAATTGTATCACATTGTATGATTTTTAAAGAATGTATTTGCCTTGCACTGCTGAACATAAGTATTTGAACACCTGAGAAAATCAGTGTTAATATTTGGTACAGAAGCCTTTGTTTGCAATTACAGAGGTCAAACGTTTCCTGTAGTTCATGACCAGGTTTGCACACACTGCAACAGGGATTTTGGCCCACTCCTCTACACAGATCTCTAGATCTGTCAGGTTTCGGGGCTGTTGCTGAGCAACACGGAGTTTCAGCTCCCTCCAAAGATGTTCTATTGGATTTAGGTCTGGAGACTGGCTAGGCCACTCCAGAACCTTGATATGCTTCTTACAGAGCCACTCCTTGGTTATCCTGGCTGTGTGCTTCGGGTCGTTGTCATGTTGGAAGACCCAGCCACGACCCATCTTCAATGTTCTGACTGAGGGAAGGAGATTGTTGCTCAAAATCTCACAATAAATGGCCCCATTCATCCTCTCCTTAATACAGTGCAATCGTCCTGTCCCCTTCGCAGAAAAGCACCCCCAAAGCATGATGTTACCACCCCATGCTTCACAGTAGGGATGGTGTTCTTGGGATGCAACTCATCCTTCTTTTTCCTCCAAACACGACGAGTGAAGTTTAGACCAAAAAGTTCTACTTTGGTTTCATCTGACCACATGACTTTCTCCCATGCCTCCTCTGGATCATCCCGATGGTCATTGGCAAACTTCAGACGGGCCTGGACATGTGATAACTTGAGCAGGGGAACCTTCCGTGCAATGCATGATTTGGAATCATGACGGCGTAATGTTCTACCAACAGTGACCTTTGAAGCTGTGGTCCCAGCTTTCTTCATGTCATTGACCAGCCCCTCCCTTGTAGTTCTGGGCTGATTCCTCACCTTTCTTATCATCAGTGATACCCCACGAGGTGAGATCTTGCATGGAGCTTCAGTCCGAGGGAGACTGACAGTCGTCTTTAGCCTCTTTCATTTCCTAACAATTGCTCTAACAGTTGATCTATTTTCACCAAGCTGCTTGGCAATTGCCCCGTAGGCCTTTACAGCCTTGTGGAGGTCCACAATTTTCTCTGATGTCTTTTGATAGCTCTTTGGTCTTACCCATGGTAGTAGTTGGCGTCTGACTGACTGTGGGGTGGACAGGTGTCTTTAAAGAGCTCAGATAGGTGCTACTAAGTTAGATTAATGAGTGGAGTAGAAATGGACATTTTTAAAGGCACAGTAACAGGTCTTTGGGAGCCAGAATTCTTGCTGTTTCTTAGGTGTTCAAATACTTATGTTCAGCAGTGCGAGACAAACAAATTCTTTAAAAATCATACAATGTGATTTCTTAAATTTTTTTTTTAATTCTGTCTCTCAGAGTGGGAATGTACCTACAATGTGCATTTCAGACCCCTCCATGATTTCTAAGTGGGAGAACTTGCAAAATCGCAGGGTGTTCAAATACTTTTGTTCCTCACTGTGTGTGTATATACAGTCAGATCCATAAATATTGGGACATTGACACAATTCTAACATTTTTGGCTCTATACACCACCACAATAGATTTGAAATGAAACGAACAAGATGTGCTTTAACTGCAGACTGTCAGCTTTAATTGAGGGTATTTACATCCAAATCAGGTGAACGGTGTAGGAATTACAACAGTTTGCATATGTGCCTCCCAATTGTTAAGGGACCAAAAGTAATGGGACAGAAAAATAATCATAAATCAAACTTTCACTTTTTAATACTTGGTTGCAAATCCTTTGCAGACAATTACAGCCTGAAGTCTGGAACGCATAGACATCACCAGACGCTGGGTTTCATCCCTGGTGATGCTCTGCCAGGCCTCTACTGCAACTGTCTTCAGTTCCTGCTTGTTCTTGGGGCATTTTCCCTTCAGTTTTGTCTTCAGCAAGTGAAATGCATGCTCATTCGGGTTCAGGTCAGGTGATGGACTTGGCCATTGCATAACATTCCACTTTTTTTCCCTTAAAAAACTCTTTGGATGCTTTTGCAGTATGCTTTGGGTCATTGTCCATCTGCACTGTGAAGCGGCGTCCAATGAGTTCTGAAGCATTTGGCTGAATATGAGCAGATAATATTGCCCGAAACACTTCAGAATTCATCCTGCTGCTTTTGTCAGCAGTCACATTATCAATAAATACAAGAGAACCAGTTCCATTGGCAGGCATACATGCCCACGCCATGACACTACCACCACCATGCTTCACTGATGAGGTGGTATGCTTAGGATCATGAGCAGTTCCTTTCCTTCTCCATACTCTTCTCTTCCCATCACTCTGGTACAAGTTGATCTTGGTCTCATCTGTCCATAGGATGTTGTTCCAGAACTGTGAAGGCTTTTTTAGAAGTCGTTTGGCAAACTCTAATCTGGCCTTCCTGTTTTTGAGGCTCACCAATGGTTTACATCTTGTGGTGAACCCTCTGTATTCACTCTGGTGAAGTCTTCTCTTGATTGGTGACTTTGACACACATACACCTACCTCCTGGAGAGTGTTCTTGATTTGGCCAACTGTTGTGAAGGGTGTTTTCTTCACCAGGGAAAGAATTCTTCGGTCATCCACCACAGTTGTTTTCCGTGGTCTTCCGGGTCTTTTGGTGTTGCTGAGCTCACCGGTGCGTTCCTTCTTTTTAAGAATATTCCAAACAGTTGTTTTGGCCACGCCTAATGTTTTTGCTATCTCTCTGATGGGTTTGTTTTGTTTTTTCAGCCTAATGATGGCTTGCTTCACTGATAGTGACAGCTCTTTGGATCTCATCTTGAGAGTTGACAGCAACAGATTCCAAATGCAAACAGCACACTTGAAATGAACTCTGGACCTTTTATCTGCTCATTGTAATTGGGATAATGAGGGAATAACACACACCTGGCCATGAAACAGCTGAGAAGCCAATTGTCCCATTACTTTTAGTACCTTAACAAGTGGGAGGCACATATGCAAACTGTTGTAATTCCTACACCGTTCACTTGATTTGGATGTAAATACCCTCAAATTAAAGCTGACAGTCTGCAGTTAAAGCACATCTTGATCATTTCATTTCAAATCCATTGTGGTGGTGTATAGAGCCACAAATGTTAGAATTGTGTCGATGTCCCAATATTTATGGACCTGACTGTATGTGTATGTGTGTGTGTGTGTGTGTGTGTATATATATATGTGTGTGTGTGTGCGTGTGTGCGTGTGTGTATATATGTGTGTGTGTGTGTATATGTGTGTGTGTGTGCGTGTATATGTATGTGTGTGTGTGTGTATATTTTTTTTCATATTATTATTGTTGATCTCTGCTTTGTCATATGTCAGATTTTTTACACTGCTGCACAATGTGCCTGACCGAAAAGGTAAAGTGGACCGTTGCCTGTGGTTCCTAGCTGTTCACATGGCTCTTTAGCCCTATTCTCCATGGGAGCTGAAGAGAGAGGTATTTTAATGATACTCAGGGCAAGAAGAATAGATGCATTAAAACAAATAGAATAGCCTGAAGCTGTTTCATACACCCATGTAATAGCTGATATTAATGCCACTTTATCTTTTGAAGCAGTAGTTCATATTATCGTAGTCTTAGGACAGACTCAGTAGGGTTATAAATTACAATTAATTCCTATTTTGTGCTAACTAGGGTCAAAATACATTCCTTTCCACTTTCTCTGATGGCATGGTACTAGAAAATGCTAGTAATTTCATAGAACAGTGCTTAAAGTATCTGTGGTTAAAATGTGAAATCGTATATTAATTTCTATATTGTATTTCAGTTGCTTCTAGACTACTCTAATTAATCTGAGAGATCTTAAAGTTTGTGAATTTACTTTGTGAAGATCCCTACAAAATTACCTCCTTAAATTCAGAAATGTACCATACCTTGTGAGTAGGCACTGCTATGTCTGTCACACATTTCACAGAATCTTCCTACAGAGGTGCTGAGAGGAGGAGTGTCAGGAGATGGAGTCAGTACAGGAATTACTTATTGCAAGTAGTAAGGTACCCTGGGATATTTAGTCCTTAGGAATTGAGAGTAAATAGCAGAGGAGAGGCTGCAAAGCATGCAGGGAATCCAGGAAGTTGTGGAAAGAGATGGCCAGCACAGGAAGCACTCACAACACGACAGGAAATTTTCAAGTAAGCGTTTTATGGGTTGTCAAAATAACTGTCTGTATTGTCATTACAATGCTGCTGTTATAAAATGAAAGTGTATGCTATGACCATAGAACCATAAAAGTGTTATTTTAACCCTTTAACCACTTCCGTACTGGACACTTTTTTACCCCCTTCCTGTCCAAGCCAAGTTTCAGCTTTCAGCACTGTCACACTTTGAATGACAATTGTGTGTCCATTCAACAATCTACCCATATGACAATTTTTGAAAAAAAAAAATTTCTCACAAATAAAGCTTTCTTTCGGTGGTATTTGAACACTGTTGAATTTTTTATCTTTTGTGGAAAAAGAAAAAATTTGAAAAAAAACCAATGTTTACTTCGTTTCTGTTATAACATATTGCAATTTCTTCATAAATTTAGGCCAAAATGAATACTGCTACATTTATTTGGTGAAAATAACCCAAATAACTGTATATTATTTAGTCTGTAGGAAAGATGTATTCTATAGTTTGTGGATTCTATAAATCTGAAAATCGATCAGTCCCAATGTACTGATTGCCTTTCCCATTTCTTGAGGTCTGAAAATGGCAGGACTGTCCAAATATCCCCCAAATGTTCCCTTTTTGGAAAGTAGAAAGTCCAAGTTATTTAGTAAGAGGCATGGCGAGTTTTTCTTTTTTACATACTGTCACCAGTGCAATACAGCATCATCATATAACTGGCGTGGTGCTGACCAGGAACACTTACTTGTGACAGTATGTAAAAAAAGAAAAAAATATTAAGAAAAAATTGTTTACATATATTTGTTTTAACTTACAGTGACCAGAGCAAGTGTTACCATAGTAACACTGCACTACTCTGGGGAGGTGACCAGGATCTTTTTTTTTCTTTACACACTGATTAGTGTAATTTTACTGTTAGAAATAATAATTTTTTCAGGGTGTCCATTGGACACACCGAATGACATATTGCACTGAAGCACGGCCCATGGTGTGCAATCCTGCCAGGATAACAGGGCTATCGCTCAACCATCAATTTAAAACTGGACAGGCGGGAAACGGTTTAACATTATATAACCAATATTGTCTATGTATTTAATACACATACACACACATACACACACACACACACAGAATGAGACAAATACTAAATGTTGTCTTTAAGCTTGTCTTGACATATGTCAAGTAGTAGATCTGGCCATATTACCTCAAATGCATCTGCTTTTTGGTCAGGGATTGCAGGCAATCTTTTTACGTTCTAAGGGCTTCATTTGATCCTAATCTTATCAAATATCAATAAATGTTGGGATGTTAGCGGATCATTATCTCCATGTAAAATAACCAAGTTGTAAATGCTCGTAATACGATTACATTTTAGTTTGCGCAGAAAATTGTTCAGACTTTTAATTTGGCTGTCTTATGAGTTAGCAGTGCCAAAAGCAAAGCAATGCTTCTTTTATCTATGTATATGCTTTACATGTAATGCCCATAGTAATATCTAAGTCCTTTTGTCCACAGAAGTGTATTTTCACTAAGATGCAGATGGATAAATATTTCCAAAAGGCTGGTATTGGTTAGAAGTTTAGGAAGACTTCTGTAATGTCTGTCTGTAAGGAAAGATGCCTTTTTAATGACTTTCTAAAAGAAAACAATGTGGAGTTGATTACAGCTATAATACCAATTATACCGATCGTTTGACTTCTAAAACAAGCAGGTTTTTTTTTTTTTATTATACAAAAGGTATACAATATGTAGCAGCCCCCCCAGTGGCTAGTGTACATCAGGCAAAGAAACAAGTCAAAGGCAGACATGGAAAACCATGATTTTTGATTGTTGTACAAGGGCATTGTTTTGCTGCTGACATGCTTTTGCAAAGAATTTAAAAGTCTATAGGATTTCCTTGCCTTTTATATGTAGCAATAACTCCATTTGGAAATAACTGGGCTCTCCTACCTGTCCATGGCTGGATGGCTGTTTATCTGGACCCAACAGCTTGCTATTCTCTATTTAGTGACTACTAGTATGCCCCTGGGAAGATGTCTCATAGGACAAAAGGCAGTGTAGGGTGTAGCATAGCGGTGACGTTATCATGCCTGCTCAGATAAGCGGCAGAAGTTTGCAAACTGGAGTTCCCTTTGCTTTTTCTCTGTATATGAGGTGAAATTGTACTGTATGCTGCCATTACTGTTCGGAATGGGGGGGGGGGGGAGCCGTCCATCCAAGATCTAATCATTGTTTGTAGAGCACTGTTAGATCTCCTGTGAAGAGGTCTAGGCTTCTGGTAAGTAGCCTGTTTTGTTGGTGGTTGGAGCGCTGGAGTTGGTTGCACTGATGGAGTTTTTTGTCAATTCTAAAGTTGTTTTTTCACTCATGGACAGCAGCATTGTTAATCTTAAAGGAGAGGAGTGTTAGATGGACTAGCAGATATATGTACACTAACAAATGGATGCCAATCTCCAGCTCATAATGCAATTATACAAGCAGTTACAGCAACAGTTTTTATTTTCTTTTTTGGGATAATGGTTTTATATAAATAAAAGCCGATCATTGTAAGCACCCCTGCCAGTGGTAAATGATTTGTCTCAACACTCTTAATCGATAAACTTAAAGGAGAGCTTGTTCTGTTGAAAATCAGACTTACTGGCTGGATCACCAGAAGAGAATAAAGGAAAGTATGCCTAAAAAAAGAAACCTAACGCAGCCATCACATCTACCAACTAGTAAGATGCAGTATAATAAATTTTTGATTTTAGGTTTAATACTACTTTAAAACAGGACCACTTTGTAGGTATGATGTTTAAAAAATAACGTAAATACTTTTAAAGCAGATTATGATAGTTTTGTTAGGAAAAATTAAAATATTTCCATATAGTTTTTAGAATTATATGAAGACCAACTTCAGAATATTAACAACCCCACCCCCCACCCCCAACTAACCGCTGATATGAACATAAACAAAACTATCTAAATAATAATTTTACTTTCCTGAAGTCACAGTCACATGATGCTGCCTGCCTGATCTTTATATCTTCTTCTCTTTACTTCTGGGAGTCCTCCTTTTGGGTGTCCCCATCACTGCCTGCATGCTGTGGATACTTCCCAATGGCGGGGGTGACTCTTCTACTGGTGGGGTCCTCTCACATAGGCTTCATAGGTAGGAAAACTCACAGAGGCAATTAACAATCAGGAAAAAATACCTGGTCCCCAGGGCAGGAAATTACCTTTTGCACATGGGTGAAACTGTGACTTTGATCCATTATACTGTGGGATGGCTTAACTAATGGTGTTTGGAATCATGACTGGGGGGAAAGGTTATTGATGCATAATTCACCATTTAAAATTGCTTTTTTTGCCTGGAGTTTGGTTTTAAAAAACCAGTTTCCTAAGATCGTGTTTGCAGGTTGTGCTTAAAGCGGAGTTCCAGGTGAATTTAAAAAATAAGTCAGCAGCTACAAAAACTGTAGCTGCTGACTTTTAAAATACAGACACTTACCTGTCCCTCGGTCCTGCAGTGTCCTCACTATGGCTTGTATCACCGGCCATCCTCTCTCCCCGGCGCCGGCATCTTCAGTGTGGGCACCTGGCTGCAACAGCTTGCAGCTTCACAGCTGGGCACCCAGTGAGCATGCACAAGCAGTGCTGCGCTTTGTGAATGGTCCCGTAGTCTCCTGGGACCTGTCACGTGTACCAGAAGACTATGAAGAGGGAGGGGGGAAGAACAACTTCCGCTTCCGATTGCCTTAGGTGATTGCACTGGATGTGGGAGCGGGTACCTGTCATTTCCGGGTACACCCCCCCCCCCGCTCCCCAGAGGTGCCAATCCTTAACGAGGAGCAGGGGAGCCTTAAAGCTCCGCTCTGGCTGACAAAGTCGGGTGATCCAGTGTTTACTAGAAGAAAGGGGAATATCCCTCTCCTGTGGCTACAACAATGTAATACACCGATCAGCCTTAACATTACAACCACGGACAGGTTAAATGAATAAAATTGATTATCGTGCTATATATTGGACAGCTAGTAAACATGTTGTCCATTAAGTTGATGCGTTTAGGGTTGCATAGCCGCAGACCAGTCAGGGTACCCTTGCTGATCTGTGTCCACAGCCAAAAGCACCTATAATGGGCATATGAGTATCAGAACTGGACCATAGAGCAATGGAAAAGTGGATGGCTAGGTACCTGTATGTCACTTACCTTGGGAAGAGATGGCACCAGGATGCAATATGGGAAGACGGCAAACCGGTTGAGGCAGTGTGATGCTTTAGGCAATGTTCTGCTGGGACCTGTTATTCATGTGGATGTTACTTTGACACTTTCCACCTACCTAAACATTGTTGGTGACCAAGTACACCTGTTTATGGAAACAATATTCCCTGATGGCAGTGGCCTCTTTCAGCAGGATAATGTCCCCTGCTACACTGCAAAAATGGTTCAAGAATGGTTTGAGAACCAAAACGAGTTTGACTTTATTGACTTTGCCTTCAAATTCTCCAGATCTGAATCCATCAAGCACCAGTGGGATGTGCCGGAAAAACTAGTCTGATCTATGGATACCCCACCTCGCAACTTAGAGGACTTAAATGATCTGCTACTGACGGTTTGGTTCAAGATACCACAGCATACCTTCAGAGGTCTAGTAGCATCCATGCCTCGATGGGCCAGAGCTGCTTTGGCTGCAAAAGGGGCTGTTTTTGCAGTAAAAGGGGGGCCTACTCAATATTTGGGTGGTCATAAAGTTATGGCTGATCTGTGTATATCATCAGCACATCAAAATGCAGTGCAAAAAAGCCATTTTATTCCATCAGATAATCGCACAATGAAGCATGTAACCTTTCAGGGCTGTGAAGGAGTTCTTTGAGGTGAGCGAGGCATACTCTTGCAATCTGTGTGCTCTGATTTCCCTGTTGTTAAAGTCTGTTTTCATAGCATTAGCCTCTAAAAAAGTGATGCCTGCCACCCAACGGCTACAAGTAGTAAATATAAATTGTGCACATGCAGTTTCAAGCTCACCGAATAGAAAAGGAAAAGCACCACACAAATCAGACTGTTAATGTATGAACAAATGTATAAAAGGTATAAATTATATTTAAAGGGTTGTTCATTTATGTATTTTGGGGCACAATAGTACGCTCACCATTTTCAGGAGTCCTAGATGGGAAATTTGTCTTTGTTGAGTTCCATTTATATCCTTTCCCTTAACACAAACATGGAAGCCTTTCCTTCTGGTATGGTAATGTGGGGTTGTCTGTGACAACCCCAACATTCTTAAGAATAACACGTAAAATATTCAGCACAGGCTCAACGTTAAGCTAAGCAATTTCTTTCATTGCAGTGACAGAGGGCTGTTACCTTGAAGGCTTTTTTCACAAGGTTCGCTGAAACTTTGAATCAATTTGACAAGTGGCTAAACCAGTTGAATCCACTCTAAATTGATAATCTGTTCCGAGTGCACTTGCCCAATGGAATCTCTTTGCTGTTGCTCTTGGATTCCAGTGTTGCCTGAAACCCATGGCCATACTTCATTTTCTTTGGTAATTGATTTTCTTGCCTTTTTCCTGCTTTGTATTTTAGTTAAGTCTACTTAAGCTTGTTATTTTCTTTTATTGCCATATATTTAAAAGGTATATTAACATAACACTGAGAACACCCACAGTTATCCATCTGTGTAAAACTCATAAAATGTAATAATGAAAGAGACACCAATTAGCGGTAATTTATGCCGACAAATACAAGGACATTATCACTGTGAAACTGCCTGGTGCTGTTAAATTAAAGCATCAACAGACCTCATACAGTACTCTGTGTGGCCCACAGGTAAAACACAAAAACAAGCCAGCACACAAGAATAAATGAATATTTGTTGAAATATTAATTTAAAGAGAGAAAAATGAAAACTTTTTTTTTTTTTCAGAGTAGCCCTGAAATGTGAAAGTTCACAACTTTACATTCCACATGCTCTGTCTAGTGTTGGGGATGGGGGTGATGAGGATATTAAAATGTTGCATTTAGCTATTTTGCACTAGCTTGATTTTTTTTTTGTTTTAGGATTTTCCATTTAGGCCCAGCAGCCTTCACTGCTGCTGGGTTCTGTAGGTTAGTCTACTCCTTACATGTCAGCCCCATCCTAGTTAACAACTAATTAGGTTGCGGATATGGATTAATTTTCACATATCACATACATTTTTAGTACTTTATCAAACAAGGATCTGTAAGTGCCTTCACATATGTCTCTGCCAGGGAGCCCACAGGTGCTATAGACAGCCAACATTAGAAGTAAATGGCTGTATAAAGCTATACACATGTATATGCAAGTATTTGTGTAAAAACATGTATGCGTATGGGCATACAACTTTGGACACAGACTATCTGAATCCAGAGAAGTACACACATACTCCTACTCGCATTTACACAAGTACTCGCCTATACACTTACAGCCGTTGACCTCCTATAGGCGGGCTCCCTGGTGGAGAAACACACCAGCATTTAAGCTATATGGTCATGTGCATGAATTTTTACTTAAAGTGCACATCTGCTCAGACTATGGATATTGGTGATAACCCTCAGTTTTCAGTAGCTGATTTAATCAGTTATTGAATATGCAGCTTTTAATTCTTGCCCATGTTCCATTTTAGGCTGGTGCCATGATTGCTGTCCAGGTTTTTTGTTTCAGGATGACTTCCTTGTCTTGCAACGTCCCATGCAGGGACTAATGTGTCTCTCTACACTGTGTGTATCAGTATAAACAAACAGCCCCATAGTTGGTTGGTTAAAGGGACCACTGACCACCAATTCTGTTGGATTTATTTGAGGGGGGGGGATTTTAAGTGCCAGTGACCACCAACAGTTGGGTTGGAGGTTTTAATATGCTATAATCGTGGGGTGGTTCTCAGGTGAAGGGGATTTAAAGTGTTTAAGTTTTTAGGGCAATTATAGCCTTTCAGCTTTCTTCCACTATGATCGTAAGACTTGCACTTGACCTCAGTGGGTGGAGATAAGCACCTTGTGGGTGGAGATAAACATCATGATTATTAAATACCTGATTGATACATTCTCCAGTTAGCAAGATTGCACAACCATCTGCTTTGTATATGCAGGACCCTGGCAAACGGTTAATTCTATTTTTTTCAGTTTGCATATATGTATTTCGGCATATGATGTGATTATTTTTACTCATGCAAAAACTGGTGAAAATTTGCTTTTTCATGAATGCAGTTGTGATGCGAGTGATATTGCAAACTAAAAATCTCAGATGGATTCTCTAAGTAGATAAAACAAATATTGTGGGAGAGCAATTGCTGTCAAGTCATTGTATGAAAACTATCGGATGTCAGGAAGCTTTTTTAAAATAGCTTCCATATTGCAGTGCTCGCTGTTGGACTCGACAGATTGCAAAGCTTTAAAAGCTGTGACCAATCACAGTGATCGTAAATGTAAACAAATGGCTGCATTTTGCAGCCACTGCTTTTTGTTCTCTTTCATGGCTGATTGGTGTGTGGGTGAAAACTAGTGCCAATGTCATCATACTAGTGTAAGCCACACCAGTGTCATCAGACCAGTGTCCCTGATTGCTAGTCACACCAGACAAGTGAAACCAGCAACCATGTTCCTAATTGCTAGCCTACACCAGTGCCAACAGTGTCCTGATCACCACCACACCACTACAGTGTTACCAGTGCCAGTAAAAGGTGTTTTGATTGCCATCCAGTATCAGTGTCATCAAGTACCAGTAAAGCCACTGCCAAAAATATAAGAAAAAAATGTACATTAATGAGGAGGTCTTTCAAATTCTTAGTATGACTGATGAGAGCAGTGAGGAAACCTCACTGTCAGATTCAGATTTGAAGTATGAACCTGGAGAAAACAGCCACCTCTGATTCAAGGGGGTCCCTGCTAAAAGAGTCAGGCAGACTGTGTTACCAGGCACTGAATATCCCACTGGATTGCAGCAGGCAAGCACCAGCAGTGCAGTACATCTTGGTGAAAAATGTGATGGGTAGTCACAATATTACACAAATAATTCATGCCCCTTTAAAGCCTGAAGGTGCTCTTTGGTTTCTGGGCCCGTTTGTGCAGATAGGTTGTGAAAAATTCATATTTTTGGGGGCATAGCATAATGTTTTTTGGAGTGTAATTATAAGTCTACCCATATTGTGTTAGAGATCGTAGTAATTGACAACTTTGTGAAAGAAAAATACATTTTAATTTTCTTAATTTTCCAAAAACTTGTGTCAAAAAATGTGATCTTGAAAAGACTCACCGTGCCTTTTTAATAAATACGTAGAAGGGTCTACTTTCCAAAAAATGGTCATTTTGTGGGTGTTTCTCAAAAATATAAGTAGCCATCACACAATTAATGTCCTTTGAAAGTGTAATGGTGCTGCTTGAATTTTGGGCCCCTCTATGCATCTAGTCAGTGAAAAAGGTTCACATGTAGTATTTCCATACTGAGGAGAAGGAAGAATGTGTTTTGGGTTTAATTGTAAGTATGCCCCTGCTGGTATGTGAAAAATAACTTGTTAAAATTACAACTTTCTGAAAAAAATATTTTTATTTACATTCTTTATTTTCCATCAATTTGTGCCAAAATAATTACAAATGCAATCAGGCAGCTCTGTTTTTTACCTGTGGTTACATTTACTGCACACAAAACAATCACTGCACACAGCTAGTGTTTTTTTCAACAGTTGCCAGTCTTGTAGTCACAAAATATTTCAGGCTAACCCTGCACTTATATTGTATACTTGAAAAAGACTTGTAACATATGGTGCGGTTACCATTGCATGGTTATAAAGAAGGCTTACGTAACAGGGAATTTTCTTTTTGTTGCAATAATATTAAATGAGTGAATAGACAGTGCAGTTATTTATGGAATAAGTTCATATGAGGCATACTAGTTATATATGGACCCAGGAGACTTATTTTTAATAGTTGTATTTATGTAAAGTACAAATATATTAATAAGTGAATGTAAATATAGGACAAGACAAAAAGCAATAACATATAAGTCAAAAACATGATTCAGTCATCATTTAGTACTCTTTATTATGTCAATGCAATTACACTCTATTAGGTTGTTGTATAATTTAAATATTTTCCCGTGGTAACCATTTTGTGTCTTCTTTTCATTGTCAAGTGTGAACAATGAGGTTTTTATGTTTAAAGCAGGAGGGGATGGAGATAATATTATTGCTTTATTTCAAGCTTACATTATATGATTAATTATGGCTTTTTGTTGGAAATGAGCCATTTAGAGAAACGATGCCTGAAGTTCACCTTTCACCTCTTTTTACAAAGGTTTAGGAACAGATAACACAACACAATAGCCATTTATTTCCTTCTGACTACTTACCTCATGTGCTTTTGTTTGCTGCTGCCACTCAGCAAGGGCGTTCACAGAATTCTGTACTGACTTAATTATGGCCCAGCTATCCTTTGGGATGTTGTCTTTTGAAGGAATAATATGAACATTGTAAATTAAAGCTGAACTCCAGGCATATGTGAAAAAGCACAATTATTTCAATTCACAATTTAAATGAAATTTGAGTACCGTACTTCTTTAGCTTTTTGCAATCCTTTACACACTTCACTAAAAAAAGGGACTCTGCTGCTTTGCTCATTGCTGTCAGTACAATAGTATTTACAAAAGGAAGAGCACACAGGTGACCTGATAGGTGTGCTGCTGCTCCTTTGTCTTTCATCCCAAAAGAAGTCAATGTGATTCTACTGTGCACGCACAGGCATCAGTATAAAGAAACCGACAGAGATATAAACTTTGGCTTGGGCCATGGTGGAGCAGTCTTGGTAAATACGGAGATTTGGGAGGAGAGGATGGCTAGTTCTACTGAGGAGTGTAGAGGCAAAGGGATAAATAATTTTTTGTTTGGAAGTTTGCTTACCGTTTAAGATTTGGTAAAAGTGGCAAGTTTGCTTACTCTTTAAGATTTGGTAAAAGGTGGCACTCTGTAGCAAATGCATTACTGAAACAAGCAGATTTACACATTAGAGGTGTATAGAAATGGTACTTTTCCTATTCAATGTTAACATAACTAAAGGCAAATTTTTTTTTTTTGGATAGATTGGACTGATTGAATAAACCTATAAGGTTGCTGTATGTGTCCATTTAGAGAGATTCATCTCTACTTGTCCTGTTTACTGTTATCACCGAGAGTGAAAGAAAATCCTACATTTTGGAATTATCACCAAACGATGAATAGAGTGGGAATCTTCCAATGGCGACACTAGTTCTGATGACTCCAGTGACAACCAAGGAATCTATGGGTCAGGAAGTGAAGGGGAATCTCCCCTTTGGGACACCAATGGCACAAAGAAAACCCTGACAGAGGTTATAATCCAACTTTACACTAAAATGAAGAAAAAAAAGCTTTCTACTTTAAAGTGTTACTAAAACTTGCATTCACTATATCTGGTTTTCCACAGTACACAGAACATAGAAATGCAAGTATTTTAGTAAATATAAACTGCTAAATACCTGTTTCTTATCAGCAGTATCTAGCAGTTTTGTGACTTCTATCAGTGTCGGGCCGAGCACTGGTTAATCTTGTAGGAAGAGTTTTCATTCTCCTCTGACTGTGCTATGAGGCTGCATGACCCCTCACCCTCTGTCCGGACAGCGCTTATTGACTCTGTGCTAATTGCAGGCACCCTCCCTTCCCCCAAGAAAGCTCTCTAGCAATACACACAAACAGAGCACGTGCAGACTTGCCACTGCTGCTCTGTACTATGGCAGATGGATTGGCAACATTAAAAGAAGGGGAGGATCAGAGAAAACAGGATCAAACAGTCTTTTTTCATAATGTGTAGGATTAAACCCTTGGGTTCCACAGTGAGTATTACGATCATGCTTTACTGCATATACAGACTGATTTACTGTTGTGGGTTGCAACTGACGCATAACAGAACTGAGGGTCCATGTAGTGATGGCATGGTGTAATAACAGGAAGGCTCAACTAATAGGTGATATTGTCAGGAGCCACAAGGAGGATTGACTCTATCAGTTCTCTGCTGATTGAATTATAGGTAAAGAAATCTTTTTTTTTTTTTTTTTTTTTTTTTAGGTTTAGGTTATAATTTTCTGGATAGAAATGATATGACCATAAAGTAATGAATGGATCTAGTGCAACAGACAACCATACAAATGAGTCTTTAGTCTGCTTTTATCTTATATCAACATCTAGTATGTTTTTTTTTTTTTAATTTGAAAAAAGTTTGGCATTTTCGGAAATTTCTTTTAGGCTCCTAAAAATTCTAATTTTTCCTATTGTGTAATGTATGTATAATAAAAAGTGTGAAATTATGCATTACAAATGTTGATGCATTTAGGAGAAAAAATACTTCTGTGTGAAAGTTCTCAGTCTTCACCTGTGATAACAATGTTTCCTAAAGCTGAAACCTAAACAGTTCATTTATTGTCAGACGTGAAAAACAGGCTTTTCAATTTCCTGGTTTTGAGCTCTAATAATGGCTACACTGTTGGCATGCGGTGAGAGCTGGCTTCAGATGCCCAGTTCTGTTTGGAAGGTTGGTGTGTTTACAATAATGTTGTGGAAGCACAGTGACTTGTGTGCGGGCTCTCTGATCTGCTAGGAAACTGTTGAGTGCTAGTCAAAAAGTTATATATATATATATATATATATATATATATATATATATATATATATAAAATTTATTTAGACCATCATTAATCTAAGGACAGTTTCATTTCACCTGTATGCTGCTGTTATTGTGATTATTGGACTGTTCTAAATTTTAAAATGGATACATGGATTTTGGCTTTAGCATTTGGTTGTCACAGATCAGTTAATCAGATCACATTCAAACCCCCAAGAAAGGCTTGTATATTATTGGCAGCTGTGAGAGCTCATAGGGCTGCTACTGATGCATCAGGATTCCTTTATGTAAAAGACCATGAGGAGTCTACAGTGGGTGTTTTTGGGAATATCTTTACTGTATCACAAACAGGTAAGCAAAATGGGGTCACCAAAATACCAACAAACAGAGGTAGGGGGTGGCCTGGTTCCTGGATGAAAAAAAATAAAGTCCTGAGCTAATATGCTTTGCTTTGAGTATGCATTTCAGAAATACGGTTTCCATTTTTCCAGAAGTGTAGCTTTTTAAGATTGTCTTCTATTTCAGATGTAAAGTTCCCATAAAGCCTGCTCCTGCTGGAAGTCCGATTATTAATATTAGACATAATGACTGGGCTCACAGTCCATGTCCAGTTCATCCCAAAGGTTTCAGTAGAGTTGAGGTCAGGACTCTGTGCAAGCCATTTAAGTTCCCCCAAACCAGATTTGTCAAGCCATGTCTTGATTGGCTTTGCACACAGGGATACAGTCATGGTGGAACAAAAAAGGGCCTTTTCAAAACTCTTACTGTGCTGTTGAAAGTACACAATTAAAATGTCTTTGAAAGCTGTAGTATTATCCTAGATTGTAAGCTCCAAGGGGCAGACCCCTCCTTTACCTCTTGTATTGAACTGTATTGTTGCTGTATTGTCTATCTTTATATTGTAAAACGCTGAGCAAACTGTTGGCGCTATATAAATCCTGTATAATAATAATAACATACTTTTCACTGGAAACATCATTTGGAAAGATGTATCTAGAATTCACAGGACTCCAAAGCAAATGTTTTAAAGGGCCACCTTACTAAACAGAAAAACTAAAAAGTCGGTCGGGTATGGTCTTGCAAACCTCCCAACTTATTAACTTGAGAAAGAGCGTTACCTCCATGCAGGGACAATGGCATGTGGTGAAAACCAATCTTCCCAAAAACGACACTACCTCCTCCTTAACACTACGCTACTTGTCTGCAAGAAATAGCCATTGAGATGGAGGAAGCTGCTAGAGTGAAAATACGTCGGTGACCCCTAATATCACTGCTAATACACTCCTTGTTCCTTTTGGCTGTGATTTAGCAGCAATACTCTTGTCTTCCAAACTCCATCTACATGATGTGGAATGGGTTTGAAAGGAAGAGTCCTGCTGGACTGAAGCGATGGGCAAGGGGAGTATACTAGCACTAAGGAATAAATAATGGAACAAATGTGGGCGCTGTTCGTGTGGCAGAGTCCTGCTGCCAAAGTACAGTGATGGCCAGCAGGACATGGGAGGTATTGCTAATGTGCCCTTAAGCATCTCATGGGCTGCAATAGAAGAAGCATTTGGGCTGTCAGGATAGGAAAAACAGCTCACTCCTCCTGTTCCCTACCAGGCCTCCCTATGCCCTGTGTGCCATAGTATCCATGTAGCTGCTGTGGCAGTAGTTAAACCACTGAATGTCAATATACTTTTTGGCCTTACAAGTAGGTGTGATAGGTGTCCACAAAGTTTTGGTCATATAGCATATTTTGGATTTACAAAATTAAATGAGTGAGAAGTATCCTCAGATATCTTAATCTTTTCAGGGTTCTATTTTAGGAATACATAGACAGTTATAGCCAGACAGTCAGATCTTCTAATGGTCAGTTTGTGTCCTCTGCTTCTTCTTCCTATATGCTTTGTAGCTTCTAAGGCTTCAAATCCCCTAGTGCTTTCTGGCACCAGGGAAACCATGTGAGCTGCATACAGCCACCAGTAAAAGTGAGTGGCTGCACATGACTGTGCTCATGCAGAAGCCATCAGCATTTACCTGTGTGTATAGTGATTCTACCCAAATGCAAAAGTGGTGCATTAGGGGAGAAGTGCTGTATGTGCATAAGTAGGCAAATCCAGAGGCCCTGTTTACAAACATTGATCACAAATTAAGTCTGGAAGCCTGTACATAATTTCTGTTTCGATATCCATTTCCAGCAACACATCAGATTTTGTTTTAAAACTGCTGGACTTGTGTTAAAACATAATTATTGTTTATTTAATGACACAATGTATCAACAAAAAAAGGGCACAGCAATGGGGCCTTGCAGTGCAGCCACCTTTGCCAATTTAGAAAAAATTGTATTTGCAGAAGAACTGAGTGAGTACACCTTCCTGATTACCTTATGGGTTTGCTTTTATAGATGATGTTTTCATTTTATGGCAGGGGTCCAAATAAATGTTCAGAGAGTTTGTAGATGCACTTGGTGATAACCGAATAGAGATGTTTTTTACCAGTGACATTCAGGACAGTAGCTTTTTTGGTTCTAATTATCTATAGAGATGAAAACCGGATGTTGCAGACAAAAATCTTTTGTAAACCAGCGTCAACAAATACCTTCTGGGCTTCAGGGAGGTCAGCTAATTCATTCAGTAATGACTGATTTTGTTTAGAACTTAGTCCATGCCTGTATTCATCTAATATATTAGAGATATTGTAAATAGTAATTGGACCACCATACCCCCTTTGTATAAGGCAAGGCTGCTTGCTATTTATAGGGGTATTCTACTTCTACAGCATATAAGTATAGACCTTATAATCATATTGAGTAACCTGAGGATGGGATATTTCCATTGTTACATCAAAAGATAAATTGTCTCCATAAGGTCTTGGCAAAGCACAGTGGTTAAGTGGTTAGCACTTCCGCATGGCAGCACTAGGGTCGCTGGTTCAAATCCCAACAATGGTGCTTCCTGCCTGCAGTTTGCCTGTGCCTGCGTGGGTTTCCTCCCACTCTCCAAAGACTTGCTAGTAAGTTAATTGGCTAAATTGTCCCTAGTATGTATGAATGTGAGCTGGGGACCTTAGATTGTAATCTCTCTGATGTGAAAGTATGTGTGTGTGTGTGTGTGTAGTGCTGCATTTTGAAATGAGGGAAATACTGCATTTGTCCTGACTTTATTACTTTCAAACTGCACATTATATTTTCAGCGGTAAGGTATTACTCATCATTGTTTTGTAACACATTGAAACTGCTTCTTGGACTAATATTGTGTAGCATACTGCTGATAGGCAGTATACACAGCATGTGAACATTTCAAATAGCACATAAGATGTGGCAGGGAAAGTGTAATGTAAACAGTTGTTCCCACAGCTCAAGAGATGTGTTTGTGTTGCCTTTTCAACAATATCACTATGTATTTCTATGCATATGATGCAAATATTTTAGTGTCTAAAAAATCACCCCCATTCCCCCTTCTTCTTTAAGCATTGGCATTCTTGATGATCTGTTTGTAGCTGTTTTAATTTATAATGGAAGACGTAAACAAAAAATAAAAATAATAAACTAGCTTGTGCGCTGGCTACTATAGTATTATAATGGGTGGATACCGTCATAAATTCAATGCCCAAGTACTTTATCTCTTATCCTTATTTTTTCTCTCCTGGGGTGCTAAAGCTCTTTGTTATCTTCACTGGGGGGGGTGAGAGAGGACCTAAAACATACAAGGAGAGAAAGCTCACGATCGCCCTAGTGTAATACCGTTTTATTATAATAAGGATGAAAAACTTTTCAGGTTGCACTCACATTTTACAACATGTCAGCATATAGAGTGATCCACCACGTGGTCGCTGTAAGATCCGGGGCCTCTGGATGGTCTGCTGTCAGCCGCAATAAACCAAGGACTGCACTGGATGCACAGTGACCGACCACCGGCTTCCCTTCTCACTGCACATGCATCCAGTCCAGCCAGCGCCGCTCTCCATTGGTAACTGGTAGCTCTGAGGGAGGACCACAACACAGGAACCCATGTCACGACCACATCACGGTTGCTATGGCATGTTTCGGAGGTGTGGCCTCCTTTATCAGGTGACTTGAGAAAGGAAGCCATGCCTCCGAAATGCGTTGTCATAGCAACCGTGATGTGGTCGTGACGTGGGTTCCTGTGTTGTGATCTTCCCTCTCTCAGAGCTACCAGTTACCAATGGAGTGTAGCACCGGCTTGACCAGACACAAGTACGGTGGGGAGGGACACTGTGCAGTCCTTGGTTGATTTCGGCTGACAGCGGACCATCCAGGAACTACGTGGTGGATCACTTTATATGTAGAAATGTTCGATACCTATTATAAAATGTGAGTACAATCTGAAAAGTTTTTAATCCTCATAATAAAGCGGTATTACACTAGGGCGATTGTGCATTCTTTCTCCCTTTGTATGTTTTACTTTCTAAAAGAAGTCTTGTGTTTAGCTCTAAGAATTTTTAAACATCTCCAAGAACAGAATAGTTGTGTTGGGTGTGGTGCGTCTTGTTATTTTTGGCTCTGATCAGTTAGGATGAGGCTGGGTAGAATGCAGAACAAGAATAAATTAAGGCAGAGCAGATCCGGATATCAGTTCAGTGATCCAAAGGAAACATTCTTTATTAGTAGGTGACTAGGGAGGCAGAGTAGAAGAGTAATAACTTTCATGCGGTATAATTACCACATATAAACATCTTTCAGGGAAAAATAGTAACATATAACAGCTGCATTGGTGTCTGTTATATTTCCCAACCCCACCTTTTCATAGAAACTTACATGAGTCATTTTTAACTAATCATAAAGTTCAGAGTTGTTTGACATAACACTGTTGTCTTCATGTATAACAACTGAAAAAAAGGTAAAGTATCAGTAGCAGTTAATAATGTGAACATATTAATAACTGCAGCCTGTTTGATGCTTACTTCTATTCTTCTTTGTGCTAGGAAGTGGCATGTGGTTTCTGTGGGTAATAGTGGCTTATGTGTAGAGGTTGTAAATAAAACTATACCAAAGGGAAAGGATCCAAGCTGTAGAACCGGCTTCTTCAACCATACCTGGTCTTAAGCCACTACCCACCATCCACAAGGCTGCAGGTCTACTACTTTCATCATGCTGTATTTTCTTCCAGCTATAGAACAGCCCAAAACACAGCCAAGAATATTTGTGGATAGAGACAAGTGTTATAACACAGAGAAAGAGGGTTGCATTATAAATTAACAGACCCAGTGCGTTTTTTGTATTCATCTCACCAGCGTGCAAATGCAGTGAACAGGGCATGATGATCTAGAACCCCATAAGTTCTATGCACAGTGTTGAGTCTGCTTAATGCCTAGATATAAAATCTTTATATTGTAGTCTTACCAATCAGTCTTCCTGCTGCCATACATAGACTGATGCATAAATATATGTTTTGATTCATTTCTGTCATATAATTAAACTCTGTTCTTGGGTACTGCTATAGTTAGGGTAGGTTGATACCTTTGCCTCTTTAAAGTGATACTACAGGCTTGATTTTTTTTGTTTCTTTTTTCTTTCAAAATAGCAAACATGTTATACTTAGATGTTCTGTGCAAGGGTTTTGTGCTCCTCCCCCCATAGCAAGCCAGAAAGGGGCTCAGGCCTGCCTCCATTCCCTCCTTACTGGCTGTAATTAACAGCAGCGGGGGCCAATGGCTCCTGCTACTGTCTCTTTTTTTTTATTATAAATATTTATTAATTTTCAACCAAATACAAACCACAATCACTTTCTTCTATAAAAAAGACATCAAATCAGTATCTTCCTATTGACATAATTTATCTATATCCCACTTCCCCTCCCCTCCCTTCTCCCCCCCCCTACTCCTTCCATCACCTCCCCCCACTCTGCATTTCTCTTCTAACCCAAAACTTTTTTTTTTTTCTTTCTAAAAACCATTTCTAAAATCTGTTTTTATTTCAGGGGGTACAAATCCTCATCATATATTTCACTTTTTATCTATATTCTTCCCATTTTTTCCACTTTATATAATACTTCTCCATCTTATTTATATGCATATAATACAATCTTTCCGTCCCACAAATCTGATTCATTCTGACCATCCAATCTTCCTCTGTCGGCACCTCCCTTTTTTTCCAGAACCTAGGTATAAGACTCTTAGCTGTGCTCAAGAAATGCCATATTCCTGAATCCTTATATACTCTCACTGGAAGCTCTGTGACATGGAGAAGACATAGCTCTGGATCCAATCTAATATCGATCTCAGAAATTTTCCTTACTAAGTAAACAATTTTCCTCCAAAACCCCTGTATCTTTAAACACTCCCGCCATATATGATATGACGTACCCACTTCTCCACACCCTCTCCAACACAGTGGTGAAATCTCCCCATTCAATTTGTGCTCCACATTCGGTGTGATGTGCCATCTTACTAAACACTTATAGTTCAACTCCACTTCCCGCATGCTAATATTTTCGTGAATTAATCTAAACATTTTCCTCTGCTGCTCCTCGTCTATTTCCCTTCCCATATCTTTTTCCCATTTCTTTACATTTATTAGTTTTGTGCCAGTGTCTAATTTCGTTAGTATTCTATATATTTTTGCAATTCCGTGTCTCCCATCTCCCCGTGTTTCTAATAATCTTTCAAATGGATTCCACTCCTTTCTAGTTTCACAGGTTTTGGGAGACTCCCAAAGAAATATTTCAATTAATAATATTGTAACGCGTCCATTCTGCTGAAAACCTCTCCCTTTTTCTTCTCCAACTCTCTATATGATCCTATTTCCTCACCCACCATTATATCTCTCAATTGTGCATCCTGTTTTATGATCCATTTCCCTGTGATATCTTCCTTCCCAGGAGCAAAATATTCTGAATTCCTTAGTGGCATTAACTGTGAATTAAAAACCCATCTCTTTTGTCTGTGTAACATTTCCCAAACTTTTAAAACAATAAAAGTGTACACACTTGTGTTAACATCTAGTCCTCTATATTGTGCAGGTAACCATATAATCCTGCTTAAATTTGTCCCACTCAGTGTATTTTCAATTTTAACCCAGCTTTTCCCTGGGTTATGAGTCCAGTCAAAAATTCTCGCAATTATCACCGCTTTATAATATCTCTTGCAATCTGGGAGTCCTAAACCACCTCTCTCTTTAATTCTAGTCAGCATTTCATAACTTATTCTAGGTTTTTTATCCCTCCATATATATCCCAACATCATTTTTCTAAGTGTTTTAAAAAAAACCTCTGGGAGTTTAATTGGAATCATTTGAAATTTATATAAAACTTTGGGCACAATTATCATTTTTATTAAATTTATACGACCCATCCAAGACGGATTTCCACTCCCCAGCCTCTTCAACTCCTCCTTAATCTCATTTAAAAGTGAAATATAGTTAATTTTATACATATTTTTAATTGAAGCTGACAGTATTATCCCAATGTACTTTAATTCTTTCTCTCTCTCTGCTACTGTCTCTGAGCCAATGAGGAGGCAGAGAGCTGGGACAGCATCTGCTCCCTTACACATCGCCGGATTGGTCTCAAGTGAGTACTGGGGAGCTGAGAAGGGAGCTGCATACTAAAGGTTTGTACCTTCATGCATAGAATGTATGAAGGTAAAGACCTTCAGGCTTTACAACCACTTTAAGCATACACTAAACTGCTTCTAAAATGTGTGAGTTCTCTGCCTTTATATTCAGTGCCACTGTATTTCACTTTGTTTTTGTCCATCTTTAAAGTATATGTAAATCCTCCCCTTGTAAAACAACACATTCAGTTTAAAATAGAAATGAAAATTGAAATACTTATGTGTACTTTAAAAAAAAATTATAAATACCTTTTTCCCTTTTTATAAGTGATCACATATTCTCTGTTCTTAACTGCATAAGAGAGGAGAAACTGCAGCCCAGTAAACCTCTCAGTAAATAGCTGTGCATGGAGTGGGGCGTCAGCAGAAGTGAGGGGGGGTCATTGTGCCATTACTTTGATCATTGGAGGAGAGCACATTGAGTTCCCAGCATAGCTAGAGAACTGACCATGCTCTTCTCTCATATCTAGTGTCTGTTTTTAATAGGAAAGCAGAGGGACTGCCAGGAACACCAGGTATTTCACACAAAAGAAGAAATACAAAGAGAACAACCAACCTGTCGGGTTTTTTTTCGAATGATCAACTCCGTCGGCTATAGCAGGCAATACTGATCATTGTGTTCTGACGGCAGGGAAGGCTCCCTGCCATCAGAACACAGTGCTACAGCGAGAATGATTCCCCTATCCACATCGCATGTGTGGATGGGGGAATTGACACTTTTTTTTTTTTTGTTGTCCAACCCGCTGGTTAAAAAAAAATGTATAAAGTATGGCCTGCCAAAGGCTTTAAAGTGTTACTAAACCCAGGACCCTGAGTTCACTTTATTTGGTCTCCCACAGTACACAGAAAATGGATATGCAATTATTTGAGTAAATATAAATTGCTAAATACATTTTCTCATCTGCAGTATATAGCAGTCTTGTGGCCTCTATTAGTGTCCAGCTGAGCACTGGTTTAAGCTTGTAGAAGGAGTTTTCATTCTGCTCTGACTGTCCTATGGGGCGGCTTAACCCCTGATCCTCTGTCTGGACAGTGCTGATTGGCCCTGTGCTGATCACATGCACTCTCCCAAAGAAAAAAAAACTCTCTAGCAATACTGAGCATGCGCAGAGTGACTCCTAGAACTCTGTACTATCAGTAGATGGATTGGAGACAGTAGAGAAAGGGGAGTATCAGAGAAGACCGGATCAAACGGTCTTTTTACACAATATTGGAGAATTAACCCCTTAGGTTCCATACTGCGTATAACTAAATAGCCTCTCTTCGATGTATCTCAGATGGGTATCATAGGAGAAAAACAGAAACCATGGTGCCTTATCCTTTTTTAAATGGTAGTTTATTATTGATCAGATTTGCCACTCACATGATTACACTCTTCCATAAGTTAGTGAGAGCATTGCCTGTGGTATCTGCTATACTCGCCGTACTGATCCGAGACAACGTCGTGATGTCAGAGAAAGGTTTCACTATATATTTTATATGCGGTTTTAAAGAGATTTCAATGTAAGCAGTACTATTAAAGTTTCAGATTCTAGTGTGTGGCAGTATTACACTATTTTGTTCCTTTATATATGGGTATCTGGATGGCGTATACGGTGGAAATACATCTGAAGTGCTAGTGTGGATGGACCTATATGGTGCTATGAAGTCAGGATAAACCTTGTGGATCTCTGCTTATTTCATCGTGTAGTTTTGGGATTTGTATTAAGGCGAGATTTATCTTGGATATTGGTAAGGGTACCCACTCCTTACTTTATTAGAAGTGCACACTGTGTTGTGTGATTTGGAGCACTGAAGAGTGATTCACATACACGTTTTTTCACTGTATACTATATATATATATATATTTTTTTTATCTATTTTCTTTCCCCACTTGTGTGATTATCACTAGAGTGACCTCACATGTTATTGTAATTTATAAAGGATAATGCACTATGTATGTTTTGTTTTGTTTTTGAGGTAATCAAGTTTGTGCAAGCGGTTGAGAGGTTTTTACACTTGGACTGAATTTTGGACACACGTATTTATCTTATAAGAGGGACATTGGATATAATTTTTATATTTTGGACTTTAATTGGAATTTATTATGTTTGTAATCTAAGGTAGGGGGATTTTGTATTTACTCATCACTTGGCATATTTATGTTTATATAAATGTAACTTGTTTGTGGTGATTGCCTCTAATGGTTCTGCAACAAAATATTTGGTTATGGGTCCCATGATTTCTGTCTGTCTGCCATTTTAATTTTTTATGAAAAAAATTCTGTTGAATTAAAAGCAAAGTCTTAGTTTTACTAAATAAGCAATGATGGATGCCAGTTACTTTGGTCAGTTTTAAGTTCTTTCAGAGAAAATTGTGGGTTCTTCTGTTTTCATGAAAGGGCATTCAGGTACTTAAGCATATGTCCGTGCTGGGACCATGTTAGCCCACACAGGGTTGCACAGTTGTTCCGTTTTATCCCCCACAGGCAACCCCGTTCATGTCAGTTGGGGTGCAGTGGCTTCACAGACACAGTCACTGCTCCCAAGTAGACAGCCAGGTGGATTTTGGGTGAGTGTCCCCAAACGCATTTGTGTTCATGGACCCCCATAGATGTCAGATTGGGAGCAGTGGCTGTGTCCATGCAGCCACTGTGTCCCAATCGACATAAACAGGATTGCCTGCACAGGGATGCAGGGAACACCTATGCATCTCTGTGTGGGCAAACATGGCCCTCGCATTGGGGGAGCGCTTAAGTACACCTATGTGAACAAGACCTAAAACAAATTTATCCACGACTGTACATATTCAAGAGTCAGGTTTTTTTTACATGCAGGAGTATAACTGGGCCCTTAGAGTTAATTGTTTATTTGTCTTATTTAAAATAAAATTGTCAGGAACAATTGCTGACTTTTTCTTTAAAGGTGCAGATATATGAGCTGTCATCCTTATCCTTGTCTTTACTATTTAGGGAGTCACGGACCCAGAACAAGTAATGCAGAAAGAGAAACAGGACCCCTTATATTTGTACAGGTTAGCGACTTGCTAATAAGTAAAGATCTTGAGAAACCTGTGTCTTTAAAAACAAGTCATAGTGGTAACTTATATTTCTGTGCTGACTGGTTCCTTTTATAACCGGTAACAATGGTGGGGTGGGATAGCTAATGTGTATAGCTATAGCCATATGTATTAATATCCTGTGAAAATAAGTGAAATGTATTGTGTGGGTAATACTGGAACAAAAGAACATTAGAGCAGTGCTGTCAAATTTGTGGAAAGATTTGTAATCAAGATTTATTCGTACTGCTTTCAGTGTGGGTGTAAATATTACCAGCGCTCACAGAAAAGGTAGAGAAACTGAAATGAAGACCCATTAATTTACAAATGATGTTTTGTTCTGCATACTTGTTTATCCAATCTTAACTTTTTGCCTGAAGGCTTTAATGAGGAAACCTTGAGATATGTGTTGTTGTGAATTGTAAAGTGCTTGAACTTCAGGCGCATCAAACAACTTCCACTTAGTCCATATCTATTTTAATTAAGCAAATTGATACTGTCATTTTAAACCTGTTAATTATCCTCTGCCTACATGCTGAAGTTTCAAAATGTGGCAATGTGAATTACTGTAATGATGGAAAAGGATGGAGGAAAGATGAAGGAAACTGTTGACAGAAATACAGCTGACCTCTTTCTGAAAATACTAGTTGCTTGGGTTTCTTGAGCTTCGGTGAGTCTCTGACCCAGAACAAGTATACAACAAGTAAAGTCAGAACTCTTCAACTGCATACTTGTTACAAGTTACTCATACAGTACTAAGACCAGCGGGCTAACCAGACAACCAGTGAACTATCAGTTTTAATTTTTTACATTTACAGCTCAGACAGTGTCATATTACATTTAGTAGCATTGTGTGATTAGATACAACAAAAACTAGTGATGAGAACCGCAATGGTATGACCTCCTGATGATTTCTACTGATGGAGAAAAGGCAATGCACTAAAATGAATGCAAGCTCATGGCCACAAAAGTAACCTTGATGCAATTTAAAATACAATCTTTCTTTCTTATCCATTGAGGGAAACAGGAATTCAGATACATTCAGGTTATACTGCCGCCAACAGGAAGTTCGGACACTGGAAAACAACAAAATTGTAAGGAAGCCCCCAAATAACCCCTCCATGACTCAGCAGCGATTTTTGCTAGTGTCCTAGGAGGAGGCTCTCGTGGATTTTCTCTTTTGTGACTTCGTGTAAGATTCCTTGTTATGGTGTCCTTTTATCATGCAGCGGTAAATGACCGCTGCTCAGTTTTCCGGCATCGCTCCTTCATACACTGGCCATCTGTGTGCTGAGATGATCAGCGGAGAACATTCATAAAAGGACACCTATACCACTACTTAGTCTGGTCTCTATATAGGAGCTATCTGGAACTGCTTTGGAGGCCGAACCTGGACCCCACTGCGCTGGACATGCAGGGAATGTGACCTATGGGTACTGGGCTCCACATTGTGGTGTTTTCCATATCTAAGTGTACTGTGTTAGCTCTCTCCGGCTGTGTGACACTGTCTCTAAAGACTGGCTTTGTGATTAGGGTCATTCGGGCTAAATCCCAGGAAGCTATCTTTCTGTTTATACCGCTTAACATCTTCTAAATTATCATCCACTGCCTGTTCCAAATCATGTGATAACCATGACAGCCAATCATGGTGGTCCCTTGATGTTTTCTTCCAAACATAAAACTCTGGGCTGAAGCTGTCACTGTGTCTTTCTTTCTGATGTCATCTACTTGATTCATATTAGTTACATAGCACACATTTTATGTATTAAAAGAAAAAAAACGTTTACGTGAAAGGAATAGGAAGGCATTGAATAGCTAAATAATGCATTTCTTTTTGTCTTTTGTGCTTTTGTAACCTGTAACTGTGATCTGTATTGTTTACGTCATGGGTGCTCAACCTGTGGCCCTCCAGGTGCTGCAGAACTACAAATCCCATGAGGCATTACAAGGCTGACAGTTACAAGCATGATTTCCAAAGGCAGAGGCATTATGGGACTTCTGCAACAGCTGGAGGGCCACAGGTTGAGCACCCATGGTTTACGTAGTTCAGAGAATACTTGTACAATCTACTTGGTCCTTTTTTGTGATCAAAAGTTGGTGGAAATTCACGGAACATTAAACATTTGCATGCTTATTTCTACTAGTGGAGCTAATTAAAGTAATATTTTCTTTACCATTTCTATTTGTTCTAATTACCATTATCATTGAAAGTGAAAGTAGAAAAATCCCAAAATTTGAGTTGTTCCTAGAGTAATGGATTGGAAATCTTCCAATGGGAACATTAGTTCTGGGGACCCGAAGGTGTCAATGAAGGTAAATCTCCCCAATAAGACACAAATGGCAAAAAAAAACCTGCCAAGGGTTATAACCCTCTTTTACTCTATCCAGATTGAAAACAAAAGTTTTGCCTATAGTTCTACTTTAACTACTTCCCCTCCACTCTGTAGTAGAAATACTGCTACAGGGTGGCATTGGTGCGCAAAATCGCGTGTATATATACTTGATTTTGCAGTTCTGGGTAGGGGGTGTGCGCTCCGCCATTCACGGCTTCAGCTGTCAATCACCGGGTCCTGGTCGGTGATTACTCGAAAGCACCCGGTGATCGCCAGGTATTCCTGATATAAAAAATATCCAAAAAACTAAAATCATAAATTTAGGCCAAAATGTATTTTACTACATGTTTTTGGTTAAAAAACATCCAAGTAAGTGTATATTGATTGTTTTGTGTGAAAGTTTTAGCATCTACAAACTATGGTATAGATACTGCAATTTAAGCCATTTTTTTGCTATGCGCTGCACTAGTTTAACTTGTATATTTTTTTTAAAGCAGACACCCTAGTGAATAAAATGGTGGGTGCTGCAATTTATGTCACATAGTACTCGTGCAGTGACTTTTCAAACGCACATACACATCAAAATGTATTCTGCGACGTGTAAATGAATTAGTTTACGTGAAAGTTATAGCGTTTATACATTTTTGTATACTGATCTGCGATCAGGACTTATGGCAACGATCAGTGACTTCTAGTGAAACTGCGGTGGGCTTTCTGACACTGAAGTGGAACTGACTTGGTGTCACTGATATCCCTAGTGACACCAATGCAGTGATCAGTGCAAAAAAAAAGAAGCACTGACACTGTACTAATGGCACTGGGGAGGAAGAGGTTAGCATTTGGGGGCAATCAAAGGGTTAACTGTGTGCTGTGGGTGTTTTACTGGGGGGGGGGGGTTGTGTGCTTCACTGTAAGCACACTGATTGGGATGGCTGTGCTCATATATATATATATATATATAAGTGATTTTGCTCAGTGGTCCCACCCAGCAGCAGTAAAAGTAATGTGGGCGGGCCTTAAGCGGCTAATTTGTTAGTAAATTATGTAAAGTCAATCTGTTAGTCCATCAAACGCTACCTTCATCACAGGATTACAATGCTGCTGTGGCTACAGTGGCTACAGTTTAGTAAACAGAGCCAGCCCAAATGCAAGTGGTGCTGATAGAATCACCAGGTGAACAAAAGGGAAAAAAAAGGTAACTTTTGCCACCAGCACTACATCTAAGGATTGGTAAGATAAAGTATAATAACATTTTGGTTTTGGGTTTTGATATCCTTTAATTACAAGACAATCCAGGTCACCAGCCTGAAGAGTCTAAAATAATTCCCAAGTTCTAATATTATAGCTTTTACTTCTTTTCATTCGTTTTATTAAAATACTCTAAAAGACATATTATGCTAAATAGAAAAGCAGTATTGTGGTTCACAGCTTTTTCCTTCATACATCCCTGTAGTATTGCTTCCTTTTGTCATAACAATTAATAAAAGCAATGAAACCTTTATTATTGTCTAGGGAGCTCTTAAAGCATGCTGGAAAATGTCTGTCATTCAAAAGCCCAAGGCCACTGAAATGATGTGAAAAGTGTTTGACTGCAAAGAAAAGATTTTAACAACTCAGCTAGACCAGGTTCACACTTATGCAAGTTGTGGTTGATGCATTTTCCCAGTGTTTCTTGCATTTTTTTCACACGTGTTTTTGAAATGTTTTTAATGCGTTTTGTGTTTTTTAGGATATGTTTAATGTTGCTGGGGGGGGGGGGGGTGTCTACTGTCATGCAGGAAACACACCAAAAATGCATGTACATGAGTTTTGCATGCATTTTTGGTGCAGTTCCATTGATTTCTGTTACACGGAAAACTCAGTTTGTCGCAGGGAAAAAAGTCCCTGACTATTTCAAAAATCTGCACCAGCTCAGAACGCATAGATGTGAACTAGATCCATAGGATATCATGTTAAATGGGCTGTAGTGCATTTCTGCAAACCAGGAAACACACTGAAAACCACATAAGTGTGAACCTAGGCTCAAAGTATAACTAAACCCTCTTATACTTACAGCCAAGGAAGCTGCCATATTTGCCTTTGTTTTATTTGTAGCTGCCATGGTGCTGCACGTGATTAGCTATGACATCAGCCCTTAGATGGCTTGACATTTCAATTAAGAGCTATCATAACCACACTAGCAACTGTGACAGTTGTCACTCAAGTATCTGTGGGTTTAGTTCTGCTTCAGCAGTAAAAAAAATAAATATGTTAACTGCCTCAAGACTGGACACTTTCATCCTTCTCCTGTTCAGGACAATTTTCAGCTTTCAGCCATGTCACACTTTAAATGAAAACTACCCACCTATGCAACACTGTACCCAAATTAAATTTTTGTATAACTTTTTTGAGACCGATGGAGCTTTCTTTTGGTGGTATTTAATCACCAGTGGGTTTTTTATGTTTTGCTATATAAGCAAATACTGAAAATTATTAACAAAAACTAATTTTTTAAAATAAAATTTTCTAAATAAATAATCTTTCTTCATCAATTTAGGCCAAAATGTATTCTGCTACATTTCTTTAGTAAAAATAACACAAATCAGTGTATATTATTTGGTCTGCAAGTCTGAAAGTTATAGTCTACAAACTATGGTGTTTATATGTGAAAATTGATCAGTCCTGATGTACTGACTCCATTTCTTGAGGCCCTAAAATGCCAGAACAGTACAAATAGCCCCCAAATGACCTAATTTTGGAAAGTAGACAGTCCAAGGTATTAAGTAAGAGGCATTGTGAGGTTTTTAAAGTAGAATTTTTTATGAACTCTTAGAATACTTATGCTCCTTCAGCGTTACCTATAACGCTGCCTCCTCCTCTTCACTCCCTCTTTCTGTAGGGGTCCCTAAAGGTTCTGTTCTTGGACCCCTTCTCTTCTCCATCTACACCTCCTCCCTTGGTCACTTGATAAACTCCCATGGCTTTAAGTACTATCTCTATGCTGATGACACACAAATCTATCTTTCTACCCCTCACCTCTTCAGTCTCCTCTCGCATTACTAACCTACTAAGTGACATATCGGCATGAATGTCACTCCACTTCCTCAAACTCAATCTTTCCAAAACTGAGCTCTTAGTATTCCCCCCAACCCGTGCCCCCTCCCCTGACTTCTCCATCAAGATCAATAACACAATTATCAGTCCCTCTCCTCATGCCAGGGTACTAGGTGTAATTCTAGACTCCCATCTGTCCTTTCAGTCCAAAATCCATTCACTGTCCAAATCTTGTAGACTTCACCTCTGCAACATCTCCAAGAAATGCCCGTTCCTAACCACGGAAACCACTAAGCAACTTATTCACTCCCTGGTTATATCTTGCCTTGACTATTGTAACTCCCTCCTCATTGGCTTCGTCATCGCAGGCTATCCCCTCTTCAGTCTATCATGAATGCTGCTGCCAGACTCATCCACCTTACTAACCATTCTGTATCTGCCACCCCTCTCTGCCAATCCCTCCACTTGCTTCCCATTGCCCAACGGATAAAATTCAACACAATAACATTTATAACTTACCCCAAATTACATAACCGATCTTGTCTCTAAATATCCTCCTCCCATGCTCGTCTCCAGGACTTCTCCAGAGCTTCCCCCATCCTCTGAAACTCTCTACCCCAATTATCAGACTATCGCCTACTCTGCTCACTTTTAGGCGATCTTTGAAAACCTATCTCTTCAGGGAAGCCTATCCTGCCCTCAGCTAATAATGGAATCTTCTACTCTTCCAACCAGTCCATCCCCCACAGTTACTAACTTTTGTACCACTAGCCCCTTCCTCCTAGATTGTAAGCTCCAAGGAGCAGGGCCCTCCTAACCCTCTTGTATTGAACTGTATTGTTGCTGTATTGTCTCCCTTTATATTGTAAAGCGCTGAGCAAACTGTTGGCGCTATATAAATCCTGCATAATAATAATAAATAATACATCCTGAAACATACATAATACATATGCATGCTTATACTTTTCAGAGGTCCGATATTGTTCTATGTACAATGATTGTTTTATTGATTGCATGTAATATTCTAATATTCTGAGATTGTGGATTTGGAGTTTTCATGAGCCATAATAACCACAATTATGACAAATCACAGCTTGAACTATCTTGCTTTGCATGTAATGAGTCTATCTCATATATTAGTTTCACCTTTTAAATTGCATTACTGAAATAAATGCACTTTTGCACGATATTCTGATTTTTCGAGTTTCACCTGTAGTCTGTGCCTGCTGGCATTACAGTGGGATGAGAATATGTTGCATTAAATGTGGCCATCATCACTGTAGCTTACCAGTCAGCTTGGACCACATTTGGCTCTGTCCACTGCGTTTCTGAAAATCTCCTATTGGGAGCTGTAGTGTCTAGAAGGCAGAGCATGTGAATCACAAATGAATGATGATTGGATTAACTCAGGAAAGGTAAAGGTATAAAGGAAGTTTTTTTTTTTAAACTGTATGAGGCTTGTGAATCAGATAGTAATTGTATCTGGGACTTGTATAGACTGTCGCATTGGAAGCTTTGGATGTACTTCAAACCAAAATCAAATTCTTGCTGGAGCATTAACCTCTAATTAACTACACCATGTGAAATGTATGTATGTGTTATACAGAAAATATAAACTTATCATTTATTAACACAAGATAACAAACCCGTAACCATATTGAAAACTCTCAATACAGAATTTAATAAAAGAAAATACCATAGACTGGGCCACAAACTGTATTATAACCAAATGAAAACCATTGCATATCATTTAGCTCCTAAAGCTGAATTCCAGGCAAAAAGTTAAATACACAGAGAAATACAGTACATACATGGGGGCTGTTTTACCTGCCAAAGGATATTTTTTTCTAGTCATACTTTCTTGAGATTTACACAGCTCTGCCACACAGCACAACCCTATCTGGCAGAACAAAAGACCTGATTTTTCTCAGCGTATACTTTCAGGTTTTGTCCCTCCCCTAGCCTGTAAATGGACAGTGAAGATTGAAACCACACAATGATGTCATTTCACTCTCTTCATCTATCATCTATCTATCTATGCTCCTTGCGAGCTTATAAACACCGCAGCACAATTGACTGTCTCACAGTGTTGCTTATCCGTCTCATAGTTTGTGCTCTACTGTGCAGGGAATTGCAAGAGGCTGATACCAGGTGAAATTCAGGTAAAAGTCAGGTACTTAACACTAGTTGCACTTACAAAAATACATTTACATTTGAAATCAACCCGCTTATCCTTTACAGCCAAGGAAGCTGCCATCTTTGTCTCTGTTTGACCTGCATTTGCCATTGTGCTGCACATGTGATCAGCTATGGCACCAGTCAGCCGGTCATAGTTGAGTCAGAAACTGAACATTCTGTCGACTGAAAAATTAAAAAGGAGTTAATTTTGTCATACGATTGTACTGTCATTTGTTCTAAAGAAAAAATACCCCAGCATGTTGGACCAGGCACTTTTGATTGCAGCACGGAAATCTCTTGTCACAGCTTGCACAATAATGATGCAAAAACTGAACAATCTGACAATCAACAAGAATTTCCGTTCGGTTTTCTACTTGTCTATGGCCTGCTTAACTGTAACCGTTATCATTCAATAATGCCTTGAATGTAGCTGTTTTGGGAAACAACTACAGCAGTGGGTTTAGTTCTGCTTTAATGGTTTATTTATGAATGCAGAGGTGCATTAATTTGTGTCTTTTTTATACCTGCATGGAGTTTAATTTATTTCAAAGCTAATAGTCAGTGCATATAGCTCACCATATCCACACACTTAAAATAAAATAACTAAATCACTATTTTAAATTCAAAGGCTTGACAGCATAAATGGGCATCAACCATGCATGAGCTTATCTGATGCAGCTGTATTTTTAAAGTATCCTATAGTGATTCAAGAACATTTCCATCCAGAGTCATGGTAATGTCTACTCGCTGTTATTAATTACAGATTCATCTTATGAGGGTCATCATTTTTTGCCAAGTGAACATTAATTATATCCTGTAAGGAAATGCAGCAGTTGTCCAAAAAGTACATGTACTATTATTTCCATCAATATCAGTTTAGCAAAATCATTAGTCTGTATATTGCATATGGACATCTGCCACAGTACACCTCCCAGGCAAATGAGGTCTCCCAATAATAAATGGCATCAGTATATATACCATTATCAACTCAAATAAGATCCACCTCACATTTGCATTTTTATGTTTGTTGCATAAAGAAATACTAGAATCTACCTACTGTGCATAATAGTATTTTAAATAAAGGATGTAAAGCAGTTATTCAAAGGATCAGTATAGTATTTAGGAGGAGCTTCTTCCTTAGTTCTTCTTTAAAATGCATGTAAAATACATGATGAGTTAGCCCCTACTCTTGTCAATGGAACTGTGCTCATCTTCATGTTGCGATACAGTTTCTTAAGGGCCCTTTCACACTGATGTGCTTTTTATGCTCTTTTGTGCGGCTTAAGGGCCCTTTATTGGAATTTATTTGAAACCACTTTGTTCCATAGGGATAAATGGATGTACACATTGGCAGGTGCATAAGAACAACAGAATATAATGTAGACTTGCTAAATTTGGTAAATCAACGCTGTGACTGTGCGGCGTCAGACCCCCAGCCCTTCTCACCAACTTATGACCGAAGGACTAGCCAATCTAAAACCGCGCTGTCACGTGCTTAACAATGCCATGCTCAGCTGCACCCCACACAAAGATTTTCCAGCTCACTGGACCACAACCTATGTGCCGCAGCCTGAGAGCGATTGTTACTGGGTCAGGTTAATTACGTAATTAACCCTTCACACTGCCACCACCACCTTTTTGTACAGAGTAGGAGGAAACTCGCCAATCTTAGCAGTAACACTATGATGTTTGAATAAGCGTCTGTATACACACCGCAGGCAGATGTATGCAGAAGTTTAAAAACACACAGTAGCGCTCTTCAGAGACAGGGATTTTTAGTTTGTATTAAATAGCTTTAGAAACCGTTCAACACTTTTCAGAAAATATGATTTATTACTAAAAAGGTCAAAATGGTGCAATAAAAATATTTACAGAAGAAGATGTAGCCAATATATATATAAATACAGAGAGCAATACCACAACAGAGAGATAACAGAAGTTTGGAGAGGTAGAATACTTGCCGTCAGCCTTGGTTTAAGCAGATTCAAGGGTCCTGAACAAAAGGGTACCGTTCTCCCAAAGTTGGTTCCTGATGTTAAAAGGGAGATCTATTCATCTTACTTCTCCAGGCCTGACAGCCTATTTTGTAGTCCTCCAGCAGGGGGCGTCTGCTGAAGCCAAGGGCCAATCGCCTCATTTGGGGAGGAGGGGTTTAGGCAGAGACCCAGGCTAGAACTAAAATCCCTCAAGTTATACCAGGGTCAATAACCTTCCCTAGGTACATGTAGCATCCTATCCACTGGCAGGATAATATGCAGAACCATATTCTGAACGTCCAGACAGCACATATGACATATCTGGCTTTGACGGTTTAGGAAATATCGCTTTCTGCTCTCGGGTAGATGTAATCTAGCGGTGTAAGGTATCAGATGACTTGTATTAAAATGACCTCTCTGAATATATGTCTTGTTTGACGGTATGTATTACCTACAAGATATTACGAAATTGTATCAAAAAGTCTTGGGATTTAGGTTTTACTGCTATTTCGGAATGCCTTTGAATTCCAGTGACTGACGGGTTTATAGCTTTACGATCAGCTTCAGAGCAAGAGTTTGCCAGACACACTGGAATCAGCTAATTGGGTTTACAACCAGGAAAGATATCCAGCTGTGTCCTGTGCACTCCTGAACCCAGCACACAAGGACCACGTGTCACTCAACAGAGAGGGAGTGGGGAGCTGATTTGGAGTGAGAAATGATACAAGATGGAGGGTCTTTACCAAAATGGAGGTTCGCGTCCATATTTGTACGTACAATTGCTACAAGCGCTGCTGTCTTTTTTTAATGATAAAAATGAGAAATAAAGGAGATGTATCATTTTGTGCATGGAAACCTACTTAAATTGTTTGTTACCTCAATATTTCATATTCCTGATATGTGTCTGTTGTACCATTGCTACCTTTGTGTGAAGTATCTGGAGATCCCTTCTTTCCAATTGCAAACTGACTACGTCATGAGAGCACTTCCATCCCAGTGTGGTTGGTTCTCTGGCTGTGTTGGGAGCACAGCCTGCTCGTCATCCAAAGGCCAAGTTATACACAAATGTTTTCCCTTGTATTTTTATTTTAAACTGAATGGGTTGTTTTACCAGGTAAGTGTTCACATATACTGTACCACATCAGCCCTCCTGACGTATATGTACAATGCCAGGTTGAAGTGGCTATGCTGGGATGCCTGCAGCTACAGGCAGCATCCCAGTATTTCTTTTTTTTTTGCCAGCAATGCACTTTATGTAAAAGGAATCCTAGCAGCTAATTAGTCCCTTTCCGCCATCTTCCCAAAATCTCCTGTCCCACCGGTGAGCCTGGGACTGAAGCCAGTGGTTCTGCTGGGTGACCATAGAGATAACTGAGAACCATAATGTCCCTAATCATCTCTGTGGAATAGAAACTGGAAGTGTAGAAGTAGATTTGTCACTTCTAGTTTCGCCACGATGTAAACAAGCCATTACTGGCTTGTGAAAGCATCAGATCAAACCGATCTGGGTTTATCTGATGCTTTTGCAGTCAGAGGAGAGATCTGGGGTCTAATAGACCCCAGATCTCTCCATAAAGAGGACCTGTCTCTGCTTCATTTATCTCAAGGGATGTTGTTCGTCCTTTGTGATGGCCATAAAAGTGGTTAGAAAAAAGTAGAGAGGCGGTGTAAATAAATAAAAATTAAAGTAATAAAAAATAGTAAAGTGCCTCTGTCCCCCCATGCTCATGTCATAAGGTTATGATTGAGCACAGGATCGTGTGAGGCACGTTGGCAGGTCCTGTATTCATGTCCTGGTGTTTTGTGTGTCCTATGGATCAATAAACGCACACTGTATTCGTCTGTCGTCCAATGTGCAGCTGACCCTTGTTCCTATTGCATCGTGTGTGGTGGCGAGCCAAAGCCTGCACCTGTTTTGGATTGATCGGGATTGTTTGCCTGAGTGGTATACCTTTTGTTCTTTGGAGTCTTTGCCCCCGTGCTCATGTGCAAAGGTGAGCTCATACATAGATTGAGCAGGCATATGTAAATGGTGTTCGCCCAACACATGAGGTATCGTCATGAACATTCTAGTAAGAGCAATAATTCTAGCACCAAACCTCCTTTTGTAACTCTAAACTGGTAACCTGTAAAGGCTTTTAAAGCATTGCTTATGGATAAATTAATGTACCGTAGTTTGTCGTTGATCCACGAATGTGAGCAATTTTAAAGAGTCACGTGTTAGGTATTTATTTACTCAGCGTAATATCATTTTATATTTTACAAAATAATTGGGTATTATATTGTATTTTTTTGCATTAAAATTCATTAAAAGTTTTTTTTTTTTTTTTTTCCCCCCCAAAAAAATAAATCTCTAGGGCCTCTCCTTAAAAATATATATAATGTTTTGTGGTTTTGTGCAAAAAAATACTGATTTTTACATGTAGGAGAGGAATGTCAGAATTGGCCGGGGCTGAAGTAGTTAATTGTATCTATTAATAAAATTATATTAAAAAATGTTAGCATTTTACTGGCTATAGTACAGAGCACTGAATGTAACGTTTTATACTTTATAGCAGTTTATTCGCTATAGCACAGACCACTGAATAATAATTTATAACTATTTTAGTGTAAATCTAAGGGAATTATAGATTTAAAGTGGTTGTAAAGGCTCAAGGTTTTTCACCTTCATGCAATCTATGTATGAGGGTAAATAAAGCCCCCCTAATACTTAAGTGAGCCCCATAGCGATCCAATGATGTGCACGAGAGCCTTGCTTTTCTGGGGACTGGCTTTCATTGGCTGGGAGACACAACCAGTGAGACAATGAGGAGAGAGAGGGTGTGGGCCAAGCCATGGCTCTGTGTGAATGGATGCACAAGGCAGTGGCTCAGGAGCGAGCCTGCCCCCATTACAAGCTGCTTGCTCTGGGGGCACTTGGCAGGAGGGAGGGTTCAGGAGCACCAGCGGGGAACCCCAGAAGAGGAGGATCTGGGCTGCTCTGTGCAAAACCACTGCACACAGCAGGTAAGTATGACATGCTTTTTTTTTTTTTTTTTTTTTTGTTTGTTTTTTAAATATTGTCTCTAATATCACTTTAAATAATTTGAATCCTGTTCATATTACATTGTGTTTGTATATGCACCATGACTTTCCTCTATTTATAGCTATATATATTATCAAATGGCATTTCTGTTCAGTAACATGTACAATATGTCCTTAATGTTGCAAAAGTAATTTGACCTCAACATGTTTTGTTTATGACTGCAGTTCTTCGCTTCCATTGAGACATTTGCCAATTGGAAAACATTTACCTTTGCACTGTGATCTTGTCAGAATGAAGACTTTGATTTAAAAATGTTCTGTGTTTGGGTCCTGTGGGATTTCTGTCCATGACAAAATATTTGATTCCAAAATCATCAAATGAAGGGCATTTAAAAAGCCAAATGCTTTCCTAAGGGCTCATGCACACTAGGCATTCCAATTTTTCCTCTGAAGGCGTTTTACTCCTGGCAAAGCAAAAGTAGCTTAAAAACGTGCCTATAGCCTCATATTGCACACACGTTTAGGCGCGTCACAGCATGTCACGTGTTTGAGCATTGGACAGAACATTAATTTATTTTGACCATTGGAATGAACGCATCTTGCGTTTAGGCACAATTAGACATGTTTATGCAACTCTAGCTTTTTTGGGGGGCCAAAAGCTCCTCTCCTGAATGCCCTGGTGTTTTTTTTTTTTTTTTTTTATTCTGTAAAACTTTGTCTTCCAATATGCCTGTAAACACTTATATGTGCTTGGACACATAGGCTAACACAGAGGTGCTCTTACAGGCTCTGAAAAAAAAAAATCATACTCCTGTGTAAAAAAACTAAAATAATGTGATTGTATAAGTGTGCACACCCTCTTATAAGTGGGGATTTAGCTGTGTTCAGAATCATGTTAAATGGGAGTCAGTACACACCTGCCATCATTTAAGGTGCCTCTTATTAACCCCAAATAAAGTAAAGCTGTTCTAGTAGATCTTTCCTGACATTTTCTTAGTCGTAATCCTACAGCAAAAGTCATGGTCCGCAGACAGCTTTAAAAGCATCAGAGGGATCTCATTGTTAAAAGGTTAGGAGAAGGGTACAAAAGAATTTCCAAAGCATTAGATAGATATACCATGGAACACAGTGAAGACAGTCATCAAGTGGAGAAAATATGGCGCAACAGTGGCATTACCAAGAACTGGACGTCCCTCCAAAATTGATGAAAAGACAAGAAGAAAACTGGTCTGGGAGGCTGCAAAGAGGTCTACAGCAACACTAAAGGAGCTGCAGGAATAACTGGCAAGTACTGGCTGTGTGGTACATGTGACAACAATCTCCCGTATTCTTCAGATGTCTGGACTATGGGGTAGAGTGGCAAGACGGAAGCCTTTTCTCATGAAGAAAAACATCCAAGCCCGGCAAAATTTTGCAAAATCACATCTGAAGTCTCCCAAAAGCATGTGGGAAAATGTGCTGTGGTCTGATGAAACCAAGGTTGAACCTTTTGGCCATAGTTCCAGAAGATATGTGTGGCGCAAACACAACACTGCACCAAAAGAACACCACAGTGAAGCATGGTTGTGGCAGCATCATGTTTTGGGGCTGTTTTTCTTCAGTTGGTTCTTCACGGTAGAGGGAATTATGAACAGTTCCAAATACCAGTCAATAATGGCACAAAACCTTCAGGTTTCTGCTAGAAAGCTGAACATGAAGAGGAATTTCATCTTTCAGCATGACAACAACCCAAAGCATACATCCAAATCAACAAAGGAATGGCTTCACCAGAAGAAGATTAAAGTTTTGGAATGGCCCAGCCAGAGCCCAGACCTGAATCCGATCAAAAATCTGTAGGGTGATCTGAAGAAGATTGTGCACAAGAGATGCCCTCGCAATCCGACAGATTTTGAGTATTTTTGCAAGGAAGAGTGGGCAAATATTGCCAAGTCAAGATGTGCCATACCCAAAAAGACTGAGTGCTATAATAAAACCAAAAGGTGCTTCAACAAAATATTAGTTTAAGGGTGTCACACTTATGCAACCATATTATTTTAGGTTTTTATATTTTTATTCCCCCCCGCCACCCCAAAAAGATTTCAGTTTGTTTCTCAACTGAGTTGTAAGTTTATAGGTCACATTAAAGGTGAAAAAAAGGTCTGCAATGACTTATCTTTCTCATTTTGTACATCACAGAAACCTGACATTTTAACAGGGTTGTGTACACTTTTTATATCCACTGTATATTCCAGTTTGGGAGAGGAGTAGACCAGGGTAACAGATGCTGTGGGAGTGAGGTGTAAAGTAAGTATTGATCCCTAAACTAAAAGAGCATTATATTATGTATATGTGAGGGGGAGGCTGTCACAATTTTTTTTTTTTGGGCATACTCAGGGCTGGACTTTAATACACTGTTAACTGCTAGCTTGCGTTAACCAGAGTCCTTGTACTCTATAATGTGAACTTGCCTTCACCCTGAGAAAGTAAACCAATTTTGAATCCAGCTTGCCACACCTAAACTTTCCCAGAAATGAGCATAAGCTGTGACCTGGAAAGAAAATACATGGGTCGAATTCCGAACTAATTTTCTTTAGAAAATGGGAAATTTTGTGCCTTTTGTAATCCAATGGTGCCACCATTGATTTTGAAATTCAACCAACCAAGCCTTCAATTTCACCTCATCTTGCTACAGAAAAGAATTTTCGTGCCCAAGAATTTTCTTTTCTTTCCAGGTCACAGCTTATGCACATTTTTTTTTTGTTTATATTTCCCGCATGATTCTCCTATCTGATTTGAAATTTGTTCGTTTTTCAAAAAATTTCCAACATGCCCGATCACTCAAATTCGATGGTTGCACGAAAATCGACTGTTTGTGTGACCCACTAATGGTGCGAAATTCGAATGAAAATTCTTAGAAAATTATTTCGGAATTCGACCCATGTATGGCTGGCTTAAGTTTTCAGCTCCACTCACTATGCCCTATCCCTCTTTCACCATATTCCTTGTCTGATTAACATCTAGTTTTTCCCCACCTTATCCCAGTTTGAGTGCTGCTGTGCAGAGGAAGACAGATTCAGGTGCTTATGTTTGCTGTATGTACAAGCTATATTTAATTATTTTTAAAGAAATACACAGCATCATTAAATGTTTTCTCTCTGCCTTGAGTTCAGTTCAAATTTTTTATTTTTTTTGGTGATAGTATTGCCACCCAGATGTCCGGCTGCAAAGGGCAGACAATGTAACATGTACCTGCAGGCACTGCTAGAACCAACCTCAACCATCTTTCCAAGCTGACTGATGTACAAGCTTATGCCAGGTCAATGAAAACCAAGATCTGAAATGACAGCCCTGGAACTTTACATCATATAAAAACATTGACATTAGTTGCTCCCATATTTTAAACTTCATGTGTTCACTATAAAGAAAAGAATGTGCAGACACCTTAGGCTTGATCATGCCTGAGCAGTTAAGTTCAGTAGTGTCCTGCATGATAACCACGTAGGAGAACTAGGCCATTTCACTTGGGTTCATCCACAAATTCCTCCATGCAGCAGTGTGTATGTGCTTTACATCTTTACCTCACGCCAAACGCAGTTAAAAAACATTTTATTTTTAACTATTTTCACTACATATATGGTAAATGAGCCCTTACAGTATAATACCTGCAGTTGGCTATGTATTTAATAGGTTGTTTCAGTTGTAAGATTACATGGTAAACATGACCTTATAACTGACTGATCTCTGGAGTTTAGTGTTGCATAGTAGGCAGGTTATTTTGCTTGATAGCATCTCATAATAATGTTACATAAATTAAATCAGGGGCAAATTAATATGGAAATCAGAAGCAGTTGGATTTGTGGAGTCGGCTCTATTGACAACTAGAGAAAACCTCAAACATTAGGTACCACCTGGCTCCTGGAATGTGTCAAGTCCTATATGGACTCGATGTATAGTGACACTAGCAGGTTTTATTCCTTCAGTTAGCCTCCTAAAAGTTTTTCACTGAAATAAAACACAGGGAGGAAACAGTACTTGGTTATCCCCCAAATCAGGACATAAAATCAACAATAGTATTAATGCTGAGAAGTATGCATGGACATTACGTGAGATGTAAGTCAACAAAGGAGGCAAGTTTAACGCTTCATAATTTGCATACTGTTGTTTTTATGCTGAAAAGGAATGATTTTTTTATCCTTTATTTCCTTTTTTTCCCTCTAAAAATGCCTTGGCGGGCCAGTCTGAATTCCTGTGGACCACACAGTTTTGCAGCTTTGTTCATTCTTGGCAGCTTCACATTTACAGTTAAAATGTTTTCCCTGGAAAAATCTATTTGGCCAAATCTGTTTAGTTCCTTGCAATTTGTTGTACTGTGGTGATCAGTTTTTCTATTTAATTTTTTTTTTTTATCAGTGCTTCATTTTTTAAATTTTAGCTATTCTATATAACTTCATGTATATTGAATGTTCTCTTTTTGTATATGACATGGTTTATTTACGAAAGGAATGTGGATGATGGGGAACCGTTTCATATTGCTATACACAAAAAACAAAAACCTTTCCCTATAGGACTTTAAATGAGGCATGATACCTATGATGGTGTGCCTCCATCCTGATACATGTCATGTATAAAACACTAAAACTTTTCCTTCACAATCTCCTGACCTCAACATAATTGAAAATCTATGGATAGACCTTAAAAGAGCAGTGCGTGACAGACAGCCCAGAAATCTCAAAGAACTGGAAGACTTTTGTAAGAAAGAATGGGCAAAGATACCTCAAACAAGAATTGAAAGACTCTTGGCTGGCTACAAAAAGCGTTTACAAGCTGTGATACTTGCCAAAGGGGGCATTACAAGATATTAAGTCTGCAGGGTGCCCAAACTTTTGCAGACGCCATTTTTTTGTTTTCTGTTATTTTGAAAGTGTAAATGATGGAAATAAAATCTAACTTTTGTTGACATATTATAAGAATGTCTAATCTGTAATTTGATGCCTTTTGGAGATTTTTCCATCTTTCCTTGGCTTCTTTATGCACATTAATACAAATTTTTAGCTGGGGTGCCCAAACTTTCGATCCCCACTGTGTACATATATATATACATATATACATATACATATACATACATACACAGTGGGGCAAAAAAGTATTTAGTCAGTCACCAATTGTGCAAGTTCTCCCACTTAAAAAGATGAAGGAGGCCTGTAATTGGCATCATAGGTAGACCTCAACTATGAGAGACAAAATGAGAAAAAAGATCCAGACAATCACATTAGCTGATTTGGAAAGAATTTATTTGCAAATTATGGTGGAAAATAAGTATTTGGTCAATATCAAAAGTTCATCTCAATACTTTGTTATATATCCTTTGTTGGCAATGACAGAGGTCAAACATTTCCTGTTTGTCTTCACAAGGTTGGCACACACTGTTGCTGGTATGTTGGCCCATTCCTCCATGCAGATCTCCTCTAGAGCAGTGATGTTTTGGGGCTGTCGCTGGGCAACACGGACTTTCAACTCCCTCCAAAGGTTTTCTATGGGGTTGAGATCTGGAGACTGGCTAGGCCACTCCAGGACCTTGAAATGCTTCTTTCGAAGCCACTCCTTCATTGCCCGGGCGGTATGTTTGGGATCATTGTCATGTTGGAAGACCCAGCCACGTTTCATCTTCAATGCCCTTGCTAATGGAAGGAGGTTTGCACTCAAAATCTCACGATACATGGCCCCATTCATTCTGTCCTGTACATGGATCAGTCGCCCTGGTCCCTTTGCGGAGAAACAGCCCCAAAGCATGATGTTGCCACCCCCATGCTTCACAGTAGGTATGGTGTTCTTTGGATGCAACTCAGCATTCTCTCTCCTCCAAACACGGCGAGTTGTGTCTCTACCAAACAGTTCTATTTTGGTTTCATCTGACCATATGACATTCTCCCATTCCTCTTCTGGATCATCCAAAGTCTCTAGCAAACTTCAGACGGGCCCGGACATGCACTGGCTTAAGCAGGGTTACATGTCTGGCACTGCAGGATCTGAGTCCCTGGCGGCGTAGTGTGTTACTGATGGTAGCCTTTGTTACGTTGGTCCCAGCTCTCTGCAGGTCATTCACTAGGTCCCCCTGTGTGGTCCTGGGATTTTTGCTCACCGTTCTTGTGATCATTTTGACCCCCAGGGTAAGATCTTGCGTGGAGCCCCAGATCGAGGGAGATTATCAGTGGTCTTGTATGTCTTCCATTGTTGAATTATTGCTCCCACAGTTGATTTGTTCACACCAAGCTGCTTGCCTATTGCAGATTCAGTCTTCCCAGCCTGGTGCAGGTCTACAATTTAGTTTCTGGTGTCCTTCGACAGCTCTTTGGTCTTCACCATAGTGGAGTTTGGAGTGTGACTGTTTGAGGTTGTGGACAGGTGTCTTTTATACTGATAACAAGTTCAAACAGGTGCCATTGATACAGGTAATGAGTGCAGGACAGAGGAGCCTCTTAAAGAAGAAGGTACAGGTCTGTGAGAACCAGAAATCTTGCTTGTTTGTAGGTGACCAAATACTTATTTTCCACCATAATTTGCAAATAAATTCTTTCCAAATCAGCCAATGTGATTGTCTGTCTGGATTTTTTTTCTCATTTTGTCTCTCATAGTTGAGGTCTACCTATGATGCCAATTACAGGCCTCTCTCTCATCAGGAAATAAAAAATTCAAAAACAAATTTGTGCACTAAGAGAGGTGGTGATAACAATACCTAGAACACCGATATGAATAATCATTAAGCACAGAAGTTAGTGTGTGGGTAATGTCAGAGAATTTCAAGTATTCACCTGTTGCTGGCAGATATTGGTGATTGTAAACCAAAACGTTTAGGTCCCAAATGGTCCACCCTCCCTTTGCCCCCCTCAATTTATCACCAGAGGGAAAATAGACCCCTCCCAGCACCATGTTGGCTCACAGTTGAAGAAGGATCAAAGCTCTACCATCCACAGCCCACAAAGTGGGCAAAATGGCTCTGGTGCCGCATAACACACCAAGATGTGAAACCATCATGTGCATATGCCAGTGCACATATGCCCACATCACATGTCACCATGTTATCTCATATTGGCACCATGTTTTTTTTTCACCAGCGTGATGTGGGCACACATCATGCATGCTTGGCATCACTATGCCAGCTTATGTGCATATGCACGGGATGGTCTTGCATCGTCATGTGTTATGTGGTGCCGGCGTCATTTTGCTCACTTTGTGGGATGTGGCGGGCGAAGCTTTGTTTCTCCTTCAACTGTGGGCCACCATGGTGCTGGGAGGGGCCTGGTTTCCCTCTGGTGATAAAGTGAGGGAGTAAAAGGGAGGGTGGACCATTTGGGACCAAGACTTTTTGGATTACTATCACCAATATCTGCCAGCATCAGGTGAATACTTGACTTTGGTAGTACTTTCTCTTACTGACATTACAGATCTAATGGGCTAACTTCTGTGCTTAGTTATTATTCATATTGGTATTTTAGGTACTGTTATCTGTTCGTGTACACATTTTTAAACTTTTTTATTTCCTACCCTTAGGTTAACTTGTTTTACTTTCTTTGCCCTTTTATTATTTTTCTTCACAATTTTCTTTTTCTTCCTGTTTATACACTATGCTTCTCTAATGTAGCAAACCCTCCCCCCCACCACCCCTTTTCTCTTCTTATACCTGGGTATGTGTGTACATGTATGGGTACACATATTGTGTGTGTATTTAGTGTATATTTGCACTAATTTCACTTTCCAATATATTGAGGCAACTTCCTCTTTTAGTTGGTAGCACTGGGATATACACTATATTGTTAAAAATAATGGAACACCCCTCCAAATAATTGGATTCAGGTGTTCCCATCACCTCCTGGCCATAGGTGTATAAATCAAGCACCTAGGCATGCAGACTGCTTCTGCAAACATTAGTGAAAGAATGAGTCACTCTCAGGAGTTCAGGAGTGATAGGTTGTCACCTGTGCAATAAGTCCATCCATGAAATTTCCTTGCTACTAAATATTCCATGGTCAACATTTAATGGTATTATAACAAAGTGAATGCAACTGGGAACAACAGCAACTCAGCCACGAAGTGGTAGGCCACATAAAATGAGAGAGCAGGCTCAGCACATGCTGAAGCGCACAGTGTGCATAAGTCGCCAACCTTCTGCAAAGTCAATAACTAAAGACCTCCAAACTTCATGTGGCCTTCATATTAGCACAACCGTAGTGCATAGAGAGCTTCATGAAATGGGTTTCCATGGTCGAGCATCTGCATCCAAGCCTTACATCACCAGGTACAGTGGTGTAAAGCATGCCACCACTGGACTCTAGAGTAGTGGAGACATGTTCTCTGGAGTGACGAATCATGCTTCTGTCTGTCAGTCTGACGGATGTGTCTGGGTTTGGCGGTTGCCAGGAGAACAGTATTTGCCTGACTGCATTGTGCCAAGTGTAAAGTTTGGTGTAGGGGGGATTATGGTGTGGGGTTGTTTTTCAGAGGTTGGGCTTGGCCCCTTTGTTCCAGTGAAGGGAAACTCTTAAGGCATCAGCATACCAAGACAATTTTATGCTCCCAACTTTGTGGGAACAGTTTGGGGATGGCCCCATGACTGCGTACCAGTGCACAAAGCAAGGTCCATTAAGACATGTATGAGTAAGTTTGGGTGGAGGAACTTGACTGGCCTGCACCTCAACCCGACAGAATACCTTTGGAATGAATTAGAGCGGAGAATGCAAGCCAGGCCTTCTCATCCGATATCAGTGCCTGACCTCACAAATGTGCTTCTGGAAGAATGGTCAAACATTCCCATAGACACACTTCTAAACCTTGTGGACAGCTTTCCCAGCAGAGTTGAAGCTGTTATAACTGCAAAGGGTGGTCCAACTCAATATTGAACCCTTGGGACTAAGACTGGGATGCCACTAAAGTTCATGTGTATGTAAAGGCATACGACCCAATACTTGTGGCAATACAGTGTATGTATATATCCATAACTTTGTTTCTCTATTATTTTTCTTTTCACAGGATTGTTGGTCGTTTCCTGGAATTTTACACCCTCTCAATACATCCATGTACTTTTTTTATGGTACTTCCCCTTGGATTTTTCCCGTTGGGTGCCTTAGTTCTTTTTCAAGCCACTGTAGGACACTAGTATATATATTATTTTTATTCCTTATACTAAGGGAGTGCTTCTAAACCATTTATTTATTTGTTTTTTTAGCTTTTACTGTGGGTTACATATTGACATCCACTCCTGAAGAAACGCGTTGAATTATAGGATGTATCTTTGCTAATTTCAAACAACTTGGTTGTGACAAATTTTATAGATAAATTATAACAGCTTGTTGCATATTTTTTTTACTGATGTTTGTAATTAACTAAATTGATATTTTAAACAATTCCTATATGCATGTGGTTAATTTCTACTCAATAAACTGATATTTATTATACATATATCATGCTTCATTTAAAGTCCCATGGGGAAATGTTTTAGTGATTTATATATGATGTTTCACTTTGCTACCCTACATTTTATTCTGCCTTCAGTTGCATATATAAATGTTAATGTAAACATATTTTAATCACAATCAATAGTGATAGTACAGTGAGCCCTGTACGTTACACATTATATGGTGGGATTTCTTCTGGATGGTGGATGGGGGCACACAGAGGGACATAGCACAGGGAGGATGATGGGTGTGGGGCAATTACTGGAATCAATCCCCTGTGACTTGTGACATATTTACTGGACCCTTCCCCTACTTTTCATCCTGAAGGATCCTATTGTGTTTGCAGCTGCTGGTGGGATTAAGAGGAGGGTAGCTGGTAGCACTGGGAAGGTGTGGGCACACAGGGGGGCCTGGTCATCAGGGGAAAATGTACAATGCACAGGGAGGGTGATGGGTGTGGCAGGGGGCATGGGGCAATTACTGGAATCAATCCCCTGTATGGTTCTCTTTGTAGCAGCTGAACACCAGCGGGAGAGAGAGGAGGAGAAGCCAGTCTTCAGTTGCTGCAGAGAGAACCATACAAGGGATCGGTTCCAGTAATTGTACTCTCACCGTGCCAATCTCCCTCCCAAAGCACATCCGATTTACCCCAGCTTCCTGGGCCCCTCTGCTGGCCTGGGCCCCATACAGGAGGACTGGTGGTATCCTCTTATCTTGGTGATATCTGTGCCGCTCTCTGCATCGATACTGTGCATGAAGGGCATTGTGGGAAAACCCTACATTTCACAGTATTTTTCCCAGTCAGATGGGTTAAATAACACAGGACGTCATTCAACTCAGAGGACATCCTCTGGCAGCACTGTGTTGTAGGTGTGTGCAATTATTTTTAAAAACTACTTGTCCAGGGACTGAATAGGGGTCCCAAACTACTTATCCCTCTTGACTATCTACTTGTCTTGATAAAAAAAAAAAAAAAAATTAAGGGTTGATGTTTTTCATTAGGCAGAGGTGCTTTTAGGAATGTCTGGGGCTTTTAAAAACAAAAGGGGCTTTATGGCAACTTAAACTGTTGATGTTTTTAACATTGCACTGTTTGTCTCCTACTAACCTCCCTGCCTGTCTCCAGCACCGCAACCGGAGCAGGGAGGGAAAGACCTTGCAGTGTGACAAGCACTGATTGGATGCTAATCAGGAAAAGGGAGTGTCAGGCTCTTTTAATCGCTTAGTGGAAGCTCATCTTCTGAACAAATAATCAAGGCACCAGAACCCCCAAAAAAAAGGTTACCCTCGAACATGGAAACACTTGGATGCTCAGTACTAGCGCTTGCTGAGCAGCCAAATCAAGCTCTGGTGTCCGCTATGTAAGGCCCCGTTCACACCTGGCCATTTTGGGATTGTGGAAGAATCTATGTGATTGTGCCCACTCTCAAAACTCACTACTGATTCAAAACTCAGGTGTCGTTATTTTTAATTGCTCTTAAAATGTAGTGTGGTTTTGCAGAGATTGTCGTGCAATTTACTGTGTGGCAAATTGCATCACATGAAGCTTGTTGCCCAAAAAAGAGCAGGAGCTACTTTTGGGTGACAAGTTGCACATAATGCGATTCTCCTCTCAACAAAACCGCACCACGGTTAAGGTGTCCTTGAAAATAATGGCACCTGAACCTGCGTTTTGCGATCATGAGCAGAATTGCAGTGATTCTGCTGTGATCCCAAAATGCCCAGCTATGAATAGAGCTGCCCTGGTTCACACACATGCGATTCTGCGTGCACTTTCAAATGCACATGTTCACATGACAGGCTAGATATTATGTGTTCATATTGAGGTGGTTCACATAGGTGCGATCCACACACATTGCATTTTGAGTGCCATTACAAAAAGGGTGCTGTTTGAGTTTGTAACGGTGCATGAGTCATGAAGCTGCACTTTGGCCTGGCATTCCAGGGATACATGCCAAAAGCGATTTTAAGGCAATGGTTTCTCTTACTAGAATCACTTTCTTCTAGATACTCTAGTATAAATAATTTACAGATACACAGAGCAACATTAATGGGAGTAAACGTAGTTATTAGTATTTAGTCATCAAGATAATCAGAGTATCTATTAACATATTCTTCTGACATTCTGTATTCATACTGTATATTATATTTAATTATTTGAGGTCATCTAATGTGCTGTATTAAAGCACCCTAAAAAAGTTTATTTTCAACAGGATTAAAAAATTGCTTGGGATATACAGTATACAGTGAATATGTGTGTGTGTGTGTGTGTGTATATATATATATATATGTATGTGTATATATAATGTGTGTGTATACATATTTTACAGGTAGTGTACAGTATATATTAGTAACAGCCCACCTTTTTTCCCCCAATACGGTTAAACATGTAAAACTCACTACAGAAGTAGTATGTATAAATAAATGAAAGTTAAAAAATGCAAGACACAGTAATAAATAAACAGTTTGGATGTCTGTATCCTTCAAGGTATTTTCATATTAATGCAAATGGTTTAACAGACAAATTAACTGCATGTGTTATGGTAAAACAAGCATATTTGTTAGAATCAAAGCCTTTTGTTTAATCTTTCAGCCTTAGTATAACCTTGTGTATGATCAGGTTTTCATTTTTTTTTCTTTTTTTAAGGAACCAGGATATTGGGTGAAGATCCATCATCTAGAATACAAAGATGGAGGGATATTAGACCCTGATGATATTGTAGCAGATGTTGTTGAAGACAAAGACAAGGTAGAACATTATTTAACACCTGTTTTATTACATTGTGCTGGGTTTTAGTTTAAGCCCATGAAAACCATTCTTCAAAAATAATGGTGCTTATAGCAGTGACATAACTATAAAGTCCTGTGATTTTATATTGTAACATGGTTTCCTTTGTTATAGATTAAAATGATCACATCGCTGCACTGAAAGCTCTGTTTCTGAGCACAAAAACTGCTTTTACAATCAGCAAGACCTAAATATATAGTAATATAAGTGTAATATTATCAATATTTTCATGACTGTAAAAGCGCAGGACTAAGGAATAATTACCAGAACCTAGGCTACTTGCCTACTGATTTTTTTTTTTCCCAGGACAGACTTACCATGCCTCATTCTACACAGTATTTTGCTTTGGACCACAGCCATCTTGGTAAAGCAGTAGGACTTTTCTTTCATATATCAAACCTGTCTCCCTGAGGAGGAGCAGTGAAGGCTGATCACTGCTACTTGCTTAGTAGGAGTGAAGTAAGAGGAAATAAATCCTGACATTGTTGGTCTTTAGGTGCCTTCAGCACACCCTCAAAATAAAATTGTGGGTAATTTATTAAGACTGGAGCAGCCAGAATCTGTAGCAGCTGTTCATGGCAACCAGTTAGCTTGTAACTCAGCATTGGATGTATGTGACAGACTCGGCACCACATCCAAAAAAGGTAAACACAAAAAGTAAGAAGTATGGGACTTTAAATGTGTTTATCCCCTGCTGATTTTGAATGTTTGCCCACTCACAAAGAAATTATCAGTCAAAAAATCGAATAGTAGGTGTATTATAACACTGAGAGATAGAATAGCAACAAAAAAATCAAAAGAAATGCATGTCTAACAAATTATGCACTGATTTGCATGTTCATGAGGGAAATAAGTATTTGATCCCCTATCATTCAGCAGGATTTCTGGCTACCAGGTGTCTTTTATACAGGTAACTTGCTGAGATTAGAAGCAGTCTCTTAAAGGGAGTGCTGCTAATCTCATTTTCTTACCTGTATAAAAGACACCTGTCCACAGGAGCAATCAAACAATCAGATTCAAAACTCTCCACCATGGCAAAGACCAAGTCCAAAGATGTCAGGGACAAGATTGTAGACCTACACAAGGCTGAACTGGGCTGCAAAACTATCGCCAAGCAGCTTGGTGGGAAGGTGACAACAGTTGGTGCAATCATTCGCAAATGGAAGAAACACAAAACAACTGTCAGTCTCCCTAGGTCCGGTGCACCATGCAAGATCTCATCTCGTGGATTGTCAATGATCATGAGAACAGTGAGGAATCATCCCAGAACTACACGTGAAGATCTTGTCAATGATCTCCAGGCAGCTGGGACCACAGTCACCAAGAAAATAATTGGTAACACACTACGCCCACAAGGATTGAAATCCTGCAGTGCCCACAAGGTCCCTTTGCTCAAGAAAGCACATGTCCAGGCCTGTCTGAAGTTTGCCACTGAACATCTGAATGATGCAGAGGAGGATTGGTTGAAAGTGTTGTGGTCAGATGAGACCAAAATCGAGCTCTTTGGCATCAACTCAACTCGCTGTGTTTGGAGGAGGAGGAATGCTGCCTACGACCCCATGAACACCATCCCAACTGTTAATCATGGTGGTAGAAACATTCTGCTTTGGGGTTGTGTTTCTGGTAAGGGTACAGGACAACTGCACTGCTTCAAAGGGACAATGGACGGGGCAATGTACCGTCAAATCTTGGGTGAGAACCTTCTTCCCTCAGCCAGGGCATTGAAAATGGGTCATGGATTGGTTCCAGCATGACTATGACCCAAAACATGGCCAAGGCAACAAAGGGGTGGCTTAAGAAGAAGTACATTTAAGGTCCTGGATTGGCCTAGCCAGTTTCCAGACCTTAATCCAATTGAAAATCTGTGGAGGGATCTGAAAGTTCGAGTTTCCAAACGTCAGCCACCCAACCTTAATGACTTGGAGAGGATCTGCCAAGAGGAGTGGGCCAAAATCCCTCCTGAGATGTGTGCAAACCTGGTGGCCAACTACAGGAAATGTCTGACCTCAGTACTTGATGGCAAATCCCTTGTTGGCAATCACAAAGTCATGTTTTGTGAAGGGGATCAAATACGTATTTCCCTCATGAACATGCAAATCAGTGCATCATTTGTTAGATATGCATTTCTTTTGAATTTTTTGTTGCTATTCTGTCTCTCAGTGTTATAATACACCTACCATTCGATTTTTAGACTGATCATTTCTTTGTGAGTGGGCAAACATTCAAAATCAGCAGGGGATCAAATACTTACAGTTGTGTCCAAAATTATTCAACCCCCAATGCTGTAAAGGGGTTTAGGGACTATAGTGTACATTTGGAATTGTATTCAGAATCAAATCCTACAAGGACGTTGTAACTACCCAAATGCAACTAAAATGACATCAATTGTTTATGTAATACAGTAGTAAATGGTTCTTATGTGGTTTCTTCATTGCCACAATTATTCAACCCCTTAAAGACTACCACTCTGAAGAACAGAGGTTCATACAGGTGCTTTCCATCAGGTATTGAAAACACCTGTGGATGTCACCGAGCAGCAATCAAGCATAATAAGCACCAATTAGGCAGCTTTAAAATGACTGTGATACTCAGCTCCTTCTAGACATTTACTGGTGTGGTTACAAACATGGTGAAGGCAAGAGAATGGTCCAGGAAGACAAGAGAAGAGGTGATTTCTCTTCACAGGAAGGGCAATGGCTATAAGAAGATTGCAAAGATGTTAAACATACCAAGAGACACCTTAGGAAGCATCATTCGCAAATTCAAGGCAAAGGGCACTGTTGAAACGCTACCTGGTCGTGGCAGAAAGAAGATGCTGACTTCGACTGCTGTGCGCTACCTGAAGCGTAGAGTGGAGAGAAGTCCCCGTGTGACTGCTGAGGAACTGAGAAAAGATTTGTCAGATGTGGGTACAGAAGTTTCAGCCCAGACAATAAGACGCACACTGCGTAATGAAGGCCTCCGTGCCAGAACTCCCAGGCGTACCCCCTTGCTGTCTCCAAAGAATAAGAAGAGTCGACTGCAGTATGCCAAAAGCCATGTGGACAAACCACAAAAGTTGTGGGATAGTGTTCTGTGGACTGATGAAACAAAATTAGAACTGTTTGGGCCCATGGATCAACGCTATGTTTGGAGGAGGAAGAACAAGGCCTATGATGAAAAGAACACCTTGCCTACTGTGAAGCATGGTGGAGGGTCAATCATGCTTTGGGGCTGTTTTGCTTCTGCAGGTACAGGGAAGCTTCAGCGTGTGCAAGGTACCATGAATTCTCTTCAGTACCAGGAGATATTGGATGGAAACGTGATGCAGTCCGTCACACACCTGAGGCTTGGGAGACGTTGGACCTTTCAACAGGACAATGATCCCAAGCATACCTCCAAGTCCACTAGAGCATGGTTGCAGAGGAAAGGCTGGAACATTTTGGAGTGGCCATCGCAGTCACCAGACTTAAATCCGATTGAGAACCTCTGGTGGGACTTAAAGAAAGCAGTTGCAGTGCGCAAGCCTAAGAATGTGACTGAACTGGAGGCCTTTGCCCATGAAGAATGGGCGAAGATACCCGTAGATCGCTGCAAGACACTTGTGTCAAGCTATGCTTCACGTTTAAAAGCTGTTATAACTGTAAAAGGATGCTGTACTAAGTACTAAGATTGAATGTCACTTGGGGGTTGAATAAAACTGATAATGCTGTGAGCACAGAAAAGACATTTGTGGTTATTTCATTATAACTGTTATGTTATATTTGTCTGACCTACAAGTGCCTCTTTAATGTAAATGTAAGCAAGATGACTGAATGATCAAAAGCAATGTCAAACTGGCCAAAACACTCAATTTCAGTGGGGGTTGAATAATTTTGGACACAACTGTATTTCCTTCACTGTAGTTACCTAACCATTATGGGATGTTTACCCCAATATGTAATATTTGTTTTTATTGTGCATGTAGTGACTGCCCCTATTTATGAAGTGTATAAAAACCTGTAATTTATGTTACATTTCTTTTCCAATTATTCCTTTGGTTTTACCTCAACATCTTGTCTGTGTATGATGCCTGGCGTAAAGGACTTGAATTAGATATCAATCTGCTGGAAGGATTTGGAGGGCAGGAGGCACCCAGTCAGGGGGCCAGGCAGTCCATCACAGCTTGCACTTTCAAAACCTATCTGAACAGAATAGCAGTCAACAAGGGCAGAAAAGGCCCTGTTCACACCTAAGTGATTTGAAGCATCACCAAAACTTCAGCAGTCAACACAAGAACTTACATTTTTTTTCAAGGGTGACTCTTAAACAGAGCACAGCATCATATGAAGCTCGCCAACTTATGAGGCAGAGTTGCTACACTTTTCACATTTGACGCACATATTGGTGCTCCTCCCACACAACTTTGTCATTCATTAACAGGAATCTATGAATGAAGAAACTGCAAGTCCCACCTTTCACTCTTCCTTCAGCTTTGTTACTGAAAGCCTGTATAGCAGTACAAGACAAAAAGGGAGAGTGTGCAAGAGCCTGATATTGCACCAGCAATCCCCTGATCACAGATGCAATGCTCTGCAGGCGCCTGATTGAAAAAAAAAAAAAATTTTTTTTACATGCAAAAATTTGCCTTTCATCTTTATCATTAATGCTCAGATGCAAGTTTTGAGGCAAGATATTGTACTGTACATTACATCACCAAACAGCAGAGATTGAATATATCTTCTTTTTATAGCCAGTGTTTTGGAGGTGGAAAATGTCCATTACCAGTACCCTTGTCCCTGCAATGTGCATTTCAGCACCTCCCGCATGGGGAGGAAAATAAATTGGAGGTTTTTTTTTTTTTTTAGACACTAGGTCATTCTCTACCTTTGTCAGCTGAAGCAGCTGACTGGGATGCTGCTATTGAACACCAGCCTGTCACTGATTAGCAAGATCCATATGGTATCTCCACTATGTGCAAAAACCTACTGTGTTTGACAAGTGAGATATTTTTATGATCCCACTGTGAGAAAATCATTGTGTTTGTATACCCAGTCATGCACCCTGCACTAGATCAGGTACAATGAATGGAACACTATCTTAAATTTCTACACCAGTTACATTTATTTAGTTTGTGTCTAAATAGCGGGGGTTGGTAAACTAAGAAATACTAGACTGTTTGAAAAAAAAAATTTCCAAAAGAGATCTATATTTCTATAGATATGCAAATTTGCAATCTATAGTTTAGATTTGTCATTTATTAGAAAAATCAGAAACAAGCCTACTCAGCTGTCAGTGATAGATGTTACATTTGCTCTTTATAGAATGTAAAGAAACTGGTTGGTGTGACCTCAGATTACTGCAAATTATGATATTAAACCAAACTCATTCCTTTGTTTGTTGCCACCTAGTGGATTGTTTAAGTTTTTTTTTTTCAGCTATGTGCTATATTAGATTAGTTGATATAATAGAAACATAGCATCTCTGTATTTCATACAATCAAATATATAGAGGCAGCAAGCAAATTGGCAGATATAGCTCCTTACCTTTTCTTTTCCTCTGCTTTATGAGCTGTCATATGCCTAGTCTATTCAGTCTGTCTGTAATATGCACCAACTGCAGCCAGACTTGGATTTGAAAGGTGCCTTCATATGAGTGGTGTCAATATTTGATTAAAGAACACTGCGATATCAAATTAAGTGTTAAACAAACTAATGTAAAAAATTTGAAAAGTATATACAGTGAGGAACAGAAGTATTTGAACACCCTGCGATTTTGCAAGTTCTCCCACTTAGAAATCATGGAGGGGTCTGAAATTCACATTGTAGGTGCATTCCCACTCTGAGAGACAGAATTAAAAAAATAAATCAGGAAATCACGTGATTTTTAAAGAATTTATTTGTCTTGCACTGCTGAACATAAGTATTTGAACACCTGAGAAAATCAGTGTTCATATTTGGTACAGAAGCCTTTGTTTGCAATTACAGAGGTCAAACGTTTCCTGTAGTTCTTGACCAGGTTTGCACACACTGCAACAGGGATTTTGGCCCACTCCTCCACACAGATCTCTAGATTTGTCAGGTTTCGGGGGTGTCACTGAGCAACACGGAGTTTCGGCTCCCTCCAAAGATATTCTATTGGATTTAGGTCTGGAGATGGCTAGGCCACTCCAGAACCTTGATATGCTTCTTATGGAGCCACTTGTTGGTTATCCTGGCTGTGTGCTTCGGGTCGTTGTTATGTTGGAAGACCCAGCTACGACCCATCTTCAATGCTCTTACTGAGGGTAGGAGGTTGTTGCTCAAAATCTCACAATAAATGGCCCCATTCATCCTCTCCTTAATACAGTGCAGTCCTCCTGTCCCCTTCGCAGAAAAGCACCCCCAAAGCATGATGTTACCACCCCCATGCTTCACAGTAGGGATGGTGTTCTTGGGATGCAACTCATCCCTCTTTTTCCTCCAAACACGACAAGTGAAGTTTAGACCAAAAAGTTCTACTTTGGTCTCATCTGACCATATGACTTTCTCCCATGCCTCCTCTGGATCATCCCGATGGTCATTGGCAAACTTCAGACGGGCCTGGACATGTGATGACTTGAGCAGGGGAACCTTCCGTGCAATGCATGATTTGAAACCATGACGGCGTAGTGTTCTACCGACAGTGACCTTTGAAACTGTGGTCCCAGCTCTCTTCATGTCATTGACCAGCTCTTCTCTTGTAGTTCTGGGCTGATTCCTCGCCTTTCTTATCATCATTGATACCCCACGAGGTGAGATCTTGTATGGAGCCCCAGTCCGAGGGAAACTGACAGTCGTCTTTAGTATCTTCCATTTTCCAATAATTGCTCCAACAGTTGATCTATTTTCACCAAGCTGCTTGGCAATTGCCCCGTAGCCCTTTCCAGCCTTGTGGAGGTCCACAATTTTGTCTCTGGTGTCTTTTGACAGCTCTTTGGTCTTGCCCATGTTAGTAGTTGGCGTCTGACTGACTGTGGGGTGGACAGGTGTCTTTAAAGAGTTTAGACAGGTGCTACTAAGTTAGATCAGTAACAGTAACAGGTCTTTGAGTGCCAGAATTCTTGCTGTTTATTAGTTGTTCAAATACTTACCGTATGTTCAGCAGTGCAAGACAAATTCTTTAAAAAAAAAAATTCAGAAAATCACATTGTATGATTTTTAAATTCTGTCTCTCAGAGTGGGAATGCACCTACAATGTGAATTTCAGACCCCTCCATGATTTCTAAGTGGGAGAACTTGCAAAATCGCAGGGTGTTCAAATACTTCTGTTCCTCACTGTATAGTATATTATTCAAAGGGGAGTAGATGTTTAGAGAATTCTACAGTACCTTCTCAGAAGAACTTAATAAACCAATTAGCGTTCATACCATGTCCAGATAAATCACACACAAAATTTTTTTTTAATAAAAACAAATAGTTAAAAATGTGTGTGCTAATCAAAGTGCCTTTATCAAAAAAGATGTGGAATCGAAAATGGTGATCAGTGGATGGGAAAGTGGTGACAAGTGGAAGACTTTCATAAATACTTCCAATCCTCTCTTTTGTGTGCATTCAGTGGGATGGACTATGTCACTTGATGGTAAAGAAACTCACCAGAGTTGCTGGACCTTTTGTTCTAAAAGGTCAAAAGCATAATAAATATGGCATTCGAAGATCAGACTAACTCCAGTATCATTCAGAAATCCATTAGTTGTCCACAATACCAGAGGATATCCAAGGCAAGTCAGTTTGTTCAAACCACTGATTAAAACTAACAAGTACACTTACATTAGTGTTGTACACTAAGAGCCATGTATGATTGCATAAGAAGCTGTCGCATCAATGCCTAGTGAATTATTGACCTGGAAAAGATATATGGAACAGAAAATATGGAACCGACTTCAGTGGTATCATACTTGCTCCAGAGCAATGACTCATTAGCAAGTAAAGCCAAGAGCAGGATGACAGCCATGGAACCAGTGCTTATAAAAATTAGGTAGGTATTGGCATATTCCATACATTGATCCTCACAGGTTTATTTTAAGGTGACATATGCATTATATAAAAAAAAAAAAGTTTTCTTTGTGGATTGTCTTTAGTGTAGATGCTTAGTATCTGAGCCAGTTTTGGGAGAGGTAACATTAAGACCTGATTTAAGGTAGGCACCAGGTGTGCTTTTTAAATAGTTTCAAGCGCAGGCACTTCTGGGAGTTGGTTTGTATAACAGATTATTTAACAAGAGGAAAAATCTAGCATGTTGCTGTTGTAAACACAAGCATACCCTGTGCAATTTTGCCATTTGAGATTTAAGAGCTGGTAAGAACTGTTGGACAAGAACAATTTTCTTCAACTGGAAAGATTTAATGTTAAGAGAATCTAATAGTGTGTTTACAACATTATCCAGAAGAGCAGTGCATGAACCCCTGCAGGAAAAAAAAACACATATTGTGAACCTTACTTGTATATTTAAAAGTTTATTTGACACTGGGGTATAAATTACGTAGATTGCTTTATAGTGTGTTGTAACAAAATCCAAGAACAGTTTTACTGCTGTTTTCCTTAGAATAGAGGACAACAAAAAGACTGCAAATTTTTCCTTGTTTTATATCTATTGAATATAGTAAATTCAGGTGAATAAAACCGAGCCAAGGACACAATGTAATATGAGTTAATAGTTATGTAAGAGCTTCATAATCATTCTAAAAGGTTGCAATTCCATGTGAAATACTTTCTATGGAGTGAAAGCGTTGATGTGAACTCATGAATTGGATAAATATGTAGACATGTATGTTTACAATCGTTAATGGAAATGTTCCATGTTCATAGTTTTACAGATAGCGTATTATGCTCACAAGATACTTTAAGGCCTCTTGCACATGGTACTGATGTTTGTTTGAGCATCTGTTTTTTTAGACGTAATTTCAGGCATTTGTTTTTCGCGTATTCGCTCATATTTATGCACGTATTTGTACGCATATGGACACACAATATATTCTTAGGGAAAATTACGTTTTATGCTCATATACACATATTTGCGCGCATTTGCATGAACACGGCGTAAATTACTGACCAAAAATGAAGATTTTCCTTTTTTTTTTTTCACTGATGAACACACAGCGCTTCTTTACGTGCCTGTGTGCAAAGGCACATTGTAAATAATGGGCTACATTTTACCCACGTAACAAAAAAATGCTGTACTGAGCTTTTTCAAGCTACAGTGGCCTAAAGTGTGTCTACAGCATTGAATAAAACTCTTGTATTTTTTTTTGTCTGAGTTCCATTGGGGAGAAATCCCTTCATTTCCACTCCTGGTGCCACAACAGGAAGTGAGAGCAAATCTCTCCAAAGTGAGAGGTGATTCCCTATTATTTATTTTTGTCACTGCAGCAGGTATTCACATAGGAAGATTTTTTTCCTGTCCTGTTCTAGTGACAGCTAGTATAAAATTTGGGATTTCTCATCTAGTTTCTGTTCTGATGAGAATGATCACAGAACAAAAAAAAAGAGGATGGATCTCCCTAGCAGGAACAAGGGCAGTTGCAATTTGCACGGTGCACTAATCTTAACACAAAACTGCTTACCATATAAGTGAACACAAAACTGCTTACTGTAAAGTTTGTTTGGTGTCTGTGTCTCCCCCCTAACGTCGATGCTATCAGCATTTCTCTGCACGTCTGAATGGACACACAAGTGACACGGTGAGAGGAGGGGAGTTGAGACGGAGAGACTTTGGAGGTTATGATGGTAAGTATTTAAAATGTATTTTCCAGTGCTGTCTTCCTTTTAAAGTAACAACAGTGTCTTTTGAAAGGCAAAGCAACCAAATTAACTTTAAAGTGGTTCTTAAACCCTTCACGCTGGCGCCTCCCGGCCCTATAAGGGGTTTCTGACGCTGAGAGGCAGGACGGAGTTTAGGGTCATGTTACTGCCGTGATTGGCTGTCACGGCAGTCACATGATTGGAAAGGTCCCGATTGCAAGGGGAGACCGGGACTTTTCCGTGGGGTGCCGACACATGCTGGGAGCGTGCAGGGCACGTGCTCTTGGCACATTTGTTTACAAATAGTACACAAATATGCGGCCGCTCGGCGTCAAGGCCCGGCCGCCAAGAGGCCGCATATTTGCATACTGTCAATGTGAAGAGGTTAAGGAAGAAGTTTTTTTACCTTAGTGCATTCTGTGAATTAAGGTAATATAACCTTTTGTGTTCAGCCAATCCCCCCCCAGCCCCCCCCCTTACACTTACCTGAGCCCGCTCTCAATCCAGTGATGTGCATGAGAGCAGCGTCTCTCTCCTCGTCCATCCTCACTTGTTCAGAGACCCATTGGGCCCTGCTGCTGTCAATCACAGCCAGTAAGGCAAGAATGGGAGCAGAGCCGAATGGTAATCAGTGGGCACACAGAGTGGGACTCAGGATTGAGCCTGCATGAATTCTCCTAAAGCAAGCAATTGACAAACTTCTTGGGTGCTTGTAACCAAAAATGGGTCTTGTAGCTTGTGAAGGCTATAACCACAGCTGCCCAAGAACCCATAGGAGATATATTTAAATAGAACAGTAGCTAATACTGAGCGCTATTGGTATAGAGCCAAATTAATAGTGACCAGTAAAGTATTAAAAATTAGCAAGGATGATGATAATGTTATCCATAATAAAAAAGAAGGATTTTATTATCCACTTGAAAGGAATTAAACCCATTATTCATAATCTTTGATTTGACCAAGCATGTATCTGTGTGAAACGCGTCGTCATAGCAACCAGATCTTGTTGTGGTCCGCCCCAGGCACTCTGGCTTCTCTGTCCATCCATCAGCGTCCATCTTCCGGTTTCTGCTCTTCACTGATATTACTTCCGGTGCACACCAATGTCCTTTCCGGTGCGCGAGTTCCAGGGACATCCGAGGCAGCATCCTGTCCTCTGAGTGGTACCTTCTCACAGTTTGTGACCTATCTTCCAGCAGAGCAGCCCATAGGATTCATCTCCACTGCCTCCTGCACTCTGTTCCGGATGTACCTGTTTCCTCAGCAGTAAGCCAATTTTATTGACCACATTAACACGTTGGGGCTATACCACCCTCTTTTTCCTTTGTTTACATTGGACATATGACTATGAACAATGGTTTTAATTCCTTTCAAGTGGATAATAAAATCCTTCTTGTTTACTCTGGATAGCATTGTCATCATCCTTGCTAATTTTTAATACTTTACTGGTCATTATAATTTTTTGGCTCTATTCCAATAGCGCTCCGTGTCAGCTACTGTCCTAAAGCAAGCAGCTTGCTATGGAGACACTCTGCTGAGGAGCCAAGAGTGCCAGCGGGGGACCCAAGAAGAGGAGGATCATGGCTGCTCTGTGCAGAACCTATGCACAGAGCAGCTAAGCATAGCATGTTTATTATTTTATTAAAAATGAGCATTTACAATCACTTTAATGCCCCCCTCCTCAGCAACATCACTTTTCCTTCCCTGGGAGTGAGGAACATACCCAGTACCATCAGGTATGGAGGGTAATTAGACTTGCTGTATGTGACTTCGCTGGGCCAGCCCCTAAGCACCAATCCTGTAACGTGGAGATAATCTATAACCCTGTGTTAGCTACAACTTGAGCAACTCATAGCTTACACAGGCTAGTAGCCAAGCAGAGCAATGAGAGAGTGAAGGAAATGTGAATAAGTGATGCTGGGAATGGAAGTATTAGGTTAAACCCATTGATTTGTCATGCACAGGCATTTGTGAGCATCAGTCACCCTGGGAGTAGACTGGGGCTGGATCACAGGTGACAATATAGCAGAATATTGCATCAAAAAACGCCTTTTTTCTTTTTAATTGCTGTGAGGCCAATGTGTGTGTGAATCACAAAACTGGTTGAACAAAATTGCAACTCCTTTGATTGATAAGACAGTTCATATTTGTGTAGATAAACTGTGTTTTTAACCGTTGCCCAGAGTTCAGCTATAACTATCTAGTGTCCTTTTATTGACAATTAGCAAGACAATAGGCCTGAGTTTAACAGGTTGATATCGATCGTTTTACAATTTATGGAGAATAACGATCCTAAGAGTTTCACTTGTTTATGTATTTAGATATTGCATATTATTATATTCAGCAATGTTCAAGTGTGAAATATTTACTTTGGAAAAGACAGAATATGTATTCAAATCTGTTGTGAACATTATATTAAACAAAATAGCTGATAAATGCTCTGCAGTCACTACAGTTCCTGTGATATGTTGCAATACAACTCTAATGGCCCATTCACATTAGAATGCTGTGTGGGAAACCCGCATTCTGTGCTGATTTCCCACACTGCATTCAGATTGCACTGCCCTTGCGATCTTCAGCAGGTGTGCAAAGTTAACAACACCTCTTGAGAAGAGGAGATTAAGGGGGGATATGATCAACATGTATAAATACATCAGTGGTTCATATAGTGAACGTGGTGTAGACTTATTCACCTTGAGTTTATCACAGAGGACAAGGGGGCACTCTTTACATCTGGAGGAAAAGAAATGTAATCTGCAAACACGGAAAGGTTTCTTCACAGTGAGAGCTGTGAAAATGTGGAATAGACTCCCTCAAGAGTTGGTTCTGGCCAGCTCAGTAGATTGATTTAAAAAAGGCATGGCTTCTTTCCTAAATACACAGAATATAACTGGATACTAACATTTATAGGTAAAGCTGATCTCAGGAATATCTGATTGCCTCTTGGGGGATCAGGAATGAATTTTTTCCCTGCAGGAGCAAATTGGATCATGCTTTGCTGGGTTTTTTTGCCTTCCTCTGGATCAACTGTGGGTATAGGATTATAACTTTTGTTTTTTAATGGTTGAACTGGATGGTCTTTTGTCTTTTTTCAACCAGATTAAATATGTAACACCCAAAGCGCAGGTTGCAAACTTAGTGCATTTGCCTGTACCAGATCGAATGGTACAACAGTACGATGTGATCCAGTTGCAGTGTGTTTCCAAAAGTTGTATATGCACTACGGTTGGTGCTGTGTGATTTCAGCCCATTCAAAATGAATGGGCTGAAATTGCACTAGACCAGTGTTTCTCAACTCCAGTCCTCATGGACCCCCAACAGGTCATGTTTTCAGGATTTCCCTCAGATGAAACAGCTGTGGTAATTACTAAGGCAGTGAAACTGATCAAATCACCTGTGCAAAATAATGGAAATCCTGAAAACATGACCTGTTGGGGGTCCATGAGGACTGGAGTTGAGAAACACTGCACTAGACAGAACTGCATGTGAATCACACAGGAACACGCAGCATGCTCCTGTGTGATTCACATGCAGTTCCTAGTGGGACTGAGCCCTAAACATCAGAAATTGGTTCTTTTGGGTCTCACACTGAGCACCCCAACTGATGTACAGTACATTTTATAGAGCATGAAAAAGTCCTTCCTCATCCTCAGTTCCTGTTTAAAAAAACGAGAAACATGTTTTTCTTTATTACAAGATAAGGTTGTCACTTTTCTACATCTCAGTTGATAGACAAGTTAAATTTACTTTGAACAGCTCATATTTTTTGAAATATGCTGTTGCACTGGCATATAATGCACTTATGAATGGGTGGCTTTAAGGTTTTTTATTAGCAGCTGAAATATGTCATTAAGTGCAATGCACATCTTTTACTATCCAACATATTCCATGCTCCACCGATGACAATCACTTATGTTTATTGTCTATTTGCAGAATGCACTGAAATCAGACACCCTAGAAGCAGTTTTAATGCTTCCTCTGCAGTTTTTAAGTGCTTCAGTAATGATGCGAAACAGGGGGAGTGCGTATTGAAGCAGTTTGATTTGTTGGACAAGTCATCTCAATGTATGTAGTTCAGCCAGTGTCAGCAGTCACTTTACATTATTAGTACATTATCTAGTCCTCCTTGCACAGGTTGTGGTATATGCCCTGAATATATCACTCTTATAACCTGTCATTCTTTATGAACAATGTGCCTCTCCCACACTATAATTATCTAGATGAAAAGATTGTGCTCATTTGTATATCTGCTTGATTTCATTTTTTTATTTTGTAACTTTTTATGTTTCAATTTAATCTGTGAACATGTTGTTTTGCAATCCAGTTTCTCTTGTGTCTATGTTGCTTAATTAAGTAATAGTTAATTTAGATTACATACATATCTGATTCTGGATGAGAAAATCATAGACTCATACATTACAGCACATGTGCTGCATGTTGATTTATTGTAAATTGCATTTTTTACTGAACCCATACTGTGCCATATGATATTAACCTTTGCTTAATGTGAACCTGTATTCAGTTGCATGTAAGAATAAACTATAGCTGGCTAAAGACAATGCAATCATTGCAATGATGGTGCAGAATGAATCATGTAAACTATGGACAGAGGTAGAAAGACTACAGCTAGCCTTGTGTAAATGGAAAAACACAGCGAAAGAACTATTTAAAGTGAACCAGTAATCAAATGTTTAAGGAATATATACTAAGATATATATTGGTAGCTATTTCTGATCTCCTTCTGAACATGCAAGTTTTTTCTTACTTCACTTGCTGTGTATGTTTTGATTGATCCCTAGGCACTTGCCTACAACCGTACATTTAAAATGGTGGTAGGGTGGAGCACTGATTTTAAATGGTGTTCTTTTTACCACCTGTTGCCACAATCACAGACAAAATGCAGAGAGCCAATAGAAGTGAGAAATGTGGTCCACCGACATGTGCTGATTTGCAATTGTAAATTGTTGTGAGCTCATCTTTAGCCCCAAGTTTGGTGGAGCTTTATAATCTCCATGTAAGTTATAGGGTCCTTATTATCCCTCCTGTGGCCAATCATATATTTTTTTGTTATTTTTATGAATATGTACGGAGTATAATTAATGTGGTCTAATAAAAAATTATCATCACACCATCTGTATACAAGAATGCCTCCAGGTTGCCATACTGCATTGCATTTTACAGAAAATTACAAACTGCAGATTGAAAAGGTAATTATTAACATTAAATTACAATGTGTTTTGTGTAGAGCTTGTATGAGGCTTTTTAGATTTGTTGTTTGCAATGGTGATATGGGCAGGATATCTAAGGTGTCTGTGAACAGTCTTATGAATAAGCTGTGAAGCAGCTTTTATTTTTTAACTCATTGTTTAGTCATTTTAAGGCCTCGTGCCCACAGGACGTAAAAAAAAAAACTCTTCTAGAAGCCTTCCTCCTGTCATTGGTGTTTTTGCAGTAAAAATGCCTTGTAAAAGTATCTAATGCTTCTACAAGCATTTAGGATCGTTTACAACCGTTAATTCATTCAGTTGTCCAGAATAATAATTTAGGCACGTTTAGACGTGTTTACACGCGTCAAGCTTTTTTTCTGCCAAAACGCTGCTACTCCTGGACACACTGGCCCTGGGATTTTTTCTGCCTGTAAATGTTTCTGCCACTAAAAGCTCCTAAAAGTCTGTGTGCATGGACACATATGATACCATTTGAGGGCCATTTACAAGCAGTAAAAAAAGTCTGACGCCCCTAAAAGTGACAATTAAATACGGTGTTCCCTTCCCTTATTCAGAAACTTCCCCAAAATGCATATAAACACTTTAAACCCCAAATAGTATGATAATCTTATGAAGTATGCTTAGTATCCCAAGTATGCTCTGAACAAAAACAAAAACCACACAAATCCCAAAATAATAAAATAGTCCTTCAAAATATCAAAGTCATTCAACATCTCAAAATCAACCTCCAGGTGAAGACAGCCTCCAAAGTGATTTCTGAAACAAAAAAAAAAAATTATAAACACAAGCTTAGTAATCCTCCAGGCAGGGTACTGATATATAATAATATTTTTTATTTTATTTGTTATTTGTATTTTTTATTTTATTTGTTATTTTCAAAGCCTTACATTTTGCTGGAAAAAATGTTACTTGATGGTTACATGCTAGACCAGCACCTCTCAACCTTTTCAGCGCAGAGGAACCCTTGAAATTACTTTCCGGTCTCAAGGAACCCCTTTTAAAAATTACTGTATCTACAGCTCATGATACATTGGTGTGATAGTCAGTGGGAAGAATGCCCCTTACACCTGTGGTCAATGGGAAGAATCCCCCCCCTTACAGATAGCTAAAAAGATCCATGGTGTAGGTGGGAACCTATCTGAGAGGCAGAAATTGTTCATTGCCAAGGAACCCATAACAACCTCTAGACGAACCCTAGTAGAGAAATCCTGTGCTAGACTCTTGTGGAAGCCTAGGCATTTTTGTCTGTGGGTCCTTGGTATCGAGATAAGTTTTTTTATTGTCTGGATGTCGTCTGTTACGTCTATTTGAATGTACCCTTGTAAAGGAAAGAAAGATATTCAGCAAGGTATCCTGGTTTCTTACTATTGGTAGTCTATTTGGAGATCAATCAAGTCTTTCTGATTGAGCTTCTTGCACACTAACATGCAGGAAGCATGTAAACATTAAATGAGGGTTGAATTTACTTCAATGTTTTAACAAGATCGAATGCATTCAGAAAAAAGCCGCAAACTTTATATACTTATGAAGGGGTTCAAGAGCTGATGTAGTAAACCCATGAATACAAAGATAGCTGGCAAATTGTAAAATTGATGAAAGTATCACAACTCAGGTCTCATCTCAGCTTTGGCAGACATTTAGAGTTGTTGTGGATATTTTTTAAGGGAAGAACAACAGTCTAAGGCTATTACATTGGGCAGCATATTGCAGAAGAAATGCCTACACTGTTTGATGGTTCTTTAATCTCAGAAGCTGTTTGATGGGTGACCTCGTTATTATTTTCATGTAATGAGGAATCATTTATCTAGAATTACAGCGGTTTGCTGCCACGGGGTTGCTTGTAATCTGTCTGCTGTATCATCAGTGAACGGAGCCCTGTTTATTGCAAACTGAATTGAATCGCACCATCATTATCTTTTACATTTAACTGACATGTTATTATGAAATCAACAGATGAGACTTGGTTTCTAATTGCTTGAAACGTATCCAGATTCAACACTGTGCACAGTGGATGAAATAATAAAAGGTTATGTGAAAACATGTCTCAAGCCTGAAATGTTTGCTGGATCAAATTAAAAACTGTCCTCTAATCTCAGATAGTAAACGGTTTATGGTGGGTATGTTCTCTGCATTGCAAGAAAACACACAATTCATTATTGTACCTCATTGCTTGCAGTCATAGCTATCTAGCTTTGCATAAACATTTCAAAAGAAACATGCCACCATCTTTTCATTTTGTACATTCATTTATGCTATGTCTTTTGCAAATACATGATTTTACAGTTTGAACAATATAAATAGAGGTTTCCTGCCATTTTGAAGTGTTTTCAACTCTTTTCAGTTCCCATATATATTATTTTATTTTTTTATTTACTACTTTTTAGAAGGCTTAGATATTAAGCGGTTTTTTTCTTTATGTAGTAAATAAAATCATTAACCACAGTTTACGCACCATAAGGAGCTTACTGTCATATGGCATACAGTCACATACAAGCACACACATCCATATTGTGGATCTTTTTTGTAAGAAGGTAGTTTTAACCTAAAAAAAAAAACTATAGTTTTTTTAAAATTTCAAATTATAAAGCTGTATTAAACCCCAAAGCAAAATGTAACCTACTCCAGCATATATCAGTCTTTAGATGAATGTATTATGTTTCTTTTTTTTTTCAGTTTTGTTTTTTTTTTAGTTTATTTTCACCTGGAGCTCTGGCCACTAAATCTGTTATTTTTCAACTTCCTTTGCCCTAGGTTCACACTTATGAGAATAACAGTGTGTTTTCCAGTTTGCAGAAATGCACTACAGTCCATTTACCATAATTTTTTCCCCGCAGCAGTTTGCGTTTTTGGTGTAATAGACTTCAATAGACCCACACTAAATCCACAAGTGTTGCATTTTTATGTGTTTTTAATGCGTTTTTTAGCAAATAGGAAAGTATTGACTTTGATGCCAATTTGATGCAACTTTAGATGGGTGTGAGTTTGATGCAACCTTTTTTTCTTTTTTTGCTAGATGGAAAGTATAACAGTTCTGTTCATGTAGTGCAACTTTGATGCGACTTTACACTCTCTAGGACTCAAGTAACATCAAAGTAGCATGAAAGTCACATCAAAGTAGTGCAGGAACCTTTGTGTCCAAAGTCGCATGTTAAGGTTAAAGGCTAGCACTACTTTAATGCTGCTTTGATGATACCTGAGTGCCAGAGAGTGTAAAGTTGCATCAAAGTCACGCCCATCCAAAGTGTTGACCAAATCTATGGAATATGAAATATAATATTTCTCTGATATGATTTGATTAACCTTAATGAGAGTTCTTTGACCAAGAGTGAAAGGTTTAACACAACAACCAAAATTTATTGGTGAATAGTAGGGAGGTCTAAACTAACATACCACAATCTATCTATTTAACAATAAGAAAAAGAGAAACAAAATGTATATGATTCACCCAATGAATTAAAGCATATACTATTCATACCCTAAACCCACAAACAGCAAGACAGACAACACATACAACAATCATGTATACATATAAGTGCCAGAGAAATGTCCTGATATTTACCAATGGTGTAGCATGGGGGCCCCCAGGATCGGTGTATCTTCTCTCCTGTCTTCCTCCAAACCTACCCTGATATACACTTATCTCCCATAGACTTGCATGGGGCCATCCTGATTGGTAGAACTATCCAATCCATCTTCCATATCTGACACATCTCATCCAGGATTGGACAGTTTCCCCATCCCATATCGCTTACATAACTCAGCCCCATTCCAGAGCCTCCCCTCTTAGTGATAAAATTACATATGCCAGGTCATGGCACCGAGGCGTCTGGATCCAGGCTTTCTCATCAAAATTCCCTCCAATATTGAGAGTTTGGAGGGAACCTTAGGTCATAGCCTGGTAAACCTGCATTCCCCAGATAGCCATCACCATTGCATATCTAAAGAGAGGGTACTTTGAAGTGGCCCTCATATAAACAAAGAGATTTAAATGGCCTGGCCTAGATCGTTATGTGGGCCCCATAAAGTCTGAGATAAGGTAGTTAATTTAGTGGTTGCCCCCTCTCACACAATAGAACATTCCTTGTGGCATGCACCTGTTTACACACCAAACATTCCTCCAATACACTACAAAGCTATCTCTACAACTTGATCACTTGTTTCAATGTCTATGTACAACACACCGCTATCAAACCAAGCTGATATTTCCAGCTTTGTAACTTGGTTATATAGTTAGAAAAATATCTATTTACAGTTGCTGATGACGATTATACATAAACCCCTCATAAGTCAACAGATCCCCCCTTGTGGCCAGTGAGGCTAGGCCACACTCACGCTATTCAAGTAACTGTTTATGTCTAATCTCCATTAGCAATTTGAGTTTCTCCCTCTGCCATCTTAAAAGTCTACTCAGATATATTACCATAACCATCATGATGAACAGTAACCCACCCTGTAACACAAGGAGACCTTTTATTCCTATCTCCACCCAGGTCCTAGTGGTAACTAAGCTAAAATCCCCATCATGTAAAAGTTCATTTAACTGTTTTCCCGTCTTTACCATATTGTTACTAATTTGTATTATATGTGTATCCTTCCTTGCGAGTAGATTGTGAAGGTTTACTGACAGTTTATCAATTTTAATATCAAAATAGGGTATGTACGGTGTAGGATCTGGGACATCGGGGGCACTATCTACAACATAATCTTTATTCAGCTGTGGTATTGGAGTTACTACGGTTTCCCCAATAATAGTGTACTCGTGTGGAACGAAGCAAAAATTTGGATAGGGTATTGGACATGACTGACCCCCATAGAGGAATGTCTTATGATTGGTAACAACACAATACAGTCCATCCATGTTGTAGGTGACCTTTGTTCTTGGTGCTCTCCATTTCGTCAACTTCACCGGGCAGTTGGCTTCCATCTCACTGGGACTAGTTTCTTGGTTGGCTTGGCGTGGGCTTTGCAAATGAGGCTCCCTGGATTCTTCTGTTGTGGGATCTTGGTCATTGCTCAGACCACAGACCGGAGTGTCGATTTCAAACACATCACAACGACATAGGTACCTATTCTCTTTGACAGTGCAGCAGGCAGTGTGAGGTGCTTTCCATCCCTCTTGGACGTGAATGAGCATTTCGGGGAGGTGCAACCTTTCTTTGTACACGTCATTCTCGAGGTACCCAAGGGAGTGTACCGACGCCATCTTGTCGAAGTAGTCATCTTGAGGATGGAACACTGGCAGTGACATGGTGAAGGATATATATAGGAGGTCACGGTAGGCACACGGTGACTGGCTCTTCAGGCAATCCAACGGACCTCTATTTGGGTGTGATGTCACTAACCCTAGATTCCTAATTGTGGAGACGGGCAAAGGTTTGCATCTATCTCCTGGATGTACATTCATTCCTCCACTAATATTAGTGTGAGTACAGTACCATTGGGTAAGATCTTTATCTCTTAAAATGTCAGGGATTTTGCCAACTTGGATGTCTCTTATAACATTGGTGACTTTCGTTAAAACAAAGTTCCCATATGCAGTGCATATTACCTCTTTTCCCATATTGTTCTCCCTGGCCCTTTGATTATTTATTGTTATGATTTCATTGATTTTCTGCTGAGTCCGTTCAAACAACTGGGCAATGTCATTCATATTATAAACTGTAAACCTTTCTTCCTCTGCCAGCCCCTCAATACCCTGCAGAGCTGGTTTCAGCACTTGCTGACCCTCTTTCTGTTCAAAATTACCGATATGTCTGCGAATCGCAGCTAAATCGGCTCGGTTCCAAATTGACATACCCGATCCAAAAAGTCCCGGGATGGACCCAATTAGACTGTCCAAGCCATTTAACTTTCTCGATCGGAAAATGCCCCTTTGGGGAGAGATATTTGGTTCTGCAAAAGGATCCTGAGTTCGGCTGGCATGGGAGGCAATCAAATCTACCAGCAAGGAAGAATAAAATAGTGACACATTTGTCCGGGCACATGAGCCGAATTCGGCCATGTTCCACTTGGACAAATTAAGCACAACGGGCACATGAATGAACTTAACATTATTAAAGAGTGTTCCGGGGATTGATGTCGCAGTTAGGCCACTAGGTGGTCCCTCTTCCAGTGATGGGCAGTCCAAGGATGTTAGTTCTGCGGAAAAAGGGATTGCAGCTGAGCTTTTTGTCAAGGTTGTAAAAGCAGGGGTTTTGGCCTTTGGGGACACATACAAGGTAACTTTTCCTGGGACATATTGAAGAGTGGATAGTTGAGTGTTGCTGGACAAAGGGACTGAAATGACAAAGGAGTATTTCCACTCTCCAGCATCACTTAACCGTGTATCTCGAATCAACAATGAACCATTAGGAAAACCCATTATCCTATCCCGGTAGTCCATAACATTCCCAACAACGCCATTGACCCAGACTAGGTGATTATTGATGGGACTCCACCAGGACACTTGTTTCCCCTCAGTCCCCTTAATTGCCACTGGCAGCAACACGGATTCCCCCTCTTGACAGTGGACCGGATTTTCATCAACGATTACGCTAATAAGTGGTCCATTCTCCTCTTCCATGGTAAGTCTGAACAGAAGGAGCATGAGAATAATCCATATCGACTTCATGGCTCTAAAAGGAAAGAAAACTCAACATTTTAGTTGATGTCCTTGACTCCATGGAATAGCTTCAGTTGGTTCACATGAACCCATTTATCTCTTGTCTTTTTGCCCTCATCTATTCTGATTTTATATACTGAAGGACTTAGTTTGTCAATAATGGGAAATGGCCCTTTCCATTTTTGGCTTAAGCAGTTGTCCAGCGGACGGAGTTCTAAGAACATGACTCTATCTCCTACTGCCCAAGTACATTCTCGAATCCCTTTGTCAAAATACGCCTTTGCTTTCTTTTGCATCTTACCCATGTGTGCTGCTGCAAACACATGGATCTCCTTTACCGCCTTTTCTAGTTTTAAGAGGTATTGATCCACGGAAAGTCTGTCTATGGTAGGGGTATGCATTTCTAGCCAAAGATGTTCTGGGAGTCTCATCTGCCTGCCTGTCAACACTTCAAAGGGTGTCAACCGGGTAGCGGATGAGGGTGTCGCTCGAATGGCCATGGCCAGTAAAGGCAATAGATTATCCCAATTTTTACTGTTGATGTGGACAAATTTCTTTAGCATCGTTTTAATCTGCCGATTGGCTCTTTCAACCTGACCTGAAGATTCTGGGTGATATGGGATGTGAAATTTTTGCTCCACTCCCAACATCTCTAGGCACGCTTTCATCACTTTTCCAGTAAAGTGGGACCCCTGATCTGACTCTATGGATGACGGGAGCCCCCATCTACTGAATACCTGTTCCACCAGAATCTTAGCAGTATTCTGTGCAGTGTTACTTTTGGTTGGGAAGATCTCTACCCATTTAGAGAACAGATCTGTGACTACCAAAACGTATTTGTTGTTTTTGGAAGTGACTGGCAAGGGTCCCATGTAATCCATTTGTAAGGCATTCCAGGGCCCTTCTTTCAATCGTATTCTTAAAGGGGCATTGATCTTCCTTGGTGCGGGATTAACCTGTGCACAGACAATACAACTGTCACAATACTGTTTCACATCTGTCATCATAGAAGGCCACCATCCTATGTTCTTGAGTCTCTCCAATGTTTTTCCTGACCCTTGATGACCCCCGGTAGGCAGGTCATGTACTAAGTAAATCATTTCATTTCTGTAATTTTCCGGAACCACCCAAGTTATTTCCTCTCCATGATGCAGTAATACTTTTTGGTCTTCTGACAGTGTGAGGCTTTTTATGCATTTTGCCAAAGTATTCCCTTCAGATAGTTCCTGAGTCTCATGTTTCAGTTTCTGAATTATTTCTTTAATGTTGTCATCCTGCCTTTGTATGTCTGAAATATCAGGCACTTCAATGCAGGATTTTGTGAAGGCGCAAACACTGGGGCACAAGGCTGGATCTTGTAAAGTGGAGGGAATTTCCCAGATCTCCCCCCTTTGTGCTCCTTGTTTGGCCAAGCAATCTGCCACGTCATTTTGTTCCCAGTAGGGGGCACTAGTGGAATGTCCTTTTACCTTACATACCCATGGTTTGACTGGCAGCTTTTGCACCAATGTGGTAATGTATCTCAAAAGGGATGCATGCTTAAGCGGAGACCCATCTGAGGACATGTACTGGTGGGTGTGCCAAAAGGGCAGAAATTCTGTGAGAGCATTGCACACCCAAGCTGAGTCAGAGTATAAGACAATTTCTTTGTCTCCTTTTATTAATTCTAGGGCATGCGCGATTGCAGCCATCTCAGCGAATTGTGCTGATTTGACTTGGCATGATCGACATATGGATATTTGTGTATTTCCTTTTGGATCACTAATGAAGATGCCAAACCCTGCATGTGGGGAACCATCCACATAAAAACATGATCCATCTGTGAAAATTTGGACTACATCTTCTGGGACTTCTTCCTTTGATGCAAGGGGTCTAAAGAATTGATGGGCATATGACTGTGGGGTGATATCACATTCATGTGGTACTCCCTGGTAAATAAGGCCATGGGCCCTGGTGGAAGGATTATTTGTGTGTTTTACTGTGATGTCTCGATCTTGGAGCAACAGAGCCCAATGGGCCAGTCTAGCATTGGATACATTGCCATCCTTCACTCTGTCTGTTAGTAAAAATTTAGTAGGAGTGTGAGTTGTATGCAAGATGACTGGGTTGAGCCCTATGATGTATGTGAAGTATTTCACTGCCCAAAATGTAACAAGGAGGTGTTTTTCACATAGAGAGTACTTCATCTCCACAGGAGATAATATTTTAGAAGCATATGATATGGGTCTCTGTTGCCCATGAATTTCCTGTGACATAACAGCTGACATGGCTGTATCAGATATTGCAGTCTCAATGTGAAAGGGCAGTTGGTAATCTGGATTGGCTAAAGCTGGTGCTTGCGCTAATGCTTCTTTGAGCTCCTGCACTGCATTGGTGTGTTGCTCAGTCCAGTGCCATTGGGTATCCTTTTTCAACAGATCATATAATGGTGTAGACTTTTCAGCAAATTCAGGAATAAAAGCCCTTGAATAATTCACCAATCCTAGAAAAGATCTCAGAGTGGGGATGCTTACAGGCAGAGGTAATTGTAGAATGGTTTTTACCTTCTCGGTTGCTATCTTACGACCGTTTGCGGTTACTGTAATCCCCAGAAAAGACACAGATTCTTTTAACAATTGTGCCTTAATGGGATTACACTTCAGTCCCGCCTTCTCTAGGATCCGCAGTAGTTCCTCCAATAGCCGCAAATGTTCTTCTTTGTCACTCGTGGCTAATAACAAATCATCAACGTACTGAAAAAGATTCTTTGGAGAAGAAAAATCAGTTAAAATATCTCTCATGGTTGCATGAAATAAAGAAGGAGAATTATGAAATCCTTGCGGAAGACATGTGAATGTATATTGTTTCCCCAAAAACGTAAATGCAAATTTATATTGACATTCTTCTGACAAGGGGAGTGACCAAAAACCATTCGATATATCAAGCACTGTGAAATATTTGTGATTTGGATTCAACATGCTCAAGACGTCGGGGACAGATGCAACTGTGGGGGCGCAATTGTTGGTAACACTGTTTAACTTGCGGTAATCTATTGTTAATCTCCACGAATTGTCAGAATTTTTGCGAATTGGCCATATTGGCGCATTTGTTGTGGATACACATGGTCTGATGACCCTTTGGTCTAGAAGTGAATCTATTGTTTCCTGAATGTGACTGATAGCTTCCTGTGGAAAGGGGTATTGCTTTTGTGGAGCTGCATCCGGCCCACTAATGTGTATTGCTGTGTCTACCTTTCCACAGTCATGCTTATGTGTTGCAAAAGCTCCCTGCTGCCTTTCTATCATGGGCTGCAGAAGATCATGGTCTGGATGATCTTTTATGATCTGTAAGATGTCATATGTGGAATCGTTACGCTTGATAGCTGCAATTGTATGTGAATCAGGTATCACTATGGTGCTTGAATGATTGTTTGGAACCCCTTGCCATAGTAACAGATTGGTCAAGTCTAACATACATCCATTGGGAATTAAGAAGTCTGACCCCAGGAGGCTGGTTTCATTTGGCAAAGACATTAATGCAAGTGGCTGTTTTACTAATAACTCTCCAATTTGGATTGTCAGTGGTTTAGACAGAGCTGATTCAACAGTGTGCCCAGCAAAGCTCTGGAGATTTAACTGCTTTCCTGAAGACCATGTTGATTTTAATGGGTCTTTGTCATGCAGAATGGAAATGGCAGCCCCTGTATCTAAAACCATAGTTCGTTGACAGCCCCTAATCAATGCTGACACTTGAGGGCGCCCGCACCTATCCAGAGAAATAGGTGCCAAAATTTTGGGGCCTTGTAATTGTCAACATTGAAGGCTTTCCCCCTCTTTTTGGGGTGTTATTTGTGTTTCCTTTCTGGGGCATACCTGCAATGCATGTAACTGTTGCTGTAATTCTGCATAAGTAGGGGCTCTTTGTGTCTCACTGATCTGCTTGCCTTCTGATGCATGGCTATGAGGGTTTCCTCTTCCCCTGCCTCTATAAGCAAACTTCCCCCTAAATCCCCTCCCCCTACCTTGTAAGCTTTTGTTCCAATTGGGGTTGTATGGAGGATTGGATTCCCCTGGGGCATAGGGGCCTTCTATGGTGGTAGTTTTACATTGTAATGCTGCCACCTTCCTGAACAATTGTTTATCTTCCTTTTCTTTAAGCCTGTGTTGTTTATATGATTGTATTGCTTGAAATGATCTATGTATTAATCCGATCACTTCCTCATAGCTGTGTTTTCTGGGGTCTATCAAATGTTCACATTTTACTCGAATAGCCGGATGGGCATTATGAATCAATAAGTTTTTATATTCTATATCCTCCCGAGTTGCTTTCCCATTACTAGTGTTATACGCTGCCCACAATCTATTGGCATAAAGTAGAGGGTTTTCCTCGGTATCCTGTTTAATTTGATATGCCACCATCAAACCTATTGCTGAGGGGTTTATAACCTTCTGCAGTTCTGCCACTGTTTCTTTGTAACTCCCTTTTCCTTCCTTAATTAAATCTGGGAGTGCATTCCAGGTGTGGGAGTCAAGGGTTAATTGTAACACCTTAACCTGGTCACTAGGACTTCTCACACCTAGAAGCTCACACCTTTGTTGTACATTTGTTGCATGTGAAGTAATGTGTTCATTAGATTTAATTTTGCCAATGAAATCAGCCATACTCATAAGGGTTTTTACAGGTTGAGTAGGATATACATTAGATATTACCTCCTTTCCTTCACTGTCAAATCCTAGAAATGTTTGGTCACTTTCAGGAGAGGAGAAGATCTGGGTCCTACCCATGATGGGTACTTTGTCCTGATCCCCATTTGTGGATCTTTCATCCCCAATATCCTCAGTGTCTATAACAATGGTAAACTCTCTATTTTCCCGTGGGTCAGCAATTTCTCCCATAGCCACAGGAAAAGGAGAATTTGGATCCATATCTACTTCTCCCCAATGCTCATCATAGTTTTCCCCAATTTCATAGGCACAGGTAGGTGCAGTTGCATTAATGTGTCCTAATCTGTTTGCCACAGCAGCCTGTCCTTTAAGGATTGAAATGTTCTGTAGCAGATGTGCCTCTCTTTGTTTGCACTGTGTATGATCTATAATTTTTCCTTTTTTTGTTTCCTGTAACTGATCTTGGACAACTTTGTATGCACTAATTATGTGGTCCCGTTCAGTCTCAACTTTTTCTAGCATGTCTTTATATTGTATTACTTCTTTTTGAGCTAATTTGCAATTTTTACTATTTTCCTCCTGGGAGGCTTTAACCATTTGATTAAGAGTAGTTAAGGTTTGTACCTGATTGTGTAAAGCTATGTTTTCTTTTTCCTTTTCAGTTACTTTAACATTGGCATTATCAACTATCTCTTCCAATTGTTGTATTTTAGTACTCATAGCCATGCAGGCAGCATACATGCCGGCCATTGCTATACCTTTAAGCTTTTTATTCTTTTTGGATGTTTTTACCTGTTCTTCAAATAGCTCCTTGACATAGGCCCAAGGAGATTCTTTTAATTTGGCATCACAGGCAAATTCATTGCTCTTATTTTTAAGAGTGTAAGCTGCAACAAAACTTTCTAAACTAGACATGGTAGCCATTATTAACAGATGTTGTACACAATTTATAATTCACAACTTTGAAATTTGCAGTTGGGTTATACTGTGGCAATTGAGATTACAAGCATATAATTAAGGAAAGCGATCCCAAAATATGGTAAACAATATATAACTCCAGCACACAAAACAATTTTAACCCTAGTCAGAGACCCAAAATATTTTGTACACAAGAGTGGAGTCTGTAATTACAATAAACTCTACCCTGGCTCCTACACCCAAAACACAATAGGCCAAGCAGCCAAGTGGAACAATATTGTTGCCCTGCAGTGTTTACTGTAAACACACTGTGAACAATAGTGTAGGTGAGCCTCTGGACAGACAAAATAAATGGTAAACAAGCAGTGTTAGAGCAATAATTACTAAATTCAATTCAAAGTACCAATAACAAATTTAGTTAAAAAAAAAAAAATTGTCAGTGTGGTTCGGCTTTAACCTAACAGAAAAAAAAAAATATTGCTCAGGTGTATTATAATACGCTAATGGAAACTTATTTTGCCCTGCAACCAAAAGAAAAACTATCTGCAATATTATTTCCACTCTAACAACTATGAGGTTAGTAAATGCCTTCAACACATCATTAATAATAAAAAAAAACTTCTCCTGTAGCTTAGTTTAAACTTGTCAAGAGAGGAAAGCACAACAAAAAAAAAATAATATTAAAAAAAAAAAATAACACTAGAAATTAACTAAATAAATGAATTTCAGGATTTTTTTTTTTTTTCAAAACAACGAATGCAACACTCTTTCAGTGCCTTTACAAGAAAAACAATAAAACAAAACCCAACAATAATTCAAGAGAAATGAAGCTTGGTAAGCTCAAAAGAAACAAACAAGTAAAAACAATATGGTCCCATCAGTACATCCTCCCCATTAAATTGACCGGTTTTTAATGGTTCTTCTAACATACTATTTCAGTATAATTGCGGGACATTTATGAAGAAGAAAAAAAAAAAATTCTGTGGAGTATCCTCCCTCTTTTTAGAGTTCTTCTAATATCCACTTGAAAATGTAAAAGGTACCTTTTTTTTTTTTTTTTTTTTTTAACTAGATAGGGTTGCTGTAACCTTCCAAACTACCGGCAAACTGACTCAGTTTAAAGCCACCCCAATAACCTTAACTTGCATTACGCAAATCTCGGGGTTGTTGTATTAAATACTCTCAGTCTCAGGTCCCTTCATGGTCGCCAATTATGTTGACCAAATCTATGGAATATGAAATATAATATTTCTCTGATATGATTTGATTAACCTTAATGAGAGTTCTTTGACCAAGAGTGAAAGGTTTAACACAACAACCAAAATTTATTGGTGAATAGTAGGGAGGTCTAAACTAACATACCACAATCTATCTATTTAACAATAAGAAAAAGAGAAACAAAATGTATATGATTCACCCAATGAATTAAAGCATATACTATTCATACCCTAAACCCACAAACAGCAAGACAGACAACACATACAACAATCATGTATACATATAAGTGCCAGAGAAATGTCCTGATATTTACCAATGGTGTAGCATGGGGGCCCCCAGGATCGGTGTATCTTCTCTCCTGTCTTCCTCCAAACCTACCCTGATATACACTTATCTCCCATAGACTTGCATGGGGCCATCCTGATTGGTAGAACTATCCAATCCATCTTCCATATCTGACACATCTCATCCAGGATTGGACAGTTTCCCCATCCCATATCGCTTACATAACTCAGCCCCATTCCAGAGCCTCCCCTCTTAGTGATAAAATTACATATGCCAGGTCATGGCACCGAGGCGTCTGGATCCAGGCTTTCTCATCAAAATTCCCTCCAATATTGAGAGTTTGGAGGGAACCTTAGGTCATAGCCTGGTAAACCTGCATTCCCCAGATAGCCATCACCATTGCATATCTAAAGAGAGGGTACTTTGAAGTGGCCCTCATATAAACAAAGAGATTTAAATGGCCTGGCCTAGATCGTTATGTGGGCCCCATAAAGTCTGAGATAAGGTAGTTAATTTAGTGGTTGCCCCCTCTCACACAATAGAACATTCCTTGTGGCATGCACCTGTTTACACACCAAACATTCCTCCAATACACTACAAAGCTATCTCTACAACTTGATCACTTGTTTCAATGTCTATGTACAACACACCGCTATCAAACCAAGCTGATATTTCCAGCTTTGTAACTTGGTTATATAGTTAGAAAAATATCTATTTACAGTTGCTGATGACGATTATACATAAACCCCTCATAAGTCAACACAAAGTTGCATTCAAGTCGCATCAAAGTTGCACCCATACAAAATGGCATCAAAGTGGCTTTAACAGTTTGGTTGAGAACACAAGCAAATGTGACAGCATTTTCGACATGTTAGGAATGTATTTTGTTTTTGAAACTGTCAAATTGATCAGTTTAGTTCTGCTTTAACAGACCAGGCCGTCCAGCAAAAGTGGCAGTTACAGGGTTGAGACAAGCTATTTACCTCTAAGAGTGCTTAAAATTGTCCTGTTTTATTAATTTAATATAAAACCTTTATCCCCAAAGGGAAAAAAACTGATGCTGTATCTGTTTAAAAAGTGCTAGCTGAAGTTCAGCTCCATTTGTTTTTCCCACCAATCTAAATCTGCTAATTCACCTAACACTACCACAGCCTGACAATACTGCTGTCCAAGGTGTCCCCATTGCTTCTCCAGTGGAGTGGATACACCCTATGACAGGAAGTGTGTAACTGGCTGGAACACCAAGTGTAAGCAAAGGGAAAAAGCCAAAAATATAAATCTAATGCAGCCACCACAGCTAAGGAATGGCAATCTGCAACCTATTAACTGTTTTTGGGAGGTTTAATACTGCATTAACCCTCCTTGCTAGGCAAGGAAGAAATAAACAATGCTGCCATAATAGTGGCTCCAGCATTATAATTTGCCAGCAACTGTCCAGGAGGTCCACTGTCCTAGCTGCTGCTCCGCACGTGCCCCAGACTAAAGTCTAAAGAAGGGAAACCCAGGAATACTGCACCCCTTATCAGCCTACTCACATAAGAAGCCTTCAGTGATAAAGTCAGCCTCAGAAGCACATGTCAGAGCTCTGGCCTTGAAAAGCACTTTGCAGTGAATGTCCAATTTCACTGACACGCTGGGTGTATATGTTCCCTGCAAGGAGTACAGCACTGCATAGCTGTGACAGTGAATGAACCATATAGCATGACTGGGAAAGCCTGTGCTTGATGTCTAAATGGGAGAAACTATACAGGACCAAAATAGAATCTGAGCAGATGTTAAGCGAAGTCCAGACATATGATTGAAGGTTCCTTTTTGCCCAAGACACTTCGGAACCTTCATACTCCGGGCCCTGATTGAGGATTGCCAAACCCGAAGAAAACTTACAACAAAACTTTCTCTGCTCATAATACACACACTGGAGCTTCTCAAACTAAAACTTTGTGAATCCTGTGTCATCTTTGCCTAAATACACATCGTGGCAGGCCCTTGCACCGGCACAACACACTGGGGGCAATTTACTAAAATTGGAGCACTTAGAATCTGGTGCAGCTGTGCATGGTAGCCAATCATCTTCTAACCTCAGCTTGTTCAGTTAAGCTTTGACAGTAAAACCTGGAAGCGGATTTCTATGCAAAGCTGCTCCAGATTTTGCACTCTCCAGTTTTAGCAAATCTTCCCCACTATGTTATTTAATTATATATTGTCTTGTGTTTAACAAACTATTAACTGTTCACTTACAGAGTCTCCTATGAGCATCTTTATCTCTTTGGCAAATGGGATCTTATCAAGGACCATTTCATTGAATGTTACATGCTTATTTTTCCTTCTCTTTTTGATTATTTAAGTGTAATATTTTGTGAAACTTCTACATAATAAACATAAAAATATAAAAGGTATTTAATACATCTAACAACAGGATTATAAAAAATAAACGCAACACTTGTCTGATACAAAAAATAATTATATCGGTTGTATCTTCATGCTAGTCAATATGACTCTTGCCCTTACATATGGTTAGTCACTGTATTTTGATCTAAAACATCAACACTCTCACTGAAGGTAACCTTTGGTAGTATTTAGTACTTTAGTTTTAAATCACATATGTCTGATATGTTAGAACAATATATGGAACTATATGAAGTGTGTTACTTATGACACTGTGTTATATCACCCTTGCTGCCACTGAATATCATGCTGGATTTGTCACAGAGTTAGAACAGCTGTTTCCTGTGATGAAATAGTTATATCTGTAATTAATTCACCAATAGACTGGATTTTCATTGCGCAAGTTTTATGTACTTAACAAGATGTTGTGTAATTCCTGTCTTCACTTATATGTATGCTTATTCCAAAGCTCTACATACTGGTTGAACAACATTTTTTGCTCATTAGTACTGTTTAAGGAATGTCCACATAAAATTTAACTTGCCTCCAGACCAACCGGATGTCTTGGCTCCTTGGCAGCAGAAATACCAAGGATACATAGAAGTTTATGCCTAGCTTACTCTGACTGTTGTTTTTGACAGTTTTTTTTGAAATTTCTTTGCAGGCCTAAGTACTTTGAAGAGACACCTTTCCCGATGAACCACTTGCATCTCATTTGCCAAGTCTTAATTTTAAGGCCTCATGAACACTGGACTTTTTTACAGCTGCTGTTTTTGGCTTCTGGCATTTTTTTCTACTGCCAGTAAACTCCCCAGCATGCTATCCTATGTGTTCATGCACACATAGGCTTTAATCAGCGTTTTCTGGCTGTAAAAAAATCCCCAGAACTAGCGGGTTTCAAGAGGAGTTTTTTAGCTGTAAAAATGCTCTAATGTTGATAAAAGCTAAAAAATGTGGCTAACCGGCGTTTGAGTGTTTTTTGAGCCTGAAGATATTGTGGGAGTATAATTTTACTAAAAAACGCAAACCATGAAAAACACTGAAAAAAGCTAATGCAAAAACGCTAAAAAACACGACAAAACTCACGTTTTTTAATGCAACATTCTATAGCTAATGCTACTGGCGTTTTTATAACGTCCAGTGTGCATGAGGCCTAAAACTTTCGTGTTAACTAATAATTGCTGACAGCATTGGTGGAGGTACAAAAGAAGCTGGGACCCAAGCTGCAGGATGTTTTTTGCACTCACAGTAAGGATTTCAGAGCCTTGGAATACTACCGCTGTATATAGGAAGGCTTATAATTGGCTCCTTCTATGATTGGTGGGCAAACACCACATGATGCCTAGAGCAGCAAAAAATATGCTTACTCATAGGCGCTCTTTAGTGTTCATAAAGGACCGACTGTACAGATAGTATTTTAGTCATAGAACCTAGTTTATATACAAGTATAAACTTGTCTATATGGTATGCTGAGTATATGTTGAAATTAAAGCAGGACTTCTCTCTCAAGCAATATTGACTATTTTTAAGCTTTATGCTGCTAGCATTACTAAATAGATTGGAAAATATCATATTTAGTTGTTTTAAACTTTTATTACTTTTTTTTTTTTACATTTCTTCAGTTACTCCTGGTTTCCATGCCTAGACAAATGATGTTATACATTCCAGCAGTCTTGAGGAGGGGATGAGGGGTTATTGGTTAGAGGGAGTTTTTCAAAATGATTTTGCAGCAAAATAAAGCATGGAGACATGGATGGATCAGGGAGTTTGCTTTGAATATTTACAATGAATTAAATAGCATGTTTGGTTTGTGGTGCTCAGATGCAATGCAGTTCCACTTTAAGCTTTTCACTCAGCTGTGATTTTGCTTTCCTGAAGCATGAAATTTTACAAGTCTGCTGAAATATATGTCATAATGTACAACATTATTTTAAAAGAACATTTATTCCTTTTATCATCCAAAGTAGTTTTTGAGATCCAGTCAAGTGACTGCCAAATTCTGAGAAAAGCACAGTGTGAGAATGATGTCATAAAGTGCTGCCAGCTGGTGCAAGAATTTCCCCAGTCTCTGCCCCTGTCCCCTTCTCTCTTCCATAACTAGGGCTATGCACTGAAGTGTTCATGAAGTCACATAATGAGAAACTGACGTAGGTGGTCTGATTTGTATTCTATAATAAAAAACACACACACTGCCAAGAGCTTAAAAAATGTTGCAAGGATACTATGATTTATAGCATTGCTTCATCCCTGGGCCACCATCTAAGCCAAGAAAGAAGATTCTCTCCCTGCATGATGTCTGAACAAAGATGGCACCTGTCATCTGGAGAGAACAGAAGATGAAGTTATTGTCAGGGGGTGTTCTGAGATCTCTTTAAAATGTAATTAATACTTGTAAGCTGTACGCCTTAAAGCGGAACTCCACCCAAAAGGGGAAGTTCCCCTTTAAGTCCTCTTCCTCCGCTCTAAATTAAGGATTGGTACCTTGACAGGTATCCGCTCCCGCTGCGATCTCCTGAGGTGATCAGAAGTGGAAGTTGTCCTCCATGCCCCCCCTCCTTTCGGTAGTCATTTGGGACATGTGATAGGTCCCAGAAGACTATGGGATCATTCACAAAGTGCAGCACTTATCGCGCATGTGTAGTGGCCACCCAGCCATGGTGAGGACACTGCTGGATCCTGGGACAGGTAAGTTACTGTATTTTAAAAGTCAGCAGCTACAGTTTTTGTAGCTGCTAACTTTTAATAATTTTTTTTTCAGCTGGAACTCTGCACTAAATATGAAGTCCAGGTTATGGGTCTTGGAGCTCAGAGGCTTCATAGACACTTAGGATGGATAAAGTGTTTAATATAAGGTCCTTGTGTTTTCCAGCTTTTTCTTTAAAACAGAAAAAAGGCTGGATTCTACTACAAAGTCTGTTAAAATCCCTGCAATGTACATATGTCACCCGGAGAGGGATTGTTTTTCTCAGCAGAAGTGAAGTTACTCTTGCAAGCCACATTACAGCTGCACTAAGATTGGAAGAGGGGGTCCAGACCAAGAGCCATTCAAGTGTCTTGCGGTAAGGGACATCTTGACAGGAGAGGAGAAAGTTGAGAGATTATCTGATCAGTCTTAAGGAATTATTCTTTTTACTTATTTGTTATTTATATATATACACTGTGTGTGTATATGTATGTATGTATATACAATCCATCAGATTATCACCTACTCTCCTCTCCTTTAGGCGCACCCTGAAAACCCATCTCTTCAGGGAAGCCTACCCCACCCCCTGCTAACTTGCCGACCTCCTCCACTCTTCCTACCACTCCATCCCCCACAACTATCTCCTCCTGTGCCACCATCCCCCCCTCCTAGATTGTAAGTTCGAAAGAGCAGGGCCCTCTCATGTTTTGCATTGTATTGGTATTGTTCTGTCACATGTTCTGTCCCCCTTTTGTAATGTACAGCGCTGAGTGAACTATTGGCGCTTTATAAATACTGTATAATAATAATAATATATACATACACGCACTATATTGCCAAAAGTTTTGGGACGCCTGCTTTTGCACGCACATGAACTTGAATGGCATCCCAATCTTAGTCCGTAGGGTTCAATATGGAGTTGGCCCACCCTCTGCAGCTATAACAGCTTCAACTCTTCTGGGAAGGCTGTCCACAAGGTTTAAGAGTGTGTCTATATGAATGTTTGACCATTCTTCCAGAAGCGCATTTGTGAGGTCAGGCACTGATGTTGGACAAGAAGGCCTGGCTCGCAGTCTCCGCTCTAATTCATCCCAAAGGTGTTCTATTGGACTGGGGTCAGGACTTTCCACAAAGTTGGGAGCATGAAATTGTCCAAAATGTCTTGGTATGCTGACTCCTTAAGAGTTCCTTTCACTGGAACTAAGGGGCCAAACCCAAGCCCTGAAAAACAGCCCTGCACCATAATCCCCCCTCCACCAAACTTTACACTTGGCACAATGCAGTCAGGCAAGTACCATTCTCCTGGCAGCCGCCAAACACAGACACGTCTATCGGATTGCCAGACAGAGAAGCGTGATTCGTCATTCCAGAGAACAATTTTACACTGCTCTAGAGTCCAATGGCGGTGTGCTTTACACCACTGCATACGATGCTTTGCATTGCATTTGGTGATGTAAGGCTTGGATGCAGCAGCTCAGCAATGGAAACCCATTCCATGAAGCTCTCTATGCACTGATGTGCTAATCTGAAAGCCACTTGAAGTTTGGAGGTATTTAGCTATTGATTCTGCAGACAGTTGGTGACTTCTGCACACTGAGCACTTCAGCACGCGCTGACCCCGCTGTGTCATTTTACATGGCCTACCACTTCGGGGCTGAGGCTCTCCCTGTTGCTTCCACTTTGTTATAATACCACTAACAGTGGGCCATGGAATATTTGGTAGCAAGGGAATTTCACAGATGGACTTATTGCACAGGTGGCAATCTATCACATTACCACACTTTAATTCACTGAGCCTCTGAGAGCGACCCATTCTTTATCAAATGTTTGTAGAAGCAGTCTGCACGCCTAGCTGCTTGATTTTATTCACCTGTGGCCATGGAGGTGATTGGAACACCCGAATCCAAGGATTTGGAGGGGTTTCCCAAGACTTTTGACAGTATAGTGTATATATAAACACACACACACACACACACACACGCAGCCTTTTGAACCACTTAAAGACCAAGGACTCACCAGTACTTTGGTGGACTTTGAGCGGTTATACCAGGATGATGCCTGAAGCTGCAGGCATCATCTTAGTATTGTTGTTTTTTTTTTTTTCAGCTGGCAGTCTGCTTTCTTGTCAAAGCAAACCTAGCCACTAATTAGCTGCTGGATTACTTTTACAAGCGGTTCAAATTTGCAGTATTGTACCTGCACTCGCTGCCGGGCACTGCCCTGTAGGGGGAGGCAGAGAGCTCGGGACTCTGGGAGATGCAGCCTTTTGAACCTGTTCTCACAAATGAAAATGCAAACTAAACAGGGTAGATTTTATAGAAATGTCACATCTTTAGTTTTTCAAATGCAATTTATGCAAGGACGTTTTGTTTCTGTCAGTGTGCTACTAATAATCATAGTGAGAAGTTTTCATTTCCATGACTAACGAGCACAAACTTTTAATGCAATGCTACTGGATAGTCATCTGTCAAAACACTAAAGAAGAGTTTTGTATAATTAAATCAGACTCCGTATCGTGTGGACAAGTTAAACGCCATCATGTTTCCCTGGCTCTGGAAGTTTGTAATTAATGCTTCTTTTTTTAATTCTTATCATGACTTTTGTTAATCAACTTGTCTCAAGTTATATTATGTTACATTTGACAGTAATAGTTAGTGTTACCTGACTGATTACACTGTCTTTTTTCCTGTCATACTGTTGTAAACATTATTTGATGTTCAGAATAAAACAGCAGTAATCAAGTTTTATTCATACTTATTCTGGGTTCACACTAATGCCCTGCAGTTTATCGGCAGCATGGGTGAAGTGCGATTGTATGCACGTTTTATATACAGTTTCCATTGGCTTCTGTTAGATTGTGCATTTTCTAAAAGCAAATCAAAGATGCAGCATGCAGGACTTAGACTGTACATTAAAGATTCAGCATGCATGACTTTGATGCCCCTTCATGAAAATGCATGGTCTAATAGAAGTCAATAGGAGTGCATTTAAAAATGTGTGTAAAATGTGGATAAATCTCCCTGCACCCCAACCTCAGTGCACCAGTGTGAACCTGCTCATAGTAACTCTTCATGTGGATCTGCCAATGTAGCCTCTAGTTACAGGAAGGTTTTTTTTTTTTTTTTTTTTTTTAAATATCCTACAAAATCTTCCAATTTTTGTGCAAATATATACAGCTTTAATTGGCTTTATAGAAAAATCATTTAAAACAAAAACATTTATCTTTGTCAAAGTACAGGACATAAAAATAGATTCTCAGACCATGGGTTATATGCTAGAACCATCACATGATTGGACACTGGCAGAAGGTACCCACAGTATAACCAGATAACCCTGTCTACTCCATGAGGCTCCAGCTTTTTGCTAGTGTCACTGGTTGATGGATATCTGCCTCCTAAATTTCACCAGATTTATTTTATCTCCCTCGAGTACACCTTGGGAACCATACCCAGATCGCACAGCATTGGGGCCTGCTTGTAACTTTTTCTTTGGGAGCACGCCATTATGCGGTCGGTAATCATTTTGGCATGTGGTACAACAAGTGTTGTTAGCCACAGGGTGCTATACAGGTCCATTTGTGGTCCACTTCTATGGCACCCAGACCCTGAAGATCGTTTAGGGGTATTCCCAACCGGATGGTTGAATATCCTGGTCCCTAAACAGGACCTGCAATGTGGAGAAGGGGATACAGGGTTTCCATGCACCTTTCATATACCAGTTCCTGGCTTTACATATCTTGATGACTCTGTAGCATACACAACATCCTTCTCTTACAACATGTACAATATCCCAGTGCCATGCACACAAGAGGTTCACAAGACCCACCCCTTGATTATTGCTTGGGGATGTCCCATGGTCTATGAGTGAATCCCTTTGTCCTGTACTCAAAACAATAAGAATTTTGACATACCTTTAAATTCTTAGAGTACAATACAGGACAATACAAGTGCCACTTTCTTCTCTGTGATCTCTGTATTGCTTGCTGACAAAACTGAAGTTGGTGAGATTATATGTGTACACTACAAGGCCAACCCAGCAAAGCTTTTGCCAGGGTCCAATCACCTGAAGGTAGCAGCATATAATCCATGGTTTCAGTGTATATTACTCTGAGATACTGAGTTTATGGGTATGTTGATTCATATTTTTCTAGTTTTGTTAGTTTTAGAGTTTGGAATGTTTGTTTTTCTATTGTTGTCCCTTTAGATAGATTTCCCTTCACTTACTGTCCTGTAGACTCAACAGGAAGAGGTGATGTTTTTATTTAGTTGTCACTGGAACAAGCATCCCTCCCTTGCAGAGACATACAGACCAATCAAAAAATCTTCTCTTTAACTTATTTAATACATGGTTTGTATACACTTTGATGAATTGACTTCATGGGAAAAAGGTGAAGAACACAAGTGTGACCTCTTGTATGGCTTGATTCAAAAACTGCTGCATTTGTATCCTTCATGTTTTTGTCCAATACTTATCAAAATGTTTGTAAAATAATTTCATATTATCATATTTAACCTTCATGTGTATAATATTGTAATTGGTATGTACCATGAATCTCCAAAGACTTCTGACTGATGGTGCAGTTAATATAGGAACATTTCCTTATAGCAGCAGCAATGTTCAGAAACTTCTAAACCTCAGAAGTGGCTTCAGCCTCCATTCATACCTTAACATTTTTAGCCATAAAGGCTAACATTGACCAAAACTGACTTTTGGAGAATCCATTAAGGCAAAGCGACACCAATATTTGGATGTGAAATGGCCTCAGCAGTTGGGCCAAACTGGGAATTCCAGGAGACAATGTCATCACTAGAGCCGTCTGAAATGATCTGCTAGGCCAGCATGACAGCTTGGATTTGTAGCACTTATTAATTTAATTGCTTTAGTTTCAGGATGGGGATTTTTTTGCTGCCTGTTACTCGGTAACCTTGCTTAAAGTGGTTCTAGAAGCAGAAGGTTTTTTTTTATCTTCAAACATTCTGTGCATTAAGGGAAAAAAAACCTTCTGTGTGCTGCTCCCCCCACAGACCCTGCTAATACTCATCTGAGCCCCTTCTTGATTCAGCAATGTGCACAAGAGTCTCGGCTGTCCTGAGACTCCCTCTCCTCATTGGTTGAGACAACAGCAGGAGCCATTGGCTCCCACTGCTGTCGATCACAGCCAGTGAGCCAATGAAGAGAGCGGGGGTGGGGCTGAGACATGGCTTTATGTATCTTATGGACACAAAGCTGGGCTCAGGAGCAAGCATGCACCAGTACCCCCATAGCAAACAGCTTGCTACTGGGGGCACTGGTCAAGGGGGAAGAGCCAGTAGCGCCGATGGGGGGACATGAGAAATGGATCAGGGCTGCTCTGTGCAAGACCACTGTACAGAGCAGGTACGTATGACATGTTTGTTTCTTTTTTAAAAAGCTGAACCTTTAATACCACTTTAATCTGTGACATCACCTTTTAAAGGCACAGCATTCTAATTTGTGTGAGCTGATAGTATTTTAGCTATGCAGGACTCGCACATACATTCTGTAGCAATATTTATTGTGTGATTTTTTTTTTTTTTTCCAGAAATACCCTTCAAGTCTAAACTAAAAAAATGTATTTTGTTTGGGGAATATCATAGGATTTACAGGGACAATTTTGACTAATACTTTTTATTACTCAGAAGGTTGTAAAGGCTCAAGGTTTTTTACTTTTATGCATTCTATGCATGAAGGTAAAAAAATCCTTCTGTGTGCAGCAGCCACCTCTTATACTTACCTGAGCCCCATCTCGATCCAGTGAACCAACGAGGAGAGAGCAGGGGGCGGGGGCGGGGCCGAGTCACTCTAATGTGTGAAGAAAGACACAGAGCAGTGGGTCGGGAGCGAGCCTGCTCAGGTGCCCACATAGCTATTGGGGGCACTAGGCAGGAGGGAGTGACCAGGAGTGCCAGTTTTTGTTTGTATTTTCTTTCTGTTAAATCTGTCTTTGGTATCAATTTAATTTCAGAATAAAGCAAGCATGATGCAAACCTGAGAATGGACATAGTTTTCAATTCTGAAGACTAAGCATATTCATATAATAAAATGAATGGCTTTAAATTGTTACTCAGGGTTGGTATACCAAACTAGTTAAATTGTCATCTAAAGAGCTTAGTATGTATCTTTTTAAATGTTCCTTTATTCCTGGGGTTTAATTGGAGAGCTTTGTAGTCAAAGTATTAATGGTAAAGTTTATTTACATATAATTTACATACATTATCATAAAATTGTACAAAAGTTAACATAAATTTAATGGATTATTAATTCCATGGGTAGCAGCAGAATTGTATTATTTTATCCTAATCTTCACATGTATTTGCCATATACCTTTATGCATTTTGTCAACAGTACTAATAACAGTCAACAAACTTTTATCTTGTTGTTTGATTGTGAGATGGTAATGGTGTTATGAATGTATTACATGATTATAGATATGTATATGCAGTCTAAGGAATGAGACGAGATCTGCAAAATACGTAACCATGGATATTGAATAAAATTGTGGTGCTACATTTCATTTACATTTTATGGTAACTGTACAAATTTATGTTATTGTATGTAAGTAAAAATCTTGCTATAATAATATAATTTTTATGGCTGATGGTGTGAGACATTGAAACTCCTGAATGGTACAGTTGATATAATAGTGTTTACTACCATAATGTGGTTTCCAAATAAGAATAGATAAAAGGACACTGTGTTTTAACCCTAAACTGAACGTGGCATGATCAGGTAATGTTTATTGGACTGTATATGACTAAAATATTTTTTTCATAGGACAGTATCTGCTTTCAAGAAAAATAGTTTGTCTATTAAAATGTTGCATGGGCTGTGCAGTAGCAAGTACAGTTTAATTATATTTGGTTTACATTTTATGTCTAAATCAGGAAAAGTCTTCAGTATTACATTATATATGTCACATTAGTACTGCAGTATGGAAGATGATGCTAGACACTGAAGTGATAGGTGTCAGCAACTTGCCGTGAAAGCAAAGAATCATTTTCACCATTTTCACATCAATACATAATTTTACACTTACAGTCAGTAGTTCAAATTTATTTATACATCTAAGTATACTGTAGAAAGACAAAATTGTCTATCCATTTAATTTTTTTTTTTTGTCTAAATTTGTATGAATAGTGTAAACCAAATCCTAGCTTTAGGATTTTGACAACCACAAGAATACACCCATGTAATACTCAAAGTATACTTGGCAGTAACGCCCACCTCTTCATCACAAGATAACCTTAGTCTTTGGGGTTGAATGGCACTCATCCTCACTTAACCCCTCAATACTGAGCATATTTTGTGAGTGTAAGGTGTCATGGCCCAACTACTTTATCATTACATCAGTGTTTTAGTGAGGTCTGCCTAACCTAAAGAATAGTTAAAAAGGACCCTGTGGTATTGTGATTTTAAAAAAGATGAGTCTTAAACTCTTAAAGGATAAAATACTGCCAGTGGGGGTGAATGTGGGGTCCAGTGTTGTGTTTTTTGTCTTTTTGCAAGTCTTTGCCACTTGCATGCTGCTGTATTCTACACAAAAATATATAGAGACACCTGCAAATTTGTTTTAAGGGTATTTCATGCCCAGTATGAATGATAGGTATTTCATGACCAAGGCAATATTTACCATTTGGCACTTGCAAGAAAGGCAGCAGGGTAAGATAGGGTGGTGTCATAGTACACCATTTCAAGTTTGTATTTTCTGTTTTTTCCTTTTTTTTAATTTGGCAAAAATTGATTCTTGTGAATACATTTGATATGAAAGGGAAAAGAAGTACGGAGGCAGATAAAAGATTTTATTAGTGGCATGTTGCTTTTAACTTAGAGCCTTCTCATGTACAGTGCACTGTATTTCTTCATGTAAATCAAACAGCAGCATAGCATGCAGGGTGATATTTTTTTAATATCTACAAGATATGTTTTGTGAAAAAGGTGGTAAGATCTGTACAAATAATGTGACTGCCTTCATTGTCATTATTTATGGCGTGTCTCTGCCAGCAAGGACTTTCAGTACTACCCTGATTATTAATTTAATGAATAGTCAGTGGCTGTAATAAGTATTTTTGTTAAAATTGTGGTGGGAAATTCTTGCTGGAGGTCCTGATAAGTATTGGATAAATGAGTAGTAAATGATAGAACCACTTTCCATGCAAAACAGAAGTCCATTTTTAGTTATCATTAAAACCTATGAATCAGTAATTAAAATTTCAATATTTAATTTCAGTGTTGACATTGAAAATGGCTTCTGGGCATTCATGAGACTAGTGGGAATTATCCTAAATCTGCCCTGCATTGCCTTCTCATGATGTACCTGACATAGCAGTGAATGCATTATGAGACAAAATATCTTAATGGCAGCTGCTACTGTAAATGGAATTTTGCTATTGCTTAACCGCTTACAAAGTTTCTAGTGTGTTATTTATCTATTTTTTTTTACTGGGTAATACTCCATAAATCCCAGGTCATGCTTTGTATGCAATGACATGTATGAATTCTTAGATTATGTTTGCCAACAACTAGGTAGTTATTTCTCCTTGCCCCTTAGCTAAACATATGGAAATCTTGTTCTATTAGCATATCTAATTGTTTAATTTTACCAGCCTATTCTGTGTAACTGTTGATGTTTGGAATAATTTAGATAAATATTTCTGTATTTTAATCTGCCTTTTAATTAATAATCAATTAATTAGAAAACTGTGATTCTGAACATCAACGTGCATATCCAAGCTAACATTTTTTTTGGCAAAAAAAGAAGAATGTTCCAGCGGTTCTAAAAAGACTGACATATTCTGTAGATATTGCATGAAAGCATCACAAGCAATTTGTAGGTGCACATATTGCTAATTACAGCCAGCTTCTAAAAGCCACATCCTAAATTAATTCATTAATTAAGGCTTATTATATTCTTGTCTACACGATGTAATTTCCTTTGGTATGCCATCTTTAAAATAAATGTGTCTCATATGCTGTGTTTTTGGCCAACTTTCATGTAGAAATGTTATAAATGTATTTGGTACTGATCTATCTGAAACAAGTCTTTACTGTATTATAACAAACATTGATACCCTTACAGTATATCAGATTAATTACATTTGTTATGTATAGGCAATTCCCCTGTACTTATGCCCATAATGAGTTAAAGTATAGCTGAAGGTATTTTGGATAGGGTTCTGGAGTGTTATAACGCCCTGGGAGGTTTTTTTTTTGCCATCAATGTCCTATTGGGGATATTTAACTTTACTTTCTGTCCTATAGTCACAGCAGGAAGTAAGGAAATCTTTTCAAAGTAAGGTAAATCTATGGTAGGTGCAGGGGTCACCAGACCTACTATCCCCATAGGAAGATTTCCTCTCTATTCATGTTCTGGTAACCACTAAACATTTTGAATATTCTTTCACTTTCTCTTTATAACGGTCACCAGGACAAACATAGAGGGTGAATCTTCCTAATGGGACACATACTGCAATACTTAAAGGTGAAAAATTTGTTCCTTTCACATTATGGTACTGTAATCGATGAGGGGTGCAACAAATCAAAGCATATAAGAGAATGTACCTTCTAATAAAGTTTATAGATACTGAATGCGAAAAGATTGTGATAAACAAGGTGGTATTAGAGAGAATTCTTGGACATGAAGCGTAGCTTGTGCTACTTGGTTTCACTTTCTATAATTAGATGGAATATGTTTGGTTTAGCACTTTTACCCTCTATATCTACTTGTACTCCGGAAGATTTACCCCCTTCATGAATAGGCCATTTTCTTATATACACCGCCGGACTACTTTACCTGACAACTGCGTGGATATGCTGTACACAAATTAAATTTATATAATTTTTTCACACAAATAGAGCTTTCTTTTGGTGGTACTGGATCATCGCTTTTTAATTTTTACACTATGAAGGAAAAAATTTGGAGAAATAAAACAATATTTTTTGCTATAAAACATATCCAATAAAAAAAGAAAATTAATTCTGCTAAATGTGTTTGGTAAAAAAAATAGCAAGATGTGTCTAGTAATTGGTTTATGTAAAAGTTATAGCGTCTACAAATGCTGGTATATATACTGGAATTTTTATTTATTTTTTATACTAGTAATGGCGGCGATCAGCGTCTTATAGTGGGACTGTGATAGTACGGTGGGCATTCTGACACTAATACAGTGATCAGTGCTAATAAAAAGTTCTGACACTGTACTAATGACACTGGCAGGAAGGGGTTAACATCTGGGGCGATCAAAGGGTTAACTGTGTACTGTGTTGTGATTTAACTGTGTACTTTGTTGTGTTTTACTAGGGGATATGTTGGCTTTTAGCTCCCTGTTTTCAGGGAGAAAAAAAACACCATGTCCCCACTGACAGGAGAGAGATTTGTGTTGTTTACGCTCACAGATCTCTCTCCAGCAGCTCTGCCATTCACCGAGTCCCGGCTAGCGATTCATGAATTGCTGGCCGGGACCTGGTGATTGACTTCTATGGGAGCCAGTGATAGCACGGGTAGGATGATGCATGTGCCCTCTACCCGGTAATGCGAAATTACATACAGTCAGGTCCATAAATATTGGGACATTGACACAACTCTAACATTTTTGGCTCTATACACCACTACAATGGATTTGAAATGAAATGAACAAGATGTGCTATAACTGCAGACTGTCAGCTTTAATTTGAGGGTATTTACATCCAAATCAGGTGAATGGAGTAGGAATTACAACAGTTTGCATATGTGCCTCCCACTTGTTAAGGGACCAAAAGTAATGGGACAGAATAATAATCATAAATCAAACTTTCACTTTTTAATACTTGGTTGCAAATCCTTTGCAGTCAATTACAGCCTGAAGTCTGGAACGCATAGACATCACCAGACGCTGGGTTTCATCCCTGGTGATGCTCTACCAGGCCTCTACTGCAACTGTCTTCAGTTCCTGCTTGTTCTTGGGGCATTTTCCCTTCAGTTTTGTCTTCAGCAAGTGAAATGCACGCTCAATTGGATTCAGGTCAGGTGATTGACTTGGCCATTGCATAATATTCCACTTCTTTCCCTTAAAAAACTCTTTGGTTGCTTTTGCAGTATGCTTTGGGTCATTGTCCATCTGCACTGTGAAGCGGTGTCCAATGAGTTCTGAAGCATTTGGCTGAATATGAGCAGATAATATTGCCCGAAACACTTCAGAATTCATCCTGCTGCTTTTGTCAGCAGTCACATCATCAATAAATACAAGAGAACCAGTTCCATTGGCAGCCATACATGCCCACGCCATGACACTACCACCACCATGCTTCACTGATGAGGTGGTATGCTTAGGATCATGAGCAGTTCCTTTCCTTCTCCATACTCTTCTCTTCCCATCACTCTGGTACAAGTTGATCTTGGTCTCATCTGCCCATAGGATGTTGTTCCAGAACTGTGAAGGCTTTTTTAGAGGTCGTTTGGCAAACTCTAATCTGGCCTTCCTGTTTTTGAGGCTCACCAATGGTTTACATCTTGTGGTGAACCCTCTGTATTCACTCTGGTGAAGTCTTCTCTTGATTGTTGACTTTGACACACATACACCTACCTCCTGGAGAGTGTTCTTGATCTGGCCAACTGTTGTGAAGGGTGTTTTCTTCACCAGGTAAAGTATTCTTCGGTCATCCACCACAGTTGTTTTCCGTGGTCTTCCGGGTCTTTTGGTGTTGCTGAGCTCACCGGTGTGTTCCTTCTTTTTAAGAATGCTCCAAACAGTTGTTTTGGCCACACCTAATGTTTTTGCTATATCTCTGATGGGTTTGTTTTGTTTTTTCAGCCTAATGATGGCTTGCTTCACTGATAGTGACAGCTCTTTGGATCTCATCTTGAGATTTGACAGCAACAGCTTCCAAATGCAAATAGCACACTTGAAATGAACTCTGAACCTTTTATCTGCTCATTGTAATTGGGATAATGAAGGAATAACACATACCTGGCCATGGAACAGCTGAGAAGCCAATTGTCCCATTACTTGTGGTCCCTTAACAAGTGGGAGGCACATATGCAAACTGTTGTAATTCCTACACCGTTCACCTGATTTGGATGCAAATACCCTCAAATTAAAGCTGACAGTCTGCAGTTAAAGCACATCTTGTTTGTTTCATTTCAAATCCATTGTGGTGGTGTATAGAGCAAAAAATGTTAGAATTGTGTTGATGTCCCAATATTTATGGACCTGACTGTATATATACGTGATTATATGCAGAGCGGCTGCCCTGTAGCAGTAAGACTGCTATAGGGTGGCCTGGAAGTGGATATATAAGTGTTCCTGGCTAGGTGACCGTCTGATTTAGAAATACATGGCTTTGTAAGGCACCCTGCTTAATAACAGGTGTTTGGAGTAGTTGGAGCACCATATTGCATGCTAAGCAGTTTAAATACATGATAGAACGTCCACTCTGTGTTTCTTATTGGGTTATAACATGTCTACAGCTACATTGAAATTTCCACTGCTGGTTTTCCTTAAAACTGGCTTAATTGCTGAAAGTGGTGTTGTCTTTTTTTTAAGTTGGGTCTAGTTGTAAACCTTGTAGAAAAAGGTAAATGCTGATCTTCATAGAGAGACAAGTTGATGGCATTCTTTTAAGTACAAGCTATTGTTTATTGGAACTGGACTCCGGGTCCATTTCCTTGGTAAATAGGCATTTGAAATGTATAGTATAGGAGGTCTAGACAGGCTTGGATTTATTTAGTTTCTAGTTTGTTTTCTATGAGAATACTGCCCTGGATGTTTGATGTTGGAAATGCTGCCTATGTTTAGTTTTGCTAAACATTCAGTAAAGCTGATTGTAGCCAGTTTGAGACTGGAACTTCTGTGTGAACTCCTTGCTACTTGTACAGAAATCCCAGAGGCAGACTGTCATGCAACTATATAAAACTATACAACAAAGAACAATTTTTAAGTGAGGTATACACTATGAGAAAATCAGAAGAAAAATCCCATACAGGACGCAATCGTTTTGAAACTTTTGATATCCATTTCAGACTTGCCAATTGAAAATTTCCAAATTATTGTTATTATTATACAGGATTTATATAGGACAAACTCCATAATTTTTCTTGTACGTGAACAGAACTAATGGTTTTCGTTTAATGTTTACTGATTTCGTACGAGAAAAACCAGATACAAAAGATGGCGCATGATCAGAAACCATAAACAACAGAAAATAAAGCTTTTGTCATTAAAACATTTTTAACCTGCTGTGAAATATTGAGGAAAACAGGACAATCGTTCATCCAATTTTTCTTATAATGTGTACTGTGCTTTAGTTGTTCATAGGTTCTGGTGTAGAGTACTGCCCAGCTGTATTTTTAACAATAAAACACAAGAATTTGTAAATACATGTGAAAATGTTGATTTTTCTTGCTGTAGAGATAATTCCAAATATTTCTAATGAATGACTATAACGGTGTTGAGTTGGCTGACATTTGTGAAAAGGAAAAAAAAAGAAAAAAATTATAAATAAAAAGGTAAATTAGTATAGTTTGAAAATGAAAACATAATCCACGGAATTAACAAAGGTTCCTGCACCACATTAACTAAGCTGATAGATCTGTTTCAGGTCTATCTGCACCAACCATGTCAGTTTCTCAGAGTGAAGCATAGTTTCTATTTCAGGGTTCGTTCCACGTTAACCCCTTCGTGACGAGTCAAAACAAACCTTAATGCCCAAACCCAATTTTGCAACTTTAACTGCTTTCCCACTGCCCTATAGCAGAAATACTGCTATATACACGTGATCTTGCATCTCCATATAGGGGGAGCGCACGCCTTACCTGCACCAACATTGGCGGCTTCAGCTGTCTGATTCCCCAACGGCACCCAGCGATCGCTGAGTATCATTGACGGGGAAAGAGGTCTGTATGTAAACAATACAGATCTCTCCCCTGTCAGTGTATATATACTGACAGTTCACAACTTTCACATAAACCAATTCATTTACACATATTGGGATTTTTTTTTTTTTAGCAAAGACATGTAGCAGAATACATTTTGGCCTAAATTTATGAGGAAATTTGATTTTTTTACATTTTTTTTACTGGACATGTTTAATAGCAAAAAGTCAAAAATATTGTTTTTTCTTCTTCTCAAAATTGTTAGTCTATTTTTGTTTATAGCGCAAAAAATAAAAAAACACACAGGCGAGCAAATACCACCAAAAGAAAGCTCCATTTATGGGGGAAAAAAGTATCTAAATTTCCTGTGGGTGCTGTGTTGCATGACCACGCAATTGTCAGTTAAAATAATGCAGTGCCATATCGCAAAATTTAGCCTGGTAATTAAGGGGGGTAAATCCTCTGGAGGGCAAGTGGCTAACGTGTTAATAAAACTGTACTTATCACAATTACTTAGTGTATCCAGGTGGATTATACCTTGTTTTTTCTTGATATATTGGGCTTTTGTTTGGTGGTAAATGTTAATAGATCTCTCCTGATTGTTTTATTATGACAGGAAAACTGTCCCAAAAGCGTAAAATACATTTTTTTTTAAACTTTAGCATTATATTTTTATGCGTCTAGACCCAATACTAACTAAAACCTATAAAATTAATTATTTTAATCCTGACAATTGAAACAATACCACATATGTGTGCGTCATTTGTTCTCTGTATTTGTTGTAGGGCCAAGAAACAATAGGATACATTTTTTTTGTCCTACCTATACACACGGACATTGCCACTAACATTGTCATTAACAGTAGCTGACACACTTACACTAACACTCACTAAACTATATCAAGCCCTGATCTAATCTTTTTTTTTAACATATTTTTTTGTTTTTTTGGTACAGACTTCTCCTCTAGGGAAGAATAAAATAAAACAAAACACAGGGATGGGCTACAGAGTGGATAATCACAATGATAATGTGACCAAGAGTTGATTTTTCTGGTTCATCATCGTTATTAGGGGACCTGTAGCTGTCACTTACAGCTTGGTCTCAGCTTTGAGTACTCAGTGGAGTGCATTTCCAGAGCAAACACAGGAACACACATGTTCGGCGCCCAGGATTAAAGCCTACCTTCTGGGTGTCACCTATGTGTTACATAGTCATGAGGGGTTAATTTAGGGATACAGCATTATATAGGTCTTGCCACAGCCCTAAAAAACTTTCAAGAAAAGAGAAGAAAGACCCCCTTATGTACGAAGTGTGAAATTGAAACAGGCACTCTACTACATATGTTGTTGAAATGTCCCAAATTATTTAGGTACTGGAGGTGGATTCTGGAAACTATTATTGCAATTGTTTCTACTATTATACCTCCAGACCTCAAAATCTATATTCTAGGATGACTAGGCAATCTCTTTTAAACATAGAACTCTGTGTCCTATCACAGTGCGGGACAGGCGAGGGAGCGCGCATGGGTGCCTCAAACTTTGCCAGTTCAGCCTCGATGTACCAGTATGTTACCTGGCCTGCCTGTGCCACTTGCCCACAGTATATGTACTGCAGGTGGGTGGTTAGTGGATGTGCATTGTTTTAGCTTAGAAGAGTGTTGTAGGACTGAGTCCTGCACCACTCTTTAAATACCCTCATTATTTCCAGTGTGAAGCTGACGGAAGGAAATGCAGTAATTTTAACTCAGTTTATAAAAATATATTCATGATAGATCACTGCACAACTGGTAATGTGTTAGGTTGCAGAATAATGAAAATGAAACCGTATACAATATATAGGTTGATCAATTAAAAAAAATGCATACAACCAAATTTGTATTTTCTGGCAGAGAATAGATCCATAACTAACTAGAAAATGTAATAATGTTACTATGAAAAATATATACTTCCTATTAAAGCTTCTCCTTTTTAAGATTCAATTTTACGGTATTCTGCCTCTGCTGATGTGAACAAAAAACATAAAGCACAAGAGAATTCTTCTGGTAACAACAGTTGCAACATTGATTAAATAACTCATCTAATGGAAGATAATAAATGGGATAAGAAAAATACGCAAATGTTAAACTTCTCCATTAGCATAGATCAAGAAGTAAGCTCTATAAAATTAATTTGTACTTGTAATAGGCTTGGTAATATCTAGCACATTAAAAATTACAGTGGACAGCCAAGTGCATTGTATTATACTTCTTTTTAAAGTACAAGGTAAGTACCATAGGACATATCACCCCAATTGCATGACCTATATACGTAGCCTGAACTGACATCTGCAATTTCATAGTAATCCTTGTGGTAAATGTCAGCATGGGAGTGCTAATCAGCATGCATGTCAAAAAAGCTTGTTATTGCCTAAAAATATATTAGGGCAAATTTATCAAAACTGAAACAGTCAGAATCTGGAGCAATTGTGCATGGCAACCAGTTTCTTTCATTTTCAGAGCTTAACTGAAAACGCTGAAAATAGAAGCTGATTGGTTGCCATACACAGCTTATCCAAATTCTGTCTGCTCCCATTTTGATACATTTCGCCAGTAGTGACTTGATTCGAAAAAGCTATAATACAGTAGATCCTTCAAGTTCATTATTGGTGGGAGTTTTTCCAAGATCTGTTTTGTTTGTGGGGTTTTTTTTTGGTGTTTTACATAGTATTATGTTTTAGCTTTGTTGAATGACGGTAAGCATAAAAAAAGTATGATAACATACATGTACATAATTCCAGTAAGTAGAAGAAAGGAGTAGGAAGACGTCTGGGGGTGTTACAGACATTGTTCACTTGTGCTGAATTAGAGATCTGTTTCTAGAAACAACCAAACATTTTTGCAAAGTGCTTAAAATATCAAGTGAAATTGAAATGTTTCTGATTTACCAGGATGGTGGCAGTGCCCTTTGAATTGTGTCCCAGGATGTTGCACACATTTCATTGGTTTTAAATTCTGTGAAACATTGTACAGTCTTATTTGCTTGCTACTTGCTTGCTATGTACTGACACCGTGCAATCATTATGGTAAATGATCTAGGATCTTTATTTCTTTGGTGATTGATTTTAACCTCCTTTTGCCTTTTGTGATCAAAGAATCAATTATCCTTTATGACTCTGGCTTGCGTCTGTGGTTTGTCTGGTTTCTGACAATTCCCTTTTCCATTGAAGTGTCTCTTATTAGTTCCTAATTGCTAAATACCTCCCTGCCCCATATTCCTATAAATTTAGATCATCTTATGGGGGAAGCCACAGGCCAGGGGCAAATCACTGGCTGGGCAATTTCTTGCATTAAGCAGTTTAACACATCAGTTTAATTAAAGCAGTAAGAAGATACAAAGAACTATGGCTAAATCTGGATAAACTGCAAGAAAAGCAACATTTTGTAAAGCATCTATTACAAGTATGATTCCTACTCCCTCTACCCTTTTTACTATGTTCCCTCTACTCTTCTTTCTCACATTATCTGATTACTTTGCCCCTCTTCTCCACTCCAAAGCTTACATATATCACCCTCACTCCTGGTTATGTTGTTTTGTTACTATACATCACTACCCTCTCCCTACTACTGCACTCATCACCTCGTGCAAATACTGTACTTAACCCACATGCTGACCCAAGCACTAGGATGGTGAGGTATGTGTGCTCATATACATCCCTCTCCCATCTTTTTTCCTCACCCTCCATCTCCTAGTCTCTGGGGATATCTATCCTATTCCTGGTTCTCCATTATCTCACTGCCATCCCGTCACCTGGCACACTCCTTCCTTTAGCAACAAGTGCGATCCACCCAGTTTCATCTTTTTCCACCCTGCTTCCAAAAACCAATCCTCCTTCTCATGTGCCCTCTGGAATACCCACTCTCTCTGTAACAAACTTACCTCTGTCCATTACTTTTCTGCTTCCCGTTCCCTTAACCTACTTGCCATTACTGCAACCTGACTTCAAGAGTCTGACATTGCCTCTCCCATGGAAGCCTTTGCTGGACTCAAATACCCAAACTCAGTGGATGGAATGGAGGTGGAGATGGTTTGCTTCCATCGCCACAGTGCATCTTTCAAGTCATCCCTACATCTCCCTCTCTATCTTTCTTTTGAGACTCGTATTTATCTGTTTTCTCCAATTTCTCTAAGGATTGCAGTGATCTATTTGTCTCCTGGGCCTGTGTCATGCTTCCTTGGTGACTTCACTGTCTGGCAACTCTACTTTCTCTCCTCTGAAATACTCACTATCATTCTTGGTGACTTTAACATCCCCATAAATATTCATAGTCTGGCTGCATCTCTACTTCTTAACTTAACCTCACCTAACACAATGAACACAATCCTCCACTCAGTCAGTCAGATGTTAACACCCTTGATCTTGTATTCTCCCATTCTTGCACTCCTTGCAACCTCTCCAACACACCCTTTCCTGTCTCTGATCACAACCTCATCACTTTCACAATGTCCCTGTCTTCAACCACCTATCCTTCCAAGCAGCAAACAATTACTCCTAGAAACCTTTGCTGTTTTAACCCATCTCTTCTTTGTTCTGCTCCAGACCACCACTATGATAAATCTCACCCCGTCCTGCCCTGGCCTGGCCACTTCTGTCTACAACACTTCACTGTCATCCTCATTGGACACACTTGCTCCTCTCACCACACATAGAATCAGGCCCCGAATGTTACAACCTTTGCATGCTGATGACACCAGAATTCCCAAGAGACATAGCTGTTCACTAGAGCGATTGTGGCATAAAACCAAATCCCTGCAAGCCTTCACCGTATATAAATTTGCCTTCCTAAAATACAATTCCTGCCTTCATGCTGCCAAACAATCCTACTTTGTCACTCTCATGAATTCTTTGTTTTCTGTCATCCAGTCCTCATTGGCTCTCCTCCACATTTAATTCTCTACTTTGTCCAATACACCACCACGCAGTAGCTCACTCACTGCCCAGGAGTGTTTTTACTTTTAGATATTTAGCACATGTAAAATACATTTTCTTATACAGTGCATGTCAGATGTATACCATTCTCCACAGCTGTGAAATTTAATGGGCTTGGATACTAAGGGCTGTTTATATTGCTCTGTAGAAAGAAATCATATTAAAAATGTGCATTATCAGTGTAAAGTTGCACCACCTTGCTTGCAGGTCTAGACTTAAAGGGTTTTTCTTATGTTTGGCTGGACTGTCTGATATTATCTTTGCAAATTGTTGACAGACCCATTGTACCAAAAATCCAGAACTCTAAGTGACATTCTTTATTTGGCCCCCACAATGATAGTGAGTGGGGTAGTAGTGCCAATAAATAATCATATTTACTTTACTAGACTTAGTGTAGTACAGTAACATAAGACAAAAAGGGACCGGTTTGCTGCTTTGCTTTGTATTCTCGATCTAATCCCTATTGGTTGCTATTGGTAAAACCGTTTTAATAAACAATGCTTCTGCTTTAAAAACGTAATAAAATGGCTAAAAAGCTAGATCTAAGATGAGACCTACTAAATGTAATGGTACTCATACTTTTTACTTTCATTTTTTTTTAATTTTGAAGAAACAATATGACTTTGCTTCTGTGGAAGTTTATTTTTAATGTCTGCATACCAGTTCTCAACAAAAATAAAATGATTTTACAGAGCCTATGTTCTCTTAAATATTTAAATGCTGCACTAGCAAAACAGGGTTTCTCTTACTATCTTGACTTAACAATTAGTTCTGTATCTGACTCCCTGTAGAACAAGTACTTCTAATTGTTATATATTAATATTTGAGAACATTCCATGTTCCAAGTCATTGTATGAAGACCGTCATATTATTTTATGAAACTATAAACATATTCCCTTTTTGATCGGTAAATGTTGTTGAAACATACATTTCTGATTGTTATAATTGGAGTTGCAAATGTACTTTAGAATATTATTATTATACAGGATTTATATAGCGCCAACAGTTTACTCAGCGCTTTACAATATAACGGGAGACAATACAGCAGCAATACAGTTCACTACAAGAGTGTTAGGAGGGCCCTGCACCTTGGAGCTTACAATACAAGAATAAGGAATCGTATGTGCAAACCTGCATTGCAGAATCACCTAATTTGCTACATTTTTGAAGGAAAACTAAGAGATATAATAGAAAATGAGTAAAGTTAAAACAATATCCATATAGGGAAGGACACTGTAAGGAAGCATCCATATTAAAATATTACTGGGTATTGATTATTATGTACCCAGTGGAACGGAAAATAGAAACCCCATTCAGCCCATTCCATAATTTGTTAAACAACTCTAAGCTCTGACATAGTTTACCCTACATCGTTACAGTGACTGTCGAAGTGGCCTGAAATGTCCTTTTCTTAAAACTGCCCTTGAAAACATCATCCTATTAAACTAGTTTTAAAGTCTAAATGTTTTGTACCCTAAGGTTTTCTCTGCATTACAGTAAAAAATACCCCACTAACTGTCCTACCCCCCACCATCCCTAAATACATACCTGGCTCCATGTCATGTCTCCTCTTCCAGTTCACTCCCTTTACTTCCTGCTTTCACCAGAGAAGCTAAAGTAAGCCTACTGCCAGCGAAATTTTGGTGAGGAGGGAGCAGGGCTTACAGCCACTGTATGTGTCTGTGAATGCACACAGTTCAGCACAAGCCCCGATGGAAGTACACATGCACAGATGCCTCCTTAGCACCCATTTGCTACTGAAGGCACCCAAAGGTGGGAAGGAGACTATAACTTCAGCAGAGACTGCAAGAAGAATAGGATGGTCAGAGTGCAGATTGATATAATTGCACAGAGCCAGAAAGTGTTACCTTTTTTTTTTTTTTTATAACTTTAAACTCACTTTAAAGTTGAACTGAAGTCATCATACTTACCTCTTTACTAGCAGTCCAAAGTCCATGAGGGGTCTCTCGTTGGCATCATCTCCCTGGTCCCTTCCGGGCGCCGTATTTGTGTATCTTCTTTGGCAAGTGCAGGATGACATAACTTTTGTCCTGGCACACAGTGACCATGCCAGTGATGTAAATTGAGCTGCGCACGTGCAGTTCAGTTTACACACCACAGAAAAATACAAATTTTATATGTATTTTATTACAGAAGAAATATTGTTTTTTTTTGTGATTGAAGATCCAGTCAATACATTTCTTAGCACACTGCATGCTTTCAAGTGGATTACCAGAGATACAGGAGGTATACTTCATAGATGACTGCTGTTATACCTTTTGCAGCCAATGATATAACAGATTTTGCCTCATTGTAATATGTTGTTGCCCACGCATTGTACATCTTAGTGTAACAACTCAATAGATGTGGCAGTGTTCAAACACTAATACAGGGGAAATCTTACAATGGAGACACTAGTTCTGGTGACACACTGGGATTCCCTCATTCTGGAGAGACTTCCTCTCACTTCTTGCTTTGGCTATGGGACAGGAAGTGAAGGAAAATCTCCACAATGGGACACAGATGGCAAAACAATTAGAGGGTTAAAAAAACACATATACAGTACATAGCTACAATGAATGCACATTTCTTCATGTTTTGCACTTTAAAGACCCTGCAAGTACTGAAAATGCCAGTCAGACTGAAATGCACTCAGTTTACAACTCCTGTTGTGGTCCAACAACACACAGCCTTTTTGTGAACTCAGTGGCGTTAGCCTTCCACTTTCAGATCTCTACAACACAAAGAAGAATCAATCAGTAGTCCAACATTAAATTTAGAAGTACTCTCTAGTGGCCTTGGTGCACCACATTTTGGGGAGCCAAAGAAGAAAGATGATGAAGGTGCTTGTTTTCTAGTATTGAAAACTGATTAAAAAAAGAAAATTACACTTCTAATTTCCTTTAAAGGTAGAATTTCAGATTTTCAGATTTTTTTTTATCAGCCATAGTTTATACGTACTGTACATACAGTGGGGGGCCATGGGTGAATGGACACATGTAAAACATGGAACGGCAAGGTTGTCGGAGATTTAGTTATGCTGTTTAAAGTTCTTCAAACCCAGCCCTCAGCACAGAGAATTAATTATTCGTTTGTAAACGATTTGCCAATCTATGGTAGATAGGAAAAACTGGAATTATCACAAAGCATTACAATATTTTTGAAATACAACATACTAGTCGTTTTTTTACTCCCTAAATTATTTGGGGGAATTTAGTTCTGTTCTCAGCTATAAAAGAATATCACTTCAATATTCCTGGTGTTACTCATTGTTAAGTTGTCACTCAGAAAATACGTACACTAGAATTACTGCATTGTCACATTGTTCCTTGTGTTTCCTAGTATGTGTTACTGATGTGAGTGACAGGTGCCAGATGATAAATTTCCATTATCCATAAACCATTATCAAAATGTTTTTTAAGTTTTGGAATGATACCATAATTTTCTCTCAATGGAATTGAAGTTTCTCTGCATTCACTGAAGTAAATATTATTCAAGGGAATGCATTTGATGTAGTCGCTTTTATCTGAAGTAGAACACAGAAAAATTAAGATGATTAGAAAGAAAATGATTCCCTGTGATAAAGTCGGCTCTACTTATGTAACTGTAGCATGAGGACATTTGTAAGATCTTTTGAAGTGTTTTTCTTCTTTTTTTTTTTTTTAATAAGACCTTAAACTTGGAGACTGTTTTATCACTATTGCATTTTGAAAGAAGACCTGGTGTGAGATAACCAAGTTACCTAGCTGTGTCTGGCTTTAATACTTCTGAATCACAGATCTGGAACAAGCAGGTAGCAATCTAAATTCAAAGAAAATTCTAAATGATTTCTTTGTACTTATTCCTAGTAAGTGACTTTGAAAGCATGACAGACTGGCAGATAGCATTTTAGGGGAGATATATTTAATATCAACCATCATTTTTTTTACATTCTGACCCTTGCTTCTGAGTAAGTGGCACAATGAATAGATTCTGTGATCCAGAACCAATATAAGATCTGAATGATGCAAGCACTACTATTTCAAATCATGCAGCACCAAACCACATGGTACTGGTGACAGGTCTGTTCTCACTTATTGGAGAAAATTGATTGATCACACTAAAATAAGTGTTGAAAGTAGTAGGTGAAAGATCTGTGTACTTACCTACCTATTTTCAATCTGCTCCTTTCCAGTCATGTGATCCTGCAGCTCTGTGTAAAGGAATGCTCGACAACAGCTGTGGTGTTACAAATAAGGCCCCATGGCCCAGTTTCCTCCTCTCACCAGCAGCAGCCATTTAATGACATAGGTGAGCTGCGGGATCACGTATACAGACTGGAGTGGGTTAAAAATAGTCAAGTACATACATATTTTTCATACAGGTTAAGCAGGATAGGTAGGAGAAGGCGGGAAGGAATATTTGTAGGAATAGCTATGGTTATGCTCTGCAATGCACAGATGCTCTAAAAGACACATGCGATGTGCTGCACTAGATAGGTGCGTCAGTGACATTCAGAATGAATGGTACCACAGTTTATGGTATATTGCTTTCTGCGTTACTGTGCATTGGGGTAACACATGCCTTTTACTGCTCATTAATGTAACACAACAGCGTGAATAAGTCCTAAATAATTGTTTGGAAACCATTTTAGGAGCCATTAAATGTACATGCAAAATAAATTAAATAAAGGCATGCATGTGGGAAAGTACTTTTGATAATAAGATCTACACCAGAGGTACATGATCAAAGCATGTTATTGTGACAGGGGAGCCTCTAGTCTGTAAAAAGAAAGAACCGCTACCCTACACTACCCAAGTATTGCCTATGATGGAGTGATGACAACAATGAGTTCTTTAATCTGAAAATGGAAATGAATATTTTACTAAGCGACACTTTTTCCTTGATCATGCAAGGCAAAGTGACGGTGCCTCTGCAAAGCCTGACCCTCTTGTACTCTCCTGCATTCCCTTGCCATGTCGCAGTCTGTTAAACTATCCAGCACTTCCAGGTATGAAGGAGCATGTGACCTGCTCCCTTGCAACAGTGTTCGGGCAAGCAGCTAATTGGCTAAGCATGCCCAGGGGAGTCACGTCACCACTCCCCCAGGTCGCTGATACAAGCTGATTTCAGTGCCAGCTGTGACGGAGAAAAAAGCGGCAAGGGAGTGGAAGCAAGATGAGTTTAAAGTGGTGTTTCTGAACAGTTTAAATACATTGAAATTGATTTAATTTTTTTTTTTTTTTTTTTTTTTCCAAACCTGAGTGCAACCTTGCCTGCAAACTAATTTTAAATGTATTTTCTGTTCTATTTTGGACTGCAAAAGCCATGTCTTAACCTTAAGTGCAGTAGAAGTGGAATATGGGCAGGCACCATGACATTATTACACAACTGGAAAGGGAACATCTAGGCAAAACATGCCAGTGACCACCCAGTAAAATGACTCTCTCTGACAGCAATAGAAACAATAAAGTAGTTCTAACCCTTATTACTTTTCTTAACAAAAATGTGCTTTAATTGCTGTCAACATCCCCACTGGAGAGGTCCTTCCTCATACCCCTTCCTTCCTCATACCCCTGTCCTTGTGACTGCATTGGACATGAGGGGGATAGCTTTCCAAAAGTGGTCCAAGTGAAAATGAAAACATATTCTAACTAATTACCTCTATATCCAAAACTAGTTATAGTATTGTATGGCATGCAAAGCAGTCTCTGCCTGTTTTAGCTACCTTTGTTTATCTCTGGTTTAACGACTTGCTAATTGGGCAAATACAGATGAGGGAGACAGATATGTGTGTATGTGCAGCCACTGTTAACAAAGCGAACAGTCAGTTGCATCAGCATCCAACCTGCTTTATTTGTTCTCTAACATCTGTTTCTCAGCTGATTTGGTTTTACAATATTGACTGAAGCTTGATTATTTGCCATTGAGTTGTAGTGTCCTTTGTAATTGCTTCTTGTTCTAACTTCCAGTGCACATACCTTAGAAAAATGACAGTATGAGTGGGAGTTAAGTGTTGTTTTTTTTCTTTCAGTTTTGTGTTTTTAGATATTTTGGTCTGCAAAGGAAATGCATTTAAGGTATATTTTTTAAAGGTAAAACATCTTCCTAGTCTTGTTATGTCTAATGCTTTAAAACACCTTTCTGATTTGGTTAGAACATTAACTACACCATTTCATTCACCAGTGGTAGTCAGCCTGTGAGGTGTAGGGGCCTTACCTACAGCTCCTGACACCACCAAGAGGCTGCACATTATATTCAGCATGCCCAATGCTACACTAGGCTGTCAGAGTCTCTAGATAGGAGATGGTCAGAGTTGGTAACCATGCTTCAATTGTTGTTGGAGAATGTAGAACTGCAGAACACAGAGACTGAGAGCATGTTACATGAGACTGCAAGAGACTGCTGACATGAAAGCTTTTTTACAGATCAGTGCTCTCTCTACTGAATGCTGGGGTTAGAGGGCTGCACAGCAAATACCTTATGTCTCTATGGACTGTACCCTTTTTTTCAATTACTTTTCTTGTCATAAAAAAAGGAGTTATAAAACTTGCCAGTCCCAGTGGATGGTGACCCTGCTTTCATGTGTTTTCATGTTTAAATTTACTGATGTGTCTTGTGATTCCTTCCACCAGCTCTACAGGGGCACAGGAGTGATGACCAGTGCAATTACAGAGTGCACCTTGAAAGTGGCTGTAAAGCCTAAACATTTTTTGCCTTAATGCATTCTTTGCACCCCCTTATACTTACCTGAGCCCTCACTTGATCCAGTGCAGTACCCATCTGCAGCGGCACTCTCCTCTTCTCCCCACTCTCACAGGCTTAGCTGAGAGCAGCGGGCATCATTGGTTCCTGCTGCTCTCAGTCAAATCCTGTGGCAATGAATCAGGGGGTGGGGCCAAGCCTCACTATCTATGTCAGAGGACACAGGCAGTGCAGCTCAAGGTCAAGCATGCAGGTGTGCCACAGTAGAAAGTGGCTTCTTCTTGTGACACGAAGAAGAGGAGGAGCCAGGTGCGCTGGCGGGGGACCCGAAAATAGAAGGTTCGGGGTCTCTCTGTGCAATTTAATTGCAAAGAGCAAGTAATTTTGAACCTGTTCGTTATTTAAAAAAATAAGATTTTACACTCACTTAAAGTTTGTCTAATACTATAGATCCTTCACCTAGGGTTTCTTTCCAAGAGAGCAAAGATCGGAGTCACTGACCACTGAATTGGTGGGTATTCTATTTTTATTTTTTGTTTCACTGTGGCTTTTTTTCTGGCAAGAAAATCACTCTGAAAAAAATAATAATGATTTTGTTCAAATAATGAAAAACAACTTTGTATTTGTACCAGTGTGTGCATGGGACAGGGTTTAATACTTTGTAATTGCAGATGCCGATGGAATCACTCTCTTGTCATGCAAAGGGATGCATTTGCTGGATCTGTCCAAGATGTTAGCAAAGTTTCAATGCAATAAGAAGTGATAGCCGCTTATTCTCTTTTTGTCTTTTTCCTCCAAAATGTGCATTACAAATAGTGGTCTTGTATGTGGAACACCTGCCATATTCTTTTTTCCCAACTTAAGTTACAGCACTTGCTTGTAAAAAATACTGCTGGAGCACTCTGATAAAGAGGAGGTTTTTGACAGAGACTGTTGCTTGGCCAATTTAACCACTTGAAGCAGATGTAACCCCTAAATAAATTGCAAATTTATGTTTCTAAATCCCTGTGCATTATAATTAATTGACATTTTGTTCCTCACTAAATTACTTGTTTCTACCATTTTTTCATTCTTTGCTAAATATCAGTGCTACAGTTCTCCTCAGACACTTTGCAGCCACTCCATATCCACATGCATACTTTTTAGCATTAGAACATGCCTGCACATTTATTGAAATGGTCACTTTCATTTATTGGATATCAATGTGACAGGGTGACAATGCAGAAGCACAGTAGCAAGACAGGGACAGAGCATTGTCATCCTATAACAGGAAGGGTCTGAACAAGAACCCCCATGGTAGGATCAGGTTGCTTGACAAGATTTAGGGAAAACATTAGAGAGATCAAAACTTTTATTAGGTGGCACATAACAAAGTGCAGTGGTACAGATTTATGAACAAAGCTTTACGTGAAATGAGAATTTTTTATTCCTCCTGTTTAAAAGACCTCTAATCAAAATGTTCATGTGCATACGTGTATGTTGTCACATGTGAGCTCAGAGACTTCATTCATATTTTATTATCCTGGTTTTTCTCTGTATAACTTAACCGCTTCCTGTCCAGCCCATGTAAATAAACAGCTGAATGGGATACATACCGATACGAGTGGACATTTCTAAATGTCCTCCTGCATCAGACGCTCACAGAGTGTGCACCCGGGAGCCCTGTGATTGGCGTGTCCCCCATACACAGCGGATCACGTTACCACTGTGTATGGGTGATTACATGGGCTTGTACCATGTGAGTGCTGTGTCCAGTCACAGCAATTACATGGTAAACAATAGAAACTGAAAATAAACAGGTGTTCTCTCTGCTCTCACACAGATTGTCTGTGAGAGCAGGGAGAACTGTTGCTGGAGCCTGTGAGTGTACACTGCCTGTCACAGTGCATGTACATTCACAGTCTCCAGCCAGCCCCAGCGTCCCTGATCACTGCTCTAGTGTAGTGCCAATAAACAATGCAGCCAGCCCCTGTCACTTGTCTCAGTGCTCACAATAACACCATCATACACCATACCAGCTCTCTGATCACCGCCATTCACCATACCAGCTCCCTGATCACCACTATACCCCATAGCAACGTCCTGATCACCACCATACCTCATACCAGCGTCAGGCATTTTGGGGTCTCAACTGATCAATTTTCAAATATATATCCCATAGTTTATAGACTGTAAAATGTTCACACAGAATAAATAATATAAACTTTGGGGGTTTTTAAGCAAAAAAAATGTAACAATACTTTTGGCCTAAATGTATGAGGAAAGATTTATTTGCAACATTTTCTAACAAAAGCTAAGAAATGTTTTTGTTTTTTTACAATTTTTCATTATTTGTTTCATTTATATAGCTAAAAATGAAAACCCCAGTGGTGATTAAATACCACCAAAAGAAAGCTCCATCTGTTTAATATGGATATGGTGTTGCCTGACTGAGTGATTGTCATTCAAAGTGTGACAGCACTGAAAGCTGAAAATTGGCATGGACTGTAAAGGATTGAAAGTGTCCGAACTTGAAATAGTTAAATGATAGCTTTATTTGTACATACTTTAAAATGTGTGCAAACCCTAACAACTTCTCACTTTTGGTCTGTTAAATTTAGAACTGAAAGCTTTTTGTTATATCTATTTGAGAAGTACAGAAATACCCAGGTATTTTGACCAAAATCATGTGAGTTGATAACTTCTTGTAGTAAGCTACCAATGCTGCATTCTTATGTTACATTGTTCCCATCTCTTTCCAAGGACTGCTGAACACTTCTCCCCTATGTTATGGAAAAGAGAGGCAAAGGTGTTCTGTCCCAGGGTGACAAGATGGCTCCTCCATAAGTACAGTATAATAAGTAAGCATTTTCACCCTACAACAGAACGTGTATTACTGACAGAGTAACCAGGTGAAACTTAATTTTTAAAAAGAGAATGAATACAGTAAACACATCTAAGGACTGGAAAGCTGCCATATACTAAATTTTTGTTTTTGGGTTTAGAAACGCTTTCGTCTTAAAGTATAACTAATGGCAAAACTGATTTTTAGTTTTGGACAGAATGGAGTGAAATTACAACACCTATCTGTTTTTTATTGCTCTCTGTGCTCCCATTAAGGAGATTCACCTTCTCCATTTGTCCCATTTACTGTTCTCATAGAATGTGAAAGTTGAACAAAATGCCATATTTTGGATTGTCCCTAGAACAGTAACAGAGGGAAAATCTTCCAATTGGGACACCAGTTCTGGTGACCACTTGGGATTTCCCTCACTTTGGAGGGATTTCCTCTTCCTTCTTGTTTTGGGATATGGGATAGGAAGTGATTGGAAATCTCCCCAATAGGGCACAGCAAAAAAAAGAAAAAACTGATGGGGTTATAACCCTCCCTAATTCAAAATGAAAAAATAACTTTGCTTTTAGTTTTACTTTAACAAACCACCTCCTACACAATATATGCCTTAAAACAGACCTCAGATCAGCATGTCATATTGTTCTAAGTGTTAGGCAGAGGGAACTCTCTAAGTGCAGAAACATTGGCACACCAGCTTACAGGAGAACTGACGCTATATCAACCAGAGTAGTTCTCTCATCCTGAGTGACACACTGATTTGAGGACTGTATTTGGGTATATATAGTAAATAGGGAGTAAAAGTGTAGTTAGTTATTTTAAGGAATCTTGGTATACTTTGTAGTGTTTAACCACTTGACAACCAGGCTATAGCCAAATGGGGGCTACAGTGCCGTCGTCTAGTTCTTCATATGATGTCCTCCAGAACCGTGCCTCCCATGCGCCCCCTGGGGCACAAACCAGGCGAGCTCTGTGATTGCTGTGTCCATCCAGGGGTGGACTGACCATTTGGAAACTCGGGCACTGCCTTTTTCATATGCTTTTTTGAGTTTGGGCAAGGACACAGGGGCTCCATGATCCCCTATTGCCCGGGGGCCCCATGATTTGTCAGTCCGCCCCTGTGTCCATCGGACACAGCTGATCACATCACATGGTAAAGGGCCAATCCCAGCTCCCTTTTACTATGTCATCAGCTGTGTACAATGACACAACTGATCACAATGTAAATACATTTGCCAGTTATCGGCTGCACTTTGACAGCGTGAGGAAAGAAAAGAGCTGGTAATAGGCAAATGTATTTAAAAATCAGAGGCAGTCCAGTGCAGCCTCCAGCCCCAATAGTGTCCATCAGTGCTGCCAGTCAGTGTCTATTAGTGCTGCCAGTGTTCATCAGTGCTGCCAGTGTTCAATGCCGCCAAAAAATTGTCCGTCAGTGTCCAATCAGTGCCGCCTCATCATTATCCATCAGTGCAGCCTATCAGTGCCCATCAGTACTACATATCAGCACCCATCAGTGTAGCCTCATCTGCGCACATCAGTGAAGGAGAAAAATTACTTATTTCAAAAATTTTATAACCGAAACTAAAAATATATAAAAATATGCAGCGCTGATTTGACTAAAACACACAATCATCAATACTAGAAAAATTAAATTAAATAACATAAAAAAGTGCTGAATCCCAATGAGGTGGGATATTTAAAGTGACACATGCAATAAAGTCATTAAGCTCGTGGTGAACAGTGTCTGTGGCTCCTGTGATAGTAGGAATGGATAAACATTGCACTAACCAGATAGCGCAACTTATTGCGCATGGAGTATATAAGACCTACTCCTGGTTCTCTGGATGTGGAGCACTGCAGAGGATTGATTTCATCGGCGCTGCAACCACTAGGTGTCATCCAAATGACAGCATATGAAGGATGAATCAGACTTACATAAAATTCCAATATGGCCGCCGGCCATCCAAAAGGGCCATGCGGTGTGTACACAGTGGTTAGGGGCACCTCCCTAACGCGTTTCGTGTTCAAACACTTTTTCAAAGGGAGTGTGCCCATACAAAGGCAGATGTATTTATACCGATCGGCGCGCATGCGCAGTGCAGCGCGGCCATGTCATCGCGGACGATTCGCGCATGCTCAATGATTACTGGCAGCTGCCATTTTCTAGAAGCTCGCTCTAAAGCAAGAATAAACCTCTCGCGCATGCGCAATGAGCGCCGGCTGTGGCCATTTTACTGATGATCAGTTCACATAAGAGATAAACAGTCTATGTATCGGTTATATAATTGAACAGAGAAGAACTAAACCTTATCAATAAGGGGCTTAAATGTGCCCCACCAGCTAAGCTTAATAAATTTAGCACTTTTATCGATGTCCATAAATTCACCAGAAAATTATCTCTAAAAAGATATTTTTTAAACAACTGCATCACCAGGGGAACTATGAATTCAGGCGCAATGGGTTTTAAAACTTCGAATTTTAAGAATGCTTCACTTTTTAACCCCCATGCACATTCCCATATAAATATTTTTAAGAACATGGTCATTAAAGATCTGGAAAATATGAGAGTTAAAAGGTGGAATAACAAACCTTATGACCAAAAACAGATCGATACCATGACAAAAAATTTGCTAGAGAATAAGGATCTAGCAATTCGCCCCGCCGACAAGGGTGGAGGTGTGGTTGTTATGAATAAAACTGATTATTTGGCACAAGTGCATAAAATCTTAGACGATAAAGACACCTACGCAGAATTACATATGAATCCTCTCATATCCTATAAGAAATCTTTGAAGGCGCTAATTAAAAAAGGGTCAGACACAGGTATCCTGAAAAAGAAAGAGAGGGATTATCCATGTCCCACGGTTCCCAGACTACCAATTTTTTACTGCATACCAAAAATACATAAAGATCCGGTCAAGCCTCCTGGCTGCCCGATAGTTGGTGGGATAGGCTCCCTGTGTTCTCGAATAGGAGAATATATAGATTCCTTTCTCCAGCCTTTAGTTTGTAGCACACCATCTTTTCTTAGAGACTCTAAGCAAGTTTTGATAGATATCAAAGACATCCATTTTCACAATCCCACTTTTTTGGTCACAGCGGATGTAGCCCGCTATACAGCAATATTAAACATGCTGATGGTCTTAGTGCTGCCGAATTTTATTTAAATGGGGCTGATGACATACCACAATTGCAAAAACAATGGCCGCTGCCAGTAATCATTGAGCATGCGTGAATCGTCTGCGATGACGCGGCCGCGCTGCACTGTGCATGCGCGCCGATCGGTATAAATAGATCTGTCTTTGTATGGGCACACTCCGTTGAAAAAGTGTTTAAACATGAAACGCATTAGGGAGGTGCCCCTAACCACTGTGTACACACCGCACGGCCATTTTGGACGGCCGGCGGCCATATTGGAATTTTATGTAAGTCTGATTCATCCTTCATATGCTGTCATTTTTGAATAATAAAGACATACTACACTATTGGAGGCTTTCTCTTGGGCTCTTTTTTCCTTGGGAGCCCGCTTTTTAAAGGTGTCACCTGTAGACCTGTGGCTTGGCATTGTGCATGACCCCCCTGGTGGCTGATATTGGCATTTCTGGAGGCTGGATACTCAATCCGGATGGATGACACCTAGTGGTTGCAGCGCCAATTACATGAATGCTCTGCAGTGCTCCACATCCAGAGAACCAGGAGTAGGTCTTATATACTCCATGCGCAATAAGTTGCGCTATCTGCTTAGTGCAATGTTTATCCATTCCTACTATCACAGGAGCCACAGACACTGTTCACCATGAGTTTAATGGCTTTATTGCACGTGTCACTTTAAATATCCCACCTCATTGGGATTCAGCACTTTATGTTATTTAATTTAATTTTTCTAGTATTGATGATTGTGTGTTTTAGTCAAATCAGCGCTGCATATTTTTATATATTTTTAGTTTCTGTTTTATGGGTTCTTGAGGTTTACCTGCATATGCTAGCAGCTATTTTGTCATTTAGCCAGCGCTCAATTATTTTCGTTTATTTCAGAAACTAAAAATAGTTTCTCAAAATGTCTGGTCTTTTTTCGTTTGTTTAGCAAAAATAATACCACAAATAAAAGCTTTATAGAGTATGTCTCGAAAAAGATACACATTTCATATGTGTACAGTGTTGCATGACCACGCAATTGTCATTCAAAGTGCAACAGCACTGAAAGCTGAACATTGGCCTGGGCAGGAAGGGGGTGAACGTGTCCAGTAGGCAAATGGTTAAAGACTAAGTACTGCACTATTTGTGTGTCTGTACATGTTAATCATATTTAAAGTCTGCCTTTCCAGGAAGACTAGTAACCACTTGTTTCTGACCCCTCTATATTAAAAATGGACACAGGCCTCCCCAATGCAGCCTTTCTGTGAGATTGCTGAAATTACAGATCTCATGTGGAATGCCTCCTGGTGAAATGTGGTATTGCATTGTGACCATAAAGGTTTATTCTATAAAATTCTTCAAACTGGAGGATGGAGGTCTTCCTGTTACATGCTAGGGTACTGAAGAAGATGGGGGCTCCTCCAAATCATCAATAGAAGCTCTCCAATCAATCATACAGCTTTACATTTCCTTGGGAATCCTTTTGATTCTCTATTAATTGTGTAGTAACTCTCTAGTCCTTATTTGGAAAAATTATGTGACAAAAAGTGAAGATATTTTGCATTTTATTAAGTCTATTTGAATAAATGTGTTTTTCATACAGTGTTAAATTACCGAGAAGTTTATTGATACTGGGCTTCACTCTTATTATAAAGTTACTGGCATAACTTTCTCTTAAAGCTTCATGAAGCATACATTTCTTAAAGGAGGATTTTTTCTTCCTACGGTAATTAAACACATTTTGCTTCCATGCATGTATTTTCCAAAATTAACTGTCATGTTCACACTAATGTTCCTGTGTTTTTAATTGGCTTGAAATGTGCGAAAGGATTACAAAAAAACAGTGAAATGTTGTTCTTTAAAGAGATAGATTAACATCAGTTCAGGTAAAGTATCAGCTTAAATAATTTATTGTTTTCAACCAAGCAAAGGGTGTTTGTCAGTGACAGGAACACCGCTTGCTACAGATGAGCAAGTCAATCAAAAGTTGTTCTACCTCCAGTTTGCAAAACCATGTCCTAAAGTTTGTTTGCAACATCCTCTTTGCAAATCAGCTGATCATAAAATGAGTTTAGTGGTGTTTTAGAAAGAACCTGAACTGTGTCCAAAAACTTAAGTAGAGGGCATAGGACTGCTCATAAGCCTATAGGCTTTCTGTAGCTGATTTTTTCACATTACTAATTACCATTTTTCTTTTTTTGCACTGGGTCACTGTGTGGAGAAAGCATCTTGATAGAGGCAGGGCTTTGCTTCTTCATGTACAGTTGTGGCCAAAATTATTCAACCCCCACTGAAATTGAGTGTTTTGGCCAGTTTGACATTGCTTTTGATCATTCAGTCATCTTGCTTACATTTACATTAAAGAGGCACTTGTAGGTCAGACAAATATAACATAACAGTTATAATGAAATAACCACAAATGTCTTTTCTGTGCTCACAGCATTATCAGTTTTATTCAACCCCCAAGTGACATTCAATCTTAGTACTTAGTACAGCATCCTTTTACAGTTATAACAGCTTTTAAACGTGAAGCATAGCTTGACACAAGTGTCTTGCAGCGATCTACGGGTATCTTCGCCCATTCTTCATGGGCAAAGGCCTCCAGTTCAGTCACATTCTTAGGCTTGCGCACTGCAACTGCTTTCTTTAAGTCCCACCAGAGGTTCTCAATCGGATTTAAGTCTGGTGACTGCGATGGCCACTCCAAAATGTTCCAGCCTTTCCTCTGCAACCATGCTCTAGTGGACTTGGAGGTATGCTTGGGATCATTGTCCTGTTGAAAGGTCCAACGTCTCCCAAGCCTCAGGTGTGTGACGGACTGCATCACGTTTCCATCCAATATCTCCTGGTACTGAAGAGAATTCATGGTACCTTGCACACGCTGAAGCTTCCCTGTACCTGCAGAAGCAAAACAGCCCCAAAGCATGATTGACCCTCCACCATGCTTCACAGTAGGCAAGGTGTTCTTTTCATCATAGGCCTTGTTCTTCCTCCTCCAAACATAGCGTTGATCCATGGGCCCAAACAGTTCTAATTTTGTTTCATCAGTCCACAGAACACTATCCCACAACTTTTGTGGTTTGTCCACATGGCTTTTGGCATACTGCAGTCGACTCTTCTTATTCTTTGGAGACAGCAAGGGGGTACGCCTGGGAGTTCTGGCACGGAGGCCTTCATTACGCAGTGTGCGTCTTATTGTCTGGGCTGAAACTTCTGTACCCACATCTGACAAATCTTTTCTCAGTTCCTCAGCAGTCACACGGGGACTTCTCTCCACTCTACGCTTCAGGTAGCGCACAGCAGTCGAAGTCAGCATCTTCTTTCTGCCACGACCAGGTAGCGTTTCAACAGTGCCCTTTGCCTTGAATTTGCGAATGATGCTTCCTAAGGTGTCTCTTGGTATGTTTAACATCTTTGCAATCTTCTTATAGCCATTGCCCTTCCTGTGAAGAGAAATCACCTCTTCTCTTGTCTTCCTGGACCATTCTCTTGCCTTCACCATGTTTGTAACCACACCAGTAAATGTCTAGAAGGAGCTGAGTATCACAGTCATTTTAAAGCTGCCTAATTGGTGCTTATTATGCTTGATTGCTGCTCGGTGACATCCACAGGTGTTTTCAATACCTGATGGAAAGCACCTGTATGAACCTCTGTTCTTCAGAGTGGTAGTCTTTAAGGGGTTGAATAATTGTGGCAATGAAGAAACCACATAAGAACCATTTACTACTGTATTACATAAACAATTGATGTCATTTTAGTTGCATTTGGGTAGTTACAACGTCCTTGTAGGATTTGATTCTGAATACAATTCCAAATGTACACTATAGTCCCTAAACCCCTTTACAGCATTGGGGGTTGAATAATTTTGGACACAACTGTAAGAGCTGCCCCCTAATAACTGATGCTCTGATGACTGGTAAGGCAATATTCAAGAAACAGCAGGAAAGGTGTAGAGAGTAACAATCCACAGAATGGATGATGCAAAAGAAGGGAGATGCTTGTGCTGCAGATCATCAGATTCAGCTCTCTCTCCTGCAGTGGGAAAAGAGCAGCAGAGCAGTGGTGATATCGAATCTCACTCTAAGTCTTGAGGATAGTGGTTAGAGGCACAGGACACTAGATGATGATACACTGCAGAATTACAGCTGAAATTCAAGGCACAGGAGTGCCGAGGCAAAGAAAATATGCTGCTACTTTTCAGCAGGAAATCAAAAATTCAGGATGATGCTTAGATGCATTGAATATTTATGGATGTTCTAAGTGGAGTGAAAACACTTTTTGAGTTCAGGTCTACTTTAAGGTGTTTCTTTATTAATTTTTATTTTTGTGGAAGGATACTGGCTAAAGTTGGCGAATGGGCAAGGTAACACTTTGCATGGCAAATGTTTGCAATTTCCCTGCTATTATATGGTGCAGATCAAGTACTTTCTGAGCTTGGTTGCTTACAACTTTTGAGAGAGGCTGTGACCATTCAATCCAGCTACTAAATATAACTCACACCTTTCTAGCAGAGTTCACAATATGGGTTATGCCAATAGGCATCAAGCCAAGTCACAACTCTTGTGCAAAAAAAAAAAACAGGCGCAAGCCTTGTCAGGACTATGGCTTACGAAGGAAAATTAAAAAAAAACACCTTTCCAAGCAGAGTTTACATAAAGTGGGTAATTAAAAAATTAAGCAGTAAGTAATGGCTGTAGGTAAACCTGTAGTGAGAGAAATATGGGAACGGCTTTTGCTGACCTTAAAATGCTAAAATCTCTTCACTTTTTCCTCTCCAACCACTGGACTTCCTAAACTCTCCACTTGTGATTTCCATCATCTACTCTTTTAAAAGTGTGTTCTCTCCTGATTTATTTTACTAAAAAAACTGTTTAATGCACTTTGTCCACTTTTCCCCGTTCTCTTCTTTACTGAGGTCCTATTATGTACGTCTCCTCCCTTCTGTCTTCCCTTTCATTTTCAACTCATGCCCAGACAAATTTCATTTAGATAGCCTGGAAGACAAACGTCTTATGAACTTGATTTGGTGGAGTGGGTTCTCTCTTCATATCAGTTCCTTATTACTTTTTGGGCCAGTCTATTGCCCAGCCCCTTGAAAGGCAAGCTATCACCCCAAAGGCTCACAGGACCTCTTTAATTAATGAACCAACATGTGGTCTTATGAGGTTATGGTCATCTCTAAAACAAAAATAAATGCACATTTTTGCAGGAAAAAAGTGTGCAATTTTATATTTTTTCTACAGGAGCCTGCAAAACATTTAAATCACGATCAGGGGATATTGGGTGCAAAGCCAGTCACCTGTAGACACTTTCTCCAGCTTTCTGCCCATACCACTGTATGGGCTTTTAGTTAGAAAGCTGGAGGAAGTGTCAGTGGAGTATGAATTGTGCTGATTACCACACTTGTAGTTCATTGACAATACAGGTCTGTCTGCCGCAGTGGTGGACAGGACTTGTAGTTTATTCGTTCACAAATGTGACAGCCACTGTAGGTGAGAAGAACCCTAAATATGAGTGTAACATGTTTCTAAAGGTGAACATATCAATATGAATATGTAAATCCGCATAACCTTATTGAAGTTTATTTAGAAAAGTTTAATAAAAATCTGTTGAAAATGAAAAATGACGTTGTATGCACTCTCTCAGTACTCCACACAAGGAGTAAGGCATAATGACATAGAGCAGGGGTAGGGAACCTCAGCCCTCCAGTTCTTGTCGATTTACGCATCTCATCAGGCATTGCGGCACTAACAACATTATGGAATTTGTAGTTTTACTATGGCTGGAGTGCCAAGGTTGCATAGCCTTGGGGTAAAGGGTGCAGCATTTTTACAAAGCCAGTTCCTAGAGTGCTCTCCTCCAGTGTCCTCCTTTTGCCAATCAAAATTAGGGTACTGGAAAAATGGTGCTAGTGATCCCCAGGATGCGAATCCATGCACATCCATGCCCTGCATTCCAGCACTGTCACCAAGGGCAAAAGTTGCTGTAGTGGAAAAGCCTCTCCCACCATGTCAATACCCAGTAACAGTCATTAAAGAATCTGTATTGGCCATTGCATATTACTATGATACAATAATGATAAGTGAGGGACGCATGTCATTATTACATCACAGGCATGAATGGCTTTACCTTGTGCACGGTGCATACAGGTAAGTATGTAACAACGTGGTGGGAGATATTCTTTTCCACCAACCTGCTGTGGCAGGATGAGGCCATGCCACTGTGTGATTAGGCAGTTTCAGCAAGATTTTGGAGGAAACATGCACTTTAATGAGCCAGATGTATGCTTCCTTCATATTGTAGTATAGTAGCAATTTTGGAAAACCAGGAAACTCCGGTAATGGACCTTGTGGAAAACAAGTGATTTATTAAAAACAGCGCTGTTAGAAATGTTAAAGTTTACAGGGGAACGCTGCAATATTGGGTGCTGCCACAGTAGCTGGGTTCAGAGCTCAGGGCCCCACCCTCCTGAGAGGGTCAGTGTGTGAAGGGAGCTGTGAGAAGTGCTGGAATGCACCATACTGTCCAGGTCAGGATAGACCAAGGCCCAAGCCTGAGAGAGTCCATGAGGGACAGAGCAGCTGGGAAGCTGCAAGGAAAGATGCAGAGCTTAAGTGCAGCATCTGTGTATGAACACTTAGATGTGTTTGAATGTCAGGAGGACCAAATGTTCTAATCAGAGCAGTAAAGTGGCAAGGAGTGCCAAAAGGCTGAATGTTGTTTCTTTGTATCGTATTGATGGTGAGAATCCCTGCATGGGAAACCTTTTTTGTGAACTTACATTTGTTTTAAATAAAAATGGGCAAAAAAGCCCTGAAAATGTACCTCCAGTGTGGAGTGAACTCACTGGTTGGGCACTATCAAATGAGCTAAATAACCCCAAAACATGGTCAGAAAAGTTAATTGACCCCCATAATTTCCCTTGCAACCTCAATGAGAGTTGTAAACCATCAGTGGCACACTGCTGCTTTGGAAGATATAGTAAAGCTTTTAATATTTACGTAGGCTAAGGCAAAGCTAAGTGGTTGTGAACATAATCTAAAATAATTATTTAATCTTTTCAGCACTATTTGAAGTTGGATTAAGGTATGCTAAATCCTTTTTTTTTTTTTTTTTTTTTTTTTTTTAAGTGGCAGTCAGTTGCTCTTAAAGAAGCTGAAGCCTACATGAACCAGGCCTTAAAAAAAGAAAGCAGTACAGAACTTGTCAATCAGTGAAGTAAACTAGCTATATGCCTTTTTCCCTCACTGATTATTTATCCATCTAGCACAGTATGTTAACAGCACAAATTTACCAGTTAAGCCTTTGCACCTGTATACCATCTACCCTCCAAACGGACCACAACAGTTTTTACCTATACTGTGTACTGTATGTGTGTATAAATACATCAATCAGCCATAACATTATGACCACTGACAGATAACATTGATTATCTTGTTTTGTTTTCACACACGCAATTATACACACAATTTTTATCTCAGGAACATAACTATATTTTTTGGACATTATCTAACATTCTGTATTCCAATACAGTGTGCTGCTGTTTCTCTGTACTTAGTTCTCAAAGCCCCTTGTGCAACTTGGAAACCGTTTGTGATCACTAATAGAAAACAAAGGATATATATATATATATATATATATATATATGCAAATGTTTCACCTTTGGTTTCTATTTTAAACTGAATGGGTTGTTTAACAAGGTATTTGTTCACATATACATTAGGGCAGGGGTAGGCAACCTGCGGCTCTCCAGCTGTTGCAGGACTACAAGTTCCATCATGCCTAGCTGTAACTGTCAGTTTTGTAATGTTGCAATTCCCCATGGGAAATGTAGTTCCACAACAGCTAGAGAGCCGCAGGTTGCCTACCCCTGCATTAGGGGGAGAAGAGAAAGAATTTGTTACTTAGGATTCCTTAGGTTAAACCCAGGGTTACATAGAAACACGTTTTTTATTTTGGACTTTTATTCTTTTCATTTAACTTTTATTTTATTTTTATTTTTTTCTTTCTTTTTATCGGGTTGCTTTAACAGTATATGCAGATCTAAGCTGTTCCCTGATCTGCAAGTGAACGAAACAGAGCTCATGCAAGCTACAATGTCATCTCTGTATCTGTTTTATAAACACTGTATCTGACTGTCCATCTTTTGACAGCAGCAGCTTCTACAGCTCCTGTATTTACACAGCAACTCCTGGTTGTCAATTTGACAGTTGGGAATTGCAGCAAGTAAAAGCAGCAGCCGGGAAGAATGACAGTGCGTACCATGCATGCCCTGTATAGTTCACTGAGACTTTTTGAGGTGTGGGTAGCACGCCCAGTGCCAACAACAATACTTATTAAACTTAAACAGCTGGCTGGCAATTTATAGCAGCACCAGGAGCAGTGTTTAAAGGGTTAGTTCACCTTTACAGAATAAAATGTCAGCGCTTCTGGAAAGGACCAGATGGGTGACGGCGCTGACCAATCAGGGTTGATCTGAGCCTTGCAGAAGTGCTGCATGGAGAAGATAGAGAAAAGTGGGTATTTTAAATCACCAAACTGTTGGAGCAGCTGTGGGGGTGCTGGCAGATTGGCAACCCTGGAGGTAAATACAGCGGAGACCAGAGGGTTGGGGAGGGTGTTAGCTCACCTTTACATTGTTTCTGCAAATGTGAACTAACACTTTTTAAGCACATCAAATCTGTGGACTAATACTGTAGCACTTTCAAGTGTATTTTGCCTAAACTTTGCAGTTAAATGTTAACTTCATAAAAACTGTAGAAGAAATATATTTTATGACACCAAGTGCACAGAAAGGGATAACAGATGGAATGAGTAATTAACATGTTTAGATGGAATCTAAGTATAGGTGTAAAGTTTCTTACCATCAAAATTTTAAAACACTAATGTAGCTTTGTATTTTGACATACAGCTTTTGATGGGAAGCTGCAAAATATACAAAAAAGTGAAGTAAATTTGTGTAAAAATAAATATAAACCTGGAAATTTTGAAATGCACCACAGTTTTAAATTGGACATCAAAGTTATGTTTTGATTGCTTGCTATTTTAGTGCATGTGAGATTGGGTGCTTGTTATAGCTGCTTGCTACTTTTGATGCTTGTGAGCTTAGGCAGACTTATTAAAACGTCAAAGTAGTTATAATTACCAGTAATGGAGATCAAAGGTTAGCAAGTGCAGAACACATAATTTTCATAAATATAAAAAAAACTCTACTTCTTACTTTCTTACTGGTATAAATGCAATGACCAACATATTGTCTAGCACAAAATAAAGATTATAGTCTAGTCACTAAAATAAAGATTCACAATACAATATTCCCTTCAAAGAAGACCTTCATAGTAAACCTACCTCTCCTGCTGTCACACCACCATTTTCTGCAGTAGTTTAGTAAAAAACTGCAGCAGAAGATTATGCAGAATTTGACACATCCGGAAGTGTCTATTTCCTGGTGCCCTACTGTGCTTATTTCTACCAACCCCTACATCTCTACCAGATGCCTGTGTATTAAACCACAGAGTGAAACAAAGAGGACCAACAATCAGATTCTCCCAAAATCGGATTCTGCAAGATCTTCAGTTGCAGGTTTTTCTAAATTATGGTGGCACCGCCGGCAGGAGTCCTACTCAGTTTGTTTGTTTTTTCCCTTTACTGTATTTCCATTCTTTATTATAGCTTTAGGGAAATGTGTTGTGAGAAAAATGTATGGTCATTGCAGATGCTTCTGGGAATGCTTGCTGTCTGACTGTCATCCTGATACTCTGGCTTAAGTACTTTGAAACCCATAGATCTGAAGTTTTGACTTAACTTGATGTATACTTGTTCCAGTTTTAGAAAATATAGTGAATAAGCATGACAGCTAGGCAAGCATTTTCAAAAGCAGCTTTCCTGCAGTCCTGTTTTGTAGCATATTGTTTTCTCCAGAAATCTAGGTAGACAATTTAAGGCTTGGATGCTTTTCATGGAACTTTTTCATAATGTGGCAGGATATGCATAGTCCCAAAACTGTATCAATTTCTTGTTCAGTTTTTTTAATAATTAAACATAAGACCTGGTTCTCAGAGTACAAAAAGTATAAACATAAGGTCTTTGAGTATAGGAGTATCGCATATTGAGACATTGTCACTAACATTAGTCAGATAACCATGCAGCCCTTGCTGGTGTGCACGTAGACATGTCGCTGTAAAGAGGGTTTTGATCAGCAGTACTGAGAGGCAACAATGAGTGACAAAGGTGAAAACTAGTATTTTTTTTAAATGTAGTTGTTTATAATATACTGTACTTTGAGGAACTAAATGTAATTTAGTTAGGGTTTACATTTACTTTATATATAGAAAGAAAGGCTGTCATACTAGAACATGTTCTATATTTCTCCTGTCTATTGTCTATTCTTTAATATCTGAAAATGATTTGTATTCATTGTTATTAGAGTAATTATTATTATACAGTCTGCTTATGCAGGGTTGGGTTACATAACTACAGTACATGGGCACCTAAAGCAGTTGTAAAATGTTTTACTTACCCGTTCTGTGCAGTAGTATTGCACAGAGAGGCCCTAAATCACCTCTTCTGGGGTCCCCCACCGGCATTGTCCGCTCCTCTTCTACTGTGTGTAACCGCATAGCAAGCCACTTGCGAGACTGGGTGCTTGTTATAGCTGCTTGCTACTTAACATTAGTCAGATAACAAGGGGAGACTAGCTAGTTTACACATACAACTGTGAGCTAGAATTTAAACAGTAGTGCAAGATTACTGACTAGCAGTATACATCAAATAGTAATGCCTACCAGGCAGTGAGAGTCAATACTCACAAGCTGGGAGTGTACAAGAAACCACGTCTTAACAGGAGAAGGGTAGAGAAAAAAGGGGTAGGAAAGGGAGGAAAAGGGGGTCCAGGGAGGATCCAGGCTATTAGACGGCAGGAAGAAGTGCTAATCACGGTTTAAAGTAGGGGCAGATGTATCTACATTTCAACGTACTTGTCTCACTTAATCTGTGGGCTTTGCAGACACTTTAGTAGCCTCTCTTCTGCCTTTCCTACCACAGGCCTTCAAAAGCCTCTCCCCCAGAGTTGGCACCCGGGTCACCTGTCTCCGGTACTGTTATATCAAAAACACAGTTGTCCTGCAGCTTCAGAAAAGTCATCTGATATCTATGAAAGCTTTTGGTGGCCAAACAGCAGTCTGTGGTTAGAGAAATAGTGAGATGGTTCATAAGGTAACCCTGACTTTACAGACACACCTGCAGTGTCAGCCCGTGTCTTCAAACTGCACCTTTTTTCCCTGTTTCCTGCAGGTACAACACACGTTCAAGTGTGTGAAAAACTGTTGCATGCTTTATTTTCCTGCTGCATACTTTATTTCCTCTTGTCAACTCATATGTCACTACAGAACATATGAACCGGTGGGAGTTACCACAGCATATGATGGGGTTAGCAGATAGTCAGCACACCCCAAAGTGTGTAATACGTACAGGTATGGAACAGCATCAAAGCACTGCAGTTTGGGCACGGGTGCTCTTGTTTACAGGGTATACTTGGTTTACAATTGGCCCTGTGCTTCTTGTGTCTGCTTATTTTTATCTTTCATATCCCTTTTTTGCTTGTTCTCAGTATCCAGATAAAGACTTACTATACATTCAGAGACAAAAAGCATGCATGTACTATGTAAATGTACTCTCGGCCTCATGTGACATTTTTCATATTGTAACTGTTAAAGTGGCGGTTGACAGACTATTTCTTCAATTAATTGTAATCTTTTCCTAATCTGTCTTTCAGGCTCTTTAGTAATGTGCCAATTTGATCCCAAGCTGTGGTAACAGCAGGGGATATAGCATGCAGCAGGTATATTTCCCTCTCTGTGCAGCCCACTCAATTTCCCCTTCATTTCTGTACTTAACTTTTTAAGGATGTAATTGCTTACTATATTTATATAATTTGTTTTAGAAATAAAAAGGTAAAAATATTTGACAGGTAATCATAATTAAGCTAGAAATGACATGTATAATTGTCATTCACTTATCCTAGATGGTTATAGAAAGAACTTCAAGTACCCCACAAAAACTTAGAGGCAGAAAATCATTTTACACAGTGAATTAATGGAATGTGCCATGAGTAAACTATACATATTTGTGACATAGAAAATTGCACATTAGGAATAAAGCCTTATAATTACAAGTGCCAAGTGCTAGTATCACCACACGGCTTTGTTTATGTTTGTAGACATAAATACTATGGGGTGGATTTGCTAAATCTGGGGAGTGTAATGTTTGATGCAGTTCTGCATAGAAACCAACCGGGTTCCAGTTTATTTTGGTCAGAGCTTAATTGAACAAGCTGATGTTAGAAGCTGATTGGCTATCATGCACAACTGCCCCAGATTTTGTACTCTCAAGTTTTAGTAAATCGACCTCTATGTTTTTATTGTAACATTAGAAAAGTTTGTTAACCCAAACACTAAAACCTCATATAAGCTTTAACATGCTAATGACATTTCAAAAGTAAATTTAGATATTTTCAATCTGCAGCTTTCTTTAGAATAATACTTGGTGATCCTGCCATGAAGAACTTTGTTCAGGCTCTTCTTGTTAAAGGATGACAATGCTCTGTCCCTGTTATCCATTTATGCTCTTGCGTAGTCACTCTGTCACAAGGGTTTCAACAGAGACTGCACGTGGCTGTTTCAATACACATTATGTAGGTGTCATCCACTATTGTCACTGTCAAGGAACTCGCCTTGAGAAATACCATGCTGCCATTGCTGGTGTGCATGTAGACATGTTGCTGTCAAGAGGGTTTTGATGATCAGCAGTACTGAAAGGCAACAATGAGTAAGAAAGGTGAAAACTGGTATTTTTTTTTATATTTACTTGTTTATAATATATTGTACTTTGAAGAACTAAATGTAATTTAGTTAGGGTCTACATTTACTTTAATTATAGCAAGAAAGGCTGCCAAACTAGAACATTTATATTTCTCCTGTCTATTGTTTATTCTTTAATATCTAAATATGATTTGTATTCATTGTTATTAGAGTAAATATTATACAGAGGATTTTACAGAGGAGGCAGTGCTACAGAGGAGTCTACTTATGCAGGGTTAGCATCTAAAGCGGTTGTAAAATGTTTTTTTTTAAATTAAAATAAGAAAAATGTTATACATACCCGTTCTGTGCAGTGGTATTGCACAGAGAGGCCCCAAACCACCTCTTCTGGGGTCCCCCACCAGCACTCTTGGCTTCTCCTCTACTGTGTGTAACCGCATAGCAAGCCACTTGCTCCCGAGTGGTACGGAATCATCATTTGGTCGTTGAAGTCCATCCCTCCCATGTTAAGGTTATAGTCGTGGACACAGAGGGGTTTCTCAACAACGTAGATGCTCTGCTAATTTGGGTCATTGTGCCTGCGTGAATGGAAGACAGGATGAAAACATCCCGTTTGTCCTTCCACTTCACTGCGAGCAATTCATAATTTCTCAAGCAGGCTTTCTCCCCCTTTCTAAGTTACGTGTTTACAAGCCGTTGGCGGTAGCCCTGCCAATTAGGTTGCATGGTGCCACATGAGCCAATTGCAAGATTTTACAAATGTCTAAATAGTGGCACACTTTTATAGAAAGTTTCCACATATAGTGGTAGCCCTTGCTGAACAAAGACAACACCAAGTCCCATACTAGCTTGCCACTTCTCCCCATGTAGTCTGGGGGCTTTACTTCACTGTCTCTTTCCTCATAAACCCTAAAATTGTATGAATAGCCTGTGGCCCTCTCACAAAGCTTATACAATTTGACCCCATATCTGGAACACTTGCTGTCTGAACGCAAGGCGGCCGGTAAAGTGAATGAGGGACTCCTCCAGAAAGATGTTTTGCAGGGACGTATACACATTTGCAAATTTCTCAATGGTGGTTTGACTGGCCGGTCATGTTCAGGGTCACTCCCAGGATGACATAGTGTGTTATTACTGAAATGCATGAAGCACATTACTGTCTCATATCTACGTCTGGCCATGGCAGCAGAGAACATGGGCATATGGTAAATTGGGTCTGTGACCAATATGACCGCAACTAATTTTTTTTTTTGGTAATGCCCATGTTGAGAGTTAAGCCCAAAAACGTTTTACATTCAGAAACCATAATAGGTTTTGTTGCAAATGGTCAGGCAAGAGCTGAATTTGTGTTAGCGGTGATATATTTTTTTGCATACAAGTTCCTTTGGCCCACAATCAAATTATACAAATCTGTGAAAAACAGCTCCAAAAAATCAAGGGGAATAGTTAATTTACTGTTTCCATTTGAAATCCGAGTTGGTTAGTAAATGGGGGAAGTACGGGTGCTGCAGAATTTGTGGGCTGCCAATCAGGATTTGCAAGCACATCCAGGAGGACACTATGGGCCTGTGTTTGAAGTCTTGGTGACTATGGGACTCTACTTGTGTTCGCCACCGCACCAGCTTGTACTGCACTTATGGGACTTACCACATCACCAAGTGATACTGCAAAGCTGGTATGAAAAAAGACCAGGATGTACTAGGCCCCTAGTGCTGGCCAATTCAGCAAAAGGTAGTATGGCACTAGTACTGGCACTCTGCTGCATATGAGACAAGTCATGCGTTCCTAGTACTTCAGCTACATGGAGTCGGGTATGCCTGATCTTAACAGGGACTTATTCTCCATAGTCTGAGCTACCTGTGGAGGTGCTGCTGCTTTCTACAGGTTCGTATTCTGAGGTGGATTCTGTCAGAAAGGCTTCCCCTTCGCTCTCATCTGACGTGCTCAGAATCCTGTAGGCCTCTTCACTAGTGTTCCAGAATCACCAATACCTTTTACCTGGAACAGTTCTAACACAGATTGCTTGTAAATAAATTGCATAACTGTACTGGGGCATATGTGCCAATGCCATCATTTAAAATATATAATAAGCTGATTTCAAACCATGAAGTTGTTGGGGTTGATTTACTAAAGACAAATAGACTGTGAACTTTGTAAGTGCAGTTACACTTATTTTTCACAGATCTTAGTGAATGTGGTAAAGCTCTTCTGATTTCCATTATCCAAACATGTGAAAACAAAAATGCTGTTTTTTTAAATTTTCTTTGCATCTGATTGGGTATTCTTTACAATGTGAAGATTCACCACAATCGCTAAGCTGTAAGGAAAATGAGTGCACAGTCTATTTGCCTTTAGTAAATCAACCCTGTAATGTGCAGTATGCTCATATTCATACTCATAGTAAGCAGACATTATGTGAACATAGATCTTTTAACAGACTGCCTTTAGTAAATCAACCCCATAATATATACTCATACTCACAGGGGTTTATTTACTAAAGCTGGTTCACTCAACATCTTGGGCACTTCTGCATTGTAACCAATCGGCTTCCAGGTTTTATTGCTAAAGCTTAATTGAACAAGCTGAGTTTAATAGCTGATTGGCTACCATGCACAGGTACACGAGGTTCTGAGTGAAACAGCTTTAGTAAATCTCCCCCATAGTAAGCAGACAGACAATATATGAACATAGATCTTTAATCAAACAAAAATGTTAAAAAAAACGCATTCTGATGGTAATATCTTTTTATCAGTTGTTCGAAGAAGCTGTCCTTTTTCAAATTTGTAGAACTTCCCAGTATACACTGCACCCATATATATAGCAGCCAGGGTTGTATTAGCACTTGAATATAGGTTTCAGCTAGAATAGTGCTTGGATTTAAATAATAAAGAGAAACCAGTTGGTTTGATACATCTCCCCCCCCCCCCCATAAACGGTTCATGCCGCGAAAAGGAAATTCGGGGCACATTATAAGCTTGTATAATGTGAAAAAAATGACTTTCATATTACCGTTTTGGTGTGGTTATTAAAATAATTACAGCTATTTATTTTTCCCAGCTCAGTGTTCCATTTGTCTTGGTTTCTTGTTTTCCTTAATGCAGGAAATCAGCAGTTCATACAGACTTTCTACACCTTTGTGAGAGTCAGGTGTGGTGGTAGAATGCTTTTCACTTTTTGTCAGGATGCTGGCGGCTTCGGGATAATGAGTATATTCTGTTACTCAATGGCAAAGCCTAATTGCTAATTATACTTTGTCACTGATGTATTGCTGTATATGATTTAAAGAGACTCTTGCATCTTCTTTTTTGTAACAATTATGTTCAATTCTACGATTTTGATTTGTATAAATTACACTATTGTACATTCTAGGATGTTTAGCAGTGGCTTTACTTGCAAGAACAAACCTACATTTATTGCTTCTGGAGATATAATCTTTGCACATAAAACATGATAAATGCTAGTCCATTCCCTAGCTATTGTCTATACTTCTTTATATTCTGCACTAATCGTACATGTGCAACTGCTTATTCAATGACTATAAATCTTTCAGCATTCAGGCAGTTTTAATTTTTAGAGATCCAATCATGTTAAAATAATTGTATTAAAGTATTCAAGCATTCTGTTTCCTCGCCTATATGAGTGTCCAATTAAAATCTTGTCACCACAGCTGATGCTGTTCTGAGGGCCAGAACTACAGCGCTTCCTGCTTGTGTTGAAGTTTGGACACCTCTTCCTGCCTCCTAAACATTCCTATTGGCCATGGAGGCAGCCTACCTTTGTGTTTGACCAATATGAATGTGTGTGTGAGATGGGAGGAGGACATTGCTTACAGTGGTTGTAAACCTTTACAAATACCCAGTAAATTGACTGGCCTCAGTTAACCACCTCCCGTGACATCATTGCTTACTATGTGTGAAATCTGTGAATGATCACAGAGGTCACATGGTACAAGGCTGTTCACAACAGCCTTGTACCATGTGACAAGCTGTGACCAATCACAGCTCTCTCAGTTCTCAATGGCTGCAAGAATGCAGACAGAGAGAGAGAGAAATTATTGCTTTTACATCCTATATTATTATTATTATTACATCGAGTTTATATAGCACCAAAGGGTTTGCTCAGCGCTGTACACTATATGGGTGTAAAAGCAATCCGTGTAAAAAAAAAAAAAAAATCTTCATCACCCCCCACAAGTAGTACAGTGTCACCATGGTTCTGTGAAGCCCTCAAAGGTTTGTTCAAGAACAATAGTTCATAAACAGTATCACGAAGGCCAAGGAACACACCATACAGGTCAAGGATAAAGTTGTGCAGAAGGTTAAAGCAGGGTTAGGTTATAAAAAAAAAAATATCTCAAGCTTAGAACATCTCACGAAACACTGCTCAATCCATCATCCGAAAATGGAAAGAGTATGGCACAACTGCAAACCTACCAAGACATGGTCGCCCACCTAAACTGACAAGGCCAGGCAAGGGGAGCATTAATCAGAGAAGCAGCCAAGAGGCCCATGGTAACTCTGGAGGAGCTGCAGAGATCCACAGCTCAGGTGGAAGAATCACAGCACAGCCTGGCCCCACTCCCCGATCCCTCCTCATGGACTGTGATTGACAGCAGCGGGAGTCAATGGCTCCCGCTGCTGTGTTTCAGCCAATGAGGAAAGAAAGACCTGGGAGAGCCGCTGCTCTTGTGCACATCGCTGGATCAAAATTTGGCTCAGGTAAGAATTAGGGTGGGGGGCTGAGGGGGAGCTGCACACTGAATGTTTGTTTACCTTCATGCATAGAATGAAAAAAATCTTCAGCCTTTAGAACAACTTAAGGAAAAAAATATTTTGCCTTTACAATCACTTTAAGAGTTGCATCCATATCCATTAAAATGCACAGCATATAACAGGAGTTCCGTCTGGTAATATACAGTGGTAATATAAACAATAACAAGAAAAACACTAAAAGAAAAAAAAATATATGAAAAGTTTTTTAAAAATGGGCAAGTAACTGGGATACATGATATCAGAAATCTTAAAATTGATAGTTGGTACCTCCTGGATTCCTACAGCTGTTAAATGTAAATGGAAAAGACTGCAAACTTTAATATCTAGCCTAATCTCACAAACCTGTTTATTGCATTGCTTATTTTCCATACAATTTCTTCCTGTAAACCTAATTAATCATTAAATGTTGTCAGGCTGTCATCATACAGTTAATTATCAAATACTCTATTTTAGAAAGTAGCGACCCTATCCTCTGTTGCTATAGAAACTGATGCAACAGTAGCTATTAACTAAAATTATACAATTTATAATTTTTTAAGAATCCAAGAGTATGACAGAGGCTAATAGCCATTCTTTTTAACAATACACAAATTATATAAGAGTTTAAGAATAATTAAATGTGAATCCTTGATGAAGTTGCTTGTAGTGTAAACAACACTTATGTAGATTCTGTGCTGTATTTCTATAGCAAGCATTTCAGGATTAGACACCTTTCAAAGGGAAACTGCAATCAAAGTAGTGCTGTATACGTAAGATGCTACAGGAGACAAAAATTGACGCTTAAATTAATATTACTATAAACTACTAGTTTAAGATTTACCTGGGAACAGTAGCATGTTATTTTTTTTGTAGCGAGATAATATGGACAAGAGTATTTATTTATTTATTTCAGGTACTTTTATAGCGCCATCAATTTAAGCAGCGCTTTTACATCAATCCTTAACCCTCAAGGGGCGTACAATCTAAAGTCCCTAACTTACATTCATACATACACATACTAGGGCCAGTTTAGACAGGATCCAATTAACCTACCAGTTTGTTTTTGGAGTGTAGGAGGAAACCGGAGTACCCGGAGGAAACCTACGCAGGCACAGGGAGAACATACAAACTCCAGGCAGGTAGTGCTGTGGCTGAGATTCGAACCAACAACCCTAGTACTGCCAGCCAGAAGTGCTAACCATTTAGCAACTGTGCTCCCCATACATGGGGACTTCCAGTGGTATATATGCAATTCGATATATTAGCAGCTGTTTGCACAGTAACAAAGCAGTGACAATTTATTACTAAAATATCATGTTTAGGTGAGGATAATGATTAACTCTGCAGTGACTATGTATGTAATGAAGAAATATGGCTGACTGTATCTACATATATAAATAGGAACTATACATAGAAACAAGGTTTTTAAAACTGTAACAAGTATTGGTATGATTGTTTGTAAAAAAAAAAATTAAAAAAAAAAAATTCTCTTTAAAGTGTTACTAAACCCACAACAGTAAAATCAGTCTGTATATGCAGTAAAGCATGCTTATTATACTCACTGTGGAACCTAAGGGGTCAATCTTCTGCATTGTGTAAAAAGGCTGTTTGATCCTTTCTTCTCTGTTCCTCCCCTTTTTCAAGTGACCACCACTTATCTCCAGATTGATCAGCAACAGGGCCAATCAGCACTGTCCAGACAGAGGTCAGGGGATTTCCATCCTCCTAGAGCAGAAAGAAAACTCCTCCTACAAGCTTTAGCTAGTGCTGGGCTGGACACAGATAGAAGTCACAAGGCTGTCTAACTGCTGATGAGACAAGGTATTTAGCAGTTTATATTTACTAAAATAATTGCACTTCCATGTTGTGTGTACTGTGGGAGACCAGATATAGTGAATGCAGGGTCCTGGGTTTAGTAACACTTTAATAGCTATAACCTCATAGTATGCGGTATAAATAAACTGATCTAGAAACCGGGTTCATAGTGTTTGAAATTAGATTCAGCTTTATGGTTCTTTGAGGGCACACAGGTCCTCTTAACACATGTAACTTTTAGGGCCAATTAACACTACATGCATTTCTGTGTGCTTTTTTTCTGCATCCAAAATGCACAGAAATTAGGTTATATGGTTGTCAGTGTCATAGTTCACATCAGTGCTTGCTGTTCCAGTGCGTTGCAGAAAAAAAGTAGAACAGGCTGCATTTTTCCTGCACATAACTGTACTGGAGCGTGGTAAAACGCATCAAAAACACACTGGAATGTGCCAAAAACTCACTGGGAAGCACATGTCTATTTAAATTTAAGAAAAAGAGAGGGGAAAAAATTAACCAGAATGCATCAAAAATGCACTGGAACATGTAAAAAAACTTGCATGCAGAAATGCATCCGGAACGTATGTGGACTGCGTTTCTATGGTTTGAACCAGCCCCAAGACAGCTGGTGAGTTCGGGTGTACCCTAGTAGCCGACAGTTCACCTCTTGATTGTCCTATTACAGTAGTAACATTCAGAACATGAAGATCAGACAGGTGGCAGAAGTGGTCAACTCCAAAACCATAAATATATTTTCAGGCTTGTGGATACCTGATTTTTTATTTTTTTTTAGTCTTCTGGTCCATCAACTAGAAAGCCTTAATAATATATGCCCGCAAATTTAACAAAACAAATTAGAACGAGACAATGCTGGGTGGAAAAGCGAATGGTTTGCTTTGCTTATTGCTATTGCCCACAAATGTATTCCAGAAGGTAAAAGGGAATCTAGTTAAAGTGTACCCATCAATCAACAGAAAGGGTTTGGAAACTTCTAATTAAATATTTCACAAATTAATAAACATAGGGGTGTAATTAAAAAAAAAAAAGTGCAAAGTTATTAATCCTGTGAAACCGCATGCACATTCACTGCAAATGAGGGCAAAAATAAATGTTATCAGGTTATTATCTTTCCAGGCTGAATGTCATTCTCCATACAAAAAGATTAATTAGGAGACGTTGCAATATGGCCACTAGATGGAGTGCAATATGGCCACTAGATCTTATGGATGGAAAAGAGAATGTAAATTCAGTTTCACAGGACAAATAGCGGGTGGAGATGTTCCCCGCTACCTTCCAACGCTCTCTCGGGCTCTTCTTTCCCTTCGGGGTACCCAAGAAAACCAACCATCTGGCCGGACAGCCAAACAAAAGCCAGAATCGGCTATCTGCTATAGTAACCTGGAAGCGATGACCTGACATCCCTAAAGGTTTATTCGGCACTAAACGACACCATTTGGAAAAAATTTTAAGCATTTGAAAACACCAACCTTGGAATGCTTTTAAGTGCAGAGCAGGGATCTGGGGTCTTATAAACCCCAGATCCCTCCATAAAGTCACATGTCTATTGCTGACACAAGTGATGTTTACATTCCTTTGTCACAGCAATAAATGTGATAAAAAATTTTTTTAAAGCAACAGTGTAAAAAAAATATAAAAGTGCCCCTCGCAAAGGCAAACACACACGTCCGTCTCGCAGGCAAACAACGATCGTCTCACATGTGAGGTATCACTAAAATCGTCAAATTATGGGCAGTAATCCTAGCACTAGACCTCCTCTGTAAATCTAAAGTGGTAATCTGTTTTTAAAACATCGACTATGGATGGTGTGTGCAGTTAGAAAGCGGGACATGTTTGGTATCTCATTACTCAGCATCCTCTTTTATATTTTCCAAAAGTGGGTTATGTATTTTTCTTACATTGCATTTGAAATAACGTGACATTCAAAATTGCAAAACCCACCATTTATTCTCTAGGGCCTCTTCTTTAAAACATATATAATGTTTGGTGTTCTAATTTTCTAGCAAAAACTATAGATTTTTTTTTACAAAAGTGTCTGAAAAAGGCCTGGAGTTCAAGTGGTTAATATATTAAAAGAATAAAGGACCCCAAAATTAGTAAAGTAAGGAGCCTGACAAGCCACATGGTTCAATTTGTTTTTAATGTACTTAATAACAGTTATATATTTCAGAAACTTGCAGCAATCCTTGAGGTTTCCCTTTGATAAATGATCTGGTTTTACATAGCTGTCTTGACCTTACAGTTACATTCTTTGGGGGCGATTTACTAAAGGCAAATTGGTTGTTCACCTAGCAAGGGAAATTACACTTTGCAAGGGAATTTTCCCTTAGCTCAGTGACTGTGATGAAAATTCACTTTGCAAAAAATACTTAGTAACGTGTAAGGAAGAAGAAAAAAACAGTATTTTTGCTTGCACTTGCTTGAATGATTGAAGTCAGCAGAGCTTCACATCACTTACGAAGCTAAAGGAAAATTCCCGTGCAAAGTGAATAGCCTATTTTCCTTAGTAACAGTGGCAGATTTTGTTGCACCTTCATAATATGCCCACACAAGCACTCTTTTCTATGTTAAAGAATAAGTTCACCTTTTGGAACATGTTACATATTTCACCCCTATTTAGGATGGAACATGTAACATGTTTTAGCTCCTGCCCGCTGCTCACTACAATCTCTGGAGGGTTCTTCTCCCTGCACCCTATGTCACAATTAAAAAACAGTGTGGTGCAGGGCTCTGCCCACATGGCTGTGTCATTTATTCACAGAATCCTGCGAATTAATGAACTACAACTATCGTCAGTTGTAGCTGACAGCTTGCAGTTCTGATTGGACTGTGAGGATGCTGATGAGCATTCTGATTGTTCATTCACAAGCCCTGCGGCTTGTAAACAGCCTCTATTTGAGGTACAGGTTAAAAGCTGCAGAGCTTGTTTGCAGGAGCCTGACGTTACACCCCTGATCCACTGATCATGGGTAAAATGCTTTGCAGGCTCGTTAAGGAAAAAATATAATAAATGCACTTTTTTCCTGCCAAAATATGTGCAATTATTATTTTTTCCCAAAAGGTGAACTTAACCTTTAAAACCCACAGATGCTGATTTCTAATCAGGACTCTTAAAGTAAAGTTCCATGATTTGTTTATTTTTTAGTATCAGCCTCTCCTTTTTTTATCACTATAAACGTATGATGTATATTAGTAAAACTGGAAAGCTGTCACTACATAAATAAGAAGTGTGCAGGTAAGCATTTCTGACAAAGCTCAAATATTCCACAATTTAAACAGATCAGCAAAATCTCTGCCAGGTACTTAACTTTTTGTTAAGATAGATAATGAAGTAGAAAAACCTCTGCACTACTGTCTAAGTGAAAAATTTAAAAACAGCCAGCCAAAAATTCTGCTGCTGCTGGACACTGATATGTGTTCCAACACCCAAATAAAATATTTAAGAGTGCACTGCTACCCAAATATTCTCAAAACCTTTAAATCTGTTGCTCATGAATTGTGGAAGAACCCTTTTCCACCATAGACCAAATGTTATACCAATCCTCCTAAACACACAAATGAAAAATATTGAAACAAATTATTGAGGCCTATCCTCTGCTCTCAGAGTATTCACAAAGATACTTGTGCCTCTTACTGTCCTTTTAAGAGCTCATGACATCAAGGTCACGGATTATCTAGATGCCCTTCTACTGAAGAATTAATTTCCAATCCAGCTATCTGCAAATGTCCACAGACCATTCAGATACTTCCGGTTTTCGGTTGGGTAATTAACTTCCAAACATTTTCTCCCCAACCTTCTCTTCATCTGGCAGAATTGGGCCTAAAACAAACGTCTTACTGCCAGAAAACAAATGAGTATCCCTGAGAACTCATGCTTGGGACTTGAGGTCAAAGAGACATACCTCGAGATTCTTCTTTGCTTGGTATGAACACAAGCACTTCAATCCCAGAGAACGCTCTGTGCCTCACATTCTGGCCTTCTTACAATCAAGAGTTGACTGAAACTTGGTCTTTAAATGATTGTAAAAGAAATGGTTTGGCACAGAGCAGCCCCAATTCTTCTCTTCTCAGATTCCCTGCCAGCGGTCCTTGTTCCTCCTCCCTATCGAGTGCCCCCATAGCAAGCTTCATGCTATGGTTGCACTCAGACATACTCACTCCCGAGGTGGCTCTGTGTTGTCCATAGTCTGCCCCCCGCTTCAAGAACAAATAAAATGGGCAATCTATGACAATTTTCACTTCAATGTGTTTTGTTGCCGCTAAAAGGGATATTGTATAGGAAAAGCTTAAGGATTTAATAGTCCCTTAGCCACTCCTGCTAAGAAGCAGCATTAACCGTGCCTCTGATCAGTAATAGCATTTATTGACCATGTGGTCCGTACATTTGTGAAATCTTCCTATGCTGTACAAAATATCTCTCACCACCAGCTGCTTCTCCTCATGTGCAGTGCTTTTGTTTACGCCTCATTTACATATAGGAAAGTGGAAGTCAACCTTGGCCAATGCCAGAAACATACTGAAAGCCACAGGTCTGTTTTGATCTGCTGTGTTCAAAGCACTTGTATGAATAGACTTTTATATTGTTAGCAAGATCAGAAAAACATCAATATATACTTCAATATGAAAGTTCTTTAATGTGGTAAATCTCTGCCAGGAGCTTTTTTCATTATCATGGTATAAGACATGGTTTAGATTTTTCGATTATTTTACTGCTGTTTTTTAATTTGCTTCTTTAGCCTACTTAGAGAGTCGTCTGTCATCTTCTTTCTAAGGTAAAGACTATGTAGGCAAGAGACAGGTGGAATTGCTTATAGATTTGTTTGCATGTATTAGATGAATTTTTGTATAAAACCAGTTTGCTTCCTCAGACATGTAAATGGCAAGCCTATGTAAATATGTTTTTTGTTTGTTTTTTTCAAGCCCCTATAATGCTTTAGGTTTCCAAATATTGTATGGTTTACACAGAAGGTAATACTGAACTGTTACAGTAGTACAATGCACATGCTGAAACAAAGGTGCGTTGCCAAAATGAAAGGCACTGCAGGTCATCGCTGCACCGCGGAGATGTGACTTTGGCTTAAACATACAAATCCATCCAGTGTTGCTTTACTAATATTGTGATTATCATGTAAGGTTGAGTACTGTCTTAAAAGGGCATATGTATAAAGCAGGGAATGTGACATTCTCTACAGGTGAATCAACTATAATTTAAGCCACAGAAATCAGAAATATACACCTGCAGTGAATGTTTGGGGAATGTTGCATTTACTGCTTTATAAATCTACCCTTTAGTTAATTAGAATTATCAGTTGTGACATAAGTCTCCTGGGAGTCTGAGGCTTAATCTGTTAGGAGTCAGTCATGCAGATAGCAGGGAGGGGGGAGATCAGAAGGGAACCATACTTTGTTCTTTGGATTCAGTTAGTACACTTTATAGTGGGATGTGCTTTATTAATTTTTTCTGTATGTGGTTTACAACTATTTTAAGTACAGTAAATGCTAGGACTCTTGCAATATTTGAGCCAAAACACTGAGGGCCAGTTTACATCTGTGTGGTGTGTTAACAAGTATTATGACTTGCAATAACATATGTTGTTTTAAGGCTGCCCATGCTTATCAACTAGCTGCCTAACATGCAAAAAAACACAAAGTGCATGCACCATATTTTTTCAACACAGAACTCCACAATGTACATTAGATTATTACAGTGTGTTGCAGTACCGTTTTGAATGAAGCACACCAATACGCCTAACATGCATTACTACAAAGCAAGAGTGTGAATCTGACCCAATGGTGCTGCTAACATTGATGCTGGTGGTGGTGTGTGTACTGTAGTTCAGTGTGAACTGTCTTGAAAGAGTGCTAAAAAAACAAAAAGCAGAGAAAATTGCACAGGATATTACTTAACATATACAATAGGAATACAAATGCATTTACAAACTTTAGTGGCATAATGGTTTGTAACAAGTTCCTGGACATTTCTCTGTAATGCATCAGTCATAATGCAGAGCTCTCACCCCTCTTAAACTAGCATAATAAGGAGCTTGGGAAGAAACCTTGCCCTGGTTGTGCCAAAAAGAAAAGACGGCTGGCATAAAGTCTTTGGGCGCACTTCTTTTTTTTTTTTTTCTTTTTAATTTCTTGGGCAAATCTAATTTGCAACGAGTGCAACATGTAACATGTTCCCAAAGTGGAACGCATCCTTTATTTGCTATTGGTGTGCCACTTGGTAGATTAACCCCCAATATATGGCCTGGTGACCACTAACACTCACAGTGAAGAATAATCCAAAATTTTGAATTGCCATCAAAACAGGAATGGAGAAACACTTTTCATAATCGGGTCACTTGAAGGGGAAGGAAAAGGAAACCTCAATAGGAAACAGATGGGAAAGAAAACTAATGTGGTTCTACATATTCCTTTCTCTATTGAAAATTAAAATATTGTTTTATCTATATAGTTAAATGTTGGGCTTGAGTTTACACTAATCTTTAACCAGTTTTGATCAACTAGGGGATCATGTGATCACTATGTCAACAATAAATTTCATTCAGAACAGCTGTGTTTCCTATATGATTGACCCACAGCTATCACATGGTACCTGGTCCAATCACCATACCCTGTACCATGTGATAGCTAGTGGCCAATCACAGATCACATTAATAAAATCACAGCTGTCTTGAATGTAACCCATTCATGCCCATAACAGCAATCAAAGTAAATCGCTGTAATAGCAATCAAAGTTAAAAAAAAATTCCTGATCATCCCCCAGAGTAGTACAGTGTTATTATGTTGACACTGAACAATACTATGGAGTTACTATGGTGAACTGATGAAACTAAAGAAATATAAAAGCAAATGTTAAAAAAAGAAAAGCAAATGCTATAATAATGTTAAAAAATTGAATAAAAATTATTTAGATATGTTTTTTTTTATACATACTGTCACCAGTTAGTCTCCCTGATCACTGCCGATTATAGGTGATGCCTATCAATGGATTCCCTGGGCTGAGGACTATGACCACATGCTTGTCTTCTTCTTCTTCCCTTTTATCTTCGTATTTATTCCTTCTGCTATGCTGGGGTATCCCCCCAGCTATGGGTTTCTTTGTTTCTCAATGGTCCATGGTGTACTTCTTTACTTAAAGAGGAACTTAACCCAAAAGGGAAAGTTTCGCTTTAAAGATGGTCTAAAGAGGGCTTTAAAGCGGGGGGCTCCCCATTAAGGATTGGGGAGAGGATCCCCGTTATCTGGGATTGTCATCTGTGGTTCTTTCTCTGTTCTTATGACCTGTCGGTTTGTGAGTATCCATTTGTCTTTTTACAATAAATTTCCTTTTATCACGGTAATGCACAAGGACAGTGCGCCCTCTTTTATTCTTTTTTGCTAACGTCAAGACTCCCCTATCTTTAGAGGGCTGCACCTCAGAGAGTGATGGTTTCTGTGATCCTGTGTGTAGCATGAAGGTTTGAGCGCTGATTTTTAGATTATAATGAAGGAGGTAAAACCTTCTGGAGCTAAAGTGGTTGTAAAATCTCCACAATAAACTCCCATGATAGGCTCTCTTATGGGGCAATCGTAATGGCAGTGTTTTTTTTTTTCTTTGAGCAATATAACCTCTAAATACCTTTTCCCAGCAGTGCTTCTGTGCAGTCACATGGTTTTCTGGGGTCTCACTCCCAAGCATAGGGACTCCAGTGGGAGGCGCTTACATTCCTCTGCTGGTTTAGGTTTAGTTTCAGGAGTTGAGGATCGGCTTCACAAACACCATGGAAATGACAAGAAGGGAGGGGGGGGGGGGAAGATACAGATGCTGCAGAGAGAACAGGATGATGGAAAGTCAGTTTACTGACAGGAACACAGGGACAGACATGGTCAAACAGGTATTATACTATATGGAAGAGGATAGATAACACAATTAAAAAATTATTAGCACAGGGGTGCGGGATCGTCTGACCACTATGATGCTCAATGAACAGATGTCGAGTATCTGCAACAACTCCCACCGTAAAGTTTTGAAAATATGGGAACCGTGGTTGCAATATGCCTTTCCCACGCTCCCCCCGGCTAGTCTGGGGATGTTATGGTGTTCGGTATTGGTGTTCTTGGACCCCTGCTCTTTGGTTTTGTTATTTTTTTTTTTCCTTTCTCTTTGTTCTCCTTTCTTTTTTTTTTCTGTTTTGTTTTGGTGTGACAGTGGATAGCTGCTTTTAGTTTGTTACAGTCAGTTATGTAAATGTTCTTGTAATTTAGGTGCAATTGATAGCACCTGCATGGGCGTGTTTTGTTGCCTCTGTTTTACACTGTTTAAAAAAATTAATAAAAAAATATTGAAATACAAAAAAGATCAAGGATAGGAAGGAAGAAGGATTGATCAAAGGAAGCAAGGGTCGAAGGAGGAAAGGATCGATTGATTGAAGGATTAGCTGATCTCCTAGATTGTAAGCTCGAAAGAGCAGGGCCCTCGATCCCCTCATGTTTTGCATTGTATTGGTATTGTTCTGTCACATGTTCTGTCCCCCTTTGTAATGTACAGTGCTGAGTGAACTATTGGCGCTTTATAAATACTGTATAATAATAATAATAATAATAATCAAAGGAAGGATTGGTCAATCAATTAATGGAAAGATTGGTTGAAGGAAGGATTGGTCAGTTAATTGCAGGAAGGATCAAAGTAAGGAAGGATTGATCGATCGCAGGAAAGATTGGTTGGTGGAAGAATTGGTCGATCAGTTGCAGGAAGGATCGATTGATTGAAGGAAGAATTGAGCAATCAAAAGAAAGATCAAAGGATCGATCAAAGCAAGGACCGAGCAATGGAAGGAAGGGATCGATCAATTGAAGGAAGGGTCGAACCAATTGAAGGATCAATCTAATGAAGAAAGGATCGATCGATTGAAGGAAGGATCAGTCAATTGAAGAATCAGCCTTGATAATCAAATGATCATTGTCACTGTATAGCAATAATAAAAAAAACTGTTTATATGAAAAAACTAAGAAGTAATGAATTTAGTATTTAGAAATTTTAGTTGAAATAAATATTGTTCTTTAAATTGTGAAAGCAGGAAAACTGTCCTGTTAGCTGCTGTCTCCAAAGATAGTAAACGCTGGGAGACACTGCAGCTTTAACAGAGAGGAGGGGAGGAGCAGCTGCAGAGGAATAGGAACTCAATGAAAGCAGGAGGGGTGGGGAGGAGATTGGGTTCCCACACACAGACTACAGAAGTGATGGGAAGAGAGGGAGAGACACTGAGGAGAGAGCAGAATGATGGAGGCACGTAAACTGACCACAGTATCATGGATCAGCAGCCATGATAAACATGGTCATTGTAAACAGAGGAACACAGGAACAGGCAGGATCAACTATGTATTGTACAACATAGAAAGGGACAATTGACATGGCAAAACCACTATGCTATATCTTGTGCCTTAAAGGGACAGGAGCATTTTTTTTAGAGTCACAGCCACATTAAAAAAAGGGGTTTTCACTCACGCTGAGACCTCAGGAGGTTGCAATGGAAAGGGTTTAAAGTGGTTATGAACCCAGAAGAAAACATGTATTATATTGCAGTTTACCAATTCATAGATGAGATGGTGACATTAGTTTGATATTTTTTGGCTTTTTTGTTCTGTTTTCGGAAAATTCATAATGGTACTAAGAGGGAATTTCACAAAGGGACAGGTAAGGATAAGCGAATATTTAAAAGCAAGAGTGTGAAAAAAATTAAAACTAATGCAGACGCTACATCTAATGATTGGTAAGCTGCAATATAATACATTTTTGGGTTTAATACTCTTATTTTGAAAACTCTGCTGCTATGATTAATTAGTGGACCTTGCTAATGCCAGGTAAATGCCATTTCTTTGATTAAAATTGCCCTTATTGTGGCTAGTTTTCAGCATTCTTTTCTCAGGATTTTGAACTAGCTGGGACTACTGGAAGCCATGTGGCACAAAAGCATAACCATAAACATTACGGATTGTAGAAGAGCAATCCCTGATGTTCATATAATTTGACCAAGATGGCGGCGGGAGCAGGCATGCGCTAGGAGCTCCTGCGCTCCTAGCCCCAATCTGCTGCCATCCGGCCCGCAGCGGACCCCAGCGGGGCCCCTAAGACACTCCCGGCCCAGCCCGACCACCAGGGAAGGCTTCTGGACCTTTTCCCGGAGCTCCGGGAATCGCGGCCTACCCGCGCACCTGAAGCCGGGGCCTCAATTTTTGCCGCTAACGGACCGCATCGCCGGACATCCGCCCGACCGTCTCCGCTCTGCCCACCGGGTACCACCGACCTGCCTGCCTGCCCAGGGCCCTCCCCATCAGCCCTGGGTCCTCGTTTACTACCCTGGACCACCTGGAACAGCAAGCAAGGACCACCAAGCTGACAGCAGCCCAGGACCACCCCAGGATACCTGCACGGCAGCACCACCGGAACGGGTAAGCTGCCACCACCGATCCCCACAGACCTGCCAGCCTCCGCAGGGCCCTCCCCACTAGCCCTGTGTCCATCCCTGACCACCAGGAACCAGCTCAGGCCCACTGATCGCTGCTCCGCTGCCCAACCCATACATTGGTTCTGGGCCCACCCCTGGACACCCTGCACCCAGCTACCGGGCACCCAGCTACCACCCCTGGACACCCAGCAACCGGGCACCCAGCTATTGGGCACCCAGCTACCGGGCACCCAGCTACCACCCCTGGACACCCAGCTACCGGGCACCCAGCTACCACCCCTGGACACCCAGCACCCAGCTATCGGGCACCCGGCTACCACCTCTGCACACCCAACACCCGGACCACCCAGCAAATCAAGACGTCGCCCAGTGAATCTCCCGGACCACCCAGCGAATCTCCAGTCACCGAGCCGCCAGCATCACCATACTCCGTGCCTACCAACACCCCCAGACATCGCACCCTACGACCCCTCCACTCGCCGATCCACCGGAACCACTGAAGACCCCTCGGACGCCAGCATACTGCACCCACAGATTGCAGCTACAGAAGGACTCTAGTGGACTCCTCCACGGTGATACAGACTCTCCACATCACCTCACCTTGACCCGTATCCCTTCACCTCCCCTGACCCGAACAGCACTGCACTCACCCCAGCATGCCACCTGCACTTCTCCTCCTCGTTTTCCTCTCCTCCATCCCAAAAATCGCCTCCCTCTACCCGACCACCCCCCCAAAACAGCTCTACATTGCCCCTTCACTTCTGCCCTCTCGCCACTACGGCACTCACCACCTCCTCCTGGTACTCCACTCCCCGGTCGACCCACGTGCCACCACTACCAGACCCACACACTCCTACACCTCCCATTCTCATGCCACCCTCCTCACCCTTCTCCTTCTCCTATCCGCTGGGGACATCTCCCCGAACCCTGGCCCCTCACCACCTCTCCCCCCCTCCTCCCCCTGCCCCCGCCAGCCGCCGCTACCCCCTCAACCTCATACCTGTGCACCTCCTCCCCGCATCCATCCCCCCTCTCTCGGTTGCACTTCTGAACGCCCGTTCGGTTTGCAACAAACTAACTGCCATCCATGACCTCTTTATCTCCCGCTCCCTCAACCTCCTAGCCATCACCGAAACCTGGGTACAGGCCACTGACACTACCTCCCCTGCGGCACTCTCCCATGGAGGTCTCGTCTGGTCCCATTCACCAAGACTGAGCGGTCACAAAGGTGGTGGTGTCAGCCTGCTCCTATCACCGCTGAGCACCTTCCAGGTCCTCCCTAACCCCCCCTCCCTAACCTTCTCCTCCTTCGAGGCTCACTGCATCCGGCTCTTCTCACCCACCCCCCTAAGGATCGCAGTGATCTACAGGCCCCCCGGATCCATAGCCCGCTTCCTGGATGACTTCGCCGCCTGGCTTCCCTTCTTCCTCTCCTCTGAGCTACCGACCATCATCCTCGGGGACTTCAACATCCCCATCAACGACAACATCCCAGCTACCTCCCAACTCCTCCACCTAACCTCCTCCTTCGCGCTCACACAATACACTCAATCCTCCACCCACATCAATGGGAACACCCTGGACCTCGTCTTCTCCCACCTCTGTACCCTCAACCAGTTCTCTAACACCCCCTTCCCTCTCTCCGACCACCACCTCCTCACGTTCTCCATCTCCCCTTCCCCTAACTCCCCCCCCCAGTGCGCCAAACCATCACCAGCCGCAACCTCCGCAACCTGCACCCGGCCCCCCTCCACTCGGCTGCCGACCGCTTACACGACAGCATCCTTCCACTGTCATGTCCTGACCTAGCCACCACCGCGTACAACGACTCACTATCAGCTACCCTAGACTCTCTGGCACCCCTAACCACACGCAACATCAAACCCAGACCGCTCCAACCATGGCAGAATGACAGCACTAAATGCCTCAAACGTCGCAGTCGTGCGCTGGAGAGACTATGGCGCAAAACCAGGTCCCCTCATGCATTCTCCCTCTACAAATCTGCCTTCCTCACCTACACCTCCTCCCTCCACGCCGCCAAGCAGGCCTACTTCGTTGACCTGATCAACACCCTCTCCACCTGCCCTCGCCGACTCTTCTCCACCTTCAACTCCCTGCTCTCTCCCCCCCCTCCTCCACTCAGTACAAATTGCTCACCCTGACCTATAAGGCCATTCACAAAACTGCCCCTAACTACCTCACCGACCTGATTCCCAGGTACCACCCTACCCGTACCCTTCGCTCTTCACAGGACCTCCTTCTATCTTGCTCCCTGGTCTCCTCCTCCCACGCACGACTGCAAGACTTCTCCAGGTCCTCCCCCATCCTCTGGAACTCACTACCCCAATCCACCAGACTGTCACCTTCCCTCCTCACCTTCAGGCGCTCCCTGAAAACCCACCTCTTCAGGGAAGCCTACCCCACCCTCACCTAACAGCCGCTGCCCTTCCCTCCTCCTACCACTCCATCCCCCACAGCCATTTCCTCCTGTACCACTACCCCCTCCCTCCTAGATTGTAAGCTCGAAAGAGTAGGGCCCTCTTACCCCTCGTGTGCTGTTTGATGTTACTGTACTGTTTCATGTATTGTCCCCCCCTCTATTGTACAGCGCTGAGCAAACCCTTTGGCGCTATATAAACTAGATAAATAAATAAAATAAATAAATATCACTTCAGCTGAAGAGGAAATGAAATGGGCAACTGTTTATGAATTCAGCTGAAATAAGTCTACTTAGCCTAGGATATGATGTGTTAAATAATACAGACTTACTAATGGCTTGGGTGAAAAGAATATTGGAAATTAACTTTACTGGGTCTCAAGCACGGTCTCTTGGAAATAATGCATGGAGGATAGTATTATTAACTAAATGTGATGACTTGAAGCAAAGTAGAATCAAGGCAGGCATCTGAATTTTACCAGAGGTCACAATCACTTTATAGAATATTTAATATCTGAATTATTTAGTGCTGAAAAGTAGGACAGAGTGGGAAAAGAAGAAAGAAAAAATATTTGATTTGTTAAGTCATGGTTGCAGAAACATTTCAGATTAAAAGATTTACATATTGTATTGTGGCTATGTTAAAAAATAAATTTACTAATAGCTACGTGACCAGCACTTGATATGCATGTTTTTCTTCACTTTTTTTAAATTTTAGGTTGTAAAGTAGGTCCAACATAGTGAAGCCAGAATGGCTAGGCTGAACTTTTGTCAGTGGCTTGTTTCATGGGGCTAATATAGCAAAAGTACAGCATTGCTTTCTTGTCTTTTGGAGGCAAGGTATATTCAATTTATCTGTCAGTGGCCAAATATGACAATTGTTGGCACAATGGGGGAGATTTACTAAAGGTGGAGCACTCAGAATCTGGTTCAGCAGTGCATGTTATCCAATCAACATTTAACTTCAGCTTGTTCAATTAGGCTTTGACCATAAATTCTGATTGGGTTATTTACAGATCTGCACCAGATTTTGAACCGTGCAGTTTTAGTAAATAATCCCCAAAGTGGAGTCGATTGCGTGTGTTGACCCAAAGACTGTATAGTTTTCCTTTTAAATATAGCCCTTTGAGTGGAATCTAGTCAACAAACACACATCGTTACTCTTTACCTATATATAATTATAATAACATTGGATGCTTTATATAATGTCAGTGTACACTGCACATTTTTTTTATATTCAGAAAATCAGTGATGCAAAAGATCTATATTAATGGTTGTGGAAAAAACGAGCTTTGAGGTTTAAAAAAGGAAAGCAAAATCCTTTTACCCTATCATTCTGTATCTTCATCTCCTATCATAGCATTGTTGGTAAATTACACATAACCATATTTATAGTATTTTTATATAAATTTATATTCTGAGACATCCTTCTTTATACTGTCTTCTTTCCTTATTATAGATTGACAACACTAACATTTGACTAACAGAAGGCCCACACCTCAATGCTAGTAGTGATTGTACGCAATACATATGATTTGTACATCTTAAAAGGACAATGGATATTTTCACCTGTCACTGATTTCATGACAGGAGAAATTGTTGTGGTGAAAAATTTCCAGTTCAGAGGCACTTGGATGGATTATACTCTTAAAAGCATTCTCCTGAATATCTATTGAATATGAATTTCTTGGATAAAAAAGAAGCTTTATTCATAGATACTTCATAGTGATTCTTCTTAATCTGAAATGGATTGTTATTACTAATACAGTGGGGCAAAAAGGTATTTAGTCAGCCACCAATTGTGCAAGTTCTCCCACTTAAAAAGATGAGAGAGACCTGTAATTGGCATCATAGGTAGACCTCAACTGTGAGAGACAAAATGAGAAAAAAAATCCAGACAATCACATTGGCTGATTTGGAAAGAATTTATTTGCAAATTATGGTGGAAAATAAGTATTTGGTCACCTACAAACAAGATTTCTGGCTCTCACAGATCTGTACCTTCTTCTTTAAGAGGCTCCTCTGTCCTGCACTCATTACCTGTATCAATGGCACCTGTTTGAACTTGTTATCAGTATAAAAGACACCTGTCCACAGCCTCAAACAGTCACACTCCAAACTTCACTATGGTGAAGACCAAAGAGCTGTCGAAGGACACCAGAAACTAAATTGTAGACCTGCACCAGGCTGGGCAGACTGAATCTGCAATAGGCAAGCAGCTTGGTGTGAACAAATCAACTGTGGAAGCAATAATTAGAAAATGAAAGACATACAAGACCACTGATAATCTCCCTCGATCTGGGGCTCCACGCAAGATCTCACCCTGTGGGGTCAAAATGATCACAAGAACGGTGAGCAAAAATCCCAGGACCACACGGGGGGACCTAGTGAATGACCTGCAGAGAGCTGGGACCAACGTAACAAAGGCTACCATCGGTAACACACTACGCCGCCAGGGACTCAGATCCTGCAGTGCCAGACGTGTCCCCCTGCTTAAGCCAGTACATGTCCGGGCCCCTCTGAAGTTTGCTAGAGAGCATTTGGATGATCCAGAAGAGGATTGGGAGAATGTCATATGGTCAGATGAAACCAAAATAGAACTGTTTGGTAGAAACACAACTCGTCGTGTTTGGAGGAGAGAGAATGCTGAGTTGCATCCAAAGAACACCATACCTACTGTGAAGCATGGGGGTGGCAACATCATGCTTTGGGGCTGTTTCTCCGCAAAGGGACCAGGACAACTGATCCATGTAGAGGACAGAATGAATGGGGCCATGTATTGTGAGATTTTGAGTGCAAACCTCCTTCCATCAGCAAGGGCATTGAAGATGAAACGTGGCTGGGTCTTCCAACATGACAATGATCCCAAACATACCGCCCGGGCAACGAAGGAGTGGCTTCGTAAGAAGCATTTCAAGGTCCTGGAGTGGCCTAGCCAGTCTCCAGATCTCAACCCCATAGAAAACCTTTGGAGGGAGTTGAAAGTCCGTGTTGCCCAGCGACAGCCCCAAAACATCACTGCTCTAGAGGAGATCTGCATGGAGGAATGGGCCAACATACCAGCAACAGTGTGTGCCAAACTTGTGAAGACTTACAGGAAACGTTTGACCTCTGTCATTGCCAACAAAGGATATATAACAAAGTATTGAGATGAACTTTTGATATTGACCAAATACTTATTTTCCACCATAATTTGCAAATAAATTCTTTCCAAATCAGCCAATGTTATTGTCTGGATTTTTTTTCTCATTTTGTCTCTCATAGTTGAGGTCTACCTATGATGCCAATTACAGGCCTCTTATCTTTTTAAGTGGGAGAACTTGCACAATTGGTGGCTGACTAAATACTTTTTTGCCCCACTGTATATCTTCACACTGACCTTATGCAGAAAACAATGATGACCGTCTCAATCAAATTTACTTTTCAGTAAATCTTTAACAAGTTTTAGGTTTTCTTTAATTGTATAATGCAGGTTGTTAAAGATTATTTTGACTTTGTTTTGCTTACATTTGTGTTTTGGGTAAAAGTTTTGTTATTCATGTTGATAAAAGCATTGAAAAAACTTTTCAGAACAGATAGGATTAAATTAAGCACCTGGGATCTGTCCAACTTTTTTTTTGTCTGTTTGTTTTTTTTATTGTGATGATAAAAACACTTCAAAAATGACTGAGTAATAAAATGGAGAGTGAGACAAAGAGAGGAGATTAAAAGCGAGGGAGAGAAAAAGACAAGGAGATTGAGGGACATAAAATCAGGGAGAAAGAAAATAAGACAGAAGGAAACAGAGAATGAAAGAGAGAGGGGAAAAAAGGAGAGCGAAAAAAGGCACATAGCGTGGATGAGAAAAAAAAAATAAAGTTTGAAATAATTTTTCCCATTGTGTCTATTTACCTTCTTGACCACCAGTCTAATTCTGTTTTTTCTGTCATACGTGTAAAAATCTGCATTTTTTGCTAGAATATTACTTAAAAACCCCAAAATTATATATATTTTTTTTGGCAGAGGCCTTGGAGAATAAAATGTTCACTATTGCAATTTTTTAAGTCACACAGCATTTATGCAGCGGTTTTCCAAAAGCAATTTTTTTTAGAAAAAATACACTTTAATAAATTTAATGAACACAAACACAGTACCCAATTTTTGGTAAAATGTAAAGTTACACTGAGTACATAGATACCTAACTAAACTGTATATGCCTTTGGAATGGTGTCCAACTTCAGTACCTAAAAATCTCCATAGATAACACTTTTAAAGCCTTTACAGGTTACCAGTTAAAAAGGGGGTCTGGTGCTAGAATTATTACTTGCTATGTTTGTGGCGGTACCTCATAAAACACCATTTACCTGTGTATGTGTTACTCTTTGTGTGAGAACGTGGTGGTGGTGGTGTGTGTGTGTGTGTGTGGGTTTAAATTGGGTATTTTAAAATTATTTTATTTAAACGTTTTACACTGTCTCTTTTTACATTTTTTTTTAAATCACTTTTATTTATATCACAAGGGACATCCCTTGTGATAGCATGGACTGTGACAGGTACTCTTTACTGGGACATCTGGTGTTTATTAGACCCAAGATCTCTCTTCTGCCCCTAAAAGCATCTGGTTAAATGCTTTCACAAGCCAGTAACAGGTTATTTACATCTGAGCAGAACCGGAAGTGGCAATATCCTTGTTGCATCTGGTTTCTTAGACCATAGAGATGATCAGGGAACTTCCAGAACTTGGTCATCTCAATGGTAAGCCAGTGGAACTACTGCCTTTAGTCCCAGGCTCCTTGGTGGCCCAGGAAAGTGGCGGGAGGAGGGCGAGACCCGGTCCTCCCCATGTAAAAGTGATCCTGTGGCTTTTCATCTGCTCAGATCAGTTTTTTCATTATAGAGCATCAATGGCAGAAAAAAAGATAGGGTCATGACTGCAGCTGCATCCCAAGGACGTACAGGTACATCCTATGGCAGGAAGTGGATAAACTGTAGTAACTCATATTTTCATCTTACTCCCTTTTAATACTTTTTAAATATGCATTTTGTATACCCATACTTGATGATTCCCATATTATATAAGTCTAATTTTTTTTTTCTTTTACTGTTGGAGCATGGACAATATTGGAAGAATTTATCAGGACCTGACCTCACCAAAGCTGAGAGCCACTAATCTAATATATCAAGGAAAATCAAACTAGTTTGAAAACATACCATTCCACCTTTTTCCTTTCCTTTTTTGTCATGTGAGAGAACTAGTGGAATTAGTAGTGGAGTGGGTAATACTAATCTTAAAATGCTTTAATTGCCTAATAAATTCAGCAGACACATGCTTCATTGCATATGGAATTATATCAAACAAAGTTTTACTTAGCGTCCCCTAAGATGTGCTTGTTCACTATGCAAGCCCATGATTGGCTGGCAGGGAAAAGCAGGGATGTTGCAAATGTAAAAGGATGCCAGACATGTCTTCTGTCACGCAACACTGGGAAACATCTCCACTGTGTCTCTTCTCTATTTCTCTCAGCACATTTCCTTGTCTACATACATTGTGATTTGGATTGCTGGCACTGAATCAATCAAGTATGCATAGTAAAATGTAGATTTATTTTCATCATGAAGCGTTCATTCTTTAAATATTTTCCTTAAGTGTACATGATTTCTCATTTACATGTAACATTTGGCTCAATGAAGCAATGGTATGGTGACAGAAAAATTTCTTTTTAATGGTAAAACCAAAAGATTGACAAATGTCATTTCATCTGTTGAACAAGTTAGATTAGTTAGAACAGTTAGGAGTTAGAGCAGTCTTTTGACTTCTATCTGTGTCCAGCAGAGCATGGGTTAATGCCTGTAGGAGGAGTTTTCATTCTCCCCTGATTGTCCTATGAGGCTGCAGGACCCCTGACCCTCTGTCTGGACAGCGCTAATTGACCCCGTGCTGATCACATGCCCTCTCCCAAGAAAAAAAAAAACTCTTTAGGAATACACCCCAATCTGAGCATGTGCAGCTTGCCCCCAAGGCTCTGTTCTATCAGCTGATAAATTGTGGACTGTAAAAGAAAGTGAGGATCAGAAAAGGCAGGATTAAACATCCTTTTTACACAATGCAGAGCATTAACTCCTTAGGTTCCACAATGAGTATAACAAGCATACTTTACTGTATATACAGACTGATTTTACTGTTGTGGGTTTAGTAAAACTTTAGGATAAAAATGTAATACATATATTTTTTAAGGACAAACAAGGCATTCTTTTCATGAATATTGTCTTGCAATTATTATTATTTTTTTTTTTTTTTGCAATCTTTAAACAGCTAAATGTAACAAAACACACTTTTTTTCTATTTTTGTGCAGTGTTAGTTGAAAAATAAACCGTGTTACTGCACATAAAAAAATGCACATTTTATTCTGTATTTTGTCCTGTTTAAAATGGCACTAAAATTATAATTCTGGTAAGCAAAGCATTGCAAAGTTATTTACAAATTAAGTAAAGTGGTTTTTTTTTTAATTTTGCGCTTTTTTTAAATGTGAAAATTTTAAATCTATATTAAAGGTGTAAAAATATTAATGAGCAAAACAAACAAAAACAAACAAAAAGTTTAAATATTATTAGTTAACAATATAGAAAAAAAAATCAGCAGGAAAGTAATAATTGAATGGAGGAGGAGAGTAAGGAGTTAATTACAGCTGATTAGAATAGACTAAGGAATTAAACAGAGGAACATTTAATTAAAAAAAACAAAAACAATAAACCCTTTTTTTTTTACTTGTCAGTTTGCTTTATCTGACTTTATCTGCAGATGAAGTTCATCCCTTTTGATCTGTGGATGAATAAACAGAAAGATACAAAATGAAACATTGTTCCTTTGTATGGTTGAGCAATGTTGTTAAAGAACATGCCAGACTGCTTTTTTTTTTATTTTTATACAGCTCCAGCTGTCAGAACTTTCTCTGTGTACTCTTCAAAGCTGCTTTGATTAATCACAGCTGAATTGCAGAGTACTGGGACAAGGGAGGTCCTGGCAGCAGGGCAGAAGGACTGGCCGTGTTACACATGCCCTGCGTACAATGATGACATGTTTTTGGGCATATCTAACACACCCAGAGTCTGCAACTGGTTAAACATGTAAAAAGGTTGTAAAACAAGGAGGTAGATTGGTGGATATGGTCAATGGTTTATATTTAAAGGCCTCATGCACACTGAGCATTAGAATCTCTGATTTTAGGGGCGTATGTTGTTTTTTTTCTGCTTCTAAATGCCCCAATATATTAGTCCATGCACACACTAAGTACGGTCTCCTTTAGATTTTCCAGAACTATGAAATAGGAGGACCCACCTATCTACCCATTCACTCTGTATTCAATCAGGCAGGCCCTTGTAGTTGATGGTAGATCTAAAGGAGATTGTACAATCACATTGTATACTGTATGGTGAACTTTACAGAACCCAGGATACAATTCTCCTGTTTTCAATACTGCAGATCTATTCACATAGGCTGTTATCTGATCGCTCAGCATATACTGCCAAATGAACGATCTATGAACGATCTATGCAAGATGAAAGTTTAAGGTAGAAAAATCCCTGATTGCATTTCATTTAATAGTTGTGCACTTGGAAGTGAGTGGGAGGTAGGAGGGTAGATGATGCAGAGTGTGTGGTAACGAGGTCAGCTGGTTAACTCCTTCCTGTGTCATGACCTAAAGTTTCTGCAGGAAGTAAGGCAGAAGTAACGGAGAAGCTTTTTTAACTGCTTTCCCTCTGCCCTACAGCAGAAGTACAGCTACAGGGCGGCAGGGCTGCGCAAAATCACATGTGTATGTGTGTGTATATATATATATATATATATATATATATATATATATATATATATATATATATGTGTGATTTGCAGTTGCGGGTAGGGGGCACACGCCGCCCTACCTGCACCGCCATTGGTGACTACAGATGTCAATCACCGGGTCCCGGCCGGAGATTCACCCAGCAATCACCGAGCAACATTGACAGGGGAGAGACCTGTGTGTAAAAAAACACAGGCATGCCAGCAGAAAAATACACAGCAGCATGCTTCCCAAGTAAAACACACACCGCACATGTTGCAAAATACAGCACAACACACAGTTAACCCTTTGATCACCCCAGATGTTAACCCCTTCCTGTCCAGTATCATTAGTACAATGTCAGTGCTTTTTATTAGCACTGATCATGATCACTGTATTAGTGTCATTGGGATGTCCATGGCAGTTATTCAGTTCCCACCCAGTGTCAGAATGCACGCCTCAGTCCCCTATAAGTCGCTGAGTGCCGCTATTACTAGTATAAAAAATAAAAATTCCAGTATATATACCGCCATTTGTAAGACACTATACCTTTTGCGTAAACCAATTAATTTACATGTATTGGGATTTTTTTCTAGCAAAGACATGTAGCAGAATACATTTTGGCCTAAATTTATGAAGAAATTTGATTTTTAAGTTTTTTTTACTGGATATGTTTTATAGCAAAAAGTCAAAAATATATATTTTTTTCTCAAAATTCATTTTTTTTTCATAGCGCAAAAATTTAAAAACACACAGGTGATCAAATACCACCAAAAGAAAGCTCTATTTGTATGAAAAAAGGACATAAACGTAATTTGGGTGCAGTGTTGCATGACCGCACAATTGTCAGTTAAAATAATGCAGCACGGTATCACAAAAAATGGCCTGGTCAGGAAGGGTGTAAATCCTCTGGAGGGCAAGTGGTTAAACAAGCCATATGGACAGTGAGGTGAAAGTGAGTAGAATAAATTGAAAGCTTTTGAATGTCTGCAAAACAGTACATTGATGCTATACTGGTACATAGAGAAGTTGGAATTGTGAAAAAAGGTGAACTTAGGTGGAAAAAAAAAGTTAAATACAGCAAACTAAAAAAATTGATTACATGTGGTATTTAACATGCTTTTTTTGTAAATTGCATATTCCTGAGCTAAATACTACATGAGTTATTTTAACTCAAGCAGTATTTAACTCTTTGTGAATTAAGCCCATCAGTGAGCCAATCACACAAGAAAGAAGCTGCATTTTTGGAGGAGGTCCTTACACCAACTGTGTACAGAACGCCTCCAGGTAGCTATATTGCAATGAATTTTACAGAAAATAACAGCACTGCAGACTGAAAAGGAAAGTTAAGATGATTCTAAAGGCTCATTTTTTTGTTGTTTAAATTAAGAAACATGTTATATTTACCTGCTCTGTGCAGTGGTTTTGCACAGAACAGCCCCGATCTTCCTCTTCTCGTGTCCTCAGACAGTGCTCCTGGACCCTCCCCCTTGCTGTTTGCTCTGGGGGCACTTGTGCGTACTTGCTCCCAAGCCACCTCTGTATGTGTAAAAGGCACATGGAGTGTGGCTCGGCCTCACTGACTGTGATTGACAGCAGCAGTAGCCAATGGCTCCCACCACTGTGTCTGAGCCAATGAGCCAAGAAAGACTCTGCTCTCATGCACATCACTGGATCAAGATTGGGCTCAGATAAGTATTGGGGGGGCTGCTTACAGAAGGTATTTCCAAAGGCAAAAAACTTTTACCTTTGGAATCACTTTAAAGGATAAGGGTGTAACATGTTCCTGCTCCTGCAGCAGCTCGGCTATCCGAGCCCTCTGTGTGAAAGCAGTACAAGGAGAAGTTCCCTTTACCACCTGTCACTTCTTCCCCACACGGCCGTGTCATTCATTCAGTTCTGTGAATGAATCAACTACAATTACTGACATCCTTTGTGGATGTCGGCTTGTAATTCTTAATGTACTGTGTAGGCGCTGTTGAGCGCTCTTGTAGTTCATTGATCCTTCCTTTCAATGTGAAACTGCCTGCCCTTACAGACAGCTTACACTGACAGTCTGCAGGAGTCCTCAATGGCACCAGCAATCTGCTGACTGCTGGTGCAATGCTTTCCAGGCTCCTTAAAAAAAAAAATAATAAATGCACTTGTGCAAGTATTTTTTTTTTTTCTTAAAAGGTGAACATATCTTTTATTTTTAGAAACACTTTTTTTACAATATGGCTTTTGTCACAATTATATATTCTATATATATATTTTTTAAAATTTGCAATGAAATTGGAGTTACCCTTTAAATAGATGCTATTCATAGTATACAACACACACACAATGAAGTCTTTTTATCTACATATTAACCTGTAATTACTTTCCCATATACAAGACATAGAAACCCACAGATGTCAGGACAAGGGACAGTTTTTATCATGTTCTTTGTATGCAGACAAAAACCTTACCTTAAAGAAGAATTTTATTAAAACAGTCGGGAACTACTTAGCAACCAGTAACTGTTGACATAATATGGGGTTCAGTTGTCAGGAGTATGTAACATACAACATAGTGAATACAGTGGAGATCAGTGATATGCAATGTAACACCGTGCCTCCTACATTGCTGGTCAATAGGAAGAGAGAATGCTCTGGAGTCAGTATCAGTGGGAGTCCTTCCTAATGCTGGGGCCAGTTTGAGAACCCCCCCCCCCCCTTCTCAGCATTCGTGTCAGTGGGAGGATTAATCCTCCTCCAGCATTGGTGGATGGTTACATTAAATATGCTACCTCTTCTGACCCCAAGAATTGGTGGTTATTGGCATTAAATATGCCCCCTCTCCTGCTCTGAACATTGGTGCTCATTGGTATTAAATATCCACCCCAAGCATTAGCAAACAGTGACATCTGTAATGCCACTTTCTACAATAAGAATTTGTGGCCAGTGGACACTTACAAGAAAGAGTCACCCCCGCCTCCTCTGGTTGACAGAACACTGGAAGTATGCATCCACTATCGGCAAGTGGATCATTCCAGCTGACAGTGTTAGCATATATCTGCTACCAGATGGTGGAACCAGCATTTAAGCTCCAGCATCTTGGACTCCAGGATTTTGTTCAAATCCCAGGAAACTCCTACAGGATCCAGGACAGTTTGGGAGTCTTAATTTTGAATGGGGGATATCAGTGGAGTCCTGAAGAGATGTAAGTAAATAGCTGACGACTCACCACACTCCATTTGTAACTGAGTATTACTTTATATACTTACCCTTTATAGTATATAAAACGTTAATCTTACAGCTTTGGATGTGAATAGTTCTGCAGAATTATTTAAAAAATTAATTCTAAAAAGAAATATCCGTGTCTGTTTTTGTGGTGTTAAAAATGTTGAATAAATATTGATACTCGTATGATTTTCGCACTGTGACTGACACTTGTCTGATAATACTCCTAACTCCCACAGTAACATTGACCTGGCTCAGGGCTTCAACAGAATCATAAAGAGAAGCACCATTTTGTGTAAATCCAAGGATTACAAACATTTTGATTTATTGCGGCTTTCTGTCTTCATAAAACATGGAAAAGACATTTAGACTTCCCCAACAGCTAATTATTCCTGTTAATAGTATTAAAATGGTGGAAAATAAAGCATTTTAATATATTTTTGAATTGCAGTGAATTCCAGATGCATCCTCCTATTTAGTTTACTAGAGCAATCGATCTTTATAATGCTTTTGCGCCTCATTCGAATTGCAGAATCTGAAATTTGCATTCAGTGGCTCACAAGAAGCAGCTGGAAAAAGAGTGGCTTCATTAATTAGTGCCGCAAGAAATCATTGTCTAACAAGCCCGCTCGCCATCTCAGTTGTTGACTTGAACAAACAGATTAGTACAATATTTCGCATTTTCTCTCACATATTTCTTAACAATGACCTTCTAATGTGTGCAGTGTTGTCATTTCGCTTATGCGGATGCATTTAATTGCTCTATCACGATACAGAAAATATACCATTAAATGGTATATAATCTACAGTTGTGAGAAATTTCCGAACACTTAGGATGTTTTTGGATTTCTGCATGAATGGCAACTAATCTCCATCAGATTCATTAGAATAAAGATTCTTATTTTACAAATGACACAGACAACCTTTTAAAATGCTCAATTCTCTAAAGGTTTAAAGCAGTATTAAACCTAAAACTAAAAATGTAATATATTGCAGCTTAGTGATCATTAGATGAGGTGGCTGGTTTAGTTTTCTTCTTTTAGGCTTTCCCCTCTCTGTTTTCACCTTGTGATCTGGGCAGTAACACGCCTTCTATATTAGAGTGCCCCCACTCTGGATGAAAGAGCATAAGGGACACCTTTTGGACAGTTGCATTGTCAGTTTGGGGGAGCGTAATTTTAGATGTACTAGCAGATTTAAATACACTAACAAATTGAAGCCAAACTCCAGCTCAAACTTTAAATACAGTTACAGCAAACAGCTTTTTTTTTTCTTTTGGGATAATGGTTTTACATGAACAGATAAAACTGATTATTGTAAGCACTCCTGCCAGTATTAAATGGCTTGCCTCATCCCTGTAACTGCTATATCTGTAGGACAGCTTGTTCTTTTGAAAAACAACAGACTTACTGGATAGATCACCAGATGAAACTAGAAGAAATAAAGACTAAAAAAGAAAACGAATACAGCCATCACATCTAAGAATTGATAAGCTGCAATATATTGTTTCCTTTTGGGTTTAAAGTAAAAGCAAACATAAACCTGGGGAGCTCAGGGTGAACATAAAATGGAAAATTTACAAGCGGAGGTTATTTTTTGTGAAAACCATATGTCAAAATGATCTGTAGCAACAGAGGTATTGGTAGCTAAAGTTCAAGTAAGTCAAAATCACAAATCTATTTCGATTATTATTATTATTATTTTTTTTTTTAACTCTAAAGAGTTACACTTGCTGATGGTCTCTGTTGGTCAAAATATCCAAATTTGCATATTACTTCAGCTGTCTATATCTCTGGATGTTACTAATTGCTTTGGCATATGCTTTTTTTTCTGTTCTGTTTAATTGTTTAGGTTTTTGTCAGGGTAACTGGTGCTTTTTGGAGCTGATGATGAGATTTGTGCCCCAGGTACTTGGTCTTGCTGCTGTAGAAGTGCAAAGGTGTTACAGTCCGTGCAAATCTTGTTTAAGTGGCCTGCTTCAGAACACAACACAGCATTTTAGATGGTTTGAGGTCAGAACTCTGACCTCTCCATTCTAAAATTTTATCCTGTTTCAGCCATTCTACAGTATCATTAAAAGTGATATTAAACCCTTAGTTTTTAAGCACTTTCAGCAGCTGATTTGAAGCTGAACTCCAGGAATTCAGCTTTGTTGCAAAAAGTGAAGGCACACTCTGAGTTAAGTTAAATGATGCGCATGACCTTCTGGACTACATAGAGATAAGTCCAGAAGGTATCATGCACCTCTTTGGACTTAGCTCATAATGTTTAAAGCTAAACAAATGCTGAGGGTTTTATACTACTTTAATTTTGCATTCTGCATTAATCCCATGTTTTCATCACCCACCTTTTTTGATCACTTATTTTATTTTACTGGAAAAAAATGGGAATCTAACACTGAACAGCCATACCTGGTGACACTTAACACATCTATCATGCTGTGGTGAGATTTTGTTGTTGGTATGCAGTAGTTTGCATTTGACCATAACACTATGTCCATTTACCAGGAAGATCAGCTTCCGTTTCATCTGTCCACTTCTAGCAATCATATTTTTAAGTAGAAGTGAAAATAGAAATGTCTTTCTGCCGGTTTGTCTTATTCCTTACAATAACTCAAGGATGTTAGTTTTTATATGAAGATCTATAAATGAATCCAATAACAAGTTTAATAACTTGTAATAAGAGAGGAGCTATTATGTAGCGCTGACACCTTCACCTGCTAGACCCATGTTACATCAAAGCAGATAATTCTTTCAAGTGTTTAAGAAAAATATCTGGTATTCCATGCTAATTATGAGGAATTGTTACACACAGCCAAGCTTCCCTGAAATCAGGTGTAGGTATCCTGAAACAACTGACCTCAAAAACTATATGTATATCCCTCTACATTTTCCTTCTTTTTAAAACCCTAGATAATTTAAAGTGATTCTAGTGGAAAACTAAAAAAAAAGAATAACAAATATGTTATACTTACTTGCTCTGTGCAGTGGTTTTGCACAGAGCAGCCCGATCCTCTTCTTTTTGGGTTCCCTGCCAGCAGTTATGGCTCCTCCCCCCTGCCGAGTGCCCCCAGTAGCAAGCCTCACATGTGGAGCCTACTCGGCCCCGCCTCTGCTCTCTCCTTATTTGCTCACTGGCTGTGATTGACTGTAGCAGGAACAAATGGCTGCCACTGCTTTGTGAGCCAATGAGGAAAGAGAGACCCTGGAGAGCAGTTGCTTTCATGCACATCACTGGATCGTGATCGGGCTCGGGTAAGTATAAGGGGCTTGGGGGGAACTGAACTCAGAAGTTTTTTACCTTAACCTCCTTGGCGGTATGATTCTTTCCGATTTTTTGTGCTGAAAGCGGTACCATTTTTTTGCATGGAAATATGTAGTTTTTTATTGTAGGCTGTAATTTTTAGGAATAACTCACTGAAATCTGTACGAACAAGAGTCTATTAAACATTCCGGATATGATAAAATTTGAAACACAAAATCATAAATTATAATTTAATAAATAATCATAAAAAATAATAATATAATAATAAATTTAATTCAATAATATAATCAAACCAAAAACACTGAAATTTGAAATACAGGGGCAAATTCGCACATCGCCGAGCAAAGTTGCAAAATCGTTTTCAGTGTCTGATGACGAATTTCCCCACGAATCATCACTCAATTCTGTAAGTGGTTCTGATTTACTATCGCTGTTCTAAAACTGCTTTTGACGTAAAGGGACGCTTTTTGGACGCCATGAACTTTTCTAAGTTTCCAGGCAGAAAGAACATTCAAAATGCAGGCAGGGCGCAGGACAAAGCAGTAGGGACCAAATATATGTGAAATGCATTGAAACAGCAATGACAGCAAAAATGACATTTTTTTAAAAATGCAAATTTCCCGCCGGTTCCGGCGCCTGTACGTCCCGACGTCACAGGGACCGGAACACAGAAGTCGGATGCCGGCATCGGGCGGAGGAGATGGCCAGGGACGCTGCAGGGGACACATCGCGGGAGCGAAGGACAAGGTAAGTGCTGCAGGGACCCCCAGAGCAGCGCCGCATGGTAAGCCCGAGTGTAGCTCGGGGTTACCGCTCTTGGTATAGAAATTTTACCCCGAGCTACACTCGGGATTACCGCTAAGGAGGTTATTGCATAGATGACTCTAAGTTAAATAACCTAGAGCTCTTAGGATGACTGTAAGGAAGATTGTTAAGTGTATATGTCCTACTGGAGGCCCTGATGACACTCCTATGTGCTCAGCTTTTTTTCTTGAATAAAGCCAAATTTTGCCACTTTGCTACATTCTGCACACTCCTTTTGTCTCCGCCACCCCCATCCCTGTTCTCCTCCACTTTTCTTCTTTTCACTGTTATCTTCTATCCTCATCTGTTACCTCACTCTCCTTATTCTGTACTGGTTCTCCCTCACACCCCATAATTATACTTTCCCACTCCTGGTTGCCCCCTTCTGTTGCACTTCTCACTTACTGTCTTGCAATACACTGTAGCTCTTCTCTGCCCTCACTCTTCCTATACTGGGATATTACTGTCCCCCTCTTGCCCTTTTCTTCATTTTGGCAGTTACTTTTTAAAATGACTAAACATGTGTCCCCATTGTTAAAAGATTACTACTGCTTTACCTAATAGACTATGGTCCCTAGCTGGCCATAACATTGCAACATTTCTGCTGGCTGCCTGCCTCTACATTACCCCCATGCCAAGTGGTGTTTTTTTTTTGTTTTAGTTTTTTTTAAAGGCCTGGCTTAAGTGTGCATGCATTATTTTTTGTCAGCGTACCACAGTGAAAGCTAGCACCTTTTCCTGCGTTGAAGTGCATAGCACATCTGTCAGCAGGTGCATTGGGGTTCCATTTAAAATGAATGGTACTGCATTGCACCAGCACACTTAACGTGCCTTGCTGTGCATTGCAGTAGTGCGTGCTTTAATGCATATACTTGGTGTGTATGGACCCTTAAAAACATGATGCTTTGGTAACCCTATTTATTCCTTAGTGGGAGGGAAGAACTTGGCATACAGCTCTGCTCTTTCACTTATTCACAGGTGGCCGTATATTAGGAGGGAAATGCGAGGTCTAAAATACCCCTATACCAGATCATATTCTTTTTTACACTTTGTAGCTTAGTGAAAAACATAGTAGAAGAATAGCTATACAAATTGCATAAAATAATTTAAAATAAATCTATGTTATAGTAAATAGTTTTATAAGAATGTGTTATGTTTTTTTTAATATATATAAATCCTTTATTTAAAAGAATTGCCATTGCAATACAAAGGGAGATGTACTAATCGGTCCAAGATTCCATAACACAGTTCATACCAAAAGTCCTTAATTTACATGATATTATGACCAATCTTTTATAACAGAGCAAGAGTTCATCTGGCTCGCAGTTTAAGTTTCATATCTCCAAAATGTGTCTAAACTCTGCTTGAGGCGAGCAACTGCAGATTCCTAAATTTTTTTTTTCAAAAGGATTGGAAAGATATGTAAATGCTAATACTAATGGGTGGGTGGGAGTCCAGGTCACCCTTACCTGCCATGTTAAGAGTAGTTTACTGTCGGGAGGCCAAAGGTGTCTGTTACTTATAAAAGAAATGTGGAGTCCAGATCTTCCAATACTTCTTACCTTGATCTTTCATAGCAATGGTGAGGTTCTCCGTTTATTGGATTTCTGTGATTTTGGCAAGCCACTGTGACTTAGTTGGGGGAGACGGACTTTTCCACAGTGCAGGGATGCAGGTTTTATCTGCAGCATACCATTTTGTTTCAATAATGGGTTCTGCTTTATTAACGGTCAAGATTCTCTGTTCTGTCATTGATAATTTGGAGATTAAGTAGCCATAGTAAGTATTGTCCTTACAACAATCTACCAGTTAATTTATTTACTAATCATGAGTGACAGCAAAGTGGGGAATTTCCCTGATATTTCATCAGGACCCAATGGTAAAACAGAATGGTAATCTCTTAAGACATTATGTGCTGCAACATGCTAAAAGCTAATTAAATGAATAGTGGAGAGAACATGTTTCATAAGTAGACTGGATAATTCCTTCCCCATGAGCATTTCTGGGCATGGAGATTCAATGTGATTTTTTTTTTTGCATATGATAGATTCCAGCTTACAAAAAATATATTCTAATAAAAGTGGCATTAGCGTCATTATAGTATTCATTTTTTCATGCTAGATTTAGGGGTTCAGATAAAGTTTATATTTATGGGTACCTTTTAAGTTAAAGCTGATTCTGTGTCACTAGCTGCAAAATCCCAAAGTGCAACTCCATTCTACCTAAATTACTTTGCTCTCTTGGTGGCCAGAGAGCTGCAGAAACCTGATTTCTAGCAATGCATGGGCCACATCTTGCTGGTTAAAGTCAAGGATGAAGCATTTTTGGCAGTAGATATATACAGTATGGAGTCCATAAAAAGCAACCTGCTTGCATTGAAAAAAAAAAGTGCTTTGCTTTTAGGTGTTAATTGAGAGTTATAGTAACTTCTTGACCACTGGAAGGTTTTACCCCCTTCATGATCAGAGCATTTTTTGCTATTCAGCACTGTGTTACTTTAACTAGCAATTGCTTGGTCATGTGACACTGTACGCAAATTAAATTTATATACTTTTTTCACACAAATAGAGCTTTCTTTTGGTGGTATTTGATCACTGCTGGGGTTTTTATTCTTTATGATATAAACAAAAATGTTTAAAGAAAAACATTTTCTACCTTCTGTTATAAAACATATCCAATATTAATAAAACAAATCTAATTTATTCATAATTTTAGACCAAATGGTATTTTGCTACATGTCTTTGGTAAAAGAAAAATCCAAATAAGTGTATATTAATTTGAGCAAAAGTTATGCTGTCTTCAAAATATGGTATATATACTGGAATTTACGCAGCTATAGTGCTGTACTACTAATGGTGGTGATCAGTGACTTATAATGTGACTGTGATAGGGTGGCGGGCAGTCTGGCAAAGTTTCCCCTAGACATTAATCAGATCAAAGCATGTCCTTAAAATTTGCATGAGATTAGCGATGCAAAAAGTAAAATGAGAGTGTCTAAGCTATGAAAATCTGGAGATCTTTGTAATGCTGTTTAAGATAGACTAGGTGAACTTTCTCATTTTAGCACAGTTGCAGGGTTTACTTGATAGAATTACTAGTTCACTGATTACTTTTACCTGTTGCCTTGAATTGTTCTTTAAGAAATCGTACCACTAATGCCAAGAATGTGAATGTAGTTATTATCAAAATTGTACAAAAGCATGTGTTTTGATGCATACCCAGGTACTGAATTTGCCTAAATTAAATATAGACTGCTTTATTTGTATATATTTACTGTGATCCATTTGTTTTTTCTTAATGTTAGGACTTGAAAAGAATCTAAATGACAAACAAAAATCCCACTTTACACCCCTTGAGGGCAGCAGAGATTTAGTGTGATGATAAGCTTGCAATCAGGAGGAAATAAAATGATTTAGTTACACGCTTTGGTTAGTGCTTTTAGTTTGGTAAATTATAGCTGTTCTCTAACTTTTCAAGCTTTTATCTCCCATTTTATTAATCCCTCGAAATGACATTAGCTATTAATTGAAGATAAATGCTGATCAGGATAAAGACAGCCTTTTACTAATTTGCTGCCATCACAGAGCTCTTGTTAGAGTAAAACAATTCAATGTTAGGGGATTTTACTACAGTTTAGTATTTATCAGTGCTGAAAATATGTGAAACCACATGAGTCCTTTTGTTCTGGTTTAAAGTTAGTTTTATCTCTTTTTGTGTATGTGTGTTTTATGAAGTGTTTCCCTTTTTTTGAATATGTTGTGTGTTTTTTAAACACTGAAGTGTGTTAAGCTGAAAAGGGGAAAACAAATAACCTCTGATACAAGTTTGAACATGTTTGTAAACACTTTCACCCTCTTTGGGTTTATACCTTGGGCATATTAACCACTGACACGTTGGCCTAAATATTTTCAAGATAAAAGAAAAATATCTAATAAAACCAAGATAGATTTTAAGCAGTTTAGCCCCTTCCCAAATAAATCTATTTCCTGAGGCAAGTAGTTTGTTGAGCATGATTATTTTTACATTTTAAGAACAAACAGGATTATGAATACCTGATCATTTAACATTTACATAAAAGAAGGCAGGTGGCAGCTTTCACATCCTGTGCTGTATACTTTGTTGTCTGGAGAATCACAGGGCTTAAGGTTTAGCCTTTACCCTCATAGTGACACGAGGCTTTCTTCCTATTACAAGCATGAAATCTAGCATGTCCAAGAATAATCACAAGTCTTTGTACATTAACATACTGGAAGAAGCATATTTCAGAGTAAAGTATGAGAACAATAGATTAGGCTATGTTTCACAAAATCCTGCCATAGACAGGAGTAGCAGACCTAAGCCTAGTACACACGATCAGAAAATGGGATGTAAAAAAAACACTTTTGAAATGATCATACGATTATCTGATCATTAGTACACAGTTTTCGGATGAAATTATTCAAAGGTACAGACACAAATTTGTTTTTGCATGATACTGGATTGTACGATTTTCGTTTATCAGTACAGTACTCATCTGAAAAAAATTGGAAGAGCGAGACCATGCATGCTCAGGAACGAAACAATACATTAAAATATAACACATTACAGCATGTCCGAATTGTATTCTGTCATTTAAGAATTTTCATACCTTTTTTTAATAACGTTTTCATTTTCGATATGAGACTAGCATGCAAAAAAACAAACAAATGATCATTCGGCCGAAAATCTCATTGTGTGCACCAAGCTTAAGAATGACTATATGTTTCCCTAGAACAGGGGTCCTAAGCAATCAATGAATTACTTCATTGCAGATCGGTGGCACCACCCGGCTTCCACCCTGCTGCTTACATCTGTGTCCTTTACCACTGTAATTTTTCATACTGTGTGTCTGTATAAGAAGCACAGCCAGTCTAACCGTTGCTACAGGCACACTGCAAAGGTAAAGGACACTGATGCAGGGAGACTGATAGGCATAGAAAGGACGGGTGGGTGGAGCTCTGATGGGGACATGTGTGTTGGGGCTGTGATGGAGATACATTTGTGTGGGGGCCCTGATGGGGACATATATGTATGTGTGTGTGGGGGGGCCCTGATCGGGACAAATATGGGGAACCCTGACGTGTGAGTGGGAGGCCATGATAGAGAGAGTGTGGGGGTCTTGATGGGGACACGTATGTGTGTGTGTGTGGGGGGACCCTGTTGGGAACACAAATATGGGGGTCTCTGATGTAGACACCAGTTTTCGGGAGACTGATAGGTGATGTGAACACAAATGTGTGGGGAGACTGCTAGGGACAAAGATTTATGAGGTGACTCTGATGGGAACCAACTGTACTGTTTGTCAAATTTTATTCTGTAATGCTGCTGTGGATTCATTTATGAATAAATGTTTTTAGGCTCGCAAAAGTATTTAAAATATACAATGTGGTCCTTGAAGTGAAAAGTTTGAGATCCCTGCCCTAGAAGATCAGTAGCCTATTTATATTTGAATTAATTACTGTACACGCAAATCTGCACCACCTTCTTCCAGACTTGTCTTATGAGGGGTACACACTAAAAGTTTAATTTTCGTTCAGTCCAGAGAGCTGAACAAGAATAATTGTACAGATCAGTGTACTAACACAAGCAATGTTAGTGTGGCGATCTCCCCTGCTGAACTATTGTATTCCCACCTGAACACACTGATCATTGCTTGCAGCCAGCTGATTGAGTGCCGGTTTTCCAGCATGCCTGTTCCACAGAAACCAGTTATGAAACCAACTTCCGTTGGACAGTGAGCTGTGGACACAGGCCAAAAGCTGGCAGTTTTCAGACGATTTTTGGCCCATGTGTACTCAGCCTTAATTCCATTCTAACTTGTACTCTTTGAAAGAACTATTCCAGTTTCTAATAAGAAATGGGAAGTGATCAATGACCTGTTGTAAGTATGTCCAAACATGATTGATAATGTGGTGACCAATGCCTCTGACTTTTAATAAACACAAACATATGTTATCACTTGTGTTTTAAAGATGAATTCCTGGTATAGCGATTTTATATATAGTTACATGTATAACTTGGCCCAATGTAACTATGCATATGCCATACCTGTCTGATGCCCCTGGAAGCTGGAAATCACTGAAGTAGACAACGCTACTCCAGTGATCTCCACTTGCTTCTGGGTCCCATGCTGAACAGCTGCCCTGCTGCATCCTGAACACAGGAAGTCGGCCGCTGAGCATGGGTGCCATTCAGAGAATGCTTTGTATTTTCTGAATAAATGCAAACCATTCTTTCAATAAAAGACTGTATGTTGTGATAAACTTCCTGACCAGTTGGGCCTGCAGCTGTTTTTGGGGTCTTAAAGCATTGGCTGACTGTACACAATGGAAACAGCTGTAGAGAATTTCCTTCAAAAGAAGCATGTTTGGTTAACTACCACTAGAGGATGTATACTGCTGATTGTTTCAGTTCATGCGACAGCAAAGTGATTATTCAATCAGCCAATTAGAAACCCCTCCAGTGTTATTGACTGCCAGAAACTTGCATATCGATGGCAAAATTTAAACTAGCTAAAAGGGGTTGAAAGGAATGGCCTAGAGTATAGAGCATACATGAATGAATGAACATGCATGCAAAACATATAGGTGCATATATAGATTGGATATATATACTGAGTGCGTGTGGCCTTGCTAATATTTTATGAAAGGGAAAAACTGAAGGGACAGTTAGCACTTTTGATTAATACATTATTTTGAATATACTCTGTTTGACCTGCTATCTGTTTCTGGGACTTTAATAAATGCTACTGTACATGCTCTAAAAAAAAAAAAACCCAAGGTTGCCTGTAACTTGCTTGAAGGTTGCATTCTACACATCTTTCCCATTATTTGCTTTATATTATTAACAACTGTTTCTACTTAGGTGCTTATTTCCCATACAGTATGTTTCTAGGTATCATTTGATTATCATCCATGCAGATATAATGGGCAACAACAAATATCAAATCAAATGTGTAACTGCTTTTAAAATTAATCTTTGCTTTTTCCATGCTGGGCAAAGCAACAACGACAGAGGCATATATTAATTTTTGTTTCACTCTTATGCCATTTTGTTCAGCAGTCAGGAGCAAGAAAACAGTCCTATGTTTACTCCAAGTCACCGGTTACATACCTCCTGCATGGGTCAGCTTCACCTGTTTGATAGCACCGATTGCTGCAATGCAGTCATGTGTTCCTTAAAAAAATAAACTATCCACTAGGTTATGTATAGTAAGCAGCCAGCAAAATTTGTTGATCACAAATTCACAGATAGTATATCAATATGCAGAGCTAAAATAAATGTCCATAAAGAAAACATAATAATTCATAAAAATAAGAGGATCCCGACACCAGTTTCAATGCATAGAAAATGATCCTACACAACACCACAGTGTGTAACTAAATCCGCTTGCTGAATTGCATTGACCCTCAAGTTGTATAGTGGTCAATTGTGTCTTTAAGATGACTACTTTAAGGATCATACACCCTCTGGTTTCAAATATATTTGGGCTACTCCATCCATTCAAGCAGAAGTGTCTCCATCGGAACTGACCACCAGCTCAAAGACCACCAGAACACACCAGAGCACCATCCACAAGTCACTTGAGCACACTGAGCTTTAGGAAATGTAGAAGTACACCTCTCGAGTATAAACAAATCTCCATAGCATAGTATTCAGTATAAAAATTTTATTACATGACATGTACATAAATAAAAAGTGCTTTATTTTTTATCCAACAAAATTGCCACAGTGTTCATTGTGATGGCATTACAAGTCTCTTGCCATACATTTTGTCACCCACTGATGTAATCAGGAGCGTGACCTGTGATCATCACCACGCTGTTTATATGTTTGGGAAACAGGACACTGAAAATAATAATTAAGGATGCGCTCTAAACACAGGAACCCGGAAGGGCAGCGGAGATGATTCCGCATGTGCTCCATGCCCCAATTATGGACTGCACCATATAATACAAGCCTCGACCCACCTCACACATTGCACCATCTAGTGAAAAAATAGTAAAAAAGACTACATATAATAAAAATAACCCAATGTTCTCAATTAAAATAATAAATCATAAACATGATTAAAAAAAAAATATGCAAATATATATAACCCCTTATGCACAATAAGAAGCTGTTATTTGTAAAATAATTTAAAAGTTTTCAAATTAAAAATCCAGCATGCTCCATCCTACAAATCTCCCGTTGGATATGACTGCCCTCCAGTCAGAAATAAATTTATAGCCAAAAAAGAAGAACCCACCGGGTTTTCTTCATAGTAAAATGCGTAATGTTTCGATACGCTATAAACTGGGAAACCCTGGCGGAGATTGGCTATATGTTCATTTAATCTGACATGTAACACCCTTACTGCGCAGCCCACATACATGGGCACTGAATAAGGTAGACCACATCAGTGGTGGTACACGTGATGAAAGATCGAATGTAATAAGATCTGAAAATAGCTTTTGACTGACCGTCTCTAAGGTGATTCAACCTATGTACACTACATTTTCTATTTGGGCAATATCCCCTAAGGTCTGGAAAAAAGCAGGTCTTTTATGGTGATCAACATTAGGCGCCACCTGCAGTCTTAATAGTGGAATGGCACAATAAACCACTGAAGGGTGCTCAGGGATCAAAGGACCCAATATCTTGCCATTCTTTTTAACACCCTCCAGTGTTTTTGAAAAATTTTATGAACATCAAAATATTGATTAAAATATGTAGTGACATAAAAAAAACCAAAGGCTTGATTCCCTCTCTTATGCTTTGGTTTAACCACCAACATAGGTGTTCTTTCCTGTCTTCCAAGGATACATGTTTTTTTGTAGCCAGAAGTACTGGCTTTTCCCTTCAGTGACTCTCCCTTTAAAGAAGAAGTGTTAATAAGTATAGAACAGTAAAAACTGTTAAAATAACTAAACCCTCCTATACCTTATGTCCAAGGAAGTTGCCATCTTTAGTCACTGTTTGATCTTAAGTTGCACATGTGAACAGTTATGAAATCAGCCACTTGATGGCTTGGCAATTGGGCTTGAGAGCACAAGCAACCGCTACAGTTATCATTAACAGCATCCCTTGAATGTAAATGTTTTTGAGAAA